>NC_090925.1:674009730-674626158 GCF_040938575.1 Ambystoma mexicanum
GTGCCTAGCAAATCAATGAGCTTGTCTTCCCGAGGGATGGGATGTGCTTCTGCCTTCGATAATCCATGTAAAAGTGGACCTCGGTTTTCCCGCCACTGGATGTTTTAGGGATCATTACCACTGGGCTAGCTCAGGGGCTGTCGGGCGGTTCAATGACCAGCAAGGCCAACATCTTGGAGACTTCCTCCTTGATGGCGTCTTTGACCTTGTCAGACATCCAGTGAATCCCACTTTTCACCGGTTTTCTGTCTCTGGTGTCGATATCATGGATGCACCAATCAATTTTCCCGGAAGTCAGTGAGAGCAGTCCAGTAAACTGATCCAGCAGCTGCTGGCAGTCCAGCCTTTGCTGTTTGGGGAGGTCTGGGGAAAGTTGCACTCCCTCAAGTGACCCGTCAGTAGGTTCGGCGTGGAACAATTCGGAGAGGGGATCTGTCTCCTCCTCGATCTCGTCATCCAAGACCAGAGCCATCACTAAATCATCCCGGCTGTAATGGTGTTCAAGCTGGCTGAATTGGAAGACCAGGTGTGTCTACCTCTGGGTCTTCACATGAATGAGGTTGATCACCTGACTGATCTTCTCTAGCACCACATAGGGCCCAGCCCACTTGTTGTGCAGGGTGCTGGGTTTGACAGGTTTCATGACCCAGATCATCTGGTCTGTCCTGTACTCTTCCATGGTAGCCTTGTGGTCATTCCAGTGCCTTGTGAGATCCAAGGTTGTCTATGGGTTCTGGGTGTTTTGTTCCTTTTACTTAGCCATCTTGCATTGTATAGTCCACTATTTGTTGTGAAGGAGTTTGGGGATTGCCCTTCCATCCTTCCCGCACCAGACTTATCTGACCCCTAACAGAATGATAGACATAAACTTCAAGGGACTAAACACAACATTGTTCTGCGGCAGCTCCCCATAGGAGAACAGGAGGCATGGCAGGAGAATATACCACTTTCTCCTCAGGGGCTCTTCCAAGCCAACTATTATGCCCTTGAGGGTCTTGTCAAACCTCTGAATAAGCATGGGTTTGTGGATGAAAAGGCCATGGGGAACTTGTAGGTTACTCAGCATTTCTCCCACATGGACTTCATGTATGTGATATGAAGTTGGATCCCTTGTCAGAAATGGCTTCTTTAGGGAATCCTACACAAGAGAGTACCCTGATAAGAGCCTTTGTTACCACAGTGGCTTTTATGCTCCTCAGGGAGACAGCCTTGGGGTACTGTGTGGCAACCACAGATAAGATATAGTGGTTTCCTGAGGAGGTTTGGGGATCCAAAGGACCCACAATCTCCACACCTATCCTTTTGAAAGGTTGCCCGACCACAGGCAGTGGAATTATAGGGTCCTTGGTGGAGTCACCAGTTGTGCCGGATGCTTGGCAAGAATAGCAGGACCCAGACAAATGCTGTTATGTTTGACCCCATCGGAGGCCAGAAGAAATGGGCCCACAGCTTCATGTTTGTTTTTGTCATGCCAGATGTCCTGCCAATGGAATATTGTGAGCCAAGTCCAAAAGGAACCTTCTGTGGCACTTGCGAACAACCAAACACCTGCTGGCCTCCCACCTTAGAAATGTTGATCTGACTGTACAGGAGACTGTTCTCCCTGTATGCCTTTAACATCCTAGGAGCTTCCCCCTGGGCTTGCTTTTCTGCTTGCTAAAGCAGATCTGACAAAGTTGGAAAGTCACGCTGTGCTTGGCAAAAGTCAGCATGGCTCAGGCCCCCAGCTAAGGACAAGTGACTTATCTCAGGGAGACTCGAGAGGTCTGAAGCTACTGTGTCCTCCACGTCAGGATCGTGTTGTATACCTCTTGGTCACCCTGACGTTACTGAGTCGTATGCCACCCTAGCAGGCACTTAAGCAGGAGCAGGTTTCTCTGTGGACTCTACATCCGGACTGGGTAGCACTGGCAGAGCTGGTTGTATGCCTTTGTCAGCCAATAGAGCCCTTACACCTATGGCTGCCAAGTTTGCTACCCGACCTGCTTCCATGGCACTGAATCGTGTGACTGCAGCAATAATTTCAGTGTCAGATTGAATCTACTGGAATGGCATCCTTTACAGCAGCGTGAAGCTGAGAGTTTTCACCTATCCAACTGAACTCCATGGTAGCCAGTGGGCATCAGGTGAGAACATCAAATCCCCTGACTAATCTGGGAGGACCAGGGATGATCTTGTCCTTTTGCACCTACTGTCGTTGGACAGTGGTGATACTCACAGCAGTGTCACAAATTGCTGAGACTTTGAGCCCATTAACGATTACGTGGTCAAAAAAGATCTCTGTTAGCAGGAAGCAGGGCCTTTGTTGGAGATGCAGTACCTTTCCCGCCTTGGGATAGTAGGGTGCACTCGGCCAACCCCAGGCCCAAGTGGGAATCCATCATCTTAGATGCCCATGTTGACTATTTCCTCTTCTTCCTCCTCCTCTGTGAGCGCAGCGATATCTACAGCCAGCATGTATCTACCCTTGCAGGTGGGATGTCCCTTCATATGTGTCCAATATCTGTAGGTAAAGCAGCCCTGAGGGGCTGTGAGTGAGGATGCCCCAGTGCTAAGGTGCCCTCACTCCTCCTTTCTGCTGGAGCACAAGATGTAGGTGTGTGGACTCTCCTCTCTGGTCTTTGGGGCACTTTCTTGATAGGAGAGTGTAGACCTTTGTGCTTACCTTCTTTAGATTTACTTTTCTTTACCCCCTTGTCCTCAAGTTTGGATACCCTAACCATGTTCTTTTTCTGGACGTGGATACCCACAAACTGATCGGCTGCACTTAAAAGCACCTGAGGATCTGTGATACTTTTGACCATTAGATGCTGGTTTAACTTAGTCTCACGTTGCTTCAGAATGCTCTCACATGCAATCGGATTAAACATGCACAAAAATGTGTCAACTTTGTTACATGTTACCCAACCATTCAGATAGTTCAGGAATTGGTGCTTAACTGTCTCAAAGCGTTTGAGGTATTGTTCTGGGGTCTTGCACAACTTCTGGAGGACGGCAGCCTTCATCTTGTAATAGATAGGCCTCTGGAGTCAAATACATGATTAGATCAGTTCCAACCATCATTGTTGCACATCTGGTCTACAGCCCACAACACCTCTTCCGCCTCCTGGAAGTGCAGAGCTAAGTCCAGCTTTTTGAACCAGTCAAAAATGTCCTTCACTGAAGGCTAGATTAAGTCCTTAGGTAGGTGGTGCCTAGACTTTCCTTGGAAGCCACTGCCGGAGACACTTCCTTTCCCACTGGACATCTTGCTGGCATCCTTTTGATCCTCAAACTCCAACTTGCACTGCATCACAGAGTCCCTCTGCTGCTTCTCCTCTAGGGCTACTCTCCTTTCTTCCAGGAGGTAGATCATGTCTGGGTCAATCACAGAGAGATGCCCTAGTTGTCTGACTGTAGCACTGGAACCCCTGGATGCGTGCAACCAGTGGGAGCCGTGTGACCTTCTGAAGACCTGTGCCTGCCCAGTGGGGGGAATTCTGAGAAGCACTATCACATTCGCCCTCCTAAGCAGTTTCCATGCCCTCCGAGGTGTGTGGCAACATGGCTAGGGGGGTCCAGCTCGCTGATGGTCCCTCGGTAGCCCCCATCCCTTAAGCTTCTTTGAAAGCTTGGAGGCTTTTCAGCAGTTCACTTTATTAACCTTACTGCTATTAGGGAGACAGAGGTTGTGCAAGACACTTGCTGTCCAGGTCTCTACTGTGCTCATGTTGAGATCCATGCTTGTAAAAATTCCTTAGCAGTAAAAACTAATGTTAACTGCACACTTTTATTTTGGCTGGCTGAGCTACAGCACAGTCGGGTACAAACCCTCCACCCCCCACTGCCACCAATTTGGAAAATTGGATTCTGCCTCACTGGAGTATAAGGATGAGTAGAGGTAAAAATGGCCCACTCAGCCCCCACACTTCTAAAAATCAAAACACAACAGAATCATAAAGGTAAAACAGGGGCAATCAAGAGGTATACCTCCTTCACTTTTTGTGGCACCATGTGCCTAGAGAAGGCTGTACTCTCAAGAGGGATGTGAATGTGAACCAGTAGTGACCCAAGCAACACAGTACCATAATGCAAAATAAAGGGAATCTCCAATGAAGGTGCTATACAAATATAAATACCTTATTTAAACACACCATCTGCACATAGAACGAAAAATGATTACTACACAAATACCCACCACTAAGGAATGAAAAGAGAAGATGCAACAAGCTGGAGAAAGTAGCACTCTGTGCATAGTTCCAGGGTAATAGTCAAGGTCTTACCATAAAAGGGTATTGGGTTGAAAACAGGAGCGATCACAACCTAACCAGTGTGACAAATCAGGAGAGTCAGTCACTATTCCCCAGAGGGGAACCTCTCCTTGTGACACTAAGACGGTGAACCGGCTACAGACTTTCTCCCCTAGGTGTGGTGGAAAGCGGGATCTCACAGGGAGAGAGTCACTTCTTGGGAATAGGGAGACTCGTTCCGAGAAGGAACTCCCTTTGCATTTCACTCAAGGAACAAACAAGAAAACATCTACCTCACCAGTTCCCTTCTACAACTATTATTGTGGTATATTTACCAATGAATGTCCAATTGGAAATGACATGAGTAAGCCCCAGAGAGTAATAAAGAATGAGCAACTGCCTGACACTGATACTAGGAGGCCCAATGGAGTGAAACATAACCTGGACAAATACAAAGGAAGGACTATGACAGGAGCTTGGGAAACCTCAATGTGATCTTATAAAGATGAGAGAAGCAAAGTTAACATGGAGAGAGACCCGGGGGTTTCAAATGGGTTGTGCAGACAGAGAAGCTAGTCTCCCATCTATTGAGCAGAATGGAAGAACGGTTTCCGAAAAACACCTGAGGGCAGAGAGCCTACAGAGAAGTTCTGCCACGGACAAGCATCCCATAAAGAATTCACTTATAGGAGGACCCAGTCAGAGGTCAGAAGGAGAGGAGAAACCATTCTCGTAACAATGTCAGCATGGAGGTACCCCTGGCGTTACTGACATAAGAAACAAATGAGAGAAGCACTGTGTACCTGACTTGCAATGAACAATGGACAGAAGGGAAGAACAGCCTTCTTCAAGCAGGAAGCACCATCTAAGAAGTATGCTGAGCCGTGCTGTGGAGCACAAAAGCCATCCTACCCTGAACAAAACGAAGTAGTAACAGAGACTATACAAAGAGTAAGACTATCTACAGGAACTCTCATACTTGTCCCAGTTGTATCAGAGACAATAAGAAGAGTGAGAATAACTACGGACCCCTCACACTTATCCCAGTAGTGCAGATCAACCCACGAAGTGTGACAATAACTACGGGACTCTTTATACTGGTGCACATAATATCAAAGAGTGTAATTGGAGTCTACTGGTCAACAACCTTGAGGATAGTATAATACCAAAAGAGCAAGCACAACTATACACTGCGAGGATCAAGACGCAGAAGAAGTTAGGGGTCAATACCCCAGCAGAATAAACTTTGAGGCATCTAAAAGGATTATTCTACACAACACGGAAAAGTCCTATAAAAGAACTGAATGAACTTGTGAGTAACATAGCAGAACGCTTCTTGAAGATTCCATATTAAAGTGGAATAAGTCTATTTGGAAGTAACCTTTCCAAACCCCGGAGAAGGAAGTCGTTCCCTTGGTCTTTAGTTGTTTAGAATTAGTGGTAGGGTAGGGATAGGTTCGTTTTGGGACTGAGGACAGACTCTTGCTTTCGACTAGTACTGTGATGACAAGCACCCTTGTTTTAGTTGTGTTAGGCAGAGATACACTTAGATTAGGGAAAGTTAGGCTGTTTCTCTTCAATCTAATAAACGCAGTTGAAACATGGTGAATCCTAGTCGGTCTCATACAGCTGACCCTCCACACTAGTCTCTAGGGTCCAAGTGGATTGTGAGGGCAGTTCAGTGTCAATAGTACCTGGATTCAATTCTTGGTGGGCTGATGTATCAGACCCTATATCGAACGATGATATGAGTGGATCAGGCTCAGTTCGAGCATGTAGGATAATGGAGTTCCTGTTAGCAAGCGGGTGTCAAATAGGGGTAAATGCGAGTGCTCCGAGTGGTAGAACCGTGGCCCTTTAAAGATGCACATTGAGGCAGTCCCAGGAATGCCTCGCAGTTGCCAGGTTCAGTGGGCGCTAGCCCCTGGAGGTGTCGGCATGTGACGCTCCAGCAGTTTGGGTTGCAGGGGATCATCGTTGAAGTGGTGATCAAGGGAGCATCGATGTGCAATCAATGAGGTGCCAGTTGATAGGCTAGTTGGGCTGAGCTGTGCTCGAAACCCGCGGTTAGAGTCAGCAAGTGACTCTCTGGCGATTCGGTTCGGTTCGGGTTCCGGCAATGAGAAGTTGCTTTTGTCCTAAAAGGTGAGATTCTTCAATAGGACACTATGCTGTGTCGACCTGGTAAAGATGCAAGCAATCGTTTGGCTGGAACAGAGACACCAGCGACAACGTCTTCCCGATGGTTAAAGATGCAGAGAACACGGATACACCGGTTCGGTATGGGAGAACAGGGAGCTTCTGCAAGTCTAGCCCCCAGGTTACTGTGAGGCCTCGGCATAGGACCCGAGGAGAGGATGCATCTGTTCAGGGTTTTAGGAGATTCATTGCAGAATGGTTGGTCCTGGTCACTGCCAAGATACATCAAACATTTGAAATCCTAGATTTTCGATTCTAATGTGACATCAACATTTTTACACCACAAACGGCATCAACATGTTTTCTTAACCCAAGGTGTAATGTGCGCCCATCTTGAACAACCTGTAACAAATGCATGTGCTGGTTGCGCTTGAAGATGCCTATTCAAATAATTCCAGTTTTGGTTTATGGACACCTTTTCCATTCTCAATCTTCCTCAATCACTTGCACATATCAAACACATTCTTTCAATTATATCTAGAGAGCAAACTCTCATTTTTTTCCCAAGTGCAGGAATTACTTCTAACTGCAATCAAAATATTCAGCATTGCCCACTAAGTTCTGTTTATTACAATTTCTCCATTTTCATTCTATATCTTTTTTTTTCAAAGCTTTTACTATCATGCTTGTAAAACAATGAGTTGTCACATCGCAATGTCGGAAAATTACTTGGAAAAAGAAAGGATCCCTGGGGCACCCACAACCTAAGGTAATCTATCTCACTAGCATGCTTACTACGATCTAGGCTTGTGCCCTATAAACCCAGCAGGCTTCTGCGCTCGCCTAACCAATCTTTGCTATGCACTCCCAGATTCCATCGGGCCAGAGTCTGAGGAAAACCCTTACGGTACAGGCCCCCATGCTCTGGAACTATTTGCCGCCTGAGCTGGGCAACATTCCAGAATATCTTCTTTTTCGAAGGAATCTGAAAACTCATGTGTTCTAGACCTGTCAGACGGAAGTGGCCCTCTCTCTCTCTCTCTCTCTCTCACTCCTTCTAGCGCCTTGATGCCTCTGGGTCTTTGCACTCTATGTATACTCATACAATACAATATATGCCCCACATCCATTCTTCCTTCAAACATAGCTCAGGAATCCCCCATATACCATTTTATGCTTATTTGGGAAGAAATACATTCAGGTCTTTTTTCTCTCTCATCGAGGACACACATTGCAAGGGTAGATTGTTCAAAATGAAAAGCCGTTTCTCCATCAATGCATCATGGGAGACATCTCAATGTCTTCTGAAATACTATGAAATTATCTCTGTATAGACACCATAAATACACACACAAAACCTTTTCAGTTAAGATCATGGCCCCCTTCTCACTTCCTCCCTTCTGCCCAACTAAGTCTAAACTTACTCTGTATATATGTGTTCCTTCGGCGAGACTACTCCTCAGAGTGAAGAGATTCAACATATCACACCTGCACTGCATATTCTCCACTGACTGACCGTCAAGAAAAGGAGTCATTTCCCGTCTGGTGCATCGCCCATCACTCTTCCCATGAAAGGGGCCCCTCTCCTTCAGAAGAAGGTTCCAGTACTATACTCCTTCCGGGAACACAAAGGTCTAGCAATGCTGCACTAGACCTAGTTCATAAGTGCATAAGCAATGACAAAGGGGATTCTCATTCTCCATTAAGACCATATAACTCTGGGACACCATGCCTAGACATCTCCACATAGAAGCGTTTCACCCCAACGTTCAGGAAACAGCTTAAGACTTGACTCCTCGTCCAACCATCTTGGGAATGCCTCCATACCCACCATGAAGAACACAGAGTTTTCATATTGGTACAAAGGTGATGGGTACTTCTAACCTGCACCCCTCAACATCACAGGTTTTCCCCAACTGCCTCCACATTATTGGAATAACAGCCCCAACCAGCCATTTTTTACAGTTCCATGCACAGCGAGGCTGATATTATTGGCAGTAGGGCACGATAGAAGATCACTTACGTTATCTTCCTTTGCATTGCGCCTATGAACACATCTCTATGTCACATTGAGTGGTTTACATTGCAGAGGACATTGAGATGTTTCCTCAACCTCTGTTAATGTTAATGTTCAAGGACATTTGTACCGCGCACTATCACCACCGTAGTGGTCCCGTGGCACTCAAACTGTGTCATATGTCTACATTTAAACGACTCACGTTGTTCTTCTCTTGGCCATATTTCCCAGCCCCAATACACATCTTTCAGCAAACCCTCCTTTTTTTTTCAAAACACGGGAATACTTTCTTAATGTCATCAAAGGGTTCATCACCACCCTACTGAGCTCTCCATTTATTACCATTTCTCAAATTTCATTCTTGTCCTCTTTTTAAAGGGTTTCTCTATCATGCCTGTAAAACATTGAGATATCACATTGAGGAGGCAAAAATAACTATAAAAAAGGTTGTATCGGGCATCCATAAACTCCAAACCATCACTAACCCACCTACTTAGCATCCCCCCACATTCACACTACCTTGACATATGAACCACTTCATATACAATTGTGTGTATTTTTGTAACAAAACGAACATGTTTTTTTCTGTTGCATTGAGGAAAATCACTGCCATGTTTTAAGTTTCATTTCTAATTACACATCCTTTACTCCAGCAATGCATTGTGGGAAATAAATATACAATTGTGGTACTGCAGGTACCGCAATCTTCATCAAATTTTAGACAAATTACTGGAAGAATTTTCACCAAACCAAACTGAAGTGCATTTCCTTCCAGCCTGTTTCAAAACAAATGTGGTGAAAATCCTTCCAGCAGTTAAGGCAGTGTACCGATCTAAAAATTGTGCATTCCCCATTGGGAAAACCAATGCAAGCAGGAAGAAACACAGCTTTAAGTTGACACTACAAGTTTGGTGGTGTTTCAGTGGTAAATCTCAATGGATTTACCGTTACTGCATTTAGTCCGGCGGAATTAACATCAGATTATAAGTGGTGGTCGGTGGTGTTAGTCCCCATTTATCAGAGTCCATGGGGATTTCCGCGGAATTACCACTCACAGATTTTTCGATTTCCTGGCGGTAAGGTGGAGAAATTATCTCCAACATTCTGCTGGAAGTGTTTCCTCTGCCTTACCTCCAAACACATAGGTTGGTGGTGCATAATGTGGTGCTAATACAGTGGTAACTCAGTAACCACTGCATTGCCACCATGTATGGCTGCACCGCTGAACTCGTAATGAAATCCTTTATAACCTTTGAACCCTTTGACGGATTTCCAACAATCTTACATTTTATTTGTAGCATTGGATAAACATTTATTTTTGTAAAGTTCATGCGGATGCATCCAACAGGTCAAAAAGTTGTTATCCATGGAATTGCTTCAAAAATATTGGCTCATAGGTTTCACTGAAACTATGGGGAAATTAGTGTAGCCCTATGATATAATTCAGTATATCTAAATGCAACAACAACCTTGAAATTCACTGAAAATCTGTAGTTAAGGTTACATTAACGCATCTGTTTGATGCAAAGAAATCCTTGAAATCTGGCGTGTATTGTACAATTTACGGTCTTAATTCTGAGACCCCTAGTGCCCAACCCTCCTCCTACTACTTCGGCTGACACAGCCCTCTTTAACATGCATTTTTAGATCTCCAACACCGTTGGACACCCTTGCCCTTGTCATGAGGACCCGTCTGAAGACTACCTCCAAGTGCAACTCTTGGTATGACTCCAACCTCGCCCGCCCTAAAACGCAAGTGCAGGGAGACTGAGAGGAAGTGGAGGGCTCCGGGCACATCCTCTGAAAAACTGGCCTGCTGTCTGCTCCAAAGGCAATACAGACTCTCCGTCTTTTCCAAGAAGAGAGTCCATATTCAAGCCTGTGTCTCAGTGGCCTCTAACAACACGGCCAAACTCTTTCAAATCTGCAAGTAACTGGCCACTCCTACTGCAGTCTCCACTTCTCCTGTTCCCTCCCAGGCCCTCTATATGGCTCTGGCATCTCATTTTACAACTAAAACCCAGGACATCCTGTCCCCGAATTCCTCCTCTTCTCTCTCTGCCATCTACCTCTCTCAGGCCACCCTCTGGATGCCTCTCCATCTCCTCTTCCTCTTCCCTCCTTCTCTCCGATTACCTGACAATGTTTCTAGACAAGTCTGATCTAGGAAAGTGTTGCCCAAACAGGTGACCCCTTGCTCTTCCAGAACTATTAAGGACCACATTGACACCCTCACTCCAGCTTCGGACGATTTTTGCAATTACTCATTCACCACTGGATATTTCCCTTCTCTCCTCAAGCACTCCCGTGTGCACCCCCTCCTAAAAAAGCCTTCTGCCGATCCTACCTTTCAGGCAAACTATCGCCTGATTTCTATCACTCCTTTCCTGAGCAAACTCATGGAAAAGGTGAACAACTCCCAGCTTACACTCCACACTGAATCTGTTGGTTGTCTCCATGACCATCAGTCTGGCTTCAGAGCAGCCAGAGGCACGGAAACTGCTCTCCTGAGCACCCATCATGATTTGCTCTCTAATCTTGACTTCAGCTCCCCCTGCTTTCCTCATCCTCCTTGACCTTTCCTCTGTTTTTGATAGGGTCAATCATGCCACCCTGATCAATCGACTCTGTGAGAACCTATGCATCCCAGATCAGGCCCTGACATGGGTGACCTCCTTCCTCCTAGACTGACCCTCCCAGGTCCAACTTGGGTCCTTTCTCTCCACCACCTCTCCCTCCACATGTGGTGTCCACCAGGGCTCTTGCCTCTCACCCTGGCTGTTCAATGTCTATCTGGCTCACCTAATTTCGACCTTCTCTACTAACTTTCAGAGTTATGAGGATGACACTCAAATCTCTTAGAGGCTTCCCTCAGCCTCCCCGCCTTCCTCGCTTATTCCTGACTGTCTATCTATGATTCAGGAATGGTGTGCCTCCAATGATCTCTGCCTCAATGCCAGTAAGACTGAGATCCTTCTCATTGGGACCCGTGATACCACTTTCTCTCTCTCACTCTGGTCACCCTCCTTGGGCCCTTCATGTGAGGCAAAAAACCTTTCTGCCATCTTTGATTCCACTCTCTCCTTCTCGCCTCACATCATGGACCTTGCCAAGAAGGCCATCTTCCAACTGCACCTCCTCAGAGGTATTCTACCTTTTCCCACCCTACCCCACAAGGTTGCTGTCTTCAGAGCTCTAGTTCTCTCTAGGCTGGACTGCTGCAACAACCTCTTTCTCAATCTGCTTAACTCTACTCTTCACCCCCTGCCACTAATCCAGAACAGGACTGCAAGACTTATCCTTGGCCTCAAGCCCTGAAATCTCTCCACTGGCTCCCGGTGGCTGCATGGATCAAGTTCAAGACCCTCTGCATCATCCACAAGAATTTCTGGGGCTGGAGTCTGCACTATATTCAACTAAATACCTTCCTTCTAGAGCCCTTTGCTCAGCTACCTCTAAATCTCTGAGGATAAGATGCTTCTCCAAACAGAGAGTGGGTGGTAGATCTCTCTCCTCTACAGGGGCCTCCCTCTGGAACAGCCTCCCTGCCCCTCTCAGATGTGAGTCGGACCACCTGAAGCTACATTAGCGGCTCATGACCTTCATTCACTCCTCTGCCTCCTCTCTCCTGAGTCCTTGGTAACCTTCCTGTCCACTGCCCTGATTGGTTGCTTGGTACCCTCAGAGCCTTACTGGGTACCAGGCCCCTCCATGACCAGTCATTCTTGCACTGCCTCTTGGCCTACCTCACACTTAGGAGCTGTAACTGGAACTTCTACAGTTATCCTGCCTCCATGCACTTCCGAGAGCCACACTGCCCTGGCTGCACTTACTAAGAGCCTTGTTGTCTGACCGCACTTTCCCCCTTCTCTCTACCATGCACTTCCCCGCTCTCCCTTCCCCCTGCACTTCTCATTGTCGCACTTGCATGATCCAAATGACACTAGGCCTTGTAGGATCGTTTGTCTTGTCTCCCCTCTGTCTCCCTTCCCTGTCTTCTGGCACTTTGAAGCACTTGTGTGCAGGCACATTATAAATCCCAAATCATAGCATATCACAATGATGACTTCATAAATGACATGCCTGACAACATCAGATATGACATCATTTTGGACATTATTTATGGCATCATTGATGACATCACAGGAAACTAGAGCACAATTACAATAACACAGATGACATCACTGATGCTGGCATGTATGCTGTCAGTTATAATAAGGACAATGCTTATAGCTTCATGAATAACGTAAATTATGACATCACATATGACATTTCTTGTGGCAACACATATGACATCACTTATGAGATAATTTATGGCATCACTGGCACGCATTTGTTACACTGCAAAAGTGGTTTGCACTCTTGCAAAACATATGACAAATATATTGATGCATACACAGGTGTAATCAACCCTGTTAGTATGTCATTCATATTTAATAAAAAGGAAGACATTTTTTTTCTGAATCAATAATAATGATATAATACCTTCCAGAAAGTAAGTGATGTCCAGAATCATCTTCAATTTTAAATATATTATGAACAACATACGTTTAACCAGTGGCGTACATTTTAGTGCTAAGAGTATGGCCTCTAAGCTTGTCATTGGATTTCATTGTGATTGCCTTTTACAGTACAACTGTACGCATTACCTGTTCCCGTGGTTGTAGCCTAGGCTTCCCTTTGTTAAAGTAACCTTTATTTTGCTGTGTTATGTAAAGAAAGGGGATTTCATAAACGGTACCCTATAGCAATACTATCCTTGTGTTGACTGCTGCATTGTCATACTTAATATGACTTACATCTACTAAGTTCACGAGAATGCTGTCTGTATCCACAGAGACTCACAGCTAACATATCCTGAAGGCCCAGGTTCCAACTTTCTCCTCTGCATTATCATGCACAAGGTGCCCACTTAAGGATGGTGGTATCAGTGATCTAGAGTATCCTGTGATTGTAAATGCTCACTCTATAGTCCCTGACCCTGACTCATCTTAGAAAAGTGACAGAACTTTGAGGAAGAGTTGAAAACAAACATTGCTCCGAACACCACACATTTTATGATCTGTACATGTTGTATTGATCCATGTTAAATATCACCTGTCACTCTTTCATATTTCTACATTTCTACTAAGTGGTGTTATATCATGTCATATGTGTGTTTTAGAGTACAGTGCTCTCATTGATGATGTCATGAGTGATGTCATAAAGGCTGCTCTATTTGATGTCGTTCGTTAGGTACAGAGTGTGCACCCCTTTGTTCAGCTGGTTTATGGCAAACTCTATGCACTGATTTCCCATCCAAGTGGGATTCGATGTCAGAAATGCCCTGACCTGGCAGGCATGAAGTGGACTGTGATTCAAGCATGATAAAGCAATCACTTTCCCCAACATGAAGATCAAAATGCCTAATGCTTCTGCCAGAAATGTCCATCATTGACTACTGTATGACAGTATTTGCCTTCACACACCTGTAAGCACAAATATGTGATGGATTTGCCCCTACTTGTCAGTACCTTCTCCCGTAAAGGGCACAATCATGATGGCTTTGCCCCATCATGCCAGAATTGCCCCTGTGAGCATACAATTGAGAGATCTTTGTCACGGCATGCCAGTATTTGCCCGTGCAAGCATACACTTATAAAGACCTTGCCCCAAACTGCCAGGATTTCCCGCTGAAAAAATATGCTTGTGACTGCACCCACATAGCTATACATGGTCCTGTAACAACACTCTAGTGATAGCTTTGACCTCATTTGCCACTATCTGCCGAAATAAGAAAACACCTCTGATGGCTTTATTCCCAAATCCCAGGATCGACTCCGGTATGATCACACTCATGCCTTTGGCCCGACATGCCAGTATTTGCCCCTGTTAGATCACACTCATATTGGTTCTGCCACCACTTGCCAGTATGTGCTACGGTAATGCCCTGCTCATATTTCCTTTGTCGCCACTTGTCACTATCTGCCCTCTGTAATATCACATTCATGCTGGCTTTTCCCACTTCTGACTATCTGCCCTTGTAAGATCACACCCATTGCCTCAATCACCAGTTGCTTCCCTGATAAGTTCACTCTCATAATTGCCATGCCTCCAGCTACCACCATCTGCCCTGATAAGATCACCCTAAGTTCCCTGTTAAGGTCACACTCATAATTGAAATGCCTGCACTTGCCAATATTTGCCCCTGAAAGATCACACTCTTAATGGTTTTGTCCCATCCGCCCTGGTGAGATCACTCTCATAATGCATTTGCCCCCAGTTGCCACTAACATCCCCTGTATGATCACTCTCATAATGTATCTGCCACCACATCCCACTGTCTGCCCCTGTAAAATGACACTCATAATAGCATTGCCCACACATGTGATTATCTGCCCGGTAAGATTACACACATATGTCGTTTCCCCCACATACCACTATTTGACCCTGTACGCACACTGATAATGGCTTTGCCGTTGCATGGCCGGATCTGCCTCTGTAAGTTCACACTCATAATGTCTTTACCCTCACATGCCATTATGCCCCTGTCAGCACACTTCTCAATTCGTTTTCCCCACATGCCAGTGTATGCTCTGCTTGAACACACCTGTGATGCCTTTACCCCCACATACCAGTATCTGCCCCTGCAATAACATGCCATTAATAGCTTTGCCAACACTCCGTGGTGGCTTGTCCATAATGGGTGATGGGGCCTCTACCCGCCCCCCATTATGGAAGAGTCAGCAATCCAGCAAAACCAGAGAATGTGGTTTCACGTTACATCGAAAAATTACGCCACACGCATGCCCAATGGGCCACGCAAGGTCAGTGACGTTTTCCTTCCACAGCCTTGCATGACTCATTGGGCAAGCAGGCTTGGAAACTGCAGGAAGAATTGTGTGTAGTGGTCACTCACTACATATTCAAGGAACCTGGGGTGAGGGTTTATGGTGATTAGCTCGACCAGGCATTTCAGGAACCAGGCAGGGCCTCCACCTCCTTCCTGGTTCCTGTCGGCATGATGCACGTGAGCCAAAGGGCCTGGAGTGCAGCTTGGAAGCAGCATTTAGTCTGGAGCTTGATCATGTAAAAATAAAATGCATTTTTGTATGTGTGTATGTGTGTAGGCCTGCATGTGAGATTGTGTATGTATGTGTGCATGGCAGAGGCTGTGTCTATGTAAGTGCACCTGTGAATGAGAAGACAGAATGAACGTTGTTTATTGGTGAGAATATGTGTACATGTGAATGATTGCGTAGCATGAATGTTGTCAGTGGGTGCAGATTTAAATGAGAATTGTGTATTTTGTATGGGTGTGTGACTGTGCGTGTGCATGCAAATAAGTATGTGTGTGTATGTGTTTCTGTGTAGTATGTGGAGCATGGCTGCAGATTACATTGGAGCAGCCAGTATATATTCTATTTTACAGTGGCATGGCTTGTGTTACTGACATATGGGGTAAAGCCAACCTGATGAGCTTTCTTATGTGGTGGGAGGCTACTTTGGGACAGCCAGCACGGACATTTTCTTAAAGTGCCATTTCATGTATTGGTGGCATCATGAACAAGACCAACATAATAAATGTTCTTACATTAATTGCTTGCTTACATTAAAGCACACTTTTTATAATCAGTGTTACAATTTATTAAGACATGTTTGTGAAAAACAGAGACAACTGTTTACCACTCCCTTATAACCCAGTGGGTAGGTAGGAAGTGACACTCTTAACTGCTGTATTTAATTTCGGTATTGTATTTATCCAAGCACACTTTTTATAATCAATGTTACAATTTATTAAGATCATTTTTGTAAAAAACATAAACACAACACAATGACATTTGGCATACTTATACATTTAAGTATTTGTTTTTAGTGATACCCTGGGGTTAGTAAAGTATGTGACTTTAGATCTCTTCGCATATACACTCAATCAATGTGTCCTTCCTAATCTTATTCACAGCGAAGGACTAAAAAAAGACCTGTGCCTGTGTTAACTGTGAAAAAGCGTGCAGGCTGTCTGTTCTAGCCTGGGAAAAAAGTAGACATATGTTTCGGACCCTCTATCTCATTGCGTCATCCCTAACGCTTTTCAACTTTTGTTGTTGGGCCTTCTTACTGACGAAGTTGTTATGAATCTGTGATTGAATCTAAGAACCCACTTAGATGTTTAGTACATGAGCACTGGAATACAAACACATTTTTTAAAACTATTAGTGTTACGTAAATACGTGCTTGGTTTTGCAATGTTATGTATTTCATTTCATTTAGGTTCCACAAACTAACCTTAATACAAGTCACTGGGGGAATGGGCAACGTGTTCAGAGATATTCCTTCTATCTGAAACCAGGACTGGGCAAGATTTCCTTCATTCTTTTGTTTCTACATTAAACACAATTAAATATAGTCTCAGTTGATAATCACTTGGTACATATTTGTTGTATCTTTATTTGATTCTTGGCCACCTACAATACTACTTTGGGCCTCATTACGACCATGGAGGTAGCCATGCCGCTATTTGCGGCATGGCTATCCCCATACCGGGTACCGGGTCCGGGTTCCCTGAATGGGGAATTACCCAGCCATTCTGACCTTGGAGGGCCCAATATTTCCCCATTCAGGGAACCCAGACCCGGTACATCCTCATTCCCTTTGAGCCCCTATAGGGCTCAATGGGAATGGGGAGTATGCAAACAACGGGCCCGTTGTTTGCATCCTGGTCTGCTCGCAGGACCCATTAAGGATGCCTGGTGAATCTGTGAATAACGCAGACTCGTTATTCACAGACTCCCTGTGTTATATTCAAAAGCGAGCAGAATAAGTTCTTACCTGCTGTGCCCCCAGAACAGCGTGATGTTTTGATTGTTATGTTATGTGATTTTGTAGAGCACACAGTCACCCGAAGGCATCATGGCGCTAGAGAGGAGAGTAGGCCATAGAGCCAAACAAGGCTCACAACAAGAAAAAAGCTGAATCATAACACAAAGGTCTTTAAGGCTTTCTGGAAGCTCAGGTGATTATATAAAAGACTCAACGATAGTGGTAGGGCATTCCACAACAGTGCTGCGGCAATTGAGAATGCCGGTCACCAACCTGGGAAAGCCGGAAGGAAGGTACACAGAGCAAGCCAGAAGCAGGGGACCACAAGGAGCGGTTAGGGATGTATCTTACAAACCTCGTGCTCAGCTACTCAGCACCTTGATCGTGGAGAGCACAATGTATGATACACAGCGATTTAAAATGAATGCCCTGGGCCACATGGAGCCAATGGAGAGAGCGCAATACGGGGCTACTATGAGCCCCGTAGGGGGACCCTGTTGCCACCCGGGCCGTCATATTGTGAAGACGTTGCAAACGGCCTACCAGCCTCTTGGGTTGGGCAAGGTAAAGGGAGTTGCAGTAGTGTAATTTACTCAGAATCATGGCGGCTATGACTGGGGGACGAAGGGTGACAGGGATTATATGGAGTACCTTTCTAAGGATTTGTAACTGAAAATGCCCAGACTGGCAGACCGCTGATACCTGGGCGGTCATGGAAAGATTGTCTGATATTATGACTCTCAGATTTTTTACTTTAGTGTAGGGCATCGGGAGTGGGCCCAGACAGGGGGGCCAGAAGGAAGAGATCCAAAGTGAGGGGTCAGGAGAAGAACCCACCACCAACAGCTCAGTTTTGTCCCCATTCAATTTCAAACAGTTGTGGCCCATCCTCTCCCCCACGGCCATCAGGCACTTATGTAGGCACGCCGACACCGCAGTCGGATCTAGGTTGAGACGGATCAGAAGCTGGGTGTTGTCGGTATACGAGTAGCACCTGACACCAAGGGAGTGGATGAGGCGCACCAGCAGGAAGATATAAATGTTGAAAAGAATGGGGGACAGAACAGACCCTTGAGGAACCCCACAGCTAAGGTGACAGGACTTAGACGTGAAAGGAGGAAGAGAAAGGGTTTGAGATCTATCCGCCAAGAAGTACACGAATCAAGCTAGTGCCTGATCCGAAACACCAATCTGGTTCAGGTGCAAAAGCAAGGTGGCGTGGTCTATGTGGCGTGATATCGCAGTCCTTGTCTGCAGCCGAAATTGGAAATCGTGGAAAGGCAGAAGGAATTCTTTATTTATGTTACATCGGCGCTCTGTGTCAATGTCATCATGTCACGTGTCAAAACACGTGACTACAGTGCAGCACGCTTAACATTTTTAATGTGTGTTCTAACGCCGTTGTGGATCTAACTGAAAAACATCATGTTGGTTGTGAATGTAGGAACCAGGGCAGTATCATTTAGGACACTCATCCCGATCTATATGATCAACAATATGATTCTGAAAAAATTCCTTAATCGAAAAAACTATTTTAAAAAAACATTGCAAAACAACTATACATTCACAATAAAACCAGCCGATAAGGGGGGGGGGGTATTGTTCTCTGGTCTAATGAGGCATATAGACAAGAGGTCCTTAAACATCTGCACAATCCGGCCTTTTATAAAAGATTGGAATCAGATCCTACACAACATTTGAAAGAATAAATTACCGGCCTTACTAACCATGCTTTTCTTGAAGGGTGGGTGGATTCCAATGAAAAAACCTTCCTTACCAGGTGCAACCCCACCATTCCAGCCTGCTACATTCTACCAAAAGTCCATAAAAACAGCACTTCGCCTCCTGGTAGACCAATTGTCTCAGCCATAGGTTCCCTTCTAGAACCCTTATCTATTTATTCCGATTTCTTTCTTAGACCCTTTGCGTGGAAAATGCAATCCTATAAAAAAGATACCTCACAGATGATCAACATTCTGGCACCCATGAAAGTTAATGAGAATGACTTGTTGGTTTCGTTTGAAGTAGAAGCTCTGTACACTAGCATTCCGCAGATGGAGAGTGTCATGGTGATGCAGGGGTACTTGGACAAAAGCACAGATATTTCCGAGAAAATGCCAACCTCTTTTGTATTAGAATGCATTGAATTGCACTAACTGAGAACTATTTTCTTTTTTGAAGGTTAATTTTATAATCAGCAACAATGAACAAGCTTGGGAGCGACTTTTGCTATGGACATTGCAAATTTATATATGGATCATTTCGAACAGAAGTCCAATCATCATGCTAACAATTCATACATTCAGATGATAAATGGCTAGTACCGCTACATCGATGATATTTTCATGGTGTGGACAGGTCCGGCCAATACTCTAGAAGGGTTTCTGACTTGGCTTAACCATCAAGACCAATTCATTAACTTTACAATGATATATGACACCAGAACAATGCTGTTTTTGGACTTACTGATCCGGGAAGTCGGGCAAATGCACTTTGGAAACTGCACTCTTTAGGAAGCCAACAGACAAAAACACTCTTCTCCATTATGAGAGCTTTCACTTAGCAGTTTAAGAAACAATTTACCCATTAGCCAGTTCCAGCGAGTTTGCAGGAACTGAACGCTTTTTAATGATTTTGATACACATATTAAGACATAAAAAACATGGCTAAAAATCAAGGATACCCATCTAAAGTGGTGCAGGTAGCCCACAAGAGGGCAAGACATACTGCACGGGAAATATGTCTGACAACATCTGAAAAAAGTACTTTAGTAAAAATTACCTGTGTCACAACATACATTCCGATCAGTACCAATCTAAGAGCCGGTCAAGTGGCGCAGCGAGTAGAGCGCTCGCTTTGACATTAGTGCTGAGTCTGTTAACGCAGGTTTGAATCCCAGCGGGGCCAAACTCAGCCTTTCATCTTTCCGAGGTCGATAAATGAGCACCACACACCGTGGGTAATAATAAGCAGCGCTCAGATACCTGAGTGTTTGTAGCGCTATATAAATGCCAAATTATTATTATTAAGAAGAGTGCTTTTGAAAAACTGGCACATAATACAAAGCGATAAGACAAACATGTACAAAACGATGAAGTAATCATGAATGTAAAAAAAGACAAAATAACTTGCTGACCAATAAGTGTAAATACGCACACAAGGTAGAAAAGATACATAGAAGCTTGCTATAGAGGAATATATATTGTGGAAAGGATGGCCATAGTTGAAAAATTGACAGCGGCTCATGTGAATATTCAATTGATCTACCTCAGAAGCCAATCAAGTTTGCAGAGTCAGGAGATGCTGGAAAAACATATTTGTGTTCAAAACAAAGAGGAGTCGATGTTGGCAGAGGAGCAAGGATGCTATTTTTAAAGAATAGCTGCAAAGTACAAAGGCAGACGGATAAGCCATGGATACAATATATTTTTTTTAAGATTAAAAGAGAAGAAAACATTTGCAAGAGCCACGTATTGGACAATTAAAAGGGTATAAAGTCTATACTAGGTAGAGTGAGCAAGTCTCTAGAGGCCAAGAGGAGCAATGCACCCAGTATAATTAAATCAAATAGCAGTACATAAGAGGCTGAAATTGAGAAATTCATGGTCTCTTCACATTTGAATCAAAAGCCGAAAAAGGACTATTCATTAAGCCCTGCATGAACATAGTAATGTGCTCTCACTCCCTTGAATATCCTAGAACAGAGGACAGGCTACAAGGTCAACTACTGACGAGAAACTTTGGCCGGTCTGATGAGAGATGATGGAGGAATTGGGAAAATGAGCAGTAATCTGGTGTGATTCAACCACCTGGGATTCGGTTTCCTCACGCACTGCTTGCCGAGTCGAATGTCCAAGGTTGTGTGAGAATGTCAACCAATCAGTGGGTCTGTGGGGCAACCTGCTATAGTAAGTTGCATAGACCAATCAGTTGCCATTTTGTTTGCTGTAATCAGTATTATATGTATTTAGAGGTAGTTTGAGGGTTGTCTTACAAATAATTGGCAGACTAACCCGTATATATCCTATAAGTGGATATGTTCCTCTAATCCAATCCTTCCGGCAAATACTTTTTATGGTTTGACGCATAGGATTACGTAATAGATGTTGCATATTGGGGTATAAGGTTTATGTGTGAGTGTGCAAGCATCTGTCTGATGTTTGTAAGATGACCCTGCTTTATTTAACCTGAGAATAAAGCAGTAGGTTGCCATTTTCCTTGAGTCTGTCCGGTTATTTGTTCTGAGATCTTTATTGGTAATTCCATCTAGCACAAGAGACACCTCGAGGTGCTAGAGCACACACTCTCTTTCATTCAACATACATACAGACATCCGGTGCCAATTGAGCAGCACACACACTCACACACTCGCTCCCACACACCTGAACCACTCAGCTCACACATGTACACACACACTCATCTGCACCACATACACACACACACACACACGCACACACACACACACACACACACACATCCAGCCCATGCAGAGCTGCCAGAGACACAGCTCACAGGTGTTCACTTGGCAACAAACCTTTCTTTAGTACTCTTTTGGTGGTGGAGCCGTTCTCAGAACCAACTGGCTCTTCATTGCCTGGATCCCCTACCTAGCTGATTTTTAAATATTTTTTTAAAGCATCTTCAGTGAGTAGGTAGGCATTGACGCCCTACCGAGTAACATGCTTGCTCTTTCTTGCTTTCTTGCTTGCCCCCTACCACCAAAATACCAAAATCAAAAATAATAGAGCATCTAGGGCAGCGAGGCTTGGGTGAGGGGCGGTGGGGTGGTCACAGACATCTGCACATTTTTCTCATCTACCTCCCTATCAAAAAGCCTAACCCTCAACCCGCTCTCAGTTTCTCCCCATAAATTATATTAACCATTCTCATTGTCCCCTAGATTGAGTTTATCAAAATCTGCATTTTGTTTCGGAAAGAAAAATGGTCTCTAGAAAACCTCCAGCGCATAATAAGAGATACATACAAATGTTTGGTGCTAAACCAACAAAGGAATGCATTCACACACTTTCTGCTGCTTACAAAATTAATTTGGTGCAAAACCCTCTAGACATTTGCAGGCCGATTCATGTAATTCCTCACAAAAGTGTCGCACGCCGCTGGCGCATAGCGTGCCCGTGCAAATGTCTGCGCCAGCCGCGTGCGATAAAATCAATTTCCGCGCACAGCGTATTCATGGATTCTCGCCTCCAAAAGCAGACGTGGTGCAGAGTGGTGCAGCGACCCTGCAGCAGCGCCAGTTACGCCCTCAAGAACGCCCTCGAGCAAGGAAAAGCCATCAAGATCGCAAAACCATCGCAAAGGGCTGCGCCAACCCTGTACCAGTTTACTGGACTGGCAAACAGCAAACGCAAAGCGGGGAAAGCGTATTATGAGTTACGGGAACACACGTGTGCGAGAAGTTTCACACGCGATCTGGCCTGGGGGAGCGTGTGCGTGTATTTCAGGGGTGCGCGAGAAATTCCACACGCGATTGGCCTGGCCGCGTGTAGTTCAGAGGTGCGCGAGAAGTTCCACACGCGATCAGGTCTGGGGGAGCGTGTGCATGTATTTCAAGGGTGTGCGAGAAGTTCCACACGCGATCAGGCCGGGGGGTGCGTGTGCGTGTATTTCAGGGGTGCGCAAGAAGTTCCACATGCGATCGGGCCTGGGGGAGCGTGTGCGTGTATTTCAGGGGTGCGCGAGAAGTTCCACACGCGATCGGGCCTGGGGGAGCGCGTGCGTGTATTTCAGGGGTGCGCGAGAAGTTCCACACGCGATCGGGCCTGGGGGAGCGTGTGCGTGTATTTCAGGGGTGCGCGAGAAGTTCCACACGCGATCGGGCCTGGGGGAGCGTGTGCGTGTATTTCAGGGGTGCGCGAGAAGTTCCACACGCGATCGGGTCTGGGGGAGCGTGTGCGTGTATTTCAGAGGTGCGCGAGAAGTTCCACACGCGATTGGCCTGGCCGTGTGTATTTCAGAGGTGCGCGAGAAGTTCCACACGCGATTGGCCTGGGCACGTGTATTTCAGAGGTGCGCGAGGAGTTCCACACACGATTGGCCTGGACGCGTGTATTTCAGAGGTGCGCGAGAAGTTCCACACGCGATTGGCCTGGGCGCGTGTATTTCAGAGGTGCGCGAGAAGTTCCACACGTGATCGGGCCTGGGGGAGCGTGTGTGTGTATTTCAGGGGTGCACGAGAAGTTCCACACGCGATTGGCCTGGACGCGTGTAGTTCAGAGGTGCGCGAGAAGTCCCACACGCGATCGGGCCTGGGGGAGCGTGTGCGTGTATTTCAGGGGTGCGCGAGAAGTTCCACACGCGATTGGCCTGGGCGCGTGTATTTCAGTGGTGCGTGAGAATTTCCACACGTGATTGGCCTGGGCGCGTGTAGTTCAGAGGTGCGCGGGAAGTTTTACACGCTCGCCTACAACACGTATTCATGGAATCGAACGTGGCCAATCCGGAAACACGTACGCCAGCAGGAAGTAGGCGTACGTCCACCCGCACAGCATAAAAGTGCACGCAAACAACAAACAAGCTCAGGCGCCAGGATCAACATACCGTTCCTAGCAGCAATGGCCGTGGGATACCGCAGGAGGAGGAGGAGCATAGTCCGGGCCAGAATTTTTACACCCAGAACCAGCCTTTTTGGGATGCCTGATGACCATGTGTATGGGAGGTACAGGTTTCCACCTCACATAATACTCAACCTGGTCAGTGAGTGGGAGGATGACCTCACATCAACCACCCTGTGCTCCCAAGCACTCAGCCCCCTGGAGAAGGTCCTCAATGTACTGCACTTCTTGGCCACTGGATCATTTCAGCGGATAAGTGCTATAGTGGGGGGGGGTGTCACAGGCCACGTAGTCACACTGCCTACACCAGGTCTTGGCCATCATCACTGCACGCCCATCAGTCCGCAGGCACATATACCTGCCCAGAACACCTGCAGAAAGGCAGGCTGTTGCCCAGGATTTCTAAACCAGGACATAGAAGCTGGGCGGCATGGCGATACATGGCTGCTCGGTGAGTATAAATGCCACTGCGCATGCATGCATGTCAGATACTGAGTAATGTCACAACCCCACTAATGATACCCATCACCACCTCCCCAGGGGACAGTGCCTACCCTCTCAGCACCCACATGATGACGCCAATTCAGAACCCCACCACGCCACCCCAGGTAAGATACAACACAGCCCACATTGCAACCCGGGGCATCGTGGAGCACACATTCAGAGTGCTCAAGTCACGCTTCCGCTCCCTTGACCGTTCTGGCGGGCAGCTGTTATACGCTTCCCCAGTAGTGTGCAGGATCATAGTGGCAGCATGTGTCCTGCACAATGTTACAACACGCCGGGGCCCGGCCGTCGACATGGTGGTGCCCCCACATCCCCAACCACATGCATGCCCACTGCGCATGGGAGGGGAAAGGGCACGGGGTGAGGCAGCCCGTTTGCAGCTCGTGGCTAATTACTTCACATAAAATCACACCCCTGTGGAGTGCACACAGCCCTGGCACATACCAGCTGACAATCAATGATGATTGTAACTGACAATTATGATGTGTCAATGGACAGTCAACTGTCACAACCATACCAGCCTGAGATTGTACATCTGGAAGTGTTCCATTGTGTGCTTCCCTACCTACACAAACACCACCAATGCTGTGTTCAGAAGACACACTTCTATGCTGCTAAAATCATTACCCCCTTGCAAGACACAACATGACAACAGTGCCATGTCACCCAACCCCTCCCCAGCACCGCCACCCAACACACCATGGCATGACATGCCATGTGAGAGCAAACAAAGTCATCCCCCAAACATGACATGTGTCACAAAGTACAGTGTCCCTAATGGAAACTGGCCACACACAATATGCCCACATAAATGTAGAAACAACAACACACATGACCAAATACTTACCACAATACAATCGACATAGCATAAACATGACAGTACTAAGGTAAAGGATCCGTAGTCTTACAACATGAGAATGCCAGCACATCCACCACCTCCAACTGTACAGTGTTGTTGCCACGCACATCTGGAAGTCCACTGCTCACAACATGAGCTCCATCTCCAAAGTGGACGGCCTTGTGAAGACATGAGGAATGAACCTGCAAATTAGGAGGGAGACATGGATGCACAAGCACACACCAATACACCATGCAGTGCACAATACAACAACAATATGCACATGTCGTGGGAGTCCAACGTCACTGTGTAAGTCACTGTCACTTGGGCACACCCTTTGCAAGCCCATGGAAACGGGAAGCAGGAGGGGTGTGTGTCTCACGAACCCAAGCATCTAACCCAAACTCAGGACAAGCCTGCATGTGCCCAGCCGGAATACAGTGGATGCCCACGGGAGCCACACAAGGCAACACACTGCAACAAAAAAGCAAAAAGCAAAAAAAAATGGCCATGTGTGGGCCAGGGGGGGGGGTGCGGAGGCCACCCAGGAGGTCCGAGGACAGGGTGCCCACCAACAGCCACCTGCGTGAATGTTGGGAAAAAAAACACCTCCATGGGCTCATGGCCTGCACGGCTACTAAATTGTGGGAGATTCACTGCTGTATTCGCTCTTCTCAACCTCTGCTGCTGCTGCCACAGGAGGTGGTGGTGCTATGGGAGGCAGCCCACGCAAAGCCCTAGTTTGGTCCTCCATGGCAGCAAGCATGCAGGTGTGGAAGGCCTCGTTCTGGAGGGATATGGTGCGGAGATCCCCATGCAACACCCGACGTGTTGCCTGGACCTCTGCCCGAGTTGCCCGGGCCTCCGCCCGAGTTGCCTGCATCTCTGCTGAGAGCGTACGGGTGACGCGCTCCAGCAGCTGTTCCGTCCTGGTGACAGTGGAAGCCTCAAGGTCCACAAGAATCTGCCTGAGGTGCCGGACCTCTCCCCTCAGGGCTTCCCTCTGTCCCTGGGCATCTAGAGAAATTGATTCCCTCAGATTGTCCAGGGCCGCCTGTCTGTCCCTGTTGAACGCCAACATGTCCTCCCTGACTGATTGGCAAATGGAGTCTGTTGCCTGCTGTAGTAGCTCCATCTGCCTTTCTGGGGGGACAATGGAAGTGGCCACCCTCTCCATGGCTTGAGCAATCATTTCTGATGATGCTACCTGTTGGTTGGCCATACCATATATGGATTGCTCCCATGCGGTATTGCCCAGTGGCGGATGGCCACCGCGTTGGCGGGCACCACACCTGTCTGGGGCAAGGCGAACTGCCTGAGGCTGCAGGACTGGATTTCCCCTCTGATCTGCTGGCCTAGGAACAGGATCAGATGTTGTGGAGTGTGGCCCTGCATCCGTAACCACCACAGGCGCACCTACCAACACTGACATCCCCATAGTGGGCTCTACCCTTGGTGCAGGTGGGTCGGACAGAACAGTATCCCTTCCATGAACACATACCTGCGAATCCACATAGGTCTCATCCGAATCAACACCTGAAAAGAGTTCTGGGGAGGTGCAGCCAGGGACACCCCTGGACAGTATGGCCTGCAGCAAGAGAGGGTTCTCCCCACCACCAAACCACGTCCCCCACTGGTGCCTGGGCGTGCTACAGATCCCTCCTGGGCCTGCACCATCTCCTCTCCCTAAACAGCATCAAGTGCATCATCCTCTGCAAAAACATGAAAGACAAAAAATGGAAACAGGCATTAGCACCATGGCACGCTATTAGGCTAGACAAGCTACAGTACCAGTACTTGATTTACACATGTCCCACATGACTATAACTCTCTCATGCATGCACTGCCCATGAGTTGGAAGGGGAGGAAAATGTCAGACACTGGTGACACCAAGATGGAAGAGCAACACATTAGCTGCATGCTGGCTAGCAGTGCCATCACACATTGGCCTGGGAGTGGCATGTCCAATACACATACATGACACATGCCATCACACAGATGGCATGTACCATAGGCATGTCATATATGTGACAATAGGGCAGACTGATGCGCAGTAGAATCGGGTGAATTCCTACAATCAGCCTGAATGAACACAGCTAAATATGGAACTATGTTGTTGCAAGATGCCACTTCAAGGGCAACTGGCGCGATGTAGTGCAAAATGCCTACTGAGGGCAGAAGGGATACTGTAATACCCAAATCCCGGGGCGCCGAATGCATTGGATGAAGTACATGGGTGGCCCAAAACACTCAGGCACACACACCCTGACCTGGCACTCAACCAGAACCCCTCCCACAAACAACATACACATGGATCACACACACATGCCTGTGCACTCACCGGACAATGCCTCGTAATCTGGCAGTTCTCCCACACCTTGGATCTGCTCTTCTGTGACGTAGGTCCCAGCAACATGCTCATGTAGAGTGAGTTCAATGTCCTCTTGTGGAGACCCACCTCCAGTCACCAGAGTTGCGGCATGACTTGAGGCCAGCTTTTTCTTTGCCCTAAGCTTAAGGTCGTTCCAGCGCTTGTAGCACTCAACAGCTGTGCGCCTCACAAACCCAAGGGCACTTATGCTGTCTGCGATGGACTGCCAGTGTGCCTGACGTCGAGCAGGTGTCATCCTACACCCTGAAGTGACCAACATTTTGGCGTCATGTTCGGACACATACTGCACAAGTGCATCCAGTTCGGCATCATTGAAGCTAGGCTTCCTTGGCGTGCCGGACCGTTTAGCCGTGTCGGGGTCATCAGCCTGTACTGGACGAGCACTCTTCCTCTTTCTTTTTGTGGGTGGTGGGGATCCGGAGTGCCCTACGCCGCTCTGGACACTAGAGGCAGGAGCACCGGTGGACTGTGTAGTAGTAGTGTGCGATGGCACACTGACCACATGACTTTCTGCAGGCATTAGCTGAAGTGTGATGATGGCAGGGGGAACCTCAGTCTGATGTACCGGGACCAACACTGTCCTGGCTGGGAGAGTCAGAGCTGGGGTGGACGGAGCTGCGGCTGCCCCTGCAGCCTCCCCACCCCGCCTACTCGGGGCAGCAGATGACATGGCTGCCCCTGTACCACGTGGCCTGGTAACACCGGCTTGCGCCGCCACCCGTGGCCTGGACTTGGCGACCTGGAAGTCAGCCTGGGAGTCACCCTGTGCTAGGTCAGATGCCACAACGGGCCGGTCAACAAGGGCTGAGCAGGGATGGTGTCAGCCACGTTTCCCTCAACCATGGGGGGGATGTGTGTCCCTGACTGGTCCTCCTCACGTGGGGGGCTAGGGGTAGCCTGCAAATCCTGGCCACGTCCCCTACCACGCCCACCACGCCCACCTCTTGAGGCTCGGCCACCTTTGCCACCCTTACCACTTGCTCGCCTCCCAGCCATGGCACTGATGGAGTTGTGCATATGGGAGTTGCAGTAGACAATTGTCCTGGGCAATTGGGGGTCAAAGGGGTAGGGTACTAGATGGAATTCGTACCCAAGTGCTCTAGCAAGGCTGTATGGTACCCCTGGGGAAAGATGACAGGTCACGCGACGCACAGGCACCCCTAAAACAGAAAATGACATGCACGCGACCCCTCGTAGACCACGTGCGTGGGAAAAGGAACCCGCACTACGCTGTGGCACCCAGAAACACAAAAATGAACGTATGCGTGTCACACGCAGCCTACAATGACCTCTGAAGGGGTACGCTACACACGGGGCTAGCACAGTTGGTAAATACATGCGCGAATTACCGTCTGCCTGGGAAAAGAGCGTGAAAAATGCGCGCGTGTGCGCGTTGGCAACACCCCCGCCAAAAGAAGATTTGTACACTGTCTGAGGAGATAGGTCAAAAGGAGAAGTCAACGCTGTTCGAGGAAACAGGTCGAAGAGAAAATCAGAAAAATACTGACAGAGGTCACAGGCAGTACGAACTAGAAACGCTGTGAAGTAAATCGCGTGTGAACCGACAAGAAGTACAGATTTCACCCACTCGCTCTCCACGAGAAGCACGTACAAGGAAATGACGTACTACACGTACCTTTTAAACCGCATCACACGTCCTACGTCACATCCGCGTATACGCACTGAGGCCCTATCCTCCAATTACGCGGGCCGACACTCGGACGTGCAGTTTTTAGTCTTGTAACAATCCCCCGGGTACAGGGAGACGCCCGCGCATGTCACGTCACAGACGCGCCTGCGCTGTCAGGGCCTTTGGTCCAATGGAATCGCATACACAGGCCAATCGCGTGTGAAACTTCTTGCGCACCTCTGAAATACACGCGCCCAGGCCAATCCCGTGTGGAACTTCTCGCACACCCCTGAAATACACTCGCCCAGGCCAATCGCGTGTGAAACTTCTCGCGCACCCCTGAAATACACTCGCCCAGGCCATTCGCGTGTGAAACTTCTCGCGCACCTCTGAAATACACGCGCCCAGGCCAATCGCGTGTGAAACTTCTCGCGCACCTCTGATGTACACGCACACGCTCCCCCAGGCCAATTGCGTGTGAAACTTCTCGCGCACCTCTGAAATACACGCGCCCAGGCCAATCGCGTGTGGAACTTCTCGTGCACCTCTGAAATACACACGCCCAGGCTAATCGCGTGTGGAACTTCTCACGCACCCCTGAACTACACGCGCCCAGGCCAATCGCGTGTGAAACTTCTCGCGCACCCCTGAAATACACGCGCCCAGGCCATTCACGTGTGAAACTTCTCACGCACCTCTGAAATACACGCGCCCAGGCCAATCGCATGTGAAACTTCTCGCGCACCTCTGAAATACATGCGCCCAGGCCAATCGTGTGTGAAACTTCTGGCGCACCTCTGAAATACACGCGCCCAGGCCAATCGTGTGTGAAACTTCTCGCGCACCCCTGAAATACACGCGCCCAGACCAATCGCGTGTGGAACTTCTCGCGCACCCCTGAAATCCACGCACCCAGGCCAATCGCGTGTGAAACTTCTCGCGCACCCCTGAAATACACGCGCCCAGGCCAATTGCGTGTGTAACTTCTCGCGCACCTCTGAAATACACGCGCCCAGGCCAATCGCGTGTGAAACTTCTCGCGCACCCCTGAAATACACGCGCCCAGGCCAATCGCGTGTGTAACTTCTCGCGCACCTCTGAAATACACGCGCCGCGCCCAGGCCAATCGCGTGTGAAACTTCTCGCGCACCTCTGATGTACACGCACACGCTCCCCCAGGCCCGATCGCGTGTGGAACTTCTCGCGCACCCCTGAAATACACACGCCCAGGCCAATCGCGTGTGAAACTTCTCGCGCACCTCTGATGTACACGCACGTGCTCCCCCAGGCCCGATCCCGTGTGGAACTTCTCGCGCACCCCTGAAATACACGCGCCCAGGCCAATCGCGTGTGGAACTTCTCGCGCACCTCTGATGTAGACGCACACGCTCCCCCAGGCCCGATCGCGTGTGGGACTTCTCACGCACCCCTGTAATACACGCACCCAGGCCATTCGCGTGTGGGACTTCGCACACACATTTTTTTCTCGCGCAGGGACGCTACCGCCTGCTTTGGTGTGGCGGACATGCATGGGCCTGTGCGCGTCTTTGGCCGTGCGCTGTTTTTACCTATTCCATTCCATGAATACGTGTTGTAGGCGAGCGTGTGGGCTTTCTGCGCACTTGCCTCCTGTACTTCCCCCGTAACACCCACATTTTCACGAGTTGTTCCCCATTCTGCGTGTAACGCCCCGTGTTACGCCTACTTTTGTTATGTGCGCCGCGCTATGTGCGAATTCGCTGTGGCCTTATCGCGCAGCGTTCGATGACCTGTGCGCTAGCGTGCGCCAGCGTGCGCCGCGCATTTTTTCAGCGCACAACCAATATTTTTCTCGCGCAGGGACTTCCATGAATCGATGTGCGCTGGTTTCCCTGCGATTTTCGCAGTTGCACTGCGATTTTCGCTCTTTCACTGCGAATCGCACGTTTTCGCACACGTGCGCCGTTTTTTCGGCGCACATTCATTCCATGAATCGGTTTGTTGGACTGTTCACCTGTCTAAACACTGTGCATTTTCCATATAACCAAACTTTTTATTACTTTTTGTATTGATTTTCCCATATGGAAAATGCAAAGTTTTTACAATTGGGCCCCTTACACTACGATGGATGGATTTTTTCCAGATTTGTTTTGGAAGTGGCAGGAAACCCAGGAGCACATTATGTTGTTGGTTTGGTGTAAATCTATAGAGTGATGCTTTTTATTATTCAGTAAAGAGGTAGGTGCACCTGGTACGATAATCTTTTATAGAGCTGGAATAAAGGTACAGTTTTGAAAATCTAGCATTTAAAAGTGACAGTGTTTTTTGTCTTGATGCGAGAGAAAAAACATGTTCATGAGTTTGTAAAAACCTGTTTAAAAATTGTTATGGGGATTCCAGAGCTGTTTTGGTTGAAGCAAAAATGTGCAGAGCGCTTTTGGAATAGATTGGTGATGGATTGAAGTTTGTGGACACCCCAGAAGTACTTTTGTGTTTTGAGCTATTTTGCTACATCACGATTTGACATGTCAGTGTTTTAAAAGTGTGATAGAAAAAGCATAAGAGCAGAGCTAAAGAATGAAAATTGAGAAATTATATTAAATATTAATTGTAGTGGCTGGATGTGAATAGTGTAATTGGTTCTTTGTGAAAAGACCTTATTATTGAAGTCTCATGAGGAAAAGGACGATATTTATTGACCGTTTTTCTTTTAATCGTAAATCCTGAGACCTGAAGAATGAGGTCTTTTCACACAAAACCAACTCATTTGTTTTTACAATTCGTGGGGTTTCTTCCCTCAGCCCCTCTTTGCTAAAAAAAGTTTGGGGGACATCGGACGAAAGGTCGTCTGATTTTGGACCATGTCACCTCTCATTTGCTTCATTTTCACTACATTTTGAGGCATGTTCCTTTATATGCATGTGCAACTAGTAAGAAACACCCAATCTTGTTATGTTTTAGGTGCTGCTTGTTTTATTTGCTGTTGTTTAAAACAATAAAATGTGTTATTAAAAAAGTGGATTCCTCCTGTATGTAGGGGGTAAAAGAAAGACAATTTTACCAAACATTGCAGTGTTTAAGAATACACTGAGATGTTTATTTCAAAGTTCTTACCAGGGTGTTACATAGAAAATGACAATGAAGAGTACCTTAGTTCACTACAGAAGTGTCAAGATGGAAATAGAAGGCTCTGGCAGACAATGTTCAGGAAAGAGATGTTAATGTCTAAGACTTGGCAGCAAAGTGATTGCATTGCTCTGCATTAAAATTAAAACCAATTTATATTGGAGAGTCTGCATGTTATACGTTAAATGCAGTGGAACATAAAATATGGACATGGGTAGAGGGAGAAAAGAAATGCGTATGTGGGGTCGTTATCAGTGACATTGACTTATTACCCCACATTGCGAAACTCAGCAAGAACATTAAAATTTTACAGGAACTGGTATTGAACACTTTTTAAATGAGAAAGAATATGACTGCAGATGCCTAGAGATAGAGCATCAAAAAACTTTTCAAATTAAGTGAAAAACGTTAGTTGAAGTGACTTTAAGGTAGGCTTAACCCAATAAACACTTGAAATTCAGCAGGTATCAGAAGCTACATCACCTTAACTCCGAGGCATCCCTGTTGGGCATCACATGAACACAATGAAGATATTACAGATGACTTCACATATAATAAAATGTATGACATTACTTATGACATCATCAATAGCATTACTGGATAGAGGATGCTGGTGACACCAATATATGTGTACCTCATATAGCATGGTGGGGATGTTTGCCTCGGACCGTAGTTTGGGGAAGGGTCATTATCCCAAGCGGTAATGGCCCCTTCTGAGGTCTGTGAGGCTATTAGCACATTGTGGCTGTAGCAACACGTGTTTTGGTTGAATTCATGGTAAAGTAAAGAAATGTTGTATTAATAGTGAGTACAATAGACGAACTACGTTTTTAAATGTGGCTTTATTTTGTAGTATTTAAATAGCAAGATTGTCGTTATAATTGAAGCAATTCATTTGCAAACTTGGCAAGAATGGGAGCGAGCTTAACATGAGCATTCTTGAGGTGACATGTAACAGTAATGTGAAAGCATTTTCCCTTAGTTTAGCATTCAATTTGGTGCGTTGAATAGGGTTCTGCATCAAAGAAAAAAGTACAGCTGAACAAGGAATTGTCGTGTTGATTGCAACATTGCCCCGAAATTGAATTTTTGTTTCCATGTCTGCTTTGTAGATATGAATTCCGTCAATATCCATAGTTATTGACTCTAAACATTTCGATTTGCTGGGAGGAGGTCAATAATGATCTGCATGTGCTAATTGAACAAAGACAAGAAGGCTAGCACCCTGGCAAACACAAATTGAAAAAAGGAGGTGACACCACTTTGGCAAGGAAATGATAAACTGTCGAAAATAACGACGTTGGTAAAGGCTTGTTGTTTTCTTCATCTTCTTTTCAACTTTATTCGTAAGCACAATTGCATAAAAGTAGTACAGCAGCTTATGACATAAGGAGAACAATACAGATCAAAATGTTGGTAAAAGATACACATTCCACACAGCAAAGAAAGTAGAAGATGAATGCACGCCATGGCGACATGATGAATTATTGCACTATTCTCAAAAGAGAGTTCCTTTTCTTCTTCCAAGCAGATTAATAGGGTGAAACAGCGAATATAAAATCAAGAGATTTTTCATATTTACATAAATATTCAGCATCAATTATTGTCATCATATCTTTATTATGAATACATAATTTCAAGTTTATTTTGCTTTTAACATCATAGAGAGGACACATTTAGAAAAAATGCTTCCCTTCCTGACAGGCAAAAGGGACACCTAAGGGAAAATCCACTATTCCACTTAGCCTTGACTTAGGCAAGAGGTACATTTCCAAGAAGCAATTTTTCTTATAGTGAGCGTTTTATGGGGTCATTGATCAAGGTTAGATACTCCTCCATTGTGTAAGTGTCTTTGCACATCAGATAGTCATATCCCATCGACAGCTTTAAACAGTTTGTGACATATTCACCTCCAACAAACTGGGTGTGAGTATCCACCACAATGGCCTTGCATGCTACATCGATGGTTTCCGGGCAGGACCACAGTTCTTCTAAGTCAAGCTTATCAGCAATATCCTTAATATGCCAAAATCATCCAAGTGAGCATACATTAATATAGGACAACAAAGCTTTCAGTGCACCATGGAGCTTTTTGTGACCTGTACCAGACCATATGCATACCCACAGCATCAACGGTTTAAGAGCAATCAACTACAAAGTGAGTCTAATTCCATATGCACAGGTATATTTGGGGAGCTTCCCGGGAGATGTAATAACCTTTTCTGAAAGTTGTTTTCTGTAATGGCAAGAGGATTGACTTTATTAAAGCCCCAAATGTCTGCACCAGAGAGGGCCCCAGATAAAACCTGGGCTCTATACATTTCCACAAAGTTACACTTTGCTTCACTTGCAAAGATACCGGTGCATTTCCTCCTCAAGATTTCATCAGACCTGTTCATCACATTTTTCCCAGTTTCCATCATTGGAGAACCTCACGCCAAGATAATGCAAGTTATTAACTTCAATAAGCAACCCCTTGATATCAAGTGCAAGGGTTATTTGACGCCCCTTCTGTTTCCTACACCTCATAAACATTATCTTTGGCACGTTAATCTCCAAACATCTCGAGTCACAGAAGCTTACACAATGGGCAATCTGCTTCTTTGGGCCCATTGGGGTACATGAAATAAGCCAATGTCATCAGCAAAGAATAGAATATCAATTTCTCCTCCTGGTAACGTGGGGGTATCTGATGCTTTCATCGGGAAGCCCTTAAGCACACCATCGAAAAATACATTTAAAAGTAAAGGGGCAAGGGTACATCCTTGTTTTACCCCTTTCTTTACCCAAAGATATTGGTGTTCTCGCACCCAAGACCCCATTTTCCTGTAGCTGTCGAATCGGCATATAGCTCAATGATTGCTATCAGCATTTCTAGTGGGACCCCTTTGGCAACGAGATCCTCCCACAACGCTGACCATGGGATGCTATCAAAGGCAGTCTTCAGAGTGACAAATAATAGATAAAGGCTGCCTTTGTTTAGCTTTACATACTTATCACAAATTAGACTCCTTCTTAGCACCTGGTCTACACTGCTCAGCCCCCTTGCAAAACCCACTGGCGGATGGCTTAGGGCTTCCTGTGCCATCACCCAGCCTTCAAGTTTAGTTTGGAGGAAGTTTCCCAAAATGTTGCTACAAACGCACAATAGAGAAATTGACCTATAGTTAGTGGGGTTTCTACGGTCTCCCTTTTTAAATATGGGAACTACTTCTGCAAGATTCCAGATAGAAGGTTTCAAACTAGTCCACATGATTGCATTAAATAATTTGTGTAAATAGGGGACCCACGTTTCCGGGTTTGCTTTTGTAAAGGTCTTTGGAAATCTTCTATTTCTTCGATAAAGTAGCCAGTCACTCTTATCTGGTGGGCCCTTAATGTTTCTCTCACTTATCTAATGTCCTCTTCAAAGAGGCTGCGTGCATGAATTTCCTCCCCTGGCAGACTAATTCATGGCATCCGAATTTTGTGTGGTGGTGTCAGCTTTGTGCCGATTCCCAGTAACCTCTGTTTTTGCGCTTTATTCTATTGCCACTAATATTTATATTATGCTATGGTAAGAGCTTTTTATACTGCACCAGTTGCCACTTTAGTGGTCAAATAAAGTAGGTTTTATTTTTCCGAGAGTGGTATTTTGTGCTCATGCCAGGGACATTCAGACCTTGCTCTGCAAGAGAATAGAAGAGGGCCGAAGATGTGCAATCTATGTGATCTCTGCGTGGCGCCATTTTCGCATTCGTAATATCCGTATGCGGTATTTTGGGTCGCGCAGTGATCACATAGATCCTTACCACAGTGCAGCACAAATCTTGCTGACCTGGGTAGGCGAATTTGTTGCTTGGGATGAATGTGCTTTCATGACATACCTTGGGTGCACACAATGATCTGAGGGTAATGTGTTGAGTTTTTGTTCACTAAAAGAATGATAATATTTTGACATTACATATGTTAAACACATAGGTAAAGAACGATGACAGATTGGAAAAGATTGCACTGCCAAGAAGAAAAAAAATAAAAGTGGACACTCTCTATGTTATGATATGATAGGTTATTTATAACGCGCTTAATACCCAGAAGTTTCTAAGCATGGACCCGGGGATCGAACCCGTGTTGCGCTGTGTCGTCATGCTTCCAAGGCGAGCACGTTGCCCCTGAGCTATTCTCCCAAGACAAATTGGGCCTCATTACAAGTTTTCCAGTACAGTAACAATAGTACTGGTAAACTTGCCGGTACCGTTGCTACCATACCGGCAAACTACGAGTTCTGCTCCTGGGTGCCTTACCGCCCGCCAGGTCTGACCTGGCGGGTGGACCGGCACTCGCGAGCAGACCTTGTTGGATGCACCAGCAGCATTCAGAATGGTGCGGGTGCATCCAGCCTCCCCATTCCCATTGAGCCCTATGGGGCTCAAATGGGAATGGGGAGCATTTTTTACCGGTGCCCGGCAATTGGCAATTACTGGGTCCGGCGGGGCCGTAATGACCCGGTAATTGCCCATTCCCGGGTGCCAATAAAAAAACGACTCTGGCGGCTACCGCCGTAGTCGTCATGACTCCCAATATGTTGATCAGAAAATTCATACTAAATAATGCAGCCGTTTCTGATTACTATGCAAATAGATTTAAAGGCAGAATGGTATTTAGAGAACATCTGTTTTTAAATGTTTCTGTGAAATATTTTCTATATTTCTTTGAGTGGACTTCAATAGACCTTTATAAAAGTGACCTTTATAAAAGTCTATTGCTCTCCAAAAGAAATCAAGAGCAGCTATGTTTGCATAAGGAATGTCATTTACTTTCCTTGCTGAGAAAATACAGGACATTATTGGAATGTTTTTAATAATCACCATAAGTGATTGTGCCCTCTAAAGTGCACCCTTAAATTGATGGATGATGGCCTATTGACAAAACAGCAGCCTTTAATAAGCAGCTGGCTCAAGTATCCATATTAATCATTGCCTTAGAAAATGTAAGCCAAAATAATAGAGTTTATGTGTGAGTTCAAAGCCACCTAATGCAGGGACTAAAGTTAAAAAACATAAAATAAAAAAAAAAAACATTAAGCAAGCAAACTTGTCATCCCACGATGAAAACCCATTAAAATTGAATTCATTGGATGAACAAAGAATGGCTTTTCCTTTTCTACACCAGATGGCTCATGGCTTATGATCGCTAGAAATCATCTCTCCAAGCTAACATGGCCAAAAGCACATTAATGTAATATGTACCAGAGAATCATAATGTACATATTCCGATTTGTCATAAAATGCCCAATGAAAAGAGCATACATATTTAATCAGAAAATGAATATTTCAAAATATAATTATTAATAGTAATAAAGCAGGTTTGCTGTGAGTCATAAGGTTCACACTAATCAAAACATGTTTCTAAACAATAATATGCGATTTAGCACAATCTTATATTAATACAATTGAAGTTACTTAAGGAATACATATTTTAGCAGCTATGAACACTTATTTACAAAGGTGGGGTCAAAATGGAACATAGAAACTCCTTGAGATGATATCGAATATGCTGGCATTAGATAAGCCAGATTCGGGAGGAGTTTGAGGGATAAAAATCCAAAACCATGTTAGTAGAAAAAGACCACTTTTTTTTTCCTGCATGCTGACAGCACAACACAGGCAATTTTACTGTGTAAATCCATGCCAAATGTGCAGGCAGGTGGCTGAGCCATTTCATTACAGAGCACAGGAAGATTTGCCCACAGAGCCTGAATGGGGAGAGAGCTTAATCCCTGATGCTGATTCCTGCCCGAATACTTCCATTTAACAACTGAAAATGTAAGTGGATCATTGACACTTTTGTGTACTTAGACGCTACAATCCTTCAGAAATAGAATGTTGGAATGGGGCATTTCCCGCTCCAATAAAATAAATAATTGTATTTCCATTCTCAGTTTCAGAAATCAGGAGTTTCCTGGACTCTGGTTTCTTATACAGTCACAGATTGGACAAAGGATTGAAAAGAGCATGTGCTCAGTAGCAGCCTTATTCAATTAATGTCCCACATGTAAACCTGTTTTTCTAGCATTCAGAACACTGGGAGGAGAACTTTGTTTAGAAAACAGGATCCAAAGGGATGAGTGTTTGAAGTCTATTTTGCTTCCCAGTTGCTCTTTACGCCAAAACCAATTAGAATGGTCTTCTTTTTTTCATTCCTTTGGCAAGGAATGTCATTTGCAATATAACCTTTAATAACTTAGTTAGGAAAAGGGGGTGTGTGGCTAAGAGGCCATGCGTTAAGACGTGTTACTGAGAAGCTCCGATAAGATCCTCGGTACAATGCTTTCCAACTGACTGAATTCAGCCCAAACTTGATCTGAAGGCGTCGGAACACCTACTGAACACTCGGTCCGATTCTGTAAGAAAATCGGACCGTGGATCGAGGTGAAATGACCAGAAGAAGTTTCTGACCGCGGGAAGCAAGATGGTGGCCTGCTGAAAGGACCCCTTCCATGCGGCGATCCGAATCGAAGCTGGGAGAAGCCATGCACCCAGCAACAAGGAGGGAGGAGGAGGACACCTGCGGCAGGCGAGCGGACATGGGAGAGGAGGCGCGACGGTGAGTCTGGGACCTGGAGGACCTCCGTAGGAACCATGGCGTGGGGAAAACCCAGAGAGCCTGCTCATCAACGTAGGCTCTATGCGCACGGAGGGACGCCTGAGGCGAGGCACCCCTGGCCTGCGCTGTGGACGGTGAGCCGGCGGGGAGAACCCGTAGTGCCCCCTCTGCTCCCCTCCCTCCTCTGGAGAAGGCGGCAGCTCCGTGGGCCCATACACGGGGCCAGACATCCGTGCCACAGGCAGGAGCTGGCGGAGAGGAGCTGGGGTGCCCCTCCGCTCCTTCCATAGCTTGGAGCGGCTGAGAATCGGAGGGAGGTACGGCCTCATAAGAGCACGGGAGGAGGGACGGAGAGGAGGGTGGCCGAGGCGCAGTGAGTCCCGCTCTGGAGACGCGCTCGTGACCCAGCAGTGCGGGAGGTCCCCACTCCACCCTGAGAGACACAGAAACGCCCGGGGACAGAAGGAACCCCCAAAGGTCCCCCTGGTTGGAGAAGTGGGGTGGACAAAGCGGGAGAAATACTATAACAACACGGCAGACCAGGCCGAGACCCTCCGCAGACACTGCAGAAGAAGCGGGCTCTAGACTCACAAGGCCCCAAAGTGAAGGCACACAGCACGAATCACAGACCCCCAAACAGCCACCGAAGAATTGCACCATGAGGTAGCAGAGGCTGCACTAATAAATCTCTAGAACATAAGCCCTGGGGAGAGTAAAAGAAGGAAACTGGAGGACCATAATAAACTGGACATAGTGAGACCAACAGCGGAACTCGGCCCCATACAGATCCTCACGACAGGTCACATGCAAAAGGCGCAGGAGTAGTATAATACCTCACACCCGCACAGTGACTATGCCCAACAAGAAAACAGAAGGGAAAACCAAACTAATCAGCATGGATACCTTTGCCAAGACATCTGGTAACAAGCAGCTGAACCCACCGGACAGATCAATGACGGAGACGAACACCCTGCACCAACTGGAAAACGGAAAGGACGGACAGATCCTGGAAGCGATTGCCTCCCTAAAGACATCCCTCGAAAACAAGATGGACACTGTTATAGGTGCCCTGAAAGCATCCCTAGAAGAGAAATTAGACACAGTCATGGTGGAAGTGGGCCTCCTTCGCCAGGACTCAAGGAACCTGACGGACAGAGTAACGACAACGAAGCAGCAGGTACAAGAAAACCCTGCAGACTTTGCCGTCATGCGTACTCAAATGACAGAAGTGCTGCAGAAAGTTAAGATCCTAGAACAAAGAGTAGAATATGTGGAGGGTAGGGCAAGGCATTACAACGTTCGCATAATTGGAGTTCTGGAGGGTGAGGAAGGAAACTACCCCACAGAATATGTCGAAAACATGCTTCTTCAAGAGATTGGAGCCGGGACACTGTCCCAGAGTTTTGTGGTGGGGAGGGCGCACAGACCTCTAACTAGGAGACCTCAGCCGGGTGCCCCCCGAGGGTGATGATCGCTAAGATTATGAATTTTAAAGACAGAGAAAGGATACTAGCATTCTCTGGGGGGGGGAGTGGTGACTAGAAACTCCTCCAGTATCACCATATACCCAAATTATACAGCCACGGTCCAAAACCAAAGAGCACAGTTTGGGCCTACAAAAGAACGTCTCAGAAGAGCTGAGATGCAAAATATTCTCCTCTTCCCGGCCAAACTGAAGGTGTTGCACAAAGGGAAAACATGTTTCTTTTAGTCCACGGAGGAGGCCCACACATGGATGGACGCACAGGGAATCCCCCAGCTAGGGCAGAGAAATGCCAATAATGGTGGGAATCAGCCCAGGTGAAAGAGCCCGCAGATAGCTAGGAACAACAATGCCAAGTATCTAAGAAATAAATAAATCAGGAAGAAAAGAAAATGTGAAGGAGCAACCAGTCCTATCCAGTCACGTCAGCCGAGAAGAACCAACCCCCAAGAAAGAGCGTAACGCTAGTTCGGATGTCAGTTTCAAGGCATCACGCTGCGGCGAGTCTGCTTCATCCAGAGGAGCATGGCAAGAAAAGCGGCTAGGTCCGAGCAGGGGGAGGGTGGCTGGGCTTCAGTTTTTTAGTTACAGTTCATGTTATTGACTTGAGTGAATGGTTTGTAAAAGGCATTAGCAGCAGAGTAAATAACAAGAAAAAATATAATTGGAGAATTCCAGCACAAAGTGACTGGAGCAGCACACAGCAACAAACCTGGAGACACGACCGCCGAGGCACAAGGAGAGGGAGCCCTGTAGGGACGACCTCAAGTAGCACCACAAAGAGCAGACGCAAGAGACAGTGGACATGCAAGAGGCTATGGTACGATGGAGCTGGAACAAATAAGCGTACATGGGCCTGGAAGAGTTAATAATAGCAACCTGGAACATAAGAGGTCTCAACGCATACGTCAAAAGGTTGCGAGTCTACGCCTGGTTGAATAAGATGAAGGTCAAGATAGCTATGCTCCAGGAGACGCATTTGACATCAGCAAAACAAGCCAAGTCGATCAGAGATGGGGAGGACAGGTATACAGTGCCACTTATTCAAACTATGCACGAGGAGTACTAATATGGATCACCCCAGGGGTGCCATTCCAGCTCATAAAACAGGAAACTGACTCAGAAGGCAGACTAGTCCTAGTGCATGGCATGTTGGAGAATAAAGCGGTGTGCCTAGTCAACACCTACGCTCCGAATCACAATGCGACGGAATGTTTCAAGAAACTAGTGCCTAAACTGGCCCAGTACAGAGAAGTAATGTTTATCTGGGCCGATGACTTTAATTGCACCTTGGAACCGCTCCTGGATAGGTCGGACGACAAGCACAAGAAACCAGCACCCCCTGCCAAGGAACTGCATAGAGCCCTCGACCGACTACAGCTGGTGGACATTTGGAGACAGGTACATGGAGGTAAAAGAGAATATACACATTATAGTGCACCCCATGGAACATTTACACAAATAGACTATGGGCCTCATTACGACCCAGGCGGTAAGTTACCGCCTGGGCCGTGACTTTACCACCATGGCGTAAACTACGTTTACGCCATGGTGGTTGGCGGACTTACCGCCCCATTCCGACCTTGGCGGGGCGGTAAGTCCCCAATCCCCATTTACCCTTCCCTATTCCCATTTTTGCCCCATAGGGCATAATGGGAGTGGGGAAGGCGTTAATTACGCCACCGTAAATTACGGTGGCGTAATTAACTCCATGGTCCCTTAGCGCCATGGATTTTAACACCTGCTAAAAGCAGGTGTTAAATCCGCCATGGCGCTAAGGGACCTCGTACTCAGGCGGTAAGGGTCGGCGCTGTTTACGGCGCCGTAAACCCCTTACCGCCTGAGTTGTAATGAGGCCCTATATATTCACGGGCACTGAGTCACTGCAGGATTTTACAGGGATTAACATCAAAGCCTGCACACTTTCAGACCATGCCCCGATACTAGCAACATAGGCACAGACACATAGGGAAGCCCCGATACCAACATGGTGACTCAAGGCAGAAGCTTTGGGAGAGGGAGAGTTTGAGGAACACCTTCAAGAGGTGATAGAACACTACTTCGAATATAATGAGGGAAGCGTAGAAAGTAACGCCACACTCTGGGACGCATTTAAAGTTGTGATACGGGAGAGGCTATCGGCAGAATGGGGGCACTGAAAGGTGCAGCCATAGAGGAGCTCAATAAACTGGAAAGGCTGATAGAAACAGAGGAACATAGAGCGGAGGGGAAGAACCCATCAACTCCCTGGGTTCTTCCCTGTGGAAGAACCCAGGGAGTTGATGGAGTTGAGGACAAGATGTATGGAGCTCTGGGAAAAACTGGGAAGGTTGAACTACGGGAGCTATTTACAACGACTGCACGTGGAAGGGGATAAGCCCAGTAGGCTCCTGCCAAGGATCACTAAGCAAGAAATTAAAAGGGACCCCATGACAGTCCTAGAAGATGAAACAGGGATGGAGTTTAGGAATCAGGAACACATAAATCAGTTATTTGCCCGCTTCTACGAGCGACTGTACGCCCCTAATCTGGAAATTTACCCGGAAGACATAACAGATGCGTTAGCAGAGATAAGGCTGCCAGAATTAGCAGAAGAGCAAACTCAAATTCTCGATGCCCCACTTGCGGTGGAGGAAATAGAGAGCGTAATCGCTGAGCTCCCTACCGGCAAATCCCCGGGTCCGGACGGACTCCCCAGAGAGTTCTATAAAACATTTAAAAGTACCATCACCCCGAAACTATTAGAGACATACCAAGACGCATATGAAAGTGTACAATTACAGACTACCATGTCGGAATCAATAATCGTACCGATCCTCAAACCAGGAAAACCACCTACGAAATGTACTGCATAAAGGCTGATTTCCCTCATTAATCAAGGTGCCAAAATACTCACAGTGGTTTTAGCCAACCACCTGAAACAAGTAATTCCCACCTTGACACACTCTGACCAAACGGGCTATGTCCCGGGACGAAACACGTTGTGGAATCTCTGTAGACTACACCATGTGATAGACAGGACGAACCTGAGACAGGGAGAATGCGCAATAGTGTCAGTGGACGCTGTCAAAGCATTTGATTCAGTGAAATGGGGGTGGCTGCTGGGGGCCATCGCCCATTTTGGCATCAGGGAGGGGTTCCTCAGATGGATTAGGTTACTGTATAAGGACCCTAGTGCAAGGGTGAAGACGGGACGATATATCTCAAAAGAATGGAGAATACATAGGGGAACTAAACAGGGGTGTCCACTGTCACCAATGTTGTACATTTTGGCCCTCGAACTGCTGGCGGTTTTCCTCAGAGCAGAATATGGAGACACAGGGATAGAAATAGATGGAGTGCTGCACCAAATCTCGTTATATGCAGACGACATGCTGCTTTTTGTGGGAAATCCAGGCACTAGTCTGCCCTGCCTCCTCGAAGCAATTGGGGCATACACTAGACTTTCTGGTATAGCAATCAACAAAGAGAAGTCCCTGATCTTTCCCCTGGCCGGCCTGAGGCAGATTCCCCCGGCACAGCTCCCAGACCTGGGCCTAACTTGGGCACCGCACTCCATCCGATATCTGGGAATAGAGATACACCATGACATCGTAGATTCTCATCAACATAACACGCAGGCAGCCCTCGAAATAACACAAAAGTCTATGACATTCTGGAGAATACTGCCACTGGGAATGATGGGTAGGGCGGCCCTCTTGAAAATGATGGGAATCCCATGCCTGCTATACTACTTCACAAATGTCCCGCACAGTATTCCCAGGGCCTTCTTTACCAAACTAAACACAATAGCAAGGAATTTACTATGGGCAGGAGGGAGAAGCAGGATCGCAATGAAGACTCTACAGAGAGACTATGAAGAGGGAGGCATTAGGCTGCCGGACTTTGAAAAGTATTATTTAGCGGGGCAGCTACAATTTGCAGTTAAGTGGCTGGGTGATGAAGAGACAATCGACACAATCATCCTTCAACCAGCACTAAAAACATACTACTTAAGATAAATACCATGGCAGGACAAACCCCTGCTCGGGACCCTACCATGCCTGCTTAACCTCACGGTGGGGCTATGGAACAGAGCGTGGAAACTACAAGGGACACAGGACCCCCAGTCTGCACAAATCCCTCGTGCGGGCCTTGTGGGCATGGACACAAACACGCTAGCAATATACCGAGCCCAGTGGGAAGCCAAAGGCGTAGCACAAATTGGGGACCTGAGGAGAGAGGAAAGGTGGGCAGACTTCCAAGTGATGTTGGAGGAACATGATATACACGAAGGCCAATTCATCCTCCATAACAGAATAATCCTCAAAATCATGAAAAGATGGCCAGAATGGGAAGACCAAGAGGACGCCATGGAGGCGCTAGACACATGGTATGATATATCCGAGGGAACACACACAACCTCTAGGCTATACGAACAGATGCTAAGAGCCAACAACGCACAGGAGCTCCACATAAAACAGCGCTGGGAAGAAGAACTCCAAAGGCCCTTTAGTGACCAAGAATGGAGCAGAGTGCTAAAATATCCAAAGAAAGTGTCTAGGAACACAAGGTTCAGACAAGCACAGCTATATGTAACACACAGGGCGTACCTCACACCCAAGAGGATGAACACGATGTATGGGGGAGATATCAAAAAGTGCCCCCGATGCACAGATGACGAAGCAGATATGGTCCACATGTTTTGAACCTGCCCAGTTATACAAACCTTCTGGGAGGGTATCAGAGCCAAAATAATAGAAAGTGGATTTCAAATGTAGGCGGAGCACCCAGAGAGGTATTTGCTGGGCCTCTTCCCGAGAGGAGGCATACATATGATGCATCTAGCAAAGATGAAGGACTTGATATGTATATTAGCGAAAAGAAGGATAGCAATATCCTGGAAATCAAGAGAAGGCCCAACCATATACTCATGGTGGTCAGACCTCCGGAGGTGGACATTAGTGGAAACTGCGGTGTGGATAAGAGCAGTGCAAAGGGGGGAAGGAGAAACAGCACAGAAAATAACTGCATGGAACTCCCTGGTACAGGACTTATTTGGACAAGAGGGGGAGGAAGAAGAAAGAGAGGGCCCCAGTGAAGGCACGAGAAAAATGATGGGCTCAAGACAGCGATGCCCAAGCAACTAAGCAAAAGACAGTACAGGCTGGTGGGTCGGACCTGCCCACATTAGCAGTTATAGACAAGGATGGCAAGCTCATTAGATAACTCCAGGATAATGAACCCATATCAGAAATCCGTGGAAATGCCAATATGCCAGTTATGCTGTGTGTTTGTATGTTATATTTGTTGTTTATTAAAAAATAATAAAGACATTTTAAAAAAACTTAGGAAAAGTGAGATTGATCTGATATAACATTTCTCAATATTTTCAACTGAATTACATGTCAAATTTAGCCCAAAATCCAACTAATTATCATTCTGATCTGTAATAAAAAAAAAGCTCATGTGCAGAATCACAAGGTCTACTTTCAACCAAAAATCTCTATTAATGTGCTACATTTCATATTTTGATTCTTCTTCGTTTTATGAATGTCATGATTCATAAAAGTCAGTAGAAAGTGCAGTATCCAAGTTTCCAATAGCCATTTGGTGTTAATATATCTGCCTATGGCTCTGTCCCCATGTGTTCCTGGCCCGTGTCTATGGCTATCAATGCTGATGCAATGGAAAGCTTAAAGTCAGCTTATATAGAACTCATTAAAAATGTATTTACCTCTGAATACATCATCATCAAATGTTTTAATCGGCATGAACCATAAACCTGATACACAGACACATACATATACGTTAGTGCAATTAAATAACAATTCATCAATACTAAGAACACACAATTCATTACAAACACACATTACATACAATCCCTGTGCATCAGTGCAACAATCCTAGAACAAATTAAAAACAAAGCCCCCATAGAGATTCCAAAACGAGATAAAATCAAACAAAGCATAGTTAATTTTGCTTGCATCCTGATATACACATAAAATCCCAATTTTAGATTACAGATCAGCTGGGACATTCTCTTTTTACCATACTGGACCTTCATAACCAAGTGCGATGCACACATGTTCATACCAAATTCACCACCTGCGGCCCTGATGTACTTCTGAAGTAATCTAAAGCATCTGATACCTCTTACCCTAAGCATGTGCTTCAGGTACTGTTATCTTAACATTTTCAATTCAAAAAAGGAAGAACATACAATGATGTATTGTTTTGTCACTGTGGCACACATAAGGTAGGTACTAGTGTTGGTTGCCCTCCGAGCACTGGTGAATTTAGCCTGCCTAAGGATACCCATCCTAAACTCTAAATATAGGGTTCTCACATAGACTGGACTAATGGAATCCAAGTACTTTTCATATACCAAAACCCCCATTGATGGTAAGATAACTGGGACCCTAACCTATCTGATTACAAACATAATCAATGTTTCATTTTTTTGTCTTCCACAACACATGCTGTGTATGCGGGGGACACCCCTGTGACCCTCACAGGCCAAAATACTGAATTAGGGGAGCAAGGTTCGTGGGGGTGTCAAATATGGTATTTTCATTGAATAACACATGGTAGCCTCCTTAAATCTTGACCTTGCTGCTCCAACCAACATATCAGGACTTGTCCACAGGGTTGTCTGTTGTAAAGTTAAAAAGGTTTCCTCAACATGGGTTACCCATGGGAGACTCTGACTCCATCCTGGTTCAATAGATGCATAAGGACATCACAGAAACTCTTAAGACCCTTAGTGGACCATGATCTGATCCAATACTGTTCACGCTGATCTTCAATGGGACATAAATCGTTTTCCAAGTGGATCATTACATTTGATGAGCCCTGCAGCAACAGTTTCTTTAAAAATGTATTTTCTGACATTGCAAGATTTGAGGTTTTAACATAACCCCACACATCAGCACCATAGAGGGTAGATGGTATAGCCTGCTTTTTAATCAGCTCATGGGCTGGTGAGCTTGCAACACTGTCGTGTCGACGATGAAACTCTTTTGCAACACCACTGACTTTTTCTAGGTTAATGAAGGCTTTGTGCACTTGAGAGGTCCAATAACATTTTTCATGAAATCTAATCCCCAAATAGTTGGACATACGGTCCTTGACCTTAATATGTAGTTCAATCTTTTTGGAGAACTTCAGTTTTAAAACCATTGTCTTGGTTTTACTTAGAATCAAAGTGAGCCCCAACTTGTCGCATTTGCCCATGAAAGTTACCTTTAGAGATTCTAGGCCCTTGGGCGAGGTGGATAAAAGGACTGCATTGTCGGAAATAAACAAAGCCGGGACACTGTCATTACCTATCCTTGGGGCATCAAAACTACTATTCAGCAGTTCCACAATGACCTCATCAATGTACAAACAAAAAAGTAACAGAGCAAGAATGCACCCCTGCCTCACACCTTTGAAAACCGTGAATGAACTGGTGGTCTGCCCTCCAAGGTCATAGCGCGCCACTGCCTTGTAATCGTTGTAAAGCTGCTGGATGGTCCCTAACAAATATAAAGGAATTTGTCTTTTATGGAGCACCCACCACAAAAGATCATGCTGGACTCCGCTGAATGCCGTTTGAAGGTCTACAAAAACCATTTAAAGTTACATTCTCTTGAACACGACTTAAGCATGAACAGGCAAAAACATTGGTTGATGGTGCGCCTAGATTTCTGAAAGCGAGCTTGCAAATTATTAAAAATGTCATCATCTTCTACCCAATTTTGAAGGTGGACCAAGATTGTTTCAGCAAATGTTTTTCCTGCCCTATCCAACAAGGAGATAGGCCGATCATTTGTAGGTTGTTCCCTCCCACATTTTTTATGAATTGGGATTATGACTGCTCTACGCCAAGACTTTGGTACCATCCGCAAGTTAATCACTGCATTAAAGAGCCTCCATAAAATCGGTGCCCAAATAGTTGGTTTGTCCTTGAACAAATCTATTGGGACTTTATCCGGACCTGCCAATTTACTCCCTTTTTGGTGAAAAACTGCCTCAAACACCTCCTTAGGCTCTATATGAAATGCAACATCACTAATATTACCTGCCATTTTTGGAGTCATCCCCATTATGGCTCTTTCAAAACTCTCCTCTGATCCACAGCCATACAATTGTGAAAAATTGGAGCACCATTCGTCTAGTCCAATACAACACTGGAGTGAGATGTATCATTCACATCTTTGCCTGATATAAGCTTCCAAAAGGTTGGCTATCCTCTTTCTTGAAGGCTATCATTCTGATATTATAAATGAATCGTTCTTCACTTTAGTTAGTCTTTTATAGTTTACCCTACAGCTCCTCAGGTGTGTCTTATCAATATGAGGACCACTAGCGAAGCTAGCAATGATCATTTGCTTGGCTGCACGACATTCATCATCAAACCAATCTTCTCGGTGGAATGCATGATTTTTAACAACTGATTTATGCAGAGTAACATAGGGTAGAATACCGTCTACCATAGCTTCAAATTCCTTTATAGTCACCAGGACAGTGATTCCTTCTCTACACATGTTGCCAATATGTTCCAGGCAAACGCCATACATTTCTGGTTTTATATTGCACTCCATTATTTTAGCCCATCTAAGTGATTTACAAGCATTGCCTGTTGTCAAAACACCCTGAGCAATATTATGATTTATATTGGCCTCTGATCTTTCTCCCCAGATTTTCAATGTTGCAGCGAATGGCTTAGGGTCATCTTATGGTCACTCTCAGCACTTCAAAATCAATAAGCATGTCCTAGTCTCTAGCCAAAATCAAAATATAGATCTATGTGTGTTGAGCTGAAGTTTACAAAATAAGTATCTTTTGCGGGTTGATCATTACCATGCCGCCCATTGCAGACTCTCATCTCCAGTTTGTAAATAATACCAGCTGTATTGATAGCCTGATTATGACCCTTTCCGGGGGAAACATATATTAGGTGTGGTATGCCCCAACCATTATCCTGGTCTTCCCATAGACCTTCTAGTTCTGTCATGGGGTCAAACTGGAGGTTAAAATCTCCTGCTATAATAAAATGAGTTTTTTCAGGATTAGATACCTCCCATGCACCAATAATCTCTTGTATCTTGTTATGATGATTAGTGGATCCCTAGAACTACTGTAGACATTAAAAAGGAGATACAAATGTCCACCAGGTGCTGAAGATCAACAAGACCAGTTGAGTATTCAGATATTTGCCAAATTAGGCCTATGTCCACCCATTCAGTTAATCCCCTGCTCAGACTGCCTATGTGTCCCTTTTGCCCAGAGATTGAAAATGATTGGTAGCCCTGTAGATCTATACTATTTATGGCCCAGGTTTCCTGAAGAAAAACTAGATTGAAATTTTGTATGAAATTACACTGGCTAGGATTAGCAACATGCTTTCCATGAGACCAGTTTGCATTGAGGACTTTAAAGTGCATCTCTGGTCTCTTGGGGCAGTCAGTCAACTCCTTCGAGTCCCTCTCCCACAAATGACATAGGCTGCCTCACAACAGTAGATGGAAGTTCAGGTTTAGTCAAAGGGGGCAAGTCATCTAGTTGTAGATCTCTCCGATTGTACCGGCCAGTGATTGCAATAGTGGGGGAGGGAGGCAAGCTCTTAGAGATACGTGAGATCCCTGTGGTGTGTAGGTTCAACAGTCAATTGCAAGCAGAAATATCAAGATACTGTCGTCCTTACTATTGGGCATATTCGTCTGTGTATAAATAACAATATCCTCCCTAATAATCGAGGTGTAACCTATGACCGACTTAATCCAATGGGTGCATTTGTTGACCAAAGAATATTGATTCTCAAAGGCACCTAATGGTAACTTCGGCACATGGTACAGAATTATGTTTGCCTCACCAACAGCCTAACCCCCTCCCACACCTGGACACTGCAAACAAGTCATCTTGCATCTCTCTGGCTACCAACTCGTTTTGGATGGAATATTTCTCCAGGGAGGTCTACAGGAGTTATTAGACACATGTTGGTTGATGGTTCTAACTAAAGATGAAACTCCTAATAGATGAGAGCTACTGCTCTTATGCTCCTTACAGTTACCGCTCACAACATCAATTACATCTATACCAGATCCAGCTGGAGCTGTTTGAGTCGAAGGAACTTTAGCATTCCCAGAAATAATTTGTGGGCTGTCCTTTATGTTCTCAGTTTGGGCAGCCTTTATAGTAGGAGACAGAGGCCTGTACTCTCCCAACTTATCAACCTTAACTAGCAATGCATTTACGATATTTGTATGTGCCTTTATTTCATCACATAAAGCAAAAAGAGCATTGACCAACTCGGGGGTGGGGGGCGGGTTAAGGGAGTCACCCCCTGATCTAACCTATCTTCCTCCCCATTTACTGACTGCTGGTCAGATTTAGATTACGTTTCTCTTCCCTATTTAAAATTATTGTGGGTGTTCCTCTTTTTTAGTTTATTAAGTTTCCACCTTAGGGTAATGTCATTTTCTAAAGGGGCAAACCTATTAAAATCAGGGGGGTTAAAGATGATCAAATCATACGGACGTGGTAGGCACGTGGGCATTCACAGTAACCTCCTTGGGAGAAGCCTCTGGGATGCAATCTTTATATGAACAAGTGCTTTCTCCAACAGGATGCAATTCAATGATATTACCGTGGAGGAGGTAATGGGGGGTGGGCAGGGGCATTCAGTACCAGTTAAAGAGTCCAGCAAGGTGACATTTCTTCCACCTTCTAGGCTCGGTCGTTTCCCCACTTCAAAGTACCACAGACGATCCTTTGGTGGGCCTTTGATACAGTCTTTGAATTTAGACTTTGTAACTTGGGGGAGGAGGGCATCGAGAGGTGTTAATGCAATTTGAGTCAACATTTTAACTAACATTATTGGGAATAGTTGTGTAAGCGATATGCAATCAACACTACAGCCAAGTCAATGCCTAGTCTGGGATGCTGAGGAAAACCCTTATTGATGTATTTTTATGTCCAGTTCAGTACTCTGGATGACAACCCTTGTATAACACCCCCCTCTTAGAATCCCCCTGACCCCACTGAGCCAAGAAGTAGGTTTGTTTTGCAAATTAAAAGGTTTATATGAAAATTTAAACAATATATATATATCACACTTCTATAAATAAATTGATAATGGATATTACACTTGTGAATATGAGCAGTAATCAGCAAGAGGTAACTTATGAATAGGAACAGAAGAATAAGGTGGGAAAGAATGCTTTATATGGTTCAAGGAAACGCAATGATGAATGAAATGCAGTACAGAAAATAACTTCATATGGCTTCAACAAAAGACAATGGGCCTCATTACGACCCTGGCGGTAAGGGGTTTACGCCAGCGTTAGCTGCGCCGACCCCTTACCGCCAATTACGAGGTCCCTTAGCGCCATGGCGCTTTTAACACCTGCTTTTAGCAGGTGTTAAAATCCATGGCGCTAAGGGACCATGGAGTTAATTACGCCACCGTAATTTACGGTGGCGTAATTAACGCCTTCCCCACTCCCATTATGCCCTATGGGGCAAAAATGGGAATGGGGAAGGGTAAATGGGGATTGGGGACTTACCGCCCCGCCGACCTCGGAATGGGGCGGTAAGTCCGCCAACCACCATGGCGTAAACGTAGTTTACGCCATGGTGGTAAAGTCACGGCCCAGGCGGTAACTTACCGCCTGGGTCGTAATGAGGCCCAATGTAATCACTTTTCCTTGACAATTCACTCCCCCCCTATGCAATGTAAGAAATGGAAGGAGAGCACACAGTCTTCAAGAATCCCAACAAAATGCAATACGAAATGCAGTTCCCCCCCAGCAAGCTTAGAGGAAAACAGGTAGAGGTTTGAAACACAGGCCCAAAAATGCTTTGAATGTGATGACAATGAAGTGAGAAGGTGCTAAAATTGCTTTTAATTCCCTCTAGATATTCAGGGTGAGTGAGAGATGCTTGTTGGTTTTAGTTCAGGCTCACTTTAGCAATGCTCTATGAGTTATTACCAGGTTGCAAACGGATTTTAACAAAGGAAAGAATGGAGCTGCTATTTTGACAAGTGGAGAAATTGAGCCAAATCGCAAATCGCGGTAAATTTTGCAAGTGCGTGAATCGCGATTGCGGTAAAAGTATAGGAGTGGGAAGTCAGTTCTAGGTTAGAATCACAGCTTTAAAATGAAAATTAAATTTCGTTCCTAGCCCAAACGGTTCAAGAGATACGGACGATTTAATAAAGGTAGATTTTCGGATTTAAAGTAAAACTCAAAATGACAGGTGACAGCTTGCAGCTTCAGAATTGACAGGTGACAGTTGTGCAGCTTTACAAATGACAGATGACACGATTTCTAGGAGGCTGTTCCAATTAGGTTAAAATAGTTTGGATTAGATTATTTTAACTAAGAGATTGGGTTCTGTACAGTTCTGGCGGTACTCACAATATATGTTGGGCAGGAATCGGCCTTGCCACAGATCTGGTCAGGTTTTGGACTGGACTTCGGTTCTGGTCTCGGCACTTCACAGCGATCTGGGTCAGCTCTCTGGATACAGCGGCCTGTGGTTCTCTGGATCTCTGGTCTGCTTCCGGTCCAGATCAAGTCGATTCTGGATGTAACACTGCTTTCTGGGTACTGGCAAAAGTTCTTGGCAAAAGAATTCAGACAGCTTGTCCGGCTGTGGAATAGTTTGCAAATGATTTTAAGGATTCTGAGGCCTGCTGAGACGAGTTCTCAGTTTGTGGGTTTAGGCCCTTGCTTTAAGTTCTGAAGTAAAGTTCTGGTCTTTGGAGATTGATGGATGTGAAGTCTGGAGTCTCCCGGCAGAGCATCCCGCAGAAAATGGAATTCAATGTCCCTACCTGTCCCAGCAGTCTCTTTTTATGTGTTTTAAAAAGTGGGTGGAGAGGCTAGCATCCCTAAGCCTGCCCCTCTCTTGATTTGATAGGTCAATAGATTCTTTGGTGCCTGATTTGGGAAGGGATAGTGTGTCAGAGTGATGTCATTTTTATGACCTGCAGAAATGACACTCCCCTGGTCAATGTGCACACAAACCTATTCCTGATCCAAATACATATTTCCCAGGTACACAGTTGTTTGACATCACATACACACATCATATATTACTAAAGATAGTCCCTGTCCCGACTCTGGCGTTTCTAGGAGCTTGCATTCAAAAATGGCAACTTATGCAACTTATGCAACTTATGCAACATTGGTTTTTCATCAAAAATTATACAAAGGTACATTTCCCTTCCACATATATCCCAGTAACGTTCCATGTCTCTAGCTTAAACACATTGTCTACACTAATCATAATTAGCGGGGTTTTGCCCCAGAACATGGTACAAATTGGAGTTTGGACTCAAACTAAGACTCTCAAAGTTGTACATTCCTGTCATTTGGTTACAATAAATTATCACTGTTTCTATAAACTATATATTTGTTGCAATTCAACTCCCCAAAGTGTTTGGGTCCGCCTCCAGGAGTCTGTCTGGGTGGGTCAGTGATCATATGTCTCTCCTTGCTGGCAGAGGGCTGTTGACAGGAAACACTCAAAATTAACATACCCCATTCAACAGAAAGAGCCTTTTGTGTGGGCTCCGGCAGGCTGCCTGGAAGTCTCTCCTCAATCAATCAACAGGGTCATGTGATATCCTGCCACCTGGTGTGGCAATCTCTGAGGTGTTAAGGTTTCCCAGCCTCTTGGCCTCTGGGAACAGCAGGTGGCTAAGGTTTCCAATTAACCAAAAAGCTTTGAAGTCCCTGCCCCTCTTGCAACTCCTAAATACAGTTTCCCTGTCAGAGTTTAGACCGCTAGCACCACCTTGGGGAATTTGTCGGTACTGCATCCATTTTTGAATTGTCTTGAATTACTGCACTTCAATAGAGTGGTCTTTTGCTTGATAGTATAGGACCCTTGCTTAACATTGTTTTGATGGCATCCTTACAGTAGAGTGGTGATGTGGAACCCCCCACAAGAAGGTTGTATCTTTGGAGTGGTCTCGTGCCAACTGCGCAGTTCTCCTATTCTGGCGTGAATGTGGGTGGCGATAGCTCATCCCCACATCCACCCAGTCTATTGATTTAGTTTGTTCTGGGATAGAATAATGGGCGGCGACAGCTCATCCCCACATCTACCCAGTCTATTGATTCAACCTGGGTCAAAACCCTTGACAGTTGCATTACTTACCACTAGGCCATATTTAGTGGCCAGGCTCGGGTCATTAATGTCCTCCAAAAGACCCTGTATTTCTGAAATTAACACATTAACCGCTTTAATATGGTTGAACAATTTGTATGTCTTCTTAGACCTGTCTTTAGGCCAGATAGGGCCATTTGCCTTCCCTTTTGACATTGTGCACACATGACTGGCAAAGACACTAGAGCCACCAAGTTATGGGCCCCCTCCCTTCCTCAGATCCACGTGAGCCTCACGGGGGGAGGGGAGGGGCGGCAATTGTGCACACACAATAAAACAATAAATGAACAATAAATAAATGTGTTTAAAAGACTAGGCCAAACAGAGGTCGATTAGCGGATATTCCACAGAGATGGAGAATAACAGCAAGGCAACAATCCGCGCAATAAAATACAAAGGAAAATTCACACGATTAATTCTCTGCTGGCAGTCAGGCAAAAGTACATATGGATTAGGCGGGAGCAAGGAATGCACGGCCTGCTTAAACAGCCACCGTAGTCCGCTCCTCCCCCACTTTCGCCCCGGACTCCGTCACTAATAGGTGTTTACAGTCAGGCTCTCTCAAGCTCTCCCAGTACAATGGTAGCCAAAATACAGAAACCATCCTCAGATAAGACTTATACAGCTGCAAGCCAAAGTGAAAGTGCTCAAACGTAATGGCCCGGGGCACAGGGAGGTCTAAAGAAGGAGATGCATCTTGCACCTCCTCCTTCAGAAAGGTAGCAAGGTGGTCAAAGAGAACACTGTTGTCCCCTGTTAAAACTTCTGATCAGAATACAAACAGATTACGTTTAAAAGCCTGGGTGCCAAAGGGCAGGTGTTCAAAGACCACACCAAAAGCAGCTGATACTGCATCGTCAGATACCAGTTTAACAATGAATGTACTAGGAGAATTTCACAGCACACAGTGTCAAACTCCCAAATCCGGAAAAATGCCAGATGGAGCAGATGGAGCCAAGAGAGCCTATGTCCATGGCGTGGGGTCAGAGTTTTGATCTCGTACCTCAGTAATTCGGATGACACTTACACGGCAAGAAAGTTCCTCCAGGACTGGGTTTACATCTTACACCCCGAAACTCACTGCGACCTGCGCTTTTGTCCCCCGCGAGCTTCACACATGCCATGCAGGGCCTGGATTGAAACCTTGAATGCAGGTGGGAGGGATTTTGCAGCCAACGGCTTTCTGTGTTCTATGCACTTTGTGGTGTCACATGCCGGAAGACTCCCGGTCACCTGTGAGGGGTGGGGAAAAGAGAAATAAAGGAATCACCGCAACTGGCGTGCGAGCGCCAGTCCGGGTTTATGCATCTTACCAAGTGGACGTGTGTGACTGCAGCGCAGCGAAGCGCAGCACCATCAGGCCTTGCCAGCCCAAATCCTGTGCCGGGCCCCCACCATCACGGAGGGCCCGACATCACACTGGCGACGTGGAAGCGCAACCACCGTGCGCTCATACATTAAACTCCAACCCGTGGGCAGATGCTCCGTGCAGGAAAGAGAGCCTCACTTTCAGGCCCCCAACGTTCCGGAAGGCCCGCCAGAGCTTTCATCTGTCTCGCGTGTGCATAAATGCGGAAGCAGGAGCCTCGTTCTGGCACCCCCAATGTTCCACGGGATTCCCCATCGACAAACGAGGAAGCGGAGCCTCGTTTTTGTGTCCCCAACGTTCCATGGGGTTTACCTACACTCTGGATACCAACGCACACGGAGGCTTCTATACTCCACACGGGCAGACATCATCACTCTGGCCCAGACATCACCATCCACCAACTTCCAATGCCCAGATGACAGCAGACTACAAGCTGTACAAGCATCCAAGGACAACACCCACAAGACACCGGTGAGTGAAGTCCCAGGGACAGGGACAGGGCCTGGACACGATAGTGCCTCTCTCACCCAGGGAGGAGTGCCACCCTTGCAACCACCCATGTAACACCCTCAGGAGCACGTGGTCGCACCTGCAGTAAGGTGGAGACCCATTCCCCGTGCAAAAGGAAACCCTGCAGCCTACCCCACAGCGTCAACCATGTCCAGTGCCACACAAGCCCCTGGAGGGCTAGCGCAAGCCCATCGACAAGGAGGAGTGCCAATCTAGAACACCCTGACACAGCACTCACCACCCTCATGCCGCCTTTTGACCCTTTCACCACTGGAGCAGCCATTCGCTGGGAGATCTGGCTGCAGCAATTCGAAATGCATCTCGACGCAAGGGAGATCACGGTAGCGAGAAAGAAACGCACCTTCCTCCTGCTCAACATCGGAGCAGTGGCGCTATGCCTATTCAACGCCATCCCAGACAATGGAGATGCAGATAACTACGATGCCGTCAAGACGCACTCACTAACAACTTCAGGCCTGACCTCAATCCCGACTATGAGCGGTTCCATTTCTGCATGGCCAGGCCGTGAGAAAATGAGACAGTGACAGATTCCATGACCGCCTATGCGAAATGGCGGTCGGCTGCGAGTTCCCCAAAGAAGAGTGTGCTATCCGTCTCGAAATAATAAATGGGATCTCATTAGAAACACTGAGGAGGGCTATCCTATCGGAGAAGAACATAGGACTGTCCCACATTCTCGAAATGGCACGCCTTCGTGAACGCACGGATGACCAGGTAGCAGTAATTGAAGATGCAATCCAATGACTTCCACTCGACAACCCCAAGAAAACAGAAGACAGTGCAGCCATATTAAGACACCAAAACACCAGAGAACAAGATGACTGAAGAGTGAACTCCTCCAAACCCCACATGCCTCAGGGAAGGGAAATTTTATGCAAATGGTGCGGTGGCCCATGGCACAGAGGGGAATCATGCCCTGCATGGGGATTGACCTGCCGCAAGTGCAACCGCCTCAACCACTATGCAGTTGTCTGCCTAAATCCACCAAACAGAAACGACCGAGGACAAACACCGCGGCAGACACAAGAACACCGGAAGAAATTTGCTCCTCGAGAAACATCTCGCTAACCAAGCAGGAAAGGGAGGGCGAAAGCCGTAGACCACACCCAGAGGTCACCAGACACGAGCGAAAGCGAAGACATTGAAAACAGCGCATCCCCCGACAGACGGGACAAGGAAAGGCGAAGGAAAGCCAACAAAACAATACAACGCGTACACCTCATCTCAGCAGTAGAGCATAAAAGGTCCAAACAACGGAAAAGACCATCATGCACTGTTATTTCTGACGGAAAACCATTAAGAGTGGTCAAAGACACAGGCGCAACTGTCAACGTGATGCCAGTAACAGCATTCGACAAGCTCCGCCCAAGACACAGACTCCAAGAAAGGAAAGTTCGACTGTACGCATACGGCTGCAAGAAAACCCTGCCGGTGCAAGGGTCATTCAAATCAGAATTCTCCCATAACAACACCACGTGCCGAGCGTGAATCTACATTGTTGACGCTGGATGCGAGACACTCTTAAGCTGTACAACCGCCAAAAAACTGCAACTAATACAATTTGCCTTCAGCATCCAACACACAGAAATCAAGGATCTACTAGCACAACACCACAAAGTATTCCAGGGCATCGGGTGCCTGAAAGGCTGTGGAAAAAGAACTTGACAAACTGGAAAGGGCTGGCATAATAGAGAAGACCTCAGGGCCAACCCCGGGGTTATCCCCCATGGTAGTTGCAAAGAAACCCAAACAACCCAACGCAGTGCGGATCTGCATTGATATGAGGCTCCCCAACGCAGCCATCGGGAGGGAACGCCATATCACACCAACAATAGATGAGCTCATTGTCGACCTGACAGGGGTGACAATTTTCAGCAAGCTCGACCTCAGGTCCGGATACCACCAACTCAAACTGGCCAAGGAGTCGAGATATATCACCACTTTCTCCTCCCACCTCGGACTGAGACGATACAAGCGTCTAAACTTCAGAATATCATCAGCAGAAGAAGTGTTTCAGCATGAAATCCAGAAGATTCTCACTGGCCTGGAAGGGACAACAAACATTAGTGATGACATTATCGTATATGCAACAAATAAAAAAGAACACCTCAAGCGCCTCGCAGACTGAAAGAAGCTGGACTGACCCTGAACGCAGAGAAGTGCGAATTTGGAAGGGTAGAACTCTGTTTCTTTGGGTACATCTTTAACGCAAGAGGAGTGTCGCCAGATCCAGCCAAAGGTAACAATATTAAAAGCACTAAGGCCCCACAATCCGCCACAGAAGTAAAGAGCTTCATGGGAATGGCAACATACTGCGCGAGATTCATCCCAGACCTTGCCACCATCGCAAGCCCCCTCCGTGAACTAACAAAAAAAGACCAAAAGTGGGAGTGGTCGTCCACTCACCAACAAGCATTCCAGTGAATCAAACACATGCCTCCACAACAATGGCATTTTTTTGACATTGAGAGACACACTGAACTCCTAGTTGACGCCAGCCCAGTCGGCTTAGGGGCCGTGCTCACCCAAACAGACAAGGAAGGGAACATACACCCCATCGCTTTTCCTGTGGGGATGCAGACATTTCAAGGTCTATCTGCTAGGCAAACAAGCAAAGGTATTCTCTGACCACAAGCCCCTCATCCCAATATTTAGAGGCTCAGCACCACACCCCCCAGCATGCATCTAGAAGTGGATGCTACAACTCCAGTTCTACAACATAGAGGTGGAGTACCGAGCGGATAACCCAGCCGACTACCTGTTCTGCCACCCGTGGCCTGCCACCGATCAGGAGGAATGCCACATGACGGAGACGGAAGAACACGTGTGCCATGTGGTGGCATGTGCCCGACCACAGGCTCTGACTCTGCAGGAGACAGCCAACGAGACCAAGGCCGACCCCATCCTGACCCACACCACTCTCGCCATCCAATCCGGGACCTGGATGAACTTCCTAACCTCCATGGCTCAGCGCACAACACCCACCCAAGAGAAACTGCAAACACTGTTCGGAATCCACCACAAACATACCATAGCCCCCGAAGGAGTGATACTCAAAGTCACCAAATCGTGTTACCCACAATACTGGAAGAAAGGGCCCTCAAACTAGCCCACAGCGGGCACCAAGGAATTGTAAAAACCACTGCATACCTGAAGTCCAGGATGTGGATACCCCACATGCAACAGCGAGTGATGGACCTTGTGGGTCCTGTGCAGCCTGCCAAGCCACCAGGAGAGCTGAAAACCCAGAACCCATCATAAGCGCCCCCAAGGAGCAGCAAACGATGGGAAGCCATCAGCATCAATTGCTGCACCATCGCAGGAGAAGGCTACCTACTCATCCTAGTCGACGAATTCAGCCGATATCCTGAACTCGAGCATGTGGCGTCCACCAACGCGGAGACCATGACTCTAGCCTTAGAGAAGATATTCACAATACACGGAATCCCGTCAAAAATCAAAAGTGACAACGGGCCACCCTTCACCAGCCAAGAATTATGCCAATACTTCCAAGATCTCAGTATACGACACAAGCGGATCACCGCAGGATGGCCACAATCAAATGGCGACGCCGAACGATTCATGGGATCGCCCAACAAGGTTATCTGCATCGCAAAGGAACGAGGACACTCCTGGCTGAAGACAGTATATCGCTTCCTGAGGACCCACCAGCAGACCCCACACTCCTCAACAGGGATCAGCCCTGAGGCACTCATATTCGGGGTACTCATACAAGCAGAACTCCCCATACAGCCGAAGAACGAACAAGAGAAACTCACTCGACGGGCCGGCCACCGGGAACTGATACCAGAAGACACTGTACTAGTCAAGAACCGGGCCACGCCCAAGAAAAGGTCCCTGAACTTTGAGTTCCAGCCCTGGACAGTCAGTGCAGCGAATCACAGTATGATCATGGCCACCAGAGGGAGTGAGACAGTGACCAGGAACATATCGCACTTCCGGAGAGTACCGACAGAACTGGGGGAAGAAAGCAAAAGAACCTCAAGTGAAGAACCCAGATCGCCCAGTTGGCCACATGACCAGGAGACACCCGGAGCCTACGACTTACCCCGAGAGCCAAGGACACCCAACCTGCACGAAGATGAAACCAGGCCAGAAAGCCCTCCAGTGGAAGATTCCGAGAGTAGCCATCCCCGATACCACATGCAGGAAAAGCCGAGACCATCCTCCCGCCTCCAAGGGTATGTCGTAGATGGAATCTACCAGCGGGTGAGCCTGCCAAGACAAGCTCAGAGAGAGTACAATAGACTACACCTGTTTTGATATGTTATCATAATTATTGTGGAAAGCATTCCCAGTTTGGGAGATATGTGGTTTCACGTGCCGGAAGACTCCAGTCACGTGTCAGGGGCGGGGAAAAGAGAAATAAAGGAATAACCGGAACTGTCATGAGAGTGCCAGTCCGGGTTTATGCATCTTACCGAGTGGATGTGTGTGATTGCCGCGCAGTGAAGCGCAGCACCATCAGGCCTTGCCAGGCCCCCATCCTGTGCCGGGCCCCCACCATCACGGAGGGCCTGACATCACACGCTCTACGCTCTGCGGCATGAAAACACCTGTGCCTTTGCCACCCGCGGGCTTCACCCAATGCAGGGAACGGATGGAAAACGTGAAGGCAGGTGGGCAGAGTAAGCCCTTGTCCCAAGCTTGCAGGTACCATTACATGAAGTCTAACATCTTATATTATACAGTCCTACTTCAACAGAATTTCTGTTTAAAGTAACTATCTTCCTATAAATCAATTTTATCGCTCAGCATCAACATCACTGGGCAAAGCAATATATATATTTTTTAAATGTTTTCTTATTAACACTTGTTTGGTTGTAACAAAAATAACTTACGGGTACATGACTTTAGAAGACATGGAACTGCTGCTATCACAGGTCTAACCCAAACATGCTTATCAGCTTCCAATACCACCCTTGTTTCTGACATAAAAGCAGTAGGATATGCTATGTTTCCCTGACCCATATTGAACAACATGGGTAGTGGTGTTGCTATGCTTTTTAATCTGGAACTATGTGTGACATTGTTACATCCACCACTACTTCTACTGCCCAAATCTGAAACTGGGACAAAAAGTCAATGTTTACAATGAACTATAGATGTTGTGGCAAAAAATCCTTGACAGCATTTGCAAATTCTGATTCTTGGGTGTCATTATAGGTTTGGCGGTGCTGTAAAAATGCAGCACTTTTACCACAACGCCAAACCACAAGTTTGCTGGTGGAGCTCATTGAATTACCTCCACCAAAGAGTTGGAGGTAAATCAGGCCCGGCCGGCAAAGACATGCAGGTATTACTGGCACTGGTGCTATTTACCGCCCTTTCCACCGCCTGCACTACAGGGATATCAGGTGGTGGAAATGATAGGTCAGTTTTCCGCTATCCCGCTGAAATTACCATTGGGTTACCGGCAAATGTCTACTAACCCTAAATTGGCTCTGGCACTAAATCCTACAGTGGATAAACGTGTGCACATTAGTGATCATACCTTAGATCAAATATTGACATCTGTCCCTCAATTTCATCTAGAGATATGTTCTGAATTAACGTGGTTAAACCATTTTTGTCTCTCTCTTTGATACTTCCCAAAATGAGTTAATTCCGGCCACCCCACAAGCAAACTCAGAGTTGGCTGGTGCGGTAACGTGCTAGTAAACATTAACATTGCACCGGCCAACAAATGTTCAGTCAGCTCAAAGCAATTTGACACCAAATGATGTCACTGTGCTGGAAAATATTATTAGAAGTAGCAGATGAGGTACATACAGTGTTTTTTTTTTTACTTCTTTTTATTGGTTTTACAACAAAGAGAAAAAAGAACCAAGAGAGAAAAGGCAAAAGAAAGGAAAAGAACAACTACCCAACTCCCCCCCGCACCCCCCTCTTCCCCCGAAGGCAGCAGCAGTATGTCCGTGGTCCATCACCTCCTCAGACCGGTTCACAACAGTTGTCAAGTTTATGGTGGAGAAACAGCCCTCCCAGCTACCTCCCTTCTCTTCGCTGGGAGTGTCTTCTCCTTTGTCCATGAGTATATATGCTGGCACTTCCAAGTGAAATCTGCATTGTCCGCACTGGTCACGGCCAGGCCTTCTCCTTTCCGGTTGTTTGCCCTTCTCTGGTCTATATATTGCCCCCAGGCGCAAACCGGTCAACTTCTTCTTTTCCTGAGTCGTCTGGGTCACTCGTGTTGTCCTCGTCTCTGTTTCGGAACAGGTCTTGCACCAGGGTGTTCCATGCAAATAGCCTGGCCCCGCTGTTGCCTTCTCCCCTCTGCGTGGGTCTCGTCCAGACTGCTGTTTCTGCTATTGCCCATTTTTGCAGGTCGGCCCACCAGCCCTCCTTTGAGGGGCCTTCGCTCTTGTTCCATGCCATCGCTATGCGGCGCTTCGCCAATATTGTCATCAAGTCTTTCATTTTTGCCACGTGCGACATCTGCCGGTCTCCCCTCGGGAACAGGCCCAGTATATAAGACGCCGGCGACCCAGCTGGCATGTGAATTTCTGCTGTCATTGCCCTTTCCTTTACCATGTTCCAGAAGTCTATTATCTTCAGCTTGTTCTTCTCTGCAGCGCGGGCAGCACCGGTCTGTCCATCTCCCATCCTCGACATTCTCTTGGGAGTTAGATATGCTCTATGTACTATATAGATTTGCAGCTGCTTGAACCTAGCGTTCCTGGAGACCTTTTTCGTGTACTGGAGGATCCTGTTCCATTCCTCATCTTTGAAGGGTTGTCTAAGTTCCTCCTCCCATTTCGCTCGTGCTTTCAGTGTCTTTTTGTTGGTGGTTCCCAGTAGTTGCTCATAGAGTCTGGACACGGTGTGTCCCCCTTCAGAAACATCGTACCATGCATCCAACGCTCCTTCAGTGTCCTCTGTCTCTGACATGGTGTCCCACCTTTTCTTTATTGCTTGCACTAGGCTATTGTGCAGGATGAATTGTCCTTTGTTTACATCCTGTTCGTTCACCAGGGACTGGAATTCGACCCATTGTCCTTCACGCCACAAGTCCCCTATTTGGGCTACTCCTTTGTCTTCCCATTGTGTTCTATACGTGGTCAGGCTCGCCACTCGGGTATCAACTAATCCCACCAGGGGGATCTGTCTTGAGCAAGGGTCTTGTGTGCCTTGTGTCTTCCAGGCTCTTTTCCACAATGTTCGGCCTAACTGGGCCATGTTGAGAAGCTCTTTGGCTTGGGCGGCATTTAACCATAGGAGTTCTCTCAGGTAGTATTGCTGGAGTGTTAGCCGGAAAAGTATTGCATCTATGGAAATCTCTTCCCCCAGCCATCGCACCACAAATTGGAGCTGTGCTGCTAAGTAATAGTACTCAAAATCTGGGACCTTGATGCCCCCCAATTCATAGCTTAGGGCCACCCTGTTTCTCCCCCCTCCCCACAAGAAGGTTCTCGCCATGGTGTGCAGGTGTTTAAAGAAGGCCCCTGGTATGTTGTAAGGGATGTTTGTGAAGTGATATAGGAGTCGGGGCAGGACCGTCATCTTTAATAAGGCTGCACAGCCTATCATACCCAACGGTAAAGTCTGCCAAAATGTCATGGCGTTCCCAATTTTGTCCAGGGCTGCCTGCGTGTTGCCTATATGTGTTTCTGTGGTGTCATGATAAATGTCCACTCCCAGGTATCTGAAGGTGGTCGGGGTCCATTTGATGCCCAGGCGCGGCAATTGGTCTGCCGGCACTGTGCGCAGGCCGGCCAGGGGGAACAGTGAGGATTTTTCTCTGTTATCCACAATTCCTGATAACCTACCGAATGCACTCAGCGCCTCTAGCAGGTCCTGCAGGTGGGTCCGTGGGTCTTGTACATAAAGCAATATATCGTCCGCGTATATTGATATCTGGTGTGTTTCCCCGTCTATCTCTAGGCCCGTGTCTTTGTAGTCCATTCTTAGGAAGGCCCGAATGGCTCCAGGGCCAAAATATATAACATTGGGGACAGGGGGCACCCCTGCTTCGTACCTCTCTCTATGCCCCATTCCCTGGGAACATGTCTACCTGTCTTGACCCTTGCTCTCGGGTCTTTGTAGAGTATCTTTATCCATCGTAGAAACCCCTGTCCTATCCCAAAATGGGCGAGCGCCTCCAGGAGCCATTCCCAACCCACCGAATCGAATGCTTTAATTGCATCTAGTGAAGCTACAGCGCACTCCCCCCTCTCCTGGTTCGTCCTATCGATGACATAGTGGAGTCTTCGAAGGTTCCATGACGTATTTTGTTCTGGTACGTACCCTGTCTGGTCCGTATGGATCAGGGTGGGTATCACCCTCTTAAGGCGGTTAGCTAACGCCGCTGTCAGGATCTTGGAGTCCTGATTTATCAGGGAGATCGGTCTATAAGACCCACATTCAAGAGGTGGTTCACCTGGTTTAAGGATCGGGACTATTATAGATTCCGACATGCTGTTCGGGAGCCTACCCGTCTTATATGCCTCCTCCAATGTTTCCAGCAGCCTCGGGGCCAGGTCATCCCTGTACTGTTTATAAAATTCCCCTAGCAACCCGTCGGGCACCGGAGACTTCCCTGCCGGCAGTTGGGTGATCACTTCCGCCAATTCCTCTACAGTAAGGGGAGCGTCCAACATTCGGGCCTGCTCCTCCGTTAGTTGTGGGAGCCTAATTTCCGCAAGGGCATCCTCCAGGTCCCCCTCCTCTGCTTCCTGGACTCTGGAGTATAAGTCCTCGTAAAATTGCGAGAACACCTTATTTATACCCTCCTGGGACCTTATCACCTCCCCTTGACTGTTCTGAATTGCATTGATCGGTTCCCGCTTGGTCTCCAGTTTGGTTAGCCAGGCCAGGAGTCTGCTAGGCTTATCCCCCTCTGCGTGCAGCTTCTGTATATATTTCCCATAGTCAAGACGCCCTAGTCTTTCCCAGGTCGCTGCACATTGTTGTCGCAGAGTGGTAAGGTTGCCCTGTTCTGCCCTTCTCTCCCCCGCCTGCCCCTCGGCCTTCTCAGTTTTCCTTTCCAGCTCATCCAATTGTGCTAGGGTTTCCCGCCTGAGTCCTCCCATCTTCTCCATTGCCTCTCCCCTGACCACCACCTTGAAGGCCTCCCAGACCGTCCCCGTGCTATCCACACTACCCATGTTATGCTTGAAGTAATCATCTATTGTGTTTTGGATGTATTCCTGGAAGTCCCTGTCCAGTAGTGCTTCTGCCCTTAGCCTCCACGTGGGTATGGGGGCTCCCCTGTGTGTATGTGCCCATGTAACTCTCAGGGGGGCATGGTCAGATAGGGTTTGTGCGTGTATATGTGCCTCAGTGAATTCCCCCAGTGTTTCCTTGCCCGTAAAAAGGTAATCTATCCGTGTGAATGTCCCGTGTGGAGCACTGTAATGCGTGTATCCCCTTTCTTCCCCATGTACCTTTCTCCAGATGTCCTCGAGCTCGAGCTGGTCCAGCAACTGCCGTAGCGCCGTTGCTGGTGGCGCTGCTCTTTTATGCTTGTCGTCTGACCTGTCCAGCCGGGGGTCCAATGTGCAATTATGATCTCCCGCCCAGATTATCGTAGCGTTCCTGTACGGGGCCAGCCGGGGTGGGAGCGACCTAAAGAAGGCTGTCGCGTCATGGTTGGGGGCATACGTGTTCACCAGGCACACCTCCCGATTCTCCAACATCCCATGAACAATCAGGACCCTACCCTTGGCGTCCTTTTCTTGATTGATGAGTTGGAATGGGATGCTAGGAGCAATCCAGGTCGTCACCCCTCTTGCGTAATTGCGTAATTGAACTATACATCTGACCGCCCCATTTTTTTGTTACCTTGGCTTGTTTTTCAGCCGTCATGTCTGTCTCTTGCAACATTGCAATGTGGGTTCTCGCTTTGTTCAACCAGGTATAAATCCTCCGCCTCTTGACATATGCGTTCAGCCCTCTTACATTCCATGTGATGATCCTCAGGTCATCTTGGTCTTTGTGGAGGTTAGCGCTAGCGGCCAGCTCTTTCCCATGGGCTCGCTTACTGTCATATTCTCCTGGTATACCACTTTTGGGGATTTATATCCCGTCCCCTGCTTGCTGAATTTTAAATGATTAGTTTGTCCTCCTTCCCAAGTTGCTCTTGCTGCTATTGGCTGCATTTCGCTGTTGACAGTCTTTCCCCGTGCTCTCCGCCAGTCCCCTGTGTTTGGGTACTGCCCCATGTGATTATCTTTCATGCCTTCTCCTTGTTTACACCAACTGTTATGTCCACTTCCTCCTGTGCCTTCTACCTGCAAGCTTAACCTTAACCTTCGAACTGCTTCAACTGTTAACCACAACAACAACAAACGCCCAGCCTCCCTCCCCCCGCTCGGGCCCCACCGCACTCCAGGTACCGCCTTCCTCTCCTCTGGCGTACTTGTCGCGGCGTACTGTCTCAAAACTGACACTGCAAATAGTGTCTCTACTGGGGTTTCTACTGTGGGTCTTGGCGGTTCCGCTTCCCAAAGTCTTGTGCTCCCATTTCAAGTCTCTAGTTTAGGCCTTTGAACTTTTCGGCTGTTGATTATCCTGCTCCATCAGGTCTCAGCAGGATGTCTCTGTTGTCTTATTGCTGCGGTTTTGGGCATGCATATCGTACTTAGTCTCACTCTCTCCCACGCCGGGGGGCGTTCCTGTTCCGCTCATTCCCCTCCCTCAGCTGTGGGATCCCCCATTGGTCCATCCACTCTTGGGCATCAGTCATTGTCGCAAAGATCTGTGTCTTCCCGTCTAGCAGGACTTTAAGTTTGGCTGGGTACAGCAGCATAAATTTCACAATTTTAGGTCTTTGGTCTGCCATAACTGGACTCTCTGTCTTTGCACGAGTGCCGTGTAATCTGGGTATATTGTTATCCTGGCCCCATTTCGCGTTATGTCTCCACCTTCTCTTGAAAACGTCAGGATTTTTTCCCTGTCTTTAAAGTTCATGATCTTTGCAATCATTGGTCTCGGTGGTGCCCCCGGGCGGGGTTTCTTAGTTAGTGCTCGGTGTGCCCTCTATACTGTGAAACCCTGAGACAGGGTCCCTGCTCCCACCTCTTGGATCAGGAGGTTCTCTATATAGTTTGTGGGGTCTCTGCCTTCCTCCCCTTCCGGCAGCCCCACTATACGTACATTGTTGCGCCGGGCCCTGCCTTCCGCGTCCTCGGCTCTGGGTTCTAGTGTACTGATTCTCTCCAGCGCCTCTGACATTTGTGATCGAGAGGTGGTCATGTCCGATCTATTGCTCTGTACTTGTTGTTCCACCGTTGTCATCCTCTCCGCCAAGTACCTCGTGTCCTGTCTGAGGAGCCCCACATCCACAATCACTGCATCCAGCTTGCCTTCTATCGACGTCTTCAGTGCTTCTATGGCCTCTAGTTTACTGCCTTCCACCTGTCTGATCTCTCCTTGCGTGGCGTATGGCTCTGGTGTATCCTTCTCGCCTGCCCCAGGCTGCTGATCATCACATTTGCGGGCGAATGACTCCATGACTGTCTGCCTCCCCCTGCCACCTTTTTACTTGTCTGGCATATCGACACCAGCTGCTCCGTGCCTGTGTGTGGACCTTGCTCGTTCAGGGTCTACTTTGCGCTTCAGTGGGTTTGTTCGCAGGTTTTCCCTTTTGATTGTGCTCCCTCCCAGAGTTTCCTGCTTGTGCTGACCTCTGATGGGCGGCCTCTCCCCATCTTCTCTCAGCGTTGTTCAACCGCCGTGTCTCTGCGGTACTGCTATCACACGTACCCGTGGGTGCGCTGCTGCCTGTCTCACCGTGGGGTAATATTCCCCCTGGCTATTGCTCCTGCCTTGATGTTGTAGGAGGAGGCTAGCCGCCCATGGGAGCCCTTGTTAAGCGGCTTCACTTCAACACTACAGCTAAGTCAATGCCTAGTCTGGGATGCTGAGGGAAACCCTTATTGATATATTTTTAAGTCCAGTTCATGTACTCTGGATGACAGCCCTTATATAACACCCCTCTCTTAGAATCTCCCGGACCCCACTGAGCCAAGAAGTAGGTCTGTTTTGCGAGGTTTATTTGAGAAATATAAACAAAATATATATATATATATATATATATATATATATATATATATATATATATATATATATATATATATACACATATATATATATATATATATATATATATATATATCACACTTCTATAAATAAATTGATAATGGATATTACACTTGTGAATATGAGCAGTAATCAGCAAGAGGTAACTTATGAATAGGAACAGAAGAATAAGGTGGGAAAGAATGCTTTATATGGTTCAAGGAAACCCAATGATGAATGAAATGCAGTACAGAAAATAACTTGATATGGCTTCAACAAAAGACAATGTAATCACTTTTCCCCTGGTGGCAATTCACCCCCCCCCCCCTATATGCAATGCAAGGAGATGGAAGTAACACACACAGTCTTCGGGAATACAATCAAATACAATACGGAATTCAGTCCCCCCCCCCCAGCAAGCTTAGAGGAAACAGGCAGAAGTTTGAAAAACAGGCCGAAAATGCTTTTAAATGTGATGGCAATGGATGGGAAAATGTGCTAACTGATTTTAATTCCCTCTAGAGATTCAGGGTGAGTAAGAGATGCTTGTTGGTATTAGTTCAGGCTCACTTTAGCAATGCTCTATGAGTTATTACCAGGTTGCAAACGGATTTTTAACAAAGGAAAGAATGGAGCTGCTATTTTGACAAGTGGAGAAATTGAGCCAAAATCGCAAATCGTGGTAAATTTTGCGAGTGCGTAAATCGCGATTGCGGAAGAAGTATAGTGATCAGTCGGGTTCATTGGAAAGCCTAGAATCACAGCTTTAAAATGAAAGTTAAATTTCATTCCTAGCCCAAACGGTTCCAGAGATACGGACGATTAAATAAAGGTAGATTTTCGGATTTAAAGTAACACTCAAAATGACAGGTGACAGCTTGCAGCTGCAGAATTGACAGGTGACAGTTGTGCAGCTTTAAAAATGACAGATGACACGATTTCTAGGAGGCAGTTCTACTTAGGTTAAAATAGCTTGAATTAGATTATTTTAACTAAGAGATTGGTTCTGCCCAGTTCTGCTAGGTACTCACAATATAAATTTGAACTAGGCCTCGTCACGGATCTGGTCAACACGTCTGGCGGTGGTTCTGTCTGCTCGGCGGGTCAATCAGGCACCGGTTCTGCTCACAGCGATCCGGATCTCTGGTTCTGCTCACAGCGGTCTGGGTCAGCTCTGCTCTGCTGGTCTAGCCTCTCTGGATACAGCGGCCTCTGGTTCTGGATACTGCTCTGCTTTCCGGTTCGGATCAAGCGGATTCTGGATGTAACACTGCTTTCTGGGTACTGGAAAAAGTTCTTGGCAAAAGAATTCAGACAGCTCGCCCGGCTGTGGAATAGTTTGCAAATGATTTTAAGGATGCTGAGGCCTGCTGAGAAGAGTTCTCAGTTTGTGGGTTTAGGCCCCTGCTTGAAGTTCTGAAGTAAATTCTGGTCTCTGAAGATTGATGGATGTGAAGTCTGGAGTCTCCCGGCAGAGCGTCCCGCAGAAAATGGAATTAAATGTCTCTACCTGTCCCAGCAGTCTCTTTTTATGTGTTTTGGAAGTGGGTGTGTGCGTGGCATAACTGAGCCTGCCCCTCTCTACTTGTCATTGGCCCAATTCTCCCCTCTCCCATGATAAGGGGGAAGGAAATGGATTGTCACCATGATGAGGTCTGTTTATGGTTCAGAGGATCCTCCCCTGGTTAATTTGCCCACAAATCTATATTTGATTCAAATATATATTTCCCAGATACACAATTTGTTGAAATTACATGTACACATTATATATTCCTTATGGTCCATGCTTGTCCGCCTCTGATCTTCCTGGGGGCTTGCATTCAAAAATGACAACATTTTGCGCTTTTTGACTGGTTTACCAATATCGGACATTTACCAAAAATTACACACATGTGCGCAAGGAGTATGGACATTAATTGATGAAGTGTCAGATTTTTAACATGCAGACATTTGGAGTAAGACCCTATTTTCCGCTAGCAACCCCAAAGCATACACCACAGGGTCCTAACACCTCTTAAAACGTGCACAGAAAAATCACAAGAATAATGATATTACTTATATAATTCTGACAAGTCCGTACTATGAATTATCCATCTTTTTTTAAAATTATGCTCTGGCCCAGATGGGTGTGGTTTAGGTTCCAAAGCACATGGGGGAAGCTTCTGTCTGCCCCCACCTCCAGCTCGGGTGGCTCCCAGAGGCACTTCTCCTCCCACTTCTCCCAAGAGGAAGCCACTTTACGGCCCCCCCAATATAACATTTGCCTGAGTCTAGGACAAGGCTTTGTTCAACCTCCTGCGGTGCCCCACCCCTAATCTAATCAGAGAGGTGTCAACTCCTTTTGGTGGGGAAGCAGGATGCAGCTAGGCCTGGGAAGAGTGGCTGAGCAGGTTTCTCCTGTCGGGGGTAGTTGTCAGGTAGAATTCAGCTAAATGTCACTTTAGTTCCCAGTTTAAATCAAACTTACAATTTTTACCTATACATTAAATAATTACTTCCTTCAAGTCATTTCAGAATATAGTTTTACATTGTATCCACCTCTTAGCATGTCTTTCCTTGGTCTGGATTGGGTTCCTCTGTTCAGTTTTACACAAAAGTCTGGTGGTTTTAAAACGCCGGCTTTCTGATAGTGGTGAGTACCGGTATTGCAACCATTTTTGGATTAAGAAAATTAATTCCCCACAGTTCTGAGTTGCTTTTTGGCAATCAGCATTGCCATTCCCAATGGTTTCAGGCTACTGTGTGTGTAGCCCAATGGTGGTTTTAGGCAGTGCCCTCCTGTGCTCACAACATAGGCAAAAATGGGTGGCAGCCTATTCTTCATGTTTTCCCTGTGCACTCTCTGGGGAGTTCTGGCCATCATGATGTTTTGCATGCCAGTACTGCACAGTTTTATGGTAGGGCTTGGATGCATGGGTAAAAACATCCCACACCCTTTCCTTCCGTGTTACAGCCTAGTTGTGTGGTTCATGGCGTCTATAGGACGCCTTTTATTAACAACCTGGGTGCTGCTTGAGTGGGTTATATTCTCCCATTGATTGTCCTTTGATCCCCGGAGCAGCTGACTGGGCTGGGGTCAGACTCCGTGTATGCCTCCTCTGGCCCCCTCTCCAGCCGCTCTGTTGATGACCACCACCCGTCTCGGTATTTTCAAGGAGGAGGTTGGCCACCCATGGGGCCGTGTCACCCCCCGCGGTGCAGTCTGTGGATTCCCGCTTCCCTTGCTTGGCGGTCTGCGCTGGCCGTCTGGGCGCTGCCCTGGTTGGATTGTGTCTCACCTCCCAAGCTCAGTAGTCCTCCCCTTTGCCTCCGGGTCTGGGGCCCAACGCCCTGGTCGTCCACCTCGCCTCTCGGTCTCGGGGTCCCCCGCTGCTCCCCTGGGTCCTCGTGATGCTCTGGTTGTTGGCCTCCACTCCGGTGCAACTGCTCTCGATCGTGCTGGTGGGAGGGGGCTCCCCAGGCTCTTGCGGGCCCCTCTCCGGTCTGGTCTGCGGGTCGCCTCCCGTTCCTCACAGCCGCGGGTCACCACGTCGCCGCCCGCCCTGGCTCAGCGCGGTGGCGTGTAGTGCTGTCGCGGCCTTCTCTCCCCTTCTGCTGCAGCCGGCACCCCACGCCTCCGCCTCCAGGGTGGTTTCCTAGCCTTGCCTGGGCTGGATGCTGGTCATCAGTCCCTCCAGGCTCTGCCTTCCGCCGTCAGCGCTTCTTCGTGTCGCAGCGGTTTCAGTGAGACGCGCCCGCCATTTTGTTGACGGCTCCACGAATCTCGCGCGCTTCACTTTCTCCGTTTTCGCCCTTCCAGCTCCCGATTATTTTCGGGTCTTCTCCCATACATGCCCTGGGCTCTCCGGTGCCTCTTCCCAGTGTTTGTTCGGTCTATCAACGATTATTTCAGCCTTATATCAGGATCAGTTGTCGGATCGAGTGGGAGCTCCTCTAAATCAGCTCACGCTTGCATGGTGGTCAAGCCACGCCCCGAGGTACATACAGTGTTAGACACTGCTGCCCTTTGAAATGCCAAATAGTTCATCCCAATGTACTGCAACACAAATGATTCACACCAGTAATCAATCTTCAGTGACATACATTGAAAAATGTTGAAAGAAAATGGATCGCTGACTATAATACTGCGGTCAAATTCCTTTCCAAACAACAAATGTACGTTCATAGGGATTTAATTCGCAATGCAAAACAGCCCTTTCAAAGCAGAAATTAGCAATTCAATCAAGAAGACAAAGGAAATCTTTTCAGCCATTTACAGACTTTCGAATCCAACAGCCTTAACTTCGATTAGTACCCGGCGAGGGTCAATCAAATTGTAAAAATCAATCTGATTGGCCTTTGCTAGGGCTTTACCGGACTGGGAATCCCTCTCCTAACGTTCCTTTCCTTTGTCCCCAGTGGGGGTTCGGGGAGCAGCCCCACAGTCAATGAGGCAGATTGGAATGGGGCAATCCCTGCTCCGAGCCACCACACGCCTGGAGGCTGCCATCTTCCCAGCCAGGGATTCAGGTAAGTGTCCCCCTCTTCCCCTCCCCAATCCAAACAATCTCCTCCTGCCCTCCCACTTACCTTTTTTTTGGTCCATTTCAGGAGCAGACGCGTTGGGAAGACTTCTGTCCCCAGCGTGTCCGCTCCCGATCCGCGACAAGCCATCATGGAAAGGAAGAAGGGATGGGCCTGCTGGGCCTAGAGACCCAAGCTACTCCTCACTGATGAGGCCCAACAAGGCCGAAACATGTTTGGGGATGCTTGTGGTCTCGTGCAGAAGGGATGTGGCCTAGCAGTTTGGGCTGGACTTCCCCTTTTGGGGCGGGGCCAAGCCTGATTTGCATATGGTCTTTCCCCTTCTGTAATGGCTTGGCAGGCAAAGAACGATGGTCTGGAGGGTTGCCGAGAGCAATGCCAGAGGTTAAGATTCATTCTAAACCTTCCAGCCATCACCGCTTTGTTTTTGCTATGCCACCCCGAGTGGGACGGGTATGCCAAAACGTGGGTCACATGCCTGCTGGGCCTAGAGACCCAAGCTACTCCTCACTGATGAGGCCCAACATGCCGAAACATGTTTGGGGATGCTTGTGGTCTCGTGCAGAAGGGATGTGACCTAGCAGTTTGGGCTGGACTGCCCCTTTTGGGGCGGGGCCAAGCCTGATTTGCATATGGTCTTTCCCCTTCTGTAATGGCTTGGCAGGAGAATAACGATGTTCTGGAGGGTTGCCCAGAGCACAAGAGGTTAAGATTCATTCTAAACCTTCCAGCCATCACTTCTTTGTTTTTGCAAGGAGGAAGGGACTACACGTAATCCGTTCTCTAATTTCCATGGTGGCCATTTTCTTTGTTTACATTTTTCCTATTTTTTGAATGGCCACCATGGAAAGGGAGAAGGGACTAATTGTAGTCCCTTCTCCCTTTTCTATGGTGGCCATTTTATTTGTTGACATTTCACCATTCATTTTGAATGGCCGCCAGGAAAAGGGAAAACAGACTCGATTTTCCCTTCCCCGTAAGCCTTTTTCTGATTTTATTTTCTGTTTTCCGAAACGCTGGAGAATTTCGGAACAGAAAAACAATGCTCTTAGTACCCAGTCTTGTGGGCCGGGTACTAATTGCAATAAGCCAATCCCTGCGGGGGCACTACTGATTCAGGTAAAGACCCAGGGCCTTGGTTAAGGTCCTCGTGAAACTATGGGCCCTGGGGCATTACCTGACTCGGTAATGCCCCCGCGGCTCGGGGCTTATTGCTTAAATATAATACCCTCACAATAACTTGTGGATAGTCTTGCTGATTTCCCATTAGTTCAAAGCGGTACATTAAGATTTACATTTATGTAGGCAGGAAATATATAACATCAGAGCATCTATTCCCCAATTAAAACAAAACAGATCATCTTTTGTCTCCTTTTAACCACTGGAAATCTTGGCAATAGACCGACTAGTATCCCCTACTACATGCTCTGGTTCATCCAAGGACATTATTCCACCTAAGACTGCTAAAAATATAGCAGCTTTTTAATGAGGACATTAGTCATCTGTTTAATATTCTCCTGAATATTGTCTAATGGAAAATAACAGTAGTGCGGCTGCTCTTATAACAGCCACCCTTAAATCAGATGAAATGTGTAATGTTCGCCCGATACTGCAGATTCCTTGTTTGGCTAAACAACTTGTACGAGTGGTTGTGGAGCAAACTCAAAGATTTGCGAAACTATCATACGTTTTTGATCCAGCACAAATGGGTTTTAGACCAGGGCAAAACACACGGTAAATCATCAGCTCTGAAATAAATCTATCAAAAGAGGAGGAAAATTAAAGTGGTGATGGAGCACTGATATTGATGGATTTGTCAACAATGCTAATCTCCTAAAAAGATTGAAATTGTCCAGCTTTGGTGAAAAGGTGTTTATGCTGGTTCACATCTTTCCTTTGCAGCAGACAAATGATGGAATGAGTGCCATTAGATCCTTTCACACCTGACGACAAATGATTAATCTGCGGAGTCCCTTCGGGCTCAGCAATCACCCCACTACTGTTCAATCTTTATATTCGGACCCTTGCTTCTTTGATACAATCAAGAGGGTTTTATTTTCTGAACTAGGCAGATGATAGCTAGACTCATGTAAACGGTGTCAGTGGCAGGATTCTCATGCCCTCAACCTGCAGGGGTATGGATGGATTAAAACGTCTTGAAAATAAATCGAATCAAAATGAAAGCTCTAGTAATGAATGGCAGCTTAAATGCCCGGAAACATCTGTTTTGTCCTGCTGACTTCAGACCCTGCCCCCCATGTTCACCACTGGTAAAAAGAAATGTAGGTCCCATGATGGATTCAGACCTTAAACTTACACCACGGGTCTAATCGTTAGTAAGAAATAGTTTCTTCCATCTAAAAAAACTGAAAGATTTGCTCTCATACATTCCTTTCTCACATCACATTGTGAGCTGGTTACTGATATTACAATATTAAAAAGGACAACATTCAGCATCTCACCTGTTATTAAAGATTGGAAAATGTGAACATTCGACCCAGTTTTAGATCTCTGTATTGGCTACCTGTTCAGGTAAGTGTTATTTTTAAACCAAACAAATCAATTACTTCCACTTCAAAATGGCTTCCGACGATGCCTAATTTTAGAAAGACAAAGGGCCTCATTACGACCCAGGCGACCATGGAATGAACAGGGCTGGTAAGGGTCCGGCTCCGTTCATTTCAGGCTGCCCTATTCCGAGGTCTGCAGCGGGACCCGCTAAGGAACGCTTGGTTATACAAGGAGTCCTTAGCGGGACCCGCTAGCAGACCAGGATGCTAACATCGGGCCTGTCATTAACGTGCACGTTGTTAGCATCCTCCCCATTCCCATTGAGCCCTATGGGGGCTGAAATGGGAATGGGGATGTGCCGGGACCGGGTCTCGCGAAAGGGATTTACTGGGCCCTCCAAGGTCGGAATGGCCCGGTAAATCCCCTTTCGCTGGACCCGGACCTGGAACCCGGTATGGAGGCTGCCAATGCCGCTTTTAGCTGCATGGCTACCTCCATACTCGTAATGAGGCCTAAATTCTGCTGGCAAATCTTTTGCAGTACTGGCAGCAAGACATTGGAGTGCACACCCAAAATCCCCACACAAAGAGACCAATCACTTCACTTTCAGAAAGCACCTAAAGACTGCTAGAAACCTGTAGCACGTGTTTTTCCTTATTTATTCTCATTTGCCTCCTTCAGATATAGCAGCTTGCTGCCCACGAGGATTTGCTTAACACTTTACAAAGCACCCCGCCAGCATACATAAACACATGATTCATTTATGGCTGGGTGTCTATTTGAATGAACATTGTTATTCTATGTTTTATTTCTATTAGAAAGACAAAAACGGCAGGGTGAAAAATAATGACAGATTTTATTTACTTGCAACCATGATTTATTTGTAGTTGTTGGTGGCTTCCCTTGTCCTAAGGTGGGGATCTTCAGAATTGTAATTAATGTATTCTTTTTGAAATAGAAACAAAATATTCCAATCGAAAACCTTCCGTCGCTTTAAAAGCAATACAAATCAGCCTTTTTGCAGGGGCTTGTCACATGTACCTGGAATCTACCCTTGCCCCTCTAGGGGCACATCTCAGCCATAGCAGTATTGTCAAAATGCTAGAGGCCTGGTGGCTTTAACCTCCCCAAACGCCACCACAGACACTATATATGGGTCTTTCAAATTCCATGAGGTACTCATGTCTGACATCTATGTCGCTCTGTAAGGCAATAAAGGGGTAATAAGGGGGTTGTGGGAGAGGGAGGATTCACCTAGCCCAAGCCATGCAGGTTAAAGTTTCCCAGCAGCCTGTGAATTAGGGAGATCTATGAATCAATCTAAGAGTATTGTGCCCCATAGCCAGACAGCTTGCAGAAGGACTCCACATCAAGAAATCTACATGTATCCAACGTCGATAGGCATCAGGGGGATAGCTATTATATTCTGTTATATTCTGTGGAATGCATAGCTCCACACTGCAGCCGCACCTGCTGCAGTATCAAAATGGAGATTCGAAATGGAAGCATTTCTTCATTAAGACTCAGTCTACAGGTGCACACAGAGAGTGGACATAGTAAACATATGAGCCTAGTTAAGTAAATGTGGTGCCCAGAGGTGAGGCCAACATGTTATATAAACAGGAAGGTCTCTAGTAGGAGTTTTGTAGGAATCTGGAGACACTAGAAGAAGGAGGTTGTGGCAGAGCAGGAAATAGGAACCTGAAGACTGGTGGCCAGAGGCCAGAAGGTGGAAAAGAGTAAATAGATGATGAGAAGAAACATTGTGAGTAGAGAGGAGAATGTGGAGAAGAGTAAGTAAGTGGTAATAAGAAATATCAGACAGAGTGAGGATAAGATGAAGAGTCAAGGGGAGGTTGGTGGAGATGGAGAGGATGACTATCCTTAAGGTGAGTTGAAGAAATATATTGAAAGAGGAGGAGGAGATCAGAGGTGAACACCTTAGAGAAGATGGGGAGGAGGAGACACACCTTAACTTTCCAAAGTTCGTCAAGAGCGTGGTGGCAGTATGAACATGTGGCAAGGCAATGAGGAGTAGAAGAGAAAGATAATGCAGATGACAAGAAAGGTAGTGGAGTGAACATGCACAAAGCACAACCTTTAGAGAAACATAATTGGTTAACCTGTTAGTGGACTTTCTTGGGATCACTTCCGTCTCACCGGGCCCAGGACTCCATCATTGCAGATGCAGGCAGGGCCCAAGACCAAGATGAAGGGGTCTCCCAGGAATCAAATACAAGAAGAATAAAACATGAATCTTCAGACGATAGACCCAAGATTCACTGGATTGATAATCAGCAACCAGAGACTTGTGATGCAGCCAGGTGTTGTTGTTTCTTTAAGCCAGAGTCTGTGTTGAACACAGAGGGTTTACTGTTTTACTTGATCCACTTTTACACTAGGGAGAGTTCACTATACAGCCTATGAAGAGAAACCCAGAATAAAAACTTGAAACTCTGAGTTTTTGCTTTAATGTAAGCATAAATCATTCTGATTCATGGTTACATATTTTGTGCCCAAAAGAAGTCCTTCCATCTCTGCTCATGCTTAACTGTGTGCAAAAAGCTCGGAGAGAACCTGGATATGGGTGTCAAATAATTTGATCTACTTTGCTGCAACTTTGAAACAATCCTGATCAAACTTTAACTTAACATACCACTGACTCTCTCTGGTGTTGTTGATCCCACTGTGATTAATGACAGTGGTCTGCACAATATTCAATAACTCACATTCACATTCAAGGGATATAACTAAATATTTTGAGTTACAATTGGTTAATGCAGTCAGGGACAGCACGTGGAGAGGTTTGGGGCGTTTTCTGTATATGTAGAGGCCACATAGTTAAATATCTATAGTGGCCTTTAACTGGGGGATCCCAAAGGCATGACTGATCTTGGATGTGGGATCAATAAACAGTCCAAGACAGAAAAATTGGAAGAATCCTTCTCACTTTAAATATGGTCCAAGGTGACAAAATAATAAAATGGAGACTACAAAATGAGGAATATAAAGACATTGAATACGTTTTCTGGGGCCCAAAACCCTTTTAGCTTCTGGTTGACCCTGGCACAACACAAGCTTAGGCTAAAGGGACCCTGCACTCTATGTCTCTCCTTTTCAAGATAGTTCTCTTTCTGAATTCTCAGTGTCAGGCTTAATGTGATACTGCACCCTCTCCTTGCAAATCAGGTTAAAGGGGTTCTCAAAACATTCCTATGTGGAACTCTCGGTGTCTGCTCCTCTCTGCTTCTCATCCCATGTTGAAGGGACTGCTGTAGCCTTTGATGTAGCCACACCTACTTTCTTCTACCTTGATAGTTACTCATGTATTTATGGGGTTCCCCAAAATTGTTTATTCTCCTGTGGTATATATTTATGGGGCTTTTGTCACCTCACTTACCTAGGGTGCTGACTCCTACCCTTTGCACAACCTCACTACTCCCACTCGGATCTTGCTCCTCCTCCCATGTGCTTGACCCCTTCTGATCAGGACTTAGCCACTTATCCCCTTCCTTGGATCAAATGCGCCCTCACAAGTGTCCTTTCCTGGACACCTATGTACTTAACAGCCGACTGATTGTTTCCACCAAACCTTTCCTGATATCTGGCAACCTCCTCCTGGTGACTCCAATCAACCACCTTTACATTTATTCCTTCCTCATCTGATGGGTCATGGCAATCTCCACAATATGTCACCAACTGTTTCTGATAACTGTTACCAGCCTCCTCCAGAGGTTTACCATTATCCTCCTATTGTCTATCACCAACCTCTTCCTGATGTAACCACGATAGCTACAACTAACCACCTCTTGATGTTACACAAACTCCTCTGAATAACTTGCATCAACCACCCCCAGATGTTTCCGAAACTACATCGGATAACGCCAACCCACTTCCTCCAATTTATCACACTGTCACATCTCCAACTTCATCCCCACTCCAAACTCTCTCCAATCACCTTTCTTCCTCTTCAACTCCTCTGAACCTCTAGTTGCCCAACTTTTACTTGAAGCACACACTGCCTGACTAAGGCATTTTGCTCATATTGCCCTGTGATCCTGCACTGGGGCTGTTCTTCATGCAAGGGTTTGCCCCTGTGTCTGTGAATGAGTAAGGAACTGAGCTTGGTTGTGCCAGATTACAGCACCTATACAAACTTCGGTTTTGAGGCTAAACAAGCCTTTAACGTCCTGGTCTGCCTTTGTTGGAAGGATGTATTTGCCCTCTATCACTCCAGTTCACTTGCAGGGCTGGTTCTGGCCACTCTGCTAGGAGGCAGGCCTTTTGTCTATTCATGCTACGGGCCTTCTGAGTGAGTGTTTTAATGAAGTCTAGTAATTAGTCAGTGTTCGTGCAGGCTTTCTGAGCAAATAATCTAGAAACTTGGTGCGTTCCTCAGCAGTTAACACAGACTCACTGAGTAAGTTGCATAAGTAGGGGTGAGCAAAGTTTTGTGCCCATGAAGCAAAAAGTGCAAAATCCGCACTGGAATCCGCTTCGGGCGTTCCGCGTAATCAGCATTTCAGTTCCGCCGCCAATTAAATTTTACACGGTTTTGTGTGGTTTTGCATGGTGTGTGGTGTTTCGTTACGATGTTAGTTTTGTGTAGCATGAAGAGAAACTTCACACAGGTATTTTCTTCCAATCTTTGATAGTATTGTACAGCAACACAAGAAACATTGCATGTTTTTTTGATTTGTGATAGGGTTGCGGCATGTGAAACTTTGTGCAGTCTGTTTTCGATCCGTGCTAGTTTCATGCAGCGACACAAGAAACATTGTGCAGGTCTTTTTCAATCTGTGGTAGTTTCATGCATGGGCACAAGAAGCTTTGCGTGGTTTTCCATGATCCTTCCTAGTTTCCCGTTGAAGCACGAGAAATGTTGCACATTTTTTTCAAACCATGCTAGGTCCTCAAAGCAGCATGAGAAACTTTGCACAGCTTTTTGTTCGATGTGTGGTAGGTTCGAGCAGCGGCACTAGAAACCTTTTGCTGCTCTTTTCAAATTGTGTTAGGTTCATGCAGCGGCACGAGATACTTTGTGTTGCTCTTTCTGACCTGTGCTATGCTCATTCGGTTTGTGAGACAGCACGAGAAATTTTGCAGCACTCTTCAATACTCAGAGGTTGCAGAACAGCGGATTGCAGCAAAATGGATCAAAATCTTACAGATTTTGCTTCTGCGATAGCGGAACAGAATATCACAATTTCGGCCAACCCTAGCAATAAGGATTTTGTATGTATCTGCACAGTTTGAAAGGGCTTGCTAAGTGAGCGCCATTCAGTTCTGTACTGAGCCTTTGGGGGATGAGTGGGTGCTTGCTACTTCTTTAGATAGAATATAATGCATTTGTTACACAGTTTCTGTTATTCTCCATCATCAGACCACTAAAAGGGAAGAAGTTTACAGTTCCAGGAATACAAGAAGTATTATTTTATGGGCATAAAGAGAATATGAGTTTCCCAGTACCACACTGAGGTTGGTTCCAAGCTGTGGGAGTTAAGTCCATAAAAAAACATAATTGTTAAAGGACCTGATGTGACAGTCCCCTCAAATAGGGTGGGGACCAAGTGTGAGTGACATAGAGATTCTCTGTACTGCCCCACCCATCATCAACTAGCTAGTGTCATACCACTTCATGTCTCTAGAGTCAGTCAGGAAACGTCTTCACATGTTTCCCTCACTTCTGTCTAGCTCCCTTCCAGCCTAACCTGAAGGCAGTAAAACAGGTTGTCTTATATTTCTAGAGCTATCCCCTTAAGGAACATCCTCAGGGCATTCCATGGTCTGTGGGTTCAGTCATAGAGCAATGGCTCTTCAATTTTGGTTTTGTGAAACCTGGTATTGAACTGTGGTCAATCAATCATGAAGATAAGCTCTTGTGGTGTGCTGAGCAGTCCTGCCATTTTTTTTTTTTAGTTCCTGACTGTTGCTGAAGAAAATCATGTGGCCTAGATATGTCAGGAAAGGAAAAAAAGGGAGAGCCAGCCACGTGATGTCATCAGTGATGTCATCAATGACATGTGTGATGTCTTCTTTGATGTCCTGGGTGTTAGTGTTAGCAGTGCACGGTGGCAGCGCGAGTTATGGTTTCTTATCTTACCATAACTGCTGAATTTCAGGGGGTTTTTGGTTTTACTTTGAACCATAACGTCCCTTTAACAAAGTCTTTTCACTGAATTTCATAGGTTTTTAGTAGCAGAACTTAACCATAACGTCCCTTTAACAAAGTTTTTTTTACTGAATTTCATAGCTTTTTAGTAGCGCAACTTAACCATAGCGTCCCTTTAACAAAGTTTTTTCACTGAATTTCATAGGTTTTTAGTAGCACAACTTAACCATAATATCCCTGACTTCATATACATGTAACATAGAACATACTAACCCCATCGTAGTGATTTTCATGTCCGCAGACTACCGCCATGTCCGCGGACACATCGAAAATCTGAGCGTGGTGAATGTAAATTTAAATATTGTGCCCCATTTCCCTTTTGAAGTTGGCTCTGAAAAGAGCTGTTGTTTTTTTTGTTTTACAGATGCTTGACAGACACCTGTTATTTTGTATTTTTTTTCTTGTTTTTTTTTCTTACTTTACTCCTAAAATCTTTACATAACCTTCTCCAAAGCAACCCTTACATTCCAAAATAGAAAGGCATTTCCCGTAAAAGATAAAGAAATGCCATCTTCTTTAAAATTAACAGCATTACTGGCATCAATATTCTCATTGTTACAGAAGAACATACCACCTCTAAGCATGAAGGCACACATGCCTCGGTCGATGACACACCTAGCAATGTTTTGCTAAGAACAAAAAACTGAACTATTGTACCATATTGCCCTAGGTAGTAATCCAGAAAAAATTACTTTCGCATTTGGAAGGATCTTCATTACGGCTTGAACCAAGCGTTCCAAATCATCCAACAAAGTAGGGGCACTGACGTTGCCCAAATGGAAAGCACCATAGTGCAAAACTACCACATGCGGACTGTTCATCGTGGCCACATCCTCACAAACTTGTACAATTCCCTGTACATTGCAATCAGGCACAGTGCTCCACACCACCTTCACTCCTTTCACATCAAAGTTCTTTGCAACATGCCTGCTTTCAGCATACTGCTGTAAACCATGCACAAACATATCTCCGAGCAGCAACACCCTGACTTTCTCCACTTCTGCCATCTTCACCACACATAGTCTCTTTCAACACAAATCCACAACCTCGACATCTGATTGGCTGATCGGTACAGTCTTCTTTCCATGTTGGATTTCCTGGAAAAACCCGGATGTAGCACGTCCTGTCCACGAACAGCAGCGGTGTCCGCGGACGGCGTCCACTTTACTCTGTGTGCCATTCCCTCATTGCATACAGCTAAGCAATCACACAATACGAATAACGTCCTCAGAACACCCCCATTTTGTGAATTTTCGAACATTTCAGGACAATTATCATTTCATTATTCAACATATTAACATTACAAATATTATACTTTCATCTTGTACTCTGCACACAATGGTATGTTTCTCCATTAGTAGCTCAGTATACTAGATAGAATCCCATAATACAATGCTATTTATATCAATGCATCATTCAAAGCACTAATAACGGTATGATATTTATTGCAATATCCTTAACACTGTTTTCGCAACATTATAATAAAAATCCCTAGTACACAAATTCCATGAAAAGTACATACACATGTGATGTCATCAGTGATTTCATCAATGACATTTGCAATGTCATCTTTGATGTCCTGGGTGTTAGTCTTAGCAGTGCACGGTGGTGGCGCGAGTTATTTTTCATAGCTTACCATAACTTGCGATTTTCAGGGGTCTTTCGGCTGTGCTTAAAACCATAACGTCCTTTAAACAAACTTTTTTTAATATCATGCAAAAAATATACAACATGGCGTGCAAAAACCAACTTCTCACAGATGGCTTTACACAGAATGTTGCAAAGTAAGAATTTATGCTAGTTCACAGTGAAGGTCAGCTGCTTCCATTTTTTTCTCAGGCCCCGGAGAGGCTCACGAAGCGGACTATAAGGTTGTATTGTGTTTTGACCTTGACAGACAGAGATTGTGATGAAAGACTTCTCTTGAAGGAGCGTTGCTAAAACGTAAGAGAAGATAAGGATGAAATTCATGAAACGAAACCACTTTTATATATTATATCACTATGCAAAAGATCGTTCGCACACGCGGAGTCGTATTTTGGGACTGCACCACTCGTAGACAATGGAAATTGCAATTGTACTGTAAGTAACCCTTTAGATTATTTTATACCAAATATAATTACAATAGCGTAGCATTAAAGACCGCTCTAGTTGAACTTGTTCGTTGAAAGCGGCATAATGTTTTCTACCGCGCACTATCACCGCCGAATTGATCCCCTGTTGTTTAGAGGGCTCTGAAAAAGGCAGACGACACAGGGTGGGTTAATACAAATAATTTAACCGGTCTATAGGCGGTCAAGCACTCTACTCGCTGTGCCACTTCACTGTAGCTTGTCAAATGGCACAGCGAGTACAACGTTTGCTTTGACATCCGTGCACAGCTTGCTAACGCAAGTTCGAATCCCGGCAAGGCCAAACTCAGCCTTTCATCCTTCCGTGGTCGATAAATGAGCACCACACAACGTGGTTAATAATAAGCACCGCTTAGATACCTCACGGTTCTTAGCGCTATATGAATGGGAAAATATTATTATTTTATTATCAACATACTCCGTTGCACTATCTTCGATAGCAAATAGTTTCACACCCTAATAAATAAAATGATGATTTTTAATGAAGATCGGCTGGTGAGACTAATTTATGTTTTTTAAAACAGGTATGTGGCCCCATTTTGCCTATGTCACGATTTACAGACTCCAGCGGATGGGGTCTTTAACTGCCAGGTGCAGGTCCAAATATGCAACTTCATGACCCTCACCATTTTATGGGACAATCGCCAAGGACCAATATGCCCTTACGCAGTGCTAGCGCCTACAAACAACATACCAACCAATAGGGTGGTCTAATGGCTCATTTTTGGAGCAACCTTCCAATTATCAGAGCGACCATTCACTGCTTTTATCATAAACCAACAGCCTATCTACCGCAAAGGAACAACGCGTGGCTCCAAATAAACTTTTGCTGATCGACAGCAGAGACAATAGCAAATCGCTGAATATTCACTAAATATTTCATGTGAAATAAATGTACTTTACCAAATGTACAATCCTGCTGTTTACTTTTAAACCACATTTCATATTCCGAATTGTGGCGCACTGAGTTGTAAGTTGATCTAACACCCTCAGTACCGCAAAGGAACATCGCGTGCCTCAACATGAACTTTTGCGGATCGACAACAAAGACAAATGCAAATTGCTGAATATTCTCTAAACATTTGATGTCAAATAAATGTACTTTACAAAATTTACAATCTTGCTGTTTGCTTTTAAATCACTGTTTCATATTCCGAATTGTGGCGCGCTGTGTTGTGACATAATATGTGTTGTCTTCCGGGTTCTGTGTAAAGTCACTTAGGACTGGAGAGGACTTGGCGCGTTTGATGACGCACCCTGTAACGTCACGGAGAGAGGCGGGGAATATGAATGCTTTGATAATATCAGGCTTAGGGGCGGGAGATATGATTTAGTGTCGCAAAAGCAAGTCAGCCAGGTCAGTAGCACCAGTCATAGGATTATCACATAATGTCGGCGCACACCAGCCGGATTTATCGTTTCTTTAGTGGACAAAAAGTCGGTAGACGCCCATAGGAAATTGTACTATTAGCGGACAAAAGGATTGGTCTTAAAACACTTTCACCCTGACAACGAACAATACAAACAACATTCTCAGAACACCCCCATTTTGTGTAATTGCAACCATTTCGGGACACCGCGAGTGTTCTTAGAACACATTCAACTAGACAGAATACAATACGGACAGCGTCCTGAGGACACCCCCAGTTTGTGTATTTACGAACAATTAAGTACACCGCGAGTGTTCATAGCTCATTTTTACCTTCCTTGCGAACAAAAATGACACATACTCCGTCCTCTAAACACCCCACCATTTAGTTTATTTACAAAATGTCAGAACAGCCGTGTTCTCCGCGGACAAATCGAACACAACAAAAGCGTCCAGCACATAAATAAAATACAACTTTGAACCTATCTCATACTCCCCCATCCTCCCCAAAGACTTCTACACACCAACACACTCTACTAAATACACATTTTGAACAAACGTTCACCGCGCTGTCCGCGGATGTCCGCAAATGCAAGATGGCGGGCGCAACAGAAAATCTGACACGCATCACGAACCACGCCGCCCAATCAGTGAACACGTCACATGTCCGCGGACATGACGCAAGCCGTTGGGCCAATCGGGGTGCTGTCCGCGGAGCGAACAGGGAAGTCCGTCCGCGAAGCGAACACAGATATCACTAATTTTTTTGCCTTACATTTTAGTCATTTTTTAAAAAACTACTGGACGGATTTACACCAAATTTGCAAAAGCATGCTTTCGGCACCACGCCGCCGCTCCTGTCGCAAATTTGGTGTAAATCCATCCAGCCGTTCAGGCTGTAGCCGTGCGCAAACATTTTTCCCATTCAGTCTATGGGAAAAAAAAAAGTTTTGGGACCCCCCCCCTATAACTTTTCCCCCCCTGGACGAATCCTCACCAAACTTTGCAAAATTCTGAGTGGGCCATATACTTTTTTTGCAAAGTTTGGTGAGGATCCGTCCAGGGGGAGCGAAGTTATAAGCCGCCCAAAAAGTGCTCTTCCTATGGAAACACCAACTTAACCATAACTACATGGCCGCTACCGCTAATATATATATATATATATATAGTTACAAGTAAAACCAAAAAACCTCAGAAATTCACCAGTTATGGTAAACTAAGAAAACATAACTCGCGCCACCACTGTGCACTGCTAAGACTAACACCCAGTACATCAAAGATGACATCACAAATGTCATTGATGACATCACGGATGACATCACATATCCGGGCTACTTGTTTTTGTTCACTGACACATCTAGGCTAGGTGGTTTTGTTCACTGACAGTCAGGATATTAAAATTCAAAAGGTGCTGTGTATCTAGACGTTAAACTTGTCGTATGTTCTTAAAGTACTTTCTTTAGGGTTTGGTCTCAGCTCATGGTGCACATGCATGGGCAATAAGCAGGTCTCAAACACACAATTCATTTGTATACATGAAGATAAACCTTAATGTTATAACATTTTCTGATGATGCTGTTTCTTTCTTCCTTACTTTAGTTTCCCTATATGTGCCTCTGATTTGTATGCATTGTGGATCTTCATATGTAATGTTTGTACTAGCACAAATGTGTAGTAAGTCTTGAATTGTTAACTAGTTATTACATGTTTAACATTACTCAAAACTTTGATATGGTAGCATTCATTGTTTTACTATCCAAAATTACAAGCTTATAAATATTGTACTTCTATGGTGCATGCTGCAGCCATTGCCTATGTTTATGTATGACTAGGTTCCTGTATTAACAACAACACTCCAATACAATCTTGTTTAGATGAGTACATTCTTTAATAGATTAAGAACTTCATGATAGTTCTCCCTATCACCCCTGACATCTTGTTAACAAAATTATAAACACAACCCCTTGAAGGGACTTTTCGACAAAATTATTTTCACATGTGATGTCATCAGTGATGTCATCAATGACATTTGTGATGTCCTGGGTGTTCGTCTTAGCAGTGCACAGTGGTGGCGTGAGTTATGGTTACCTTTAGCAGAGTTTTTTCATTGAATTTGATAGGTTTTCATTAGTGCAACTTATCCATAACATCCCTTTAACAACGTTTTTTTAAGTGACTTTCATGGGTTTTTACAGTGCATGCTATTTTCCTACAACTTAATAATATCATACTTACCCCAATACAGCAACATTTTTGAACAATTTCAAAGTTTTACCTTAAAACTTGCCATGCCCCACCTTCTAGCATCATTTTTAACTAGTCCATAAACTTTTTGCAATGTTTTCCACAGTTTTTGCATCTGTCTGACGTCATCATGGACCTTCCAGACAGTGCCACGTGACCATGTGCTCGCGCGCAGCATTATGACATGTCCACAAATGGGTCTGCACTTCGCGATCGGGTCTGTGCTTTGAGGACAGTTCGGAACTGCATTTTCTACTGATCTAGGACATTTCAAGCTCAAAATGTACCCTTGCACATCTCATACACCTATACTTACTCATTATCCATTAACAATCCAGTACAAAGCACATACTTGGAAGAATATTAGCAAATCTGTTATTTATCTTAAAAATGGCATCAGCTATGGCCATCCCTCCTCCCCAAGAGCCACCACCACCACCAGCTGGAGGACCTACACAACATTAAAAAAATGACTTCCAAAGACAATGAAGAGGACCAAGAATATGGGGTAGAGGAAGTGCCTACCTCTAGCACACAGAGAGAATTATGGGTGTGACAGTTCTTTACGACTGTTGGGAATGTACCAAAGGCTAAAGTTACCAAAGTGAAATGCACTTAGTGTAACTTTGTGCTCAGTCGTGGACTACCTGGACAGTACTCCTATGGGACCAGCTCCATGCACCTCCACACCAAATCCAACCATTGCAATGCTCCCAGAAAGGTTAGGTTGTTCCTTTCTTAGCAAGTTGTAAGCTGTCTTCCTCCAACTCATCTTCCTCAACCAATACTGTAACCACACAACCTATTTCTGTGGGACACAAAATCCCACCAGCTACCTTGCAAGCAATAAAAGAGGGTGTTGATCCATATCTTTTGAAGACAACATTCCTCTGTATATACTGCATATACTACAACACCCCACTCTGCAGGGGTAAGCAATTTCGAATGGCTTTTGAAGCTGTAATCAAGTAGCTTGAAAAACACTGCCCCCTACATAGAAGTAGCACACGTGCAATAACTTCCCCTGTCCAGCTTCCCCTCCATATTAGTGCTTGGTGCCTTTACCCTCATGTCCCTCTCCACCTTATGTTCTAACCTCTCCTGCAAAAAAAAAAAAAAAAATACAACAAAACACTTAAAACATAGAAATAACAAAACTAATCTTATAGACTCCATCTACTTTACATTTCTCAGTAAAGTAGATAGACTCAATAAGATTTTCCAACATTTCCATTAACTTTTTTTATTATGCTAATTGGAATAATGCGGCGTTCATCAACCGTTCCAGGGACTGGAAAGGGGATAACAGCCCACAGCCCAAGTTATTGGCCCAAGAGAAGTGAGGGCGGATAATGAGGGCTCCTGACCGTTATCCCCCATTCCAGCACCTGCAATGGGGGATGAAGGCCATTAGCACTCCGGGTTCCTAAAGCGGGAACCCGGGGTGCTAAAAAAAGAAATTTACTTTCTACACCGGGATTCCTGCCAAGATGGCCACCATGGAAAGGGAAGGCGGGGCTCAATACAGAACCTTTCAAACCTATCCCACTTTGGAATAATTTTATCACATAGCCGGTCCCAGGTGGACATGGCCACTTTAACCCCATTTGTCATCCCTCATGGTCATGGCCAGTAGCCAGATTGTCTGTGTTATGACCTTATGCCATGACCCGAACAATCTGGCCATTGCCCTTGGCCACAGGCTATACTTCAGTCACCAAAGGTATATCACTATTTCGTTTACCTAGATTATGACACTTGTCAAAAATAAAACATGGGCACATCTGCAAAACCATCCTTTAACATCCTTGCCAATGCTCCTTACACAAGTTTGCTGGAAATCTACATATATTTTATTTTTCAAAAGTGTCAAAATGTATGTAGATACAATAGTCATAAAACTTAGCCCCCACTTGACAAAATCTATTCAGACTTTACACACACATTGAAGGTTGGATCTATTATCTTTAAGGTTGGATCTATAATCTTTATGAAAACTTGTGTCCACATTCGTCAAACGGAAACAAAGTTATAAGCCATCTAAAAATGTTGAGACCCCCTCTTTGCAAACTTTTGTATAGATTTGTCAAATGGCACCACATTTATAAGCCTTTACAATATTGTTGGACCCCCCCTCTAATTTTGCCCCTCTTGACAGAATCCCACCAAACTTTACAAACCCATTTATATCTAGATTCAAAATCGTTTTACGAAATGTTGTGCAGATTCATCAAATTGCACCACATTTATAAGCCTTTACAATATTTTGGGAACCCCTCTAATTTTTTCCCTCTTGAAAAAACAGCTCCACACTTCAAAGAACCATTCAGAATCAGGTCTAGAATAACATTCCAAAATGTCATGCAGTTTCATTGAGTTGCGCCAAAGTTATAAGCCATCCAAAAACTGCTTTTTACCAACCCTGTAAGGCAGAAATAGGCATGGATGTCCCCGAACATCTGAAGTGTTCGACGAACATCACAGGACTGCACCCGAACATCTGGACCAATTGCGGACTTCAGGGATAAAAAACACCAATTTTTTGGCTTCCTATGGCCATTTGCCATCCCATCCTCATCACCCCTCACCTCCCCAGAGATTATTTGATAAGTTTGACAAGTGCAATGTTTTGATTTTTAATATGTTTTTACTGCGATGCTCACGGACACTGGCACCTGTCCGCAAATCCAACATGGCGGGTTTTTCCAAAAATCTGAAGCACTTCACGCTTTTCACAATCCAATCAGTGGGCACCTCTGATGTCTGTGCAGATCATTTCACCCTCTAGGCCAAAGGGATGCCTGTCCGTGGACCGATAAGGGAAGTGGGTCCGCGGACTGAACCCAGATATCACTATTTTGTTTTTACATACTTTTGGGCTGTTTTAAAAAGAACTACTGGACGGATTTGTATAAAATTTACACAAGCACGCTTTAGGGACAAAGCCGCCGCTCCTGCCGCAAATTTGGTGAAAATCTATCCAGCGGTTTGGGCTATAAATGTGAGCCAAAAAAATGTTACACACACACCAGGATATGCCATGGGAAAAAGCGGTGTAGACATCCTTTAGTATGAAAAGGGGGGGGGGAGTGACATGAATACTAAATAGCCCTGCTAACAACCCACAACTCTGCACAGAATATGGGAGGGAGACCCCATAGCACACCACAATGCATGCACTGGCAGGGACATGTGTCACAGGTCACCATAACTGAGGGAGTATGATAAAGCACCACCACTAACGAACCCCACTCATAAAACTCATCCTTCTGCATAAACCTCTGAAACGCTAAACAAAACACAACCAAACCTAAACAGCACAACAAACCACACGCACTTCACTACACTGCAACAACGAAACAAACCACGCAGAGCCGTGCACTAAAGCACATGATAACTACTGACTGAAAAAATTAACCCCTACCCTCAGCGAAAGGTGTAAACCGAACTGATGCTGCCAACGGCACATCACTGCTCTCTTGCACTTTTTCCCGCTCAGCCCTACTAACTTATATTACCCTCTTTCTTTTCAGATCCGCCAGAGTGCTAGGGGACCACTCAGGTGGTGATAGTGGGCTGTATAAATATCCTTTAATATAACATTAATTACACTGCAAGCTAGTAACTGATGCTTGTATAATGGCCTCTGAGGGTCACTAGTAATGTTAGTAGTGCCAGATTGGCCACCTCAGAGTACGTAAACGTTTGGATTGCTTAAAGGCCTCCCGTTTCAGAAAGAAGGGTCAGGATTGTACTGTGGCTTAATGGTAAACGATGTACCATAAGGGCCTCTATTTTCAGATCAGGGTCTGATATTTGCTCCTTCAATAGCCTGACAGAGTGGGTACAAGTAAATCCTGTTCTGTTCTGGGAGGTGGGTGGGGAGGCCGAGCCTGTTGTAAAGAGGACATTCAATGTCTGATCACAGAGAGGGTGTTTTTTTCGAGTTCTCTAGCTGCTTTCTAGTAGTTTGTCTCAAGTCCTTCTTCCCCATAGGTTTCTGTACTAGATGGTAAGGGTTCAATTCAAAACATGTGAAGGAACTCTGGTGTGCAGGCGACTCAAGGTGCAACGACTGGTCAAAGGGCAGAGTGACAAGATAATGGCCCTACTGAGTCCGCAGCCTAGAAATATTCCACCTTGGTAAATATGGAGACTAAAGATGGTGATTTGAAGATAATGGGCCTGCTTAGCCCATAGTCTTGCCATATTCCTCCATGGTAAATATGGAGAATAGACAAGGGGATGGAAGATAATGGCCCTGCTTAGCCCCCAGTCTACAAATAACCTACCCTTGGTAAATATGGCGAATAGAGAAGGGGTGGGGGATATTGTCCCTGCTTACCCCCAGTCTAGAAATAATCCTCCTTGATAAATATAGAGAATAGAGAACGGGAGTGGAAGATATTGGGCCTACTTAGCCCCAAGTCTAGAAATATTCCCCCTTGGTAATATGGAGAATAGAGAAGGAGGTGGAAGATAATGCCCCTGCTTAGCCCCCAGTCTAGAAATATCCTACCCTTGGTAAATATGGAGAATAGAGAAGGGGGTGGAAGATAATGTCCCCACTTAGCCACCAGTCTTCAAATGTTCCCTCTTGTTTAACATGGAGAATAGAGAAAGCACGTGGAAGATAATGTGCCTGCTTAGCCCCATCCTAGAAATATTCCCCCTTGGTAAATATAGAGAATAGAACAGGGGAGCAGAAGATATTGGGCCTGCTTGGACACCAGTCTTGAAATATCCACCGTTGGTAAATATGGAGAATAGAGAAGGGGTGGGAGATAATGTTCCTGCTTAGCCCCATCCTAGAAATATTCACCCTTGGTAAATATAGAGAATAGAACAGGGGAGCAGAAGATATTGGGCCTGCTTGGCCACCAGTCTTGAAATATCCACCGTTGGTAAATATGGAGAATAGAGAAGGGGTGGGAGATAATGTCCCTGCATAGTCTAGAAATAATCCCCCTTGTTTAATGTGGCGAATAGAGAAGGCGAGTGGAAGATAATAGGCATGCTTAGCCCCCAGTCTAGACATATTTTTCCTTGGTAAATATGGAGAATAGAGAAGAGGGTGAGAGATAAGGGTCCTGCTTAGCCCCTAGTCTAGAAATATTCCCCCTTGGAAAATATGCAGAATAGAGAAGAAGGGTGGGAGATAAGGGCCCACTTAGCCCCGAGCTTAGAAATACCCCCCTATTGGCAAGCCGCACAATAGGTAAGGGGAGTGGAATTCGTAAAGAATCCCCTGTATTTGTATACTCTGGACGAGCCCGTCCCAGATCTCTCCCATTATCCTATGTGACTATGTCCTACTCTCTTCCCCCCTGGGTATGCGTGTCCTGTGATAATGTAGGTCTCCTCCAGAGGTCCTATGCAGGACGGAACAGAAATACAGATGTGAGACTGTACGTAGGTATGCTAAGTAGCTAAATCATAAATGAGAAACGACATGCCTGAAAACACATAACTTGTATTGAGAGTTCCTGTGTGCTATCTGGTAATTTAGTTGATTCGGTGATCTTTGGTTTTGTATTTTAAGCATGTATGTAAACGTGCTGGCCAGATCAATTACTGAGGGGGAGATGTTTGCAATTCTCTCTTCTGCTTGAGTATCACAATCTGCCCAACTGGGCAGGTGGGGGCTCTTAAAATATGTGCCATCCAAAGCACCCTATGGAATATCTGCACTGAGTGACTGGAGATGTACTGTCGCTTGAAAGTAATTTCCGGAGGGAATGACACTTTGCTCCTCTCCTATGCTGATATGGTTACCAGACGACTCCATGTCTGCAGGTACACCGTATTCCAGTCCAGACTTTGATTGAATTTTATGGTACTTTAGTTCTATAGATTTCATTGAAGTGAACCAAGAATACCATTCCCAGAATGCAACTGACAGTTGATGGAAAGGCCAGGTGATGGACATGGTGTCCCAGATGACATGGAGTTATCTGGTAGCATTATTGTGACACCAAACACCCACATGTAAAGCTCTGCCGCATGCAGATATGCAGGTTTAATTTGTGTGGTTTATTTGAGTGGCAGCCTCAGTGTGTACAGCATGTTTTCTGCTTTTTCATCCACTTGTGGTGTTAGATACTTTGGAAGATCCTGTGCAGTACCCCCCTGTCCACACAGAGCTGTTTTGCATGCAGGTCTTGCACAGCAGCTTCTCCTGCCTGTGTGAAATGCCTTGCAATGTCTGTGACAACGGCAGAGAGGGCTGAGAGCTAATGCCCGTATACATCCTGTCATTGCAAGTGAACGATGCTGTGTTAAGAGACATCTTAAAAGCCTAAAACCATTAAGGTCAGCTTTTACAGCAGCCAAGCCTTACCGCTGTGGGCTTAATTTCAGTTAATGTCCTCAAAAGAGATTTTCCCTCCCTCTCGCCTTCTCCTCTAGATCGATGAACCAATAACTGGGTTTGTAATGTGCACCTCTGTGGAACAGAGAGCTGGAACGCTGAAGAGCAGCAGGAAGAGAAACAAATAACAGGAAAGAAATACTCGCTTTAGGGAGAGTTGCGAGCTCATCATACATTTCCCTCTTCATCAGGCCTTATAGAAGGTTTTACAATGTAGCTGGTCATACCACACCACCCAAACTCCAAGAGACCCCCTACACTGCTTTGAGTCATTGCTTTGCATAGCCGTCCAAACAGTAATAATGCTTTCATTAAGTGTCCTCCAACATCCGGCTGCCATTATCACCTTCATAGGCCCAGGTTCAGCCTCATAGCTGTGTGATGCTATTTTATGTTATGTTGTGTTAAATGTTCTTATACTGAGCACTGTTTCCACCTACGTGGTCTCTTAGCGCACTGGTGTATCTGTAATGCAAGGAGTGTGGAGGGGTGGTTAGTAGGATTGAGCGGGAGAAAGAGCAAGAGAGCTGTGATGTGCTGTTGGCAGCTTCAATTCGTATACACCATTCACTGAGCATAGGTGTCATTTTTGGTTGGTGGCCGCTATGTGGTGTTGGGCGAGATTATGTGTGGTTTGCTTTGTTATTGTGGTGTTGTTAAGTATGTGCTGTTTGCGGTGCTGTGGAGGTTTGGTTGTGTTCAGTCCAGAGTTTAATAGGTGTATGCAGAAGAGTGAGTTTTTAGTACGGTTTGTTAATGACAGTAAATTTCCTACCCCCGCTGTTCTGACTAAATATGATCCATATCCCTTCCTGTGTCAATCATTCTAGAGTTTGGAAATTACTGCCCCCACAAGATCCTCTGGGTGTAGGGGGTTCCCTGTGCCCCGTGGTTAGCCCTTGGACTGCTTGATTTCTGCATCCAGCCCTATTCCTTTATGTGTGACGAGTTTCACACCCTTGGTGGGCCAATTAAGTGGGACACATTTCCCTCCCGTGTTTCCACCAGTGGACCTCTTTCAGGATGGGTACACTTCAGATCTCAAAACCATCCTTCCCAGTCAGACGTCTCTCTTCTCCCCTGCCCTCCACTCCTGTTCAGCCAACAACCCACTCCTTTTGTGTTGTGTGTTGGTTTCGTGGTGCGTGGATGTTGTTCAATCATTTTCATCCTGTTTGGAGATGAAGATGCAGATTTATAGAGGTTTTCTGAATTTCAGATGGTCCTTCATAGTTGTTATTTCTCTTATTATCAGCACCCTAACTTCAGGTTTAAATCTAATATTTCTGGTATTTTCTCATATGTGCATATACACCCTTCACACTCCAGAAAAGATTAATATTCCCATGCTCAGCTTCACACTTGGAGACTCACATGCATGCAAACTGACTCCTATGCCAGGAACAGTCCAAATACCTAAGGTCATTGTGACAAATCAACTTCCGGGGCACCAGTGGTCCAGGGATGAATATCAGTTTCTAATTCATCAATCAGCCCGCACCTCTAGATCACAAGAAGGGATCTGAACAGATTGGAAACACAATCAAATTATAAACCTCCTTGTCCAGTTTTCGTAACGTGGATTTAAAGGCAGCCTTATCTCTGCAAGGTCGCGGATTGTTGGTTAGGTAAACCACAGCGAAAATACAATTAATACCCAATTATAAAAGGGACTGTCCAGTCAAGGTTGGATACAAATATCTACTTTATTATTATACAACAGACCTGTCTAGCACACTGCAAAATACAACCCACACTGTAAAGGGATGCAGAGGACACACAGTTTCAAGAAGGAAAAGGGATGCCCTCTGGATATTGACAGGAGGGTAGTCGGGAAAGTAATTAATCGCAATAGTTCAAGGATACTTGGTTTCAGTACAAAGAGAGCAATGGGTCATAAAATGTCACTAGGGGCCTTCGGAGAAGGACCAGGGAAACATGACCACAATGTACCATTTGCTTGTAGAGGTTCTTGATGCTCAACAGAGTCAAGTCAGTTTCAGGATGCTAGGCAGCTTGTGCAACAGAGTTCAAGATGGTAGACAGCTGTGGGTATCAGGCAGTAAGCAGTTTGACCACCAAGGCTGACCAGTCGGCTAAGGTGATTGGTGTAAACTAAGTCTACCTTAATGAACCAATCATGGGACCCCACCAACAATCTCCTGTATGCATGAGGTCATAACCAGAGTGCTTTGCAACAGAAAGGTAAAGGGGTGAAAACATGTAATACAAAGTCCCACCCATCTTCCTGTCCTTTGTGGATCAAAGGGTCTCTCTAGTTAATGGAGCTCTCTTTGGTTCCTGATTGAAGAAGCAGGTCTCCCTCAAAGCTGTGGTGAGAACAGACTTTCTGTCTCCTGCAAACCACATTCTCGTACCTTCTGAATAGAGTCCCCCTGCAGGGGTTGCTGTCTGTAAACACAGTCCCAGACATGGCAGCTCACTCACATTGATACTTTAGGGTGGGAGCTTGCTGCAGGTTTACACAGTACATATGAAATGGATGTTGGGGTTTCCTGTCTCCTTTGTTTAGCTTCTGCAGCCAGGCCCCATGTGGACCTGTTTGAAGTATACTATATTAGTGTGTTAATGTTAATTATGTAAATTGCTGCCACCATCTGCTGAGGGTAAAAAAACGGACAGGGCGGATCCATTGAGCCTTTGATAGTTAATTAGACTGCCCATGGCAGGAGGAAGGTTTTTGCCCACCTCCTTCTGAGATGCATCGATTAATCCACCTGTCAGATCCCAACTGAATATGACAGGGAGGACTGTGCCTGTAGGCTGTGTTCACCCAAAGTACAGAAGTCGGTGTGTATGTTGTTCGGTGATTACAGGAAAATGTGTGTGGATTACTCCCACACATTTTACGGAGGTTGATCTACCATCATTCAATTTCATTAAAAACTTCAATAAAGCCTAGGCGAGCGCACACCCATCGTGTGGATGGTTGAATTACTCACAGTCATGCTCTGCTACAATCACAGATGCATAGGTACAATCTCAGAAACCATCTCATGTGCACGCTCTTTAGCAGATATGGCTTTGTATAGCCAAGGAAAGACTCACATGACAACGTACTGAATTACCCTGGTCAACACACATGGATATTACAGTTCCTCCAATGCTCCTGAAAATGGACAAGGCAAGTCAGCATCAGGGCACACTTCCTTTGCATGTACTGAAAAGATTGAAAAGATACAGTGGCTGTTTCTCACAAACTGCCTAGGTCCAGCATACACAGCAGCAGTGCCTGCTTGCCTCAAGCTTGCCTCACAAAGAACCTCTAAAATATTATCAGCTATCCGTCCACAGAATAGTTCCAGCACCGGCTCGGACTGGCCTTTAGGGTAATAGGCCCATGGCCGAACCAAAAGCACAAAATGCTGGAGTGGGTCAGTTTTTTTACTCAAAGTGGGTCACATTTTTGGCCAATTTGATGAGTTTGTTCACTCTCCGGCTAATAGTTTTGACCTGTGTTGTTGAAAAAACATTCTTTGAAACGCGCGAATTGCATCACACTTTATCAAAAAATATCCCCTTGTGTAATCTTCAAATAGTGGACCTCATAATAAGTATGGCGTTAAGGCAACAGCGGCGTGTCTCAACAGTGTCTCATTGCCCACAGGTCCGACCTGGTGGGCAATGAGACACCCACGAGCACAACTCATGGATGCACCGGCACCGTTAAGAACTGTGCCGGTGCATCCTAGCTCCCCATTACCATTCAGCCCTATGGGGCCAAATGGGCATGGGGAGTCCCTGATTGCCGGCACCCGCAAATGGGCAATTACCTGGTCCACCAAACTCAGCTTGACCCGGTAATTGAACCATTCGCGGGTGCCGGTAAAATCACGGGTTTGGCGGCAGCCATGCCTTTGTTACAGGCACGGCTACTGCCAAACCCGTAATGAGGCCCTGTGTCACAAAAGGAATGAATAGCCATTTGCAACTGCAGGCCACTTTGGTGCCCGAGACAATTTTATGGCCCAGTACGACCCTGCTCCAGCACAGGTAACAATATTGCAATCTCCCTATGCATCACATAAGCACAGCACAGGCAGCAGCACTGCAAGCATCCTATGCATTACATGGAAACGGCACAGGCAGCAGCACTACAAACTCCCTGTGCATTACATAGGTCCAGCCCAGGCAGCAGCATTGCAAGCTCCGTATACATAACATGAATACGGCACAGGCAGCATCACTGCAAACTTCCTATGCAGTACATAGGTCCAGCCCAGGCAGCAGCATTGCAAGCTCCCTATGCATTACATGGATACGGCACAGGCAGCATCACTGCAAGCTTCCTATGCATTACATAGGTACGGCAAAAGCAGTAGCACTGCAAGCTTCCTATGCATTACGTAAGCACAGCACAGGCACCAGCACTGAAAGCTTCCTATGCATTTCATAGGCACAGCACAGACAGCACTAGTTCAAGCATTCCGTCCACAGAATAGGTTCAAAACAGGCATCGGCAAGGCTGGCAGAAGGAGGTCAGAAGAGTGGGCACAACATAAATAAGTCAATTTACTGTTCAGTTTATAGGCAAATCCTATGGATGTCATAAATGTCAATAATAATATCGATGTACACATCGTACACATCATCGATACATAAAATCTACAACAAAAAAGTGTCTGGTGAAACTATCCCCAGACCTGATGACACCAAGGGTTGTAGAAAATACTACCATAACATATGGAAACAATCTCCAGTTCAATCTGTTCATAATTCAAAAAATAAAGATTCAAAAATATTTTATATTTTGTAGTTAAGAGGCCAATGTTGCTGATGCATTTCGGACTACAGTCCTTCATCAGGGCCAAATCTCGCGTATCAGCACCATTTCATTTTCTATGGCAGGCAGACAATTCCATGTATTTTGGGATCAGCAGGTTTATATCTCGGAAAACTCTCACATCGGCTCCTGTGCCTTATTTCCAGGACGGAGAGGCAGCGGTGTGCAGGGGGGCTGGGACATGTTGGATGGCTGGCTGCACTTCCAAAAACGGGTATATTGCAAGAATCAGAAATTGGAGTTTTCCTCGCACATAACAGTTACAGCAGGGATAGCAGCAGTGCAAGCGTCCTTCCCATAGCTCATCGAGCACAGGCAAAAACTGTTAAAGTTCCTATCCCACAGAAGAATGTACATTATTGCCAAGAGGGCAAGCGTCCATTCCACACAAGCATCAGAACGGGTACTGCAGAGCAGCTGTGCAAGCTTGCTATGTTATGTTAGATTTATTTGTAGTGCGCACATACAACCATAGGCATCTGGCAACAGAAAGTGCTCGCTTTTAAAACGCGCAACGCATCAGTAGTGTGGGTTCCATGTGTTAAAATCGCGGCAGAAATTGCAGTGGTTACAAAAATGCCAGGGTTTTGCTGCCGCAATCCATGTAAAGGATGCGGGGGCCACCCCCACAACCCCCGGACCCATTATACCATTTAAGAGGAGCGGGGAATACCGCCGCAACCACTTTCCCCTTACATGGTATAACGAGGTTCACCTTTACCGGTTCAAGCGATTCTTTGTATAGGCGAAATTTTAGCCGGGATTTTATCACTCCATACCATATGGTGGCAGTCCAGGGATCGGTTCCACGAATTAAGGACTGTTACAACTGGGCAGCTGCCTCCAATAAAGAGCATTAATTAGGTGAGGTGATTAGGTAGATACAGACAAGAAAAATGGAGCCAGACTATTTAGGCGCTTATCATGGCATTACAAGCGGATGATAATGTCGTTCTGGACAAATCATCTTAACGCACTGTATGGTCCTGTTCTGCAAACCCAGGTAAATATATTCAGCCGAACACCAAATCATCAACATTTTCACAGTACTTGGATTATTTGGTTTAGCCAAACTTTGAAGAGATTCGGATGACAGATTCTGTTTAAGCCCATGACAATTTAATGCTGATATAATGTTACTGTAAAAATTAGGTTTAAAAGGTCCTGCCATGAATGCAAAAAGAAAGCAAAGTGTGTACATGACTAATGGCTTGCACCTGGTTGTTTCTTTAATGAAGACACACTGACAAAACGTGTAATCTTAAAAAAAAAAAACAGTATCGAATTCACAAAAAGTAAAGCAAATAGAAAATCTGCTAAAGATGCATTTTTTTGAGCAATTCCCAGGTCATCTTGTTCACACATCTGGCCTGCTGCACATTTCTAGGGGGCTGTGCTGCAGCACAAAATATGTTCTTGCCAGCCCACTAGCATAATATAGTGCTGGAAGCATGCGTTGCACTCCCTAAACCGCCGTGGATGCTGGGAGTGAATTTCATCATGGCCGGGTTGTTATTCCTAAAAATGTAAAACAAAATAAAAAACATGTTTATGCTTGTTTGAGGGATAGTGATGAAAGTGTGACAGCAGTGGTTCATGCAGCTGCTGTTGCACACTCACAACATGCATGGATGGGTAATAAATGACCCTGTCACGCTCTGCGCTTCCCCTGAACCTATCCCATGGAGACAAAGGGGCATCATTTTGTTTGCTGCACATTTTATTGTGCATCACATTTCTAAATCAGGGCTTCTCCTGGAAATGTGCATTAGTGCACCCTTATTTCTGAACACATGCAAAGGTGATGAAAAGAGAATATGAATATACACACCTATGAAGCATACAGTCAACGGAGCTTTGGGAATAGGGCAATTATTTATGAGCTCTAGTGCATCTCATCAATTGAGCCAGCAAATATTTTGAGAACAGGTCTTTTATCCTCGATATTTGGCATGTGTTTTTTTCCAACGTACAAAGCTCATCACATTGCAATTCTACCTGGTTAAATGTTTTTTTTCTTCTTTAAACTACGCCATAGTCTACTTCATGAATGCTTGACATGTGACTGCATCTGAGCCCTACATTCCTTTCTGAGCTTCTTGACCTGCAGTGATGGGCTCGCTCTATTATTAAATAAATAACCCAATTAGTTCTCATTGCAGTAAATTCAGCAGGTTGAAACTTCATGCACCCCTAATGCACAACTGACTCTTCTCTAGACCTATAGGATGTTTAGAGGGCAAAGTATGTTGTTAATTTATTATATTCTAATATCATATAGCTCAATACTCCTAAATGTGTTGAATTATGAACGATGAAAAGCAGACCCAGTCATGCCTGCTACGCGACTGACCCCGCTGGTCCGACATGAAATCTTGCCAGTCCTCATTTCAACTTTAATAATCTGATCAACCTCCAAAGGATGAAAGGCTGAGTTCTTCTTATCCAGATTCAAAGCATAGGCCTGCAGGTTACATATACATCTCTGCAGCAGGTGCATTAATCTACTGCAATGTCTTACTGGAGCTTAACGTGCTGTTGTCATTGCATGTACAGATGCAAAGGGTTAACATTCTTCTTCCTAGACCCCAACACCCAGTCACACCCAGCCCCTTCCTTTCCCATAATATGTCTTCACCCTTCCTGAAGCCTTTCATTTATTTGGGTATGCTTTCTCCTAGAATGAGCCTGAAGTTGTCCAAAGCTCTCCTGAACTTTGCTAAAAGTTCATTGCTCTTAAAAGAGATTCAGGCAGATTCAAACTGGAAGGAAAATCCACGGGAACCAGCTAACCTACCAGAATCTCATTAGAAGATTTGCAGAAACTCATTGATCACTTTTGAGAAAGTTTGCCCAGGCTTAATGTGCTGTCCTCTTTGAAAAGTTTGGCCTTCTCACATTCTGATTGCACTGTTTATCGTATCTGCCGCTATTCCTTTTCATGTAGACTAATTGAGTGTAGGGGCCCTACAGAGGAGAAATACAACCCAATGTCACAGGCCTTCAGAGAGCTTAATTTCACATTTGGTTATTTTACAGAAAAAATGGTTTGGGTACAATTTCAAATGTTCTTTGCCAGATTATGCCAGATTATGAATTACAATCAGATACTGTCACACTATGATCATGCGCAGGTGACTATATAGCACAGTTTCTTTTTTCTGTGTACTTAAAGCTTTAGTACTAACATACAGATGCTATTCTTTAGACTCACATTACTTAGATGCCTGCTACTTATATTTCTATCTTGCTGAAGGAGAAAGCAGTGCTACAGTAAAATCATGCTCCGTTTACATAACATGTTTCTACAAGGACCTATCTTAAAAAAAAATAGTTATATGCTGGGTCATCATGTGATGTGTGCACAAAGCGAGGTATTCATATTAGTTCATGAAAATGCAAAATACACAAAGAATTTCACCCTGATGCGCAACCAGATCTGTGAAACACAATGGTGTAGTTGGGGCCCCCACACCCGACACCACATGTCCTTGAGGGTGGGATGAGGGACGCCTCAGACATCAAAAGGAAATATTTTCTTTTTGATGTCCTGTGACTTCATGAGGAAGTTATTTCTGCTACAGAAATCATTTCTTCTTGGAGGCAGAGTGACTTCAAAAAGAAACTATGGCCCTCATTACGACCCTGGCGGAGATCCATGGTGCAATTTGCACCATGGACCATGGCGCAAAGCTGCCAACTCCGCCATGGGGGTTGGCGGACTTACCGCCCCATTCCGACCTTGGCGGGGCGGTAAGTCCCCAATCCCCATTTTACCCTTCCCCATTCCCATTTTTGCCCCATAGGGCATAATGGGAGTGGGGAAGGCGTTAATTACGCCACCGTAAATTACGGTGGCGTAATTAACAACAAGGTCCCGTAGCGCCATGGATTTTTCCGCCCGGAAAAAGCAGGCGAAAAAAGCTCCATGGCGCTACGGGAACTCGTAGTAAGGCGGAAGGGTACGCCATGATTTACGCTGGCGTAAACCCTTTCCGCCAGGGTCGTAATGAGGGCCTATGTCTTTTTGATTTCATAGGGCTACCCACCACCCTATGGCATGGAGGCCTCGGCGAGCCCCATGTCATGGGGTGGGGAGAGGGAGAGCCCTATGAATTAAAAATAAATATATATATATATATATTTACGATGATAGAATTTAACGCCATACCAAGAAATGTATATTATATACAACAAGTACAAGGAAGTTTAAACAATTATTCCTAAACATTTACATGGGACTGCTCTTGAGACCCTGAGGTTCTGAGGTCTGCAAATCAAAATGCAAATATCTTCCCTTTGAATTATATTTAAATATTTAAATATGCTGAATGATATGCTGATTAATTTATAGAATTGATTGGCCATATCTGAATTTTATATTGCAATGTATAATTTTACTCTATTATCTCTACCATTATGTGTTTACTTGTTTTACTGATTGATCGTTTTTTGATCGTTATATATATATATATATATAACGTGTTATAGTTTAAACATAAACTTTGCACATAAAAAATAGTGTACAATAAATATGACACTATACATATAGAAAGTAATGGAAAACGATCAATCAGTAAAACAAGTAAACACATAATGGTAGAGATAATAGAGTAAAATTATACATTGCAATATAAAATTCAGATATGGTCAATCAATTCTATTAATCAATCAGCATATCATTCAGCATATTTAAATATTTAAATATAATTCAAAGGGAAGATATTTGCATTTTGATTTGCAGACCTCAGAACCTCAGGGTCTCAAGAGCAGTCCCATGTAAATGTTTAGGAATAATTGTTTAAAGTTCCTTGTACTTGTTGTATATAATATACATTTCTTGGTATGGCGGTAAATTCTATCATCTTAAATTCAACAATCACTACTGTGTGTTTGATTGATTACTTTCCTTCGTATCCTGTTATTCACTCAGTTGTTTAAGGTTGTTTACAACCATCTCTTTGTCCAGGGTTTGAGTTAACCGCCCAGCATCTTCCAGACCCTAAATAAGGCCATATGTAGCCCCGTTTAATAAGAATTAATGCAGCACTTCCAGAAGTATTCTTCCTGGATAGATTCCAGGTAATGAGTATTTTTGCCCAAGTGGCTAATGTGTACCGTCCCCAATGTAGGGCATTCAGTCATAACGTCTTTCACTGTTTCTCTATTTGACTTAATACAGCAGAGACAACAAAATCGATCCTCTTCTCTCAAAGAGAGAGAGGGTACCTAGAACACATAGTACTGGCAAATGGTTTATGCGCAAAAACAATACAAATCCCGCAGTTCGATAGATAGACATAGGTTTAAATAGGGTTGAGCTTTCATAACTGTAGACATAACATCAGAGGTAAAAGAATAGCTTTTCAATGACCCAAGATAACTGACATTTTCATTTCAACCCCTAAGCCCCAGATTTTTCTCGGGTATGGATCTAAGGTTAGTGATATTATCTTGCAGTCTGGAGTCCACTGTTTATCATTGAGTAAGATGTTCATGCCCGCAATGAAGCTGGACTTAGTTTCCAGCCCACACCCTGCTTTATATAGGGTCTGGAGCAGTAAATTGGAAGAGCCGCTCATCATTTTAATGTACAAGGTGGCTCTTTTTTTTCAATACCATAGTCTTGAGAGACAATAAACCAAGGTTCTAAGTGCAATATCGCCATGGGGACACATTGTGGCAAACCCAGTATACCCCTCCAGAATCTGCCTTCAATCCGCTGAAGCCATTTTAGGTCAAAGTTGACCAATTTCTCAAGTCCGTAAATAACCGCAGGGGCCAGGCATTGCAGATAGAGCCTCTTTACCCCCACCAGTGTGTAGCCGTCCCTTCTTTTGTTAAAATGGGCAATTAATAATGTTAACTGATTAGCCTTCCTGGTAAAAATCTCAATGCAGCTTTTATAGCTAGGGCTCACATCGAATTCCATTCCCCGATATTTATAAAGGGCACTTAAAAAAATTGAAAAGTTGGAGATGACAAGTTTGAGTCGGGCTACACGCTTGGCAGTGAACAACATGATCTGCGTCTTGTCTTTGTTAATCGTTATTCATGGGTGCTGGAAATAATTCTTCCCCATTCCCATTTGAGCCCCATAGGGCTTGTTAGTCTCCGCGTTTGCCCAGAGAGAATTAGCCATATGCTGCATACCAGAGAAGGTGTGATCTAACAGTACAATATCATGTCCATATGCAAGGACTGTAAAGTGTGTCTGGTCAATTGTGGGGGAACAGCCTCTAGTTTGGGATTGAAATCGGGGAAGATCTGAAATATACAGATTGGATTGGAGGGGAGCCGTGACACAACCCTGTTTCATCCTGTTAAATTGGGTTACCGGTGCCCTCATTGTGCCTCCAGAGTCAAATCTAAGAGAGACTGGGCCTCATTATAACTTTGGCGGTAGACCCCAAAGGGCTCAAATGGGAGGGGGGAAGCCGGATGCACCGGCACTGTTATAAACGGTGCCGGTGCATCCGACATGCTGTGCTCGCGGGTGCCACTCTGCCCACCAGGTCAGACCTGGTGGGCACAAAAGCACCCACGAGCACAACTCATAGTTTGCCAGTCCGGGAACAACAGTACTGGCAAGCTTAAAGGTACCATTGTTCCCGGACCGGCAAACTTATAATGAGGCCCACTGCTATTATTCTTGTGCAGTAACTTAACATAGTAAGGGATGCCCATGGGTCAGCCCAGATGTTCCAATTTTTGCCACAGCAGTTTTTGCCCTGTGATTGTTCAACTAAGAAATTGAGAATCTGTATGTTAAGTGCAGTAGAATAGTCCAGCCGGAAACCACTCTGATATCTATCTTGGATGCCCTCGCGTTCTACCCATCCCTGTAGCTCGAACAGGAGGACAGAGGCAAATCTTTATCTTGCTGAAGGAGAAAATATTGCTACAGTAAAATCATTTTCCTTTTGCATAACATGTTTCTACAAGGACCTTTTTTAAAAAAAAAATGGTTTCATGCTGAGTTATCATGTGATGTGTGCACAAGCAAGGAATTATTTTAGTTCATGAAAACACAAAATACACACATGTCACCTTGATGCGCAACCAGATCTGTGAAACACAATGGTGTAGTCGGGGCCCCCTCATGTCCTGGAGGGTGGGTGAGGGAGCGCCTCGGACATCAAAAAGAAATATTTTCTGTTTGAAGTCCAGTGACTTCATAAAAAAGTTATTTCCGTAACAGAAATAATTGCTTTATGAAGGTGACTTCAAAAAGAAACTATGGGCCTCATTCCGAGTGCGGCGGTAAGGGGTTAACAGCACTGGTAAGGATACCGGTCCCGTTAACCCCCTACCGCCGCATTTCGAGGTCCCTTAGCGGGTCCCACTAGGGCCGGCTAGTTTTACTAGCCTCCCTTAGCTGTACCCATTAAGGGGCCAGGGAGCTAATAACGGGCCCGCTATTTGCGGGCCCGTTATTAGTGCCTTCCCCATTCCCAGTGAGCCATATGGGGGCTCGAATGGGGAATGGTTTTCGGAATGGGGATTTACCTGGTCCGCAAAGGTCGGAATGTTCCGTTAAGTCCCCATTCCGACACCACGGACCCGGGCACGGGTTTGGAGGTAGCCATGGTGCTAATAGCACCATGGCTACCTCCAAAGTCGTAATGACCCCCTATGTCTTTTTGATTTCACAAAGCTCCCCACCATAATATGACACAGAGGCCTCTGTGTCATGGGGTGGGGAGAGGGGGCGCCCTATGAATTAAAAGCGCCCGATGAATTAAAAAAGAATTAGTTTCTTTTTGAAGTCAGTCTTCCTTCATAAAGACATAACTTACATGGCTTTAAAAAGAAACTATTTCGTTTTGAAGTTATATGGCTTACCCCTCTCCACATGACATGGAAGCCTGCACCTCCTCAGGCTTGGCAAGTGTTCCTGCTGGAATGAGCTGGAGGCCTCGTTCCCTGAACCAACGGATTCAAAAAGTAAGAAAATGTGTTTTGTTTTCATGTGTTTGCGTGCATGTGTGTGTATATGTATATGTATGTGTATATGTATGTGTATATGTATGTAATGTTATGTGCAAGAATGAGTGTGTGCCTGATTTATGGGTGGCTGGGTGTGCGTGCGTGAGTGTTTGGTGAAAGGAGCCACATGTAAATGTATGGGTGGCTGGGTGTGCATGTTTGTGTGAGTGTATGTTGAATGGTGTGTGAATGTATGTGTGCTTGTGTTCAATGTCTGGATTACCTGTTGGCAATCTTCATTACTCGTAGTCCTACTCTTCCTCATCCCAGTACTTGTGTATGAGGCATTCACAAGTACACGGATGAGGTAGAGGGACATGGAGGTAATGCCTGTCTTATTTACTTACAATCTGCATTACTCCTAACCCTACTGTTCCTCATACCAGTACTTACTCACGAGGGAAGGTGCATCATACAAAAGTACTGGTATGAGAAAGAGGGCTGTGGAGGTAATTCTGGGCTATGCAGGTGATTTTGGGGTAGGGAGTGGTAGAGAGTGGGGACATGTGAGAGAGAGGGTAGGCAGGGGTTGTGCACAAAATCATGATGGTCATCCATGTCCAGTTTAAGCAGGTGTGATATGTGTTATTAGTGACTACACTGGCATTTTGGTGCTGCCAGTCTAGTCATTTCGTACTGTGGCTTGACTTTTATTTTAATGGCCATCCCTGATAAGGTACAGACTGTCTAGCCATTTCTCAGTGGTGGCTCCTCCATAATTGGCAAGACCCCCCGGCCCCTTCACCCATTATGGAGGAGCCTAGGAGCCAGCCCATTGAAACACTGAGCACTTCCCCAGCCTTGCATAGCCATTAGAAATGCTGGCAAGGGACTGCATGTCTGTATGTGCGAGGGGGAGCTCCTGCTCCTCCTCGCACATACAAACAGAGCAGGCTGGCCGGAGTGGGCTGTTTCATCACCCATGCTCTGGCCCCTGCAAGCATGTGCAGGGACGAGGAAGCTTTAGCTTCTTCATTCCTCTTCATGATACATGGGAGCTGGAGTGCTGGGAGGAAACTAAAGGAGTGGGCCAGAAGGTAAGTTTATGTTTATTTATTGTTTAAATATGTGTATGGATGTGTGTATGTTTGTGTTATTAGTAAGTGTATGATGATAGGTGCTCATTTGAATGAGCAAATGCATGCTGTGTGAATGTTGTGTGAATGTGTGTGTTTGTTCTGGTCTGTTTGTGTGAATGTGTGTTTGTGCTGATCTGTGGAGCTGAATTTGGTGAGTGGGGGGTGGGTTGTACAACAAAGGCATTTAAAAAAAATGCCTTTGTTGCCCAATCCCTGTACCCACTGGCAAAAGTCAGCTCACCTTCTGAAAAGCATTGTGAGGGCGAGGGGAAAAAGGATGGTATTTTGTTTTACTGGACATTTATCATAGATGTCTAGTAAATAAATAATATGCTTGCCACCTGGACCTCCCAGTGCCTTGCACACACACACATAATCACATTGATTGTGTGTGTGTGTTAGGTGTTGTGGGGCCCAGTGGACAGGGATCATATTTTTTATTGGACATCTATGATAGATGTCTAGTAAATATAAACATGCCAGCCCCCTCGTAACGCCAATGCCTCATACACACACATAATCACATTGATTGTGTGCATGTGTGAGGAGCTGTGGGCCCTGTTGGCAGGCATGGTAATTTTTACTGGCCATCTATGATAAGGCAAGCATGATAGGTGTTATTATGTAGCTGGACTGGCATTTTGGTGCAGCAAGTCTAGCCATATCTTACTGTGACATGACATTTTTTATTGGCATCTTCAATAAAGCAAGCATGATAAGTGTTATGTTGCTAGACTTGTGAAAACAGAAAAATAATATGAGGCCGGGAAACCCAAAAGGAAACACACCAACACAGGTTACAAAGAAACATACAAGTACTTTATTTCAAGCTACAACAGTTACCAAGTCAACTGACAAACGGATAGCTATTCGGCTCTCAGTATAACATAACGAACTTCAACGAGGGTTCGATGTGTTCAGTGAGAGACCGCACATTGGAATACCCGGGCCATTTATACAATTTGTCCAGCCCTTGGCCAACCCTCTTGCGGGTTAACCATTCTGTGAAATACAATACTGGTCTAGGGTTCCTTGCCAGGTCAACCTTTAATATATACATTTTGATTAGTTTCGCTGATATAAGTAGTACATTTACATATAGGTCAACAGTAGGACAAGGTCTCAGTTCACGACCCCGACGAGTAGCCTGCAGGCATAATAATCATTCAGCTGTACGGAGGTCACAACGGCCAGAATCTATTCGAAATGTCATTTGGCCTCCATTTTGATGTTCAGGATGACTTCTACATAACAAGAGAACCTAAAATGGCGGCTTGATTCAAGATGGCGGCTTACATTGATTTCTCTGAGGTCAAGACCTTGCCGTGGAGTTTGTTCGCGCATGATGTTTAGAAAACTTGGCGTAGGCCAATACACATATAACTATTACAATAGGAGGAATAATATTATTTCTATTCCGACAAACCCTCGTTTTGGCCTATGCCAAGTGCTAATACTATTTCTGATGTCTTTGCAAATAACTCCATGCATTTGTCATCCATACATCCTTAATCGTTATCTGTAATATCTATAGCCATTAGGTCGTTCACCAGAACCTCTTGCAACGCAAACTCTTTAGAAGCTGTATTTGGGGCATACACTTTATGTCCTATTGTGCTCACCGCCTGAGCGCAACATCCCCCTAGTATTGCACATATACTAGGTAGACATTGGATACAGCAACAAAGGAATAGCAGAATTCCCAAAATAACCAGTATGACAGAAACCACCTTCCAACCCCAGGATCGTAAGGAGTCCCAGAACCAAGTACTAATACTCCAATCTCCCACTGGAACATGCACTTCTGAACTAAGGACGTGCACGTTCTGTATTGCCTTGAAAATTGTCGGGGAGGAATCTGAATCTGGTACGAAAACACAACAAGCGGACCCTACTAATTTACATACTCCACCAGTGTCATATTATAGAGTATATCTGTGGTCCGGCTGATGGTTCTCTCCAGTACTCTTGCTAGCCCCCTAATATTTTCGGAATTTGCTATTTGTCCCCAAAATGGCACAACTGATTTTGCTATATCTCCCAATATTTGCCAAGGGGTATCTCCATCCTCGTCCCGCCGTGGACGAGCCTTAGAAACTTCCAATGTACTAACTATAAATACCCCAGGTAACAGGATCCCTAAATAACATGTTCCCTGCCAATCCTTGGGCAACCAGGGAAATGCTGTACTACCGCAAACGAAATAGACAGGCCCCCCTACATACAAAGGCCTGTTCTCCCCGGTCAAATTTACAACGTTCGTACAACCTTCAAAATCTCCCATTGACCGGGTGCCATTCCTTTTTACAGAGAAGGGAACTGAATCGGGGCTATGGTTAATAGAGTAGGAAGGAGGCACGGCATCCTTATTGCCTATCGGAGCCATTTTAAAGGAAATTAGAGTTTGGAAAGGAAGAGACAGTTTATCAGATGGCCCAATAGAAGCAACATTAGGATTACTTCTATTTGCAAAAATCGAGCATCCCAGGGGAGTCAACACACGTTTCTCAAAATCATTTAAATTAGTTCCATCAAAGTTCCCTGAGATGCTATCATTCCAACGGCCAAAGAATAGTGCTCTAAGAGAGGCATAGCAAGCAGTCGTTAAAGGTAAAGGGTGAATATACCATCCTAGCCCCTTGTTCCCATGTTGCGGTAAATGGGTGCAGATCCAGCAGTTGCTCTTATTAAAAATGGCATGCGTCAAATCCATTATTATCATTAAAGTGTTATTGTGATACTTTTGTCTATGCTGAGAGTCCCTAGGTGACAGAGTACGAAGGTGTACAGAGGGAGTCAGAGCAGTAGGTACAATTTCAATGTGTAAAAGAGGCTCTAGAGGATACATTTCTTCAAAGTACCAGATTCCCACGGCAATGACTATACAAATCCCAATTATCATCATCACAACACAGCAATACTTTTTCGGGGCCCAGGCACATTGTTCATTGTCCGAGTTGGTCACCCCCTTATTTACAAGTCCAATACGAGCAGTAGCGGTGGAAATGGCAGACATCGTAGTTTTTCAATCGACGACCCCAATGTTCGTTGCTGGCAACACTACGGTCGCGCGACTTCTTAGTCCTTCCCCAACCCTAGCCAGCAGAATCCCCCTTTTTTTTCCCAAAATTTTCCTTTGTAAGAACAAAAACTCTCAATGACTCTTTTCTTTTTCCAGATGCACAGGCAAAACCCGTGCCCTAGTTCTATTTTCTTCGTCGAAGGTCATACCTGGTGGTTCCCGGTACTGCTTGATCCAGAAATAAGGTAACGTCACTTCCTGAGGGTAGCAACGTATCAGAGGCGACAGAAGTCGCAGAACTTGAAACAACGTTTTCCAGAAGTGACTTTTCCGAAGAGTGTGGAGACAAAATGGACAGTTCCCCAAGCTCCACGGGCTCAGAGGGATTCTCTGACACACTCACAGTGCTATTTGCTACTCCAGGATCAGAGATTGTAGCATCAGCAAGGGGTTCTGCTTCTTCTGAGGAAGTTTCTTGACATGCGTCGCATGGATCCAATGCTTCTTTCCAGCCTCCCGCACTGCTGTCTGGGTGACCAACAGCACCTGGTAGGGTCCCCGCCAGCGAGGCGCGAGGCAGGAGGACCTTTCGTAGGCCTTCACCAGGACCCAACTTCCAGGCTGAATATTGTGTCCTGGGCCCATAAACCGTGCAGGTAAAGCTGATCAAACCTGATGATAAATGAAATACAGATTTTTAGTCAACTGGTTACAGTAGTCTGCAAGCAATACGTTTTCAACATCTCTCAGCGCTTTTGGCTTCGGAAGACCCGAAATATTAGCAGGCCTCCCCATCACCACCTCGAATGGAGAGAGACCAGTCTTAGTTTGAGGTGTGGTACGCATGGCTAACAACACAATAGGTAAGGCGTCCGGTCATTTCAGTTTGGTGCCGGCACATGTTTTAGCGGGCTTATTCTTTAGGATACCGTTATGTCTCTCTACCAACCCAGCACTTTGAGGATGTCTAGCCGAATGAAATCATTTTTCGATGTGTAATGCTGTGTATATCTACAAGATTACTGCTGCAACAAAATGTGGACCGTTGTCCGACCAAATGACTCTTGGCAACCCAAATCGTGGGAAGAGCTCCTTTACCATAGTCTTCGCAGTGGTCATGGTAGTAGTATCCTTAGCGGGGAAAGCCTCAACCCATTTACTAAAGGCACAAATGATCACAAGGACGTATTTTAGATTGTTACACCGTTCCATCTCAATAAAATCAAAGTGGATGACCTCGAAGGGGACAGAGGGAGGCCCGAAACTACCCCTTGGAGTTGCTGTCCCCTTCCCCACATTGTGCTGCAAGCAAATCATGCAATTTTGGACATAATGCTGAGCGATTTTTAAAATGTTATCATTTACCCAGACTTTTTCTAACATTTTTGTGATCTGCTGAGCACACACATGCGTAGGACCGTGTGCCATCGTAACCATCGCCAGCACATATGAATTAGGGAGCAACCATTTCCCTTCAGATGTGTCCACCCAACACCCATCTTCATCTAGTTTCCCCATCCCTTCGGCCCACTTTTTAGACTCTTCTATTGTGGCATCAGCTTGGATATCTCGTACAGACCCAATACCCTCATCCATTACATAGGCATCTCTTGTTTCTCTTAGAGCATACATGTCTGTACTAAGGTCTGTGGCCGTTTGCCTGGCTTTCTGGTCAGCAAAAGCGTTCCCTTTCCCCACATCATCTATGACCTTGCGATGCGCTGCGCACTTTATGATCGCTAACTGACTAGGGAGCACGAGTGCCGAGAGCAATTACACTATCAGGGGGCCATGCTGAATCTTGGTCCCATGTGAGGTTAGGAACCCTCTTTCTGACCAGAGCCTCCCAAAGTTGTGAGCCACCCCAAAGGCACAATGGCTATCAGTATATATATTTACTGTACGCCCTTCGGAGAGTTCACAAGCTCGGGTCAACGCTATAATCTCTGCGGCCTGCGCAGAGTTATGCGGAATTCTCTTAGTTTCAACAACCGTACTCAATGTAGTGACTGCATAAGCAGCTGTAGATGTACCATCCGGAAGTTTGAAGCAGGAGCCATCACAAAATAGCTCCCCTTCCGCATTATCCAAAGGAGTATCTATAAGGTCTATCCTGCCCTTTGTTTCCTGTCAAGTAGTATACAGGCAGTCATGAGATTCTTCGTCACCGCAAACAGTATTTTGTGGGAAAGGTAGGAGTTCAGCCGGATTAAGGACACAACACCTCTTCATTTGAATGTGAGGGGCAAACAAAGTCAATTCATACCTCGTCAGCCGTGCAGAGGTGAGGTGCTGTGTTTGGGTTTTATTCAATAGGACATCTACAATTTTGAAGAGTGAGGTACCATTAGGGTTAAATCATGGCCTAGAACCATTCCCTCACTCTGTTTTACAGACGCGGCATCAGCAGCGACGGCTCTCAAACATCTTGGCAAAGTGCATGCGACAGGATCAAGGGCGGAAGAGTAATAGCCGCACGGTCTATTCTTCCCTCCGTGTTCCTGTGTTAATACAGCCAAAGCACATCCATCACATTCATGCACAAACAACACAAATGCCTTATTGTAATTTGGAGTACCCAGAACCGGTGCAGAGCATAACGCGGTTTTGAGAAGCTCAAATGATCGTTGATGTTCCGACTTCCATGGCAGCGGCGAAGAAATGCCCTTCTTCATCAAGGCCAACATCGGTTTTATCACTAGTGAGAAGTTCGGGATCCACAGCCTACAGTAAGAAGCCATACCTATTAAGGCTCTGACTTCCTTCTGTGTATTTGGGACAGACATGCCAGAAATGTGTTTTATTCTTTCAGGTGTCAATCTTCTCCCCTCCTTTGACAGGAGATAGCCTAAATAGGCGACCTCCTGACAACAATATTGAAATTTCTTAAGCGAAGCTTTATGACCATGTTCAGCCAAATGAATAAGCAACAATACAGTGCCTTCTTTACAAGCACTTTCAGAATCTGCAGCTAAAAGCAAGTCATCGACATACTGAAGCTGTGTACAAGTAGATGGCAGTACAAGGGTGTCAAGCTGCTCTTTCAGAGCCCTACTATGAATGCTTGGACTTTCAGTATAACCTTGAGGTGCACGAGTAAATGTGAACGAACGGCCTCCCAAGGTGAACGCGAACAAATATCTACTATCCTTGTGTATAGGAATACTGAAGAAAGCATTCTTCAGATCCACAACACTAAAGTGAGTAGCTGTTGCAGGGATCATTGTTAATATCATTGTCACATCAGGCACAATTGGAAATTGTGGGGCGAAAACTTTATTAATAGCGCGTAGATCAATTATGAAACGGAATGGGATTGCATTGTCGCCTTTCTTGTACACGGGTAAAATCGGACTGTTACATAAACTACCTGCAATCTCTTCAATCACCCCTCGATGCACAAAATCGGAAACAATGCACTTCAAAGCACGCTCTCCCTCAACTGAGATTTTATATTGCGGAATGTGTGGTAGTTTAACTCCATGTTTCAAAACTATTTTAACGGGTTCAACCTGTAATACCCCGACATCATTGTCGTCAACCGCCCACAAACATTCCGGGACAACGCTAAATTCAGGAGGCAATGGTCGAGTCAGAAACTGAGAACTGGGAAGTTGCTGGGGTGAAATTGTCAGTCACACTCCGTCAGAGGAACAATGAATCACTGCATTTAATTTCTTCAACAGATTTAACCCCAGCAAATTCTCTCCACAGTTTGAAGTCAAGAGGAATGGACAGTGGTCCGTAAAGGGACCCAAAGAAACAGGCACCAGCGAAGAAACCGGACAAACAACTGGTATGCCAGAAAACCCTACAAAAACATTAGTTTGCCCTGACAGTGGAATGTTTGGAACCCGAGAATGATCAATGGAACACTTCTGTGCTCCAGTGTCTATCAAGAACTGATGTTTCCTATTCCCCACTAACAGTTCAAGGGACCGTTTTGACTAACGGGAACAGGTGAAGGTTCCAAACCCTGCTTCGGGCAATCCTAACGAAACAAAATGTCGTCGAAAGGAAGCTCTTCAGAAAGGTAGGCAGCAGAAGGGTGATCAAATATGTTTCTTGTGTCCACACTCGAAGCCTGATGATCCCGTGAAAAAGGTTGCTGAGGATCTTGTGAGAGCTGACCTCTATCAGGGCTCCCCACTCCGAGGCGACCTCTAGGTCGTCTACCCATACTCCCAAATGTGTTGTTTGACCTCTGTCGAAGGACGGGGCACTGTGCACGCCAATGACCTTCCTGGCGATAATAGGCACATTGATTAATATTCACAGGACCCAAGGGGACGTTCCCTTGCGGAACATACTGACCTCTGGTCTGTGAATTATCTCCTCTGGGATTTCTAACAATTTGCTGTATCAATACTTTAGTCTTCAAATCTCCTTTCCTCTTCTCGACTCTATCTTTTTCATTATTGACACGGTTCTCGTAATACTGAGCCATGTGCAAAACTTCAGATTGGGATTTCGCCTGCCAAGCGCTCTCAGAGGACATACTCTGTGACTGGATGTCAGGCAGCAATCCACGCACAAATTTGTCCACAAACAACCTTTTCCCAGACTCTGTGCCCAAGTCCTGTTCACTGAAGTCAGAGAATACCTGTTTGAATCGATTAAAGAATTCGGTGGCACCCTCAGATTTTCCTTGAACACAGGCCGTAAGCTTGTCCCAAATAATTCTTTTCTCAGGAATTATGGTTTTCAATTTTGCAACAATTGTATCGGGCAAAGTGAGTATTACCTGAGGTGGTTTCTCACCAGATGGTCTTTCCCCATCAAGCCTAGTTATGTTAGCCCACGTATCTCCCAATCCAGGCACATCGTCTATTGTTCGAACCTGCTTCCAAAAATCTATGGGCAGGAGTACAGGGAATAACAAGTCAATGGGCCTCATTCCGAGTACGGCGATAACCAATGGCGCTATTAACGCCTTGGTTGACGCCGTACCCGGACCGGCAGCGCCTTGGTGGATGGCGGAATTACCGCCCCATTCCAAGGTTGGCGGGGCGGTAATTCCACATTCACCAAGGCTCTTCCCCATTCCCAAATGAGCCCCCATAGGGCTCAATGGGAATGGGGAAGATGCAAATAATGGTGACCGTTCATTACGGTCACCGTTAATGGCTTGGAGGCCCCTTTGCGCCCTCGACTTTAACACCTGCTCAAAGCAGGCATTAAGGGCGAGGGCGCAAAGGGAACTCGGAGTATGGCAGTAAGGGATCACCGCCACCGGTCTCGTTACCGGTGGGTGCTATCCCTTACCGCCATACTCGGAATGAGGCCCATATCACTTAGGGTGAACACAGAGGACTGCAAAACGGACTCTATCTCTTTGTAGAATCCTGTCGGATTTTTCCTAATATCAGGTATTGATTGTCTAATAGTGTTCACTTCCTGTCGCGAAAACGGGACTTGAACAAATTGTGATACATAATGTGCGGGAATGTCCACAGCGGGTGCACCTGTCCCAACGTTAGCAGGAATCTCAACCTTTGGGACAAATGTCGGAGGAACCTCTCTCATAGGCAACTGAGATATAGGTAACTCCGACCGCTTACTAAGCAACAGAGCCAGGTCGAGCGCTAAGGCAGTCGAAGAAGTGTTGAGCGAGAAAGCCCTCTTACAAATACCCAATAACTCTGTGGGATAACTAACCTTTTTCCTTACACATTCATCCTGCAGGTACTCCACCATTACCTGAATCACCTTCCTCTGCATTTCTACTGTATACTGACTATACGTGTCATACACTTCATCTGGCGGTATCGATGAATCCGAGATCCATCGAATCGCATCTTTTGTACAGATTCGTACTTCCTCAGATGCTGATTTACGACACGGAAGGAATTGTTTCTGCACATACATACTGTCGTCTTCATCATCCTCATCCCGCAATTTTTCTAAGTCCCTCCTATACTCAAATAACCTCTCGACATGACCATGTACTTTCTCCTCAGTGTCCCTTGAAAGCGCTAGAGTATTCAGATCCCTCAACCCTTGTGGGAGATCTGTGTTATGTAATCTACTCCACATTACACATAAATGAGTCCCCAACCCTTCAATAAAAACATTTTTCTCGGGAAAATTGTCCATATTTGATAATGTGGAAAAAACATTAGCTTGATCATCTCTCTCCATACAATGCTTAGCCCATGCAAACAATTCCCGTTTCTTTTCTGCAGAGACAGTATTTCGAGTGACAATCTTCGACCCCGCACCCTGATCAACGACAGTCGGTACAGAACCACTCGGGAGCGGAGGTGCGGGCAAATTCAATGGAGGTGTGACTATCGGCGCAAGGGGAAGAGCTGGTAGAGTAGGTGGAGGAACAACAACTGGAGGAATAGGAACAATAGGTTGTACAGGGGGAACAGGAATAACAGCAGGAATAGGCAGAGCACCAGGGAGAGGATCATAGGGAGGTGGCGCAAAGGCACCAGACCTTTGTTCGTTTAACAATTTGTAAATAAATTCTTCGGAAACATGAAAATCTTTAGAGGGATAGATTTTCTGGATACCGAGTGAGAAAGCCCTATCCATATTCTTGACTGACTCTGAATGTTTTTCCTTTTCATATAACAACGCCTTTTCAGCATTCGTTTTATGACGGCGTGCATGTTTATCCCTACTTTTAAGCTGCTGCAACGCTTCTTTTTTCTAATTCTGCAAAACATCAAATGCTGCAGGTCCTGCCTTCTTCTTTAACAAGACCGATTCTAGGTATTCAATACGGGGGATCTCGAAACTACCATTGATTGGCCACTGAAATTCGGAGGCATGACTGGTTTGTCTGTGCCAAATATCATTAAATACTATACTTCCAATGCCATGCTTACAGTACATAGTACACGCCGGCGACCCCTCCTGTGGTGCCGGGCGGCTAAATTCCAAAGATTGTCGATCGCTGCGGAACAGTGCCCTAAAGCAGCTAGACAATTTCCCAGGCATTTCACAAAAAATTGGTGTTACCTGGTCAATAATTGTGTCTGCAGATAGATGCAATACGCCAAATTCAAATTGTCAGGGTTAAATTAAGAGTCGGGTCACGCCTACACCTGACCAAACCTAAGGAGGACCGTACGGTTTACCAAAGAACTTACCTAACAAATTTTACCTTGCGTCTGGTGGTTTCGACAAATCAGCCCGCCTCAAAAATGGACCCTCGTCAAGATGCCGTTTCATACCACACGACTATCGTCCAAGGATCGGATCGTGCAGTGCTGCCGAGGTATCGCGTCTCGTTCGGTCAGGCCCGCAGTATCACACTGTCCAATCCCGGTTCGATAGCCTGCGTCAACCTTCAATGATCCGGCATCAATCTTGAGGGTCCCTATTCGGGCGCCAACTGTGAAAACAGAAAAATAATATGAGGCCGGGAAGCCCAAAAGGAAACACACCAACACAGGTTACAAAGAAACATACAAGTACTTTATTTCAAGCTACAACAGTTACCAAGTCAACTGACAAACGGATAGCTATTCGGCTCTCAGTATAACATAACGAACTTCAACGAGGGTTTGATGTGTTCAGTGAGAGACCGCACATTGGAATACCCGGGCCATTTATACAATTTGTCCAGCCCTTGGCCAACCCTCTTGCGGGTTAACCATTCTGTGAAATATAATACTGGTCTAGGGTTCCTTGCCAGGTCAACCTTTAATATATGCATTTTGATTAGTTTCGCTGATATAGGTAGAACATTTCCATATAGGTCAACAGTAGGACAAGGTCTCAGTTCACGACCCCGACGAGTAGTCTGCAGGCATATTAATCATTCAGCTGTACGGAGGTCACAACGACCAGAATCTATTTGAAATGTCATTTGGCCTCCATTTTGATGTTCAGGGTGACTTCTACATAACAAGAGAACCTAAAATGGCGGCTTGATTCAAGATGGCGGCTTACATTGATTTCTCTGAGATCAAGACCTTGCCGTGGAGATTGTTCGCGCATGATGTTTAGACAACTTGGCGTAGGCCAATACACATATAACTAGCATTTCTGCCATTATGTGCAAGGCAAACATGAGTATGTTCTTATATGGGAATGCTGGCATATATTGCTGCCAGTATTTAAATGTATGGGCACAACCATCGTGAACATGTTTTTATACTTGCACATATTGTGGGAAAAGACATCATGAAAATATGTTGGGGAAATGCTCCTGTGCTCGTTGGTGACTTTCAAACTGTTTGCCTTTTCATCCAATTTGTTTTAAAAAAGTATGCTGCAAAAAGCACAATTTGAACCAATTATTTGAAAATAAATCAGCTGGGGAGAAACCTCCCACACTCTCCTTAATTTCGTTTGGGCTCCCTCACTACGCTTGGTCTCTAAGACATGTTTGGGGAAATATTTACACCCCTCCACTTAAAAAAGCCACCACTGCCGTTTCTTACTGTAGTGTTGTATATATTTTTGGGCATCTGTGATAAAATAACCATGATAATTTGTATTGCTTCGACTGGCAAGTATGTCATACTGTGGCATGGCATGCTTTATTCTAATATGTTTATGACATGTCTAGGCCGGTCTACATTTTGCAGCCAGTTGGACATGATTTCATTGTAGCAAAGCATTTTAATAGCAAAGAATTACATTAATTAAAGGATTAATGTTCCTGTGCACTGTTGTTGACTTGCATACGTTGGGTATTTGGATTGGTGCTACCATGCAAAACAATTGCAAACGCGCTGCCTTTTTAACCAGTTTTTCTCAGAAACTGTGCTGTATAATGCATTAAAACACATTCATAACGTTCTCCTAGTGCAGTCTACGGTGTGAGCTTGCAGCATTGTGTATTGTGCAAGTGTGGTGGTCTAGGCCAGGCCAGAGTGTGGCGCTACCTCTGATTTGTTGATGATCATTGGGGGCGGGGGGCCTCAGCATGGCTTGCAGGATGGCCCCCAAAGTTTGTGCTACGCCACTGGTGAAACAATATGGTCACGTGTCAAAACTGGAAACTGGGCTCATAACTGAGATTCACCATTTAACAAAAGTGTGTGATCCAGAGGAACATATTGGGGGTCATTACAAGTGAACTGGTCTGGAATTGAGGTGCCAGTAACAACGTTACGGCACCTTTTCTGAACCGGCTCTCTCTGTGTTTGCTGGTAGGGGCTGTGAAACACTGGCAGGCCCCGACAGGCAGATCATTCACTGAAGCACCAACACTGTTAACAATGTAACCAGTCCTTCATTGGTTCCCATCCCATGGAGTCCTTTGCGACTCCATGGACATGGGAATTTACCATTCCGCCACTGCCCTTAATATACCAGTAATACCGGGATATCGGGTGTTTGTGACCTCCCCGTCTTTGACGTGCAAAAGAATAAAACAAACACACCCCTGATGGGGAATAAGGCAAAGAGAGCAGGCTGCGAGAGTTCAAGAAAAGATTTTATCTGATGAATATTATTCAAGAGATATCTGAGCGCGCTCTGCACAAGTTAACATTACATTACATTTTATAGGGTGAGTGACGCACTAACATAGGGTACTACGTTGGTCCTGGATTGGTCAGTTCACTCGATGTCTCAGGTGGGGTGGCATCTCTTCATCCGGGTTGGTCGCTTGGTTGGAGGGAGGATTGACGTCAGTCATCTGTGCTCCGCATGGGTGAAGGTCAGGTCGCTGGGAGGCAGGGTGGTCACTATCTAAGCTAACATAATATATTCTCAAAAAATGCATGCACTAAATAAAAGTTGTTCAAAGACCTTCAGTAGTTTATCATGTCTCTATAAAAGTCACACATATATCTATACTATCAATAACATAGGATTATACAAGTCTTAAATTCAGGGTCTTGACCTCTGTAATACACTGGTTAGAGTTAAGGTCCGCGCACATGAGAATCTCTGGTATGTGGCATTTGTTAGTGGTAGGCAACGATATATTGCCGCAGGGGTCTAATGTTAATTGGGGATCTGCTGGGTGGGCATCATGGCATGGTCAGTGGTCTGGCACATGAAAGGAATATCTTGCAGGGACACAGGGTCACAATGGCAGTGAGTGTCCACGGGCAGGGTGCGGGAATGGCAATGACACGTTTGTGGAGATGGACGAGCTATGTGCTTAGCTCATGCTGGTTCACATGCGGGACAGTAATCTCAGAGGAAGAGCGATGTGTTACATTTATAATTGTTTTGCAAACATCTCCGGCTTCAGCGTGAGAATGGACCCGCAAAGTTCTCCAGCCAGAGTGAGAATGAGGGTGGGGGCCCTGCCCGCCTGGCCGTGTTGCTGCGAGAAAAGGGAAGAGAAGCGTTTTTTTACTAGCGCAGTGAGGCCTAGTCACCAAGATGGAGCCGAAAGGGGGTACAAAAATGGATGCCCCGACTCCTGCTCAGTGGTCCCATCTATGCGAAAGTCAACCAAGATTAACATTGCATAAGGGCAGGGGGCGAACCCACTACTGGAGGCACTGGGTCCGAGTTTTGCACTGAGAAGTAGAGGGCGAGAGGGGCCACATGGCCCCTCGCTCCAACACATTCCCCCCTTTCATTACATCTCATTCTCCCCTCGGTAGTACTCAGCTTCAGCAACTGCTTCTTCCCAGGCTGGGGTACCCTTTATTGGCATCCATGCTCTACATACACTTCTCAAGCTCTTCTTGCATATTCATCTGGAGTGCATGTTAAGTATATCCCACCATCCCCGTTCAGATCTACCCATACCTCATTATACCATTGCAATTCTGTTGGTTCCTTGATTGTGGTGTGGTATAAATTATCGACCCTGTCACCATATTGCCTGTAGATGGCAGTCATCCTGTACTTTGGAGGGTTATGTTCCCCTGTTTGCATTTGGGCATCTATCATAGTTGCTACCATTGTCGGTCAGCCCATTGTTACCATCATCATAGCCGAGGTAGGCATACTTTTTGCACAACACCGGAGTCCCAGTTGGCACACGCAGAAGAATAGTAACACAGAAACGATGATAGAAGCTAGTATTTTCATCATCACATTTACCCATGATGGTATCCAGCTGAACAAGTTGTCAAACCATGTACTTTCTTACGCTCCGCCATCTGTTCTCATCTTTTCTCCTAGATTGTAGACTGCTGTTATCACATGTGAGAGTCTCCCGTTATCTGTATCTTCAGATGGCACGAATGTGCAACAGGCCCCCCGATTTTTCGGCAAACACCCTTTCCATCGCCGTGAGGAGATCTAGAACATATCTGTTTTGCATTGTCATTAGGCGTAGGGCGCTGAGCTCTATTTTTATAATGTTGAATCCCTCTTCAGTGTCGTTAGCCAGTTGGATAAGCTCCCAGCATACTATTTGCAGCCACTTGGCATTTGCTCGCGCTTGGAGCCCTGGTGTTAGGAGCGATGCAAAAAATGTCTCTGCAGATGAGAACAGTTTGTATTTTTGTGAGATTTCAGCAAGGAGTTTTGATGATTCAGACGAAATGTAGTTGGATGCTCTTTTACTTTGTGACAACTTTTTTTTCAGCTTGTATTCGGACAATAGTTCATAAGCTGGAAGTTCTGTGTTTTCTCGTTGGGGCACTGCCGATGGGTCAGCCGATTGCCCTGCTGCCGATTTGTCAGCTGAATCCTCTGCTGCCCCTTGGATATGGCTTTCTGTTATTACCATCAGTGCTGTATGGAGAGTGGCTAAGGTGGAAGTGCCCTTCCAGGATGCGGGTAGATGCAGGTATGCTTGTTTGCCGCAAAGCCAATACATGTCCATGAGGGCTGCGTTCCCTTTTTTCATGTCTGGTATTATTACTGTCTGGTTGCATTTTCTTGCTTTCCCCATGTTCACCTTTCCTTCTTCATGGAAGCATAGTCTGTGCAGTATTTCTTTCTGCGTTTTTATGGGCTTTTCCAGCGCTGTGATCCATGTTAGCTTAGCAACATGCTGTGACCAGATAGGCATGCACACTCCTTTTATCCATTGGAATGCATCTTTGACCAGCCCCCGGAGTGCTTCTGCTCTGCACTCAATAGTTTCATCGCGCCATTTGTTCTCTGCTACCTCGTCCCCTTTATGACAAGAAATGGCTCTTTGAGGCATATCACTCCTTGATGTCGACTTCTGCAGGTTTTCTCACTCTCCATTCTTTCTAGACTGACGGTGTGTGCCTGGAAGGTGCTTTTTATCCTATACAGAACTTAATGAATTAAACACGGAGCCTCCGACAAGGGCACTTCCTGGGGTATCAACATTGTTGGTGTCCCTGATGCATGAGGAATGAGTGAGCAGACATAGCAGCTTTCATTTGTTGCTTGCTTTGCTGTAGCACTCATGTCTGAGTACCATTTGTTAGACTGGTCAGGGTGGCAGGGGTCTTCTATTTCATCTAACCCCAGGTCATGATAAATGTCGTATCTTTTCCCTCCCGCCCCCATTTTCGTTCTCCTTCCCTCCTTGTGGCTTTTCACTCTTTGGTAATGTATTGGAAACATTCCAGACCAGGTTGTGTCATTGCTGTTGGATATTGCATGTGTATATTCACTAGTGGTAGCAGCGTAATGTGAGGTAGGTTCCATAGCTACCTGTATATCTGTACTTGTATTAGCTAAGTCTTTCGGCCAATAATAGTCGCCATCATATTCATTTGATTCACAATCACTACTTATATTTATGCCAGGATGTAACAATGAAACAATTGTTGGACCTGCAATAGTGTGTTCTGAAGGTTGCGTTACATTTGTACCGTTAATACCAATATTGTAAGTTTCTCCCCACATTGTCTTTACTCCAGTCCATATTAGGGTGGACCCTTCTCGTATCATATTATGCCCCTCTCCCCTCTTTGTGTAAATCGTTAACCACAGATAAGAGAGTATAGTACCAGGCCATGAAAAACAGCATCACTGAAAACAACATTGCAGCACATTTCAAAACACATTCAACATTACTAAACCTTTTTGCCCTGATGGCATCCCTATCACTATCGAACATGAGTGCATTCACCGCGATTGTACTTCGTTGGGCCATTTGTCACCTGGAGGGTCGATACAAAGTTGTTAAGTCACCATGATATGTACATTTATTTACATATTTACATTTCATATTTCCTCATTATTTTCATGTTGTGCCTTCATTCCATATGCATTTCTTAGTCCTGTCTTTCAATTACATTTTCTGTTCTAAGCATTTCTATAGAGAGAGAGAAAGAGAGATAGAGAGAGAGAGAGAGAGAAAGAGAGAGAGAGAGAGAGAGAGAGAGAGAGAGAGAGAGAGAGAGAGAGAGAGAGAGAGAGAGAGAGAGAGAGAGAGTAAAAAGGAAATTGATACAACCATAGGGCAGAGCAACCCAGAGGGCATAACATCCTTTCATGTTCCTTCTTCACTAACTCACCTTATCATTGTTTTTCAACCTCGTTTTTAGTACCAGTTGCACATTCTTTTTCAATCTGAGGGAGTGTACTATTGCGTGCCCTCCTCACATCTGAGAGGTGCACCCAATATTTCAGTCCCTTCACCTTGACTGCAGTCGGTGTACTATATATGACCTTGTAGGGGCCATGAAACCTAGGTGAATTCCATCTCCTTACAAAGCTTCGGACGTACACCTGTGACCCTGGCATCAGTGGCCCACTGGGGCTGTCTGTAGCTGGTGTGGTAATATCAGTTGCCACATTTTCAGTGAATGGTGGTGCTATTTGGCGCGCTATACTACGAACTGCGCGCGTCAGCTGAGTTAAATATTCCCTAAATTCTTCCCCCAACACTGTGGCAGCCCTGTGTGCATCTGACACTCTCCTAATCGGGGTGAGTGGTGTGTGTATTCGCCGCCCAGTCACAATTTAATGGGGGCTCAGATGGTGGTCCTTGCATGGTTGCGTTCTGAGTTGGAACAGTGCTAGGGGTAGGCAATATATCCAGTTCTTTTTTAATGTGTTGCACAACTTTGATAATTTGCTCTTGAGCAGGCCGTTGATCTTCTCCACCACCCCCTTGGCCATTTGATGATAAATGGAACGCAGTTTCTGCTTTACGCCCAAGAGTGCCGTCACTTCCTTGAAGAGGTCCCTCACAAAGTGCGTGCCATTGTCTCACCGTATCACATCACATATTCCGCACCGGGAAAACACTTCTCGTACTAGATATTTCGACCGCACATTCTGCGTCTGGGTGGGGACAAGGACCCGCCTCCACCCACCTTGAGAAGGGACACACCACCACAATTAGATATCTTGCTCCGTTACATCTCTCTCCCATGTCGGTGTAATCAATATGGAGTTCTCTAAATGGCCCTAATGGTCGTGGAAAGGTTCCTCGCAATGTCCTCAGTGTCATCCCTGAATTGTATGTTTGACATGGCGTACACTCTATGACAAACTTTGACAAATGCTCCTGTAGGTTAGGGACAAGCCAATGTTCCTGAATATCTGCTGCGATGTGTTGTTTTGCTACATGGGCTGGGGAGTGTAGTTGTTGGAATGCTACTTCTAGCAATTCCACCGGCATCACTACCTTTCCCGTTGTCTCCTGTCTTCATATGAGGTCTGTGGCTGATTGTTTGCACCCTTGTTTGCTCCACAACTCTTGCTCCTTCAGTGGTGCTCTCCTCTGTAGCTCTATTAGCTGTGCTATGGGTGTGTTACTATAAGCTTCGTCTAGTGGTTCTGTAGTAGTTGCTTTTACAATGCATTCTGTTGCTGGCGTTGTATTGAAATACGAGACCTATTTCGCTGCTGCGTCGGCTTCCGCGTTTCCCAATGAGATTGCATCTGTGTTGTTGGTATGGGCCTGGCATTTCACCACTGCCACTACCAGTGGCTCCGCTAATGCATCAATCAATGCATTCAATAGAGCAGCGTGCTGTACTGGCGAGCCATCTGCTCGTCTGAACCCTCTCCTACGCCAGCGCGATAGTCCTGAATGAACAGTGGAAGTCGCATATGCTGAATCTGAATATATCGTCACTATGCATCCTTTGGCTGTGCTTAATGCTTCAATTAATGCAGTTAGTTCCACTGCTTGTGCGGAGTAATGGGACGTGAGGCGCTTTTGGACGATTGTTTCATAGCTATCTTCTTCCATTCCTACTACTGCCATCCCTACATGTTTTTCCCCTGTTTCCGGATTTATTGATGCTGAGCCATCGATAAAGTATATTTCTCCTTTCTTCAGGGCGTTTTCACTTGCTATGGGAATATCATCGCCCTCCCCCTCATACGTTGCACAGTCATGTTCCTGCATGTCCTCCATTGTGCATGGCTCTGTTATGAACTTTTGCTGGGTTTACCGTTTTACACCTTACTACATGTAGATTGGGGCTAGAAATTATTATTTCATATGCTGTTGCTCTTTGCGTTGTCAATGCCAATTTTGACAGCTCGAGAATTGCAAATAATGAATGCACGGCGTATAGTGTTACTGAACATCCCATCACAATTGTGGCACTCTTTTCAATGGCTAAAGCCGCAGCTGCGAGGGCCTGTTCGCACGCGAAGTGACCTTGCATCACCGCATATAGTGTTCCACTGTAATAGGCCAATGGTTTGTGGCCTAATGATGTTTTTTGTGTCAGTACTGCTGTCATCAGTGTTCCATTGCAGTGTGAGAACAGGAAAAATTCCCTCTCATAATCTGGGTTTGCGAGGACTGGAGCATCTGCAATTAGGTCTTTTAGTCTAAAATACGGGGTCATCATGTCATGTGTCCATTTTATTGGGGCTCTGTTCTCCTGTGCCTCTTTTAGTGCTTGCAGTAATGGACGTGTGTATGCTGCGTAATCAAGGATCCATGCTCGGCAATAGTTACATATGCCAAGAAATTTTTGCATGTCCTTCACTGTTTTTGGTACGCTTATGTTGCGTATTGCAGCTGCTCTGTCTGGGAGTATTCGTTTCCTGTCTTTTGATATCAACTGTCCAAGGTATACAACTTCGGCAAGGCAGTATTGCAATTTCCCTTTATCCACCTTGTACCCCTTTGTAGCTAACACGTTTAGTAGTGTTATGAGTCTTCCTTGCACTTTTCCTCTGTTTTGCTGCAGACGAGTAGATCGTCTACGTACTGTTTAATGGTGCTCTCTACATTTATGTTCCCAATATCTTCACGTAGTACCCTATTAAAAATGCTGGGGCTTTCGCAGTACCCCTGTGGGAGTCTGCAATGCTTATATCTGTTGTTTCCCAGTGTGAATGCTGTGAGGTACTGTGATCCTTGATCAAGTGGTATAGAGAAGAAAGCATTCGTCAAGTCAACCACATTGAAACATGTCGATTCTTTGGGTATACTACACAGTATTGATGCCGGGTTAGGCACTAACGGGAATTCTTTTTGGATGACGTCATTGAGTGGACGGAGATCCTGAATCATCCTCCACACCCCTCCTTTTGCTTTTTTGATCTGGAAAATTGCTGTATTACATGGGGGGTTTTATGGCACTATGATACCTTGGCTCAGGAGTGCATTTATTGTTTCCCTAATTCCTTCTTCTGCTTCTTTTGATATTGGATATTGTTTCACTCTCGGCAGTATGGCACCCGGTTTGAGTTTTATCTTTATGGGTGTAACTTCCTGCAGTAACCCTACATCATGGGGACCTGTAGTCCAAATTTCTGGTGCCACCTTTGCCATATCTACCTCAAATATTGTTGGTGGGGCACTAACACTGGCCATAAGCGGGTTATGCACTTCTCTGTACTGGATCATAATGTCACATGGTATACTTATTTCCATTATTATTTCTCAGTCGTCTTCGTTATCAGTGAATAATTCTTCATCAGTTATGTCTCCGAGCATTATGTTGGGGTCTATGCATAGCACAGTTCTCCATGCATGTCCAAGCCTATGACCACAATACGTTTACTTGATACCTGATCTGCCTCAATGTCTATGGACATTATCGTGCCTGGCACGACATCTACACTTGTGATTGGGCGAAATATGAAGTCTGATGGTGTCCTCCACTCTTTTCTTGTTATTTCATGCACTACTCGGGCTAACACCTTGATGCCATAGATAAACATGTCTATGTCAATGGGTACCCCTCACACTACAACTTCATTCATCATTGTGCTGATCATCAGCATTGCTCGCACTGGGCACACTCCTGGGGTGGAACACACTATTCCCTGCTCTTTAAATGAAATGGTCATGTTCAATTTGCTTAGCAAATCTCTTCCCAGCAAGCTGATTGGCGCGTCTTCATGGTGCAGTAAAGGTGCGCGCACTGTTTTTCCACCCATCGTTATATCTAGATCTTTTGTGTAAGGAACTTTTAAAATAGCCCCAGAGAACCCCTATGTTTCCAAATTCCTGCCTGAGAGCGGAAACTGCCCTTCCATAAGACATGATTGTTCTGCTCCTGAGTCTACCATAAAGATAAACTGATTATTTCATATCTCTGCCCCCACTAGTGGTTCCTCTTCTGCACGTAGGGTGGTGGATAGGACTGGACACGCAAGTGCTCCCTGTGGGCTGTCCTAATCTGCGATTCTTTCTTGTCCTGACACTGAAAAGACATTATCTCCAACTACTGTTACACCACGGAATGGTGCTGATGCACCGTTTGCAGCCGTTGTAAAGCTGTTATTGCTGGCGTTCCCTACAGTGTTTTGTCACGCTATGGGCTGGGATGCACTGTGATGTGGCTGTGGGGTGGCTGTCTTAGTTGCATTTGTGGTTCGTTATAACACTGGTCCTGTTGTCTTCCATTCCCCATTGGTAGTCCATAGGGACTACCTGGGTGTGGGCAGCCCCATACCTGTTCATTGTCCATGGGTGGTTGCCCGTGAAAGTACCCTGACGGCCTAATTCTGCAATCTCTTGAATAGTGTCCCCATCTTCCACAATTCCAACATGACCCTTGCTGTCCCCCTCTCATCCCTTGCCCACCTAAGCCTCTGTTTCCCATACCTCAGAACCCTGCTCTCTGGCCGCGGTTCGCACCTCTTCCTCTGCTTGGTCGTTCTTGCCACTGTGGTACTCTCTGTTGTTCTTCTCCTTTCTACTGTCCTTGTTCTCCTGCAGCCCACAGCACTGCTATTCCGACTGGTTTATTTCCCACACTTTCGTCCCCTTCGTTCTCTCTATCAGCAGTTATGCTGGCGTTTATGGCGGCGACCTTCACCAATTTGTTCTGCACTAGTTTTGCTTTGTCTGCCAACCTTTTTTGTGCTATCTCCTTTTCCCTCTCTTTGATCCTCCTACAGTGGTGTACGATTATACTCTGAATTTCAGGCCAACCCTTGGCTTCTATCCCAGCTATTATATACAAGGCCTTCTGTACCTCCTTCGGGAGCCCTTTTTTTGATGATAAAGTAGAACAGGGCCGTGAATTGATTCCATGCCGTGCCATTTTAACTTCTCCACAAATCTTGCACTCGCAGTATGAATTGCGTAGGATCCTCATTCTCCTCCATTGTACATTGCATCACTAAATGTAAATCTGGAATATCTAGAAACGTGAGCCGCAATGCGTCCCATACTTGCGCTCAAACATTGTTGAACGGCGATCCATTGTGGCGGTCACAACTCATTGTCACTCCTGGGAACCATGCTTTTTCCCACATAGCGTCTGCCTGATCACCGACAGCGGACACCAGCAAACTCTTTACATCACCTATCGCTAATGGTACTCCTGCCGTGTTTTTCTCAAATGCATGCATCCATTTCCCTGCCCCTCCCGCAAGTGGGGGGAGGAGCTTCAACAGGTTGTTTTTGTCCATTTGGGCCCACGGAATGTAGTGTGGCCTACCTGCTCCCTTGTGTATCAGTGGCATCTGCAACTTATGTTTCTTTCCTGTCTTACTTACTGTCCCTTTCTTTATCTTACTCACCAACATGTTCCCTACTCGCTGCCTTAATCTGCTCTGCCATCGTGGCGGTGATGGTTTGTCAAAATCATCGAGCCGAGATGGTAATGGGGATCCCATAGCTGCCGCTCCCTCTTCATACTAATCTAGATCACTCCACACCTCTTCTACTTCCTCTTCTTGCTCGCCATTTTCATCGTGTCCCTCCCCTCGCTGACTTTCTGGGGTAGCTGGGCGTATCATTTTCACTGGTTTGTCATTCAGATGGAACAAGAACTTTCCCGACCTCCATTCCTTTTCTTGCCCCTGCGATATATGTGTTCGATGAGACGATATAAATCGTGCTGGCTCTGATGTTGCTGGTGCCAATTCCCCTGTTGCGCTTAAGGGAGGTGTAAGATCTGCTACAGATAATGGTGGCACTTCCCCTCCCCCCAGCAGCATATGGCCCTTATTTCCATCTGTGCATGCGCTAGCTGGCAGTCTAGATCGCCAGTTAATCGCGCTAAATTTACAGGGGGTGCGCTTGTAGGGCCATACAGGCCTCATTTGTCATATGGTGGCGGTGCGGTAGCTATTGCTCCGTTAGAGGGAGTGGGGGTGGGGCATGGCGGTATGTACAGAGGCTCGCTATATCCTACTGCTGGCCTTGTCATTAAGGGGTATATTTTAGTTGTGTAATTCTCAGCTGTGGTTGTTGTGCACTCACCCTTTGGTGTTCTGCTTACCTCTTCCTGCGTTTTCTCCTTTTCAATTGCCTTCCCTGTACTTACCTCTACTGTGGGGGCTATTTCCTCTAACATTCGCCACAGATCTAGCACCTCCCTTCTGTTCTGCAACGGTTTTCCCTTATACCTTGCCAATAAGTGCGTGGACACTAAATCTAACACCCGTTTGTTGAACGACCCGCCTTCTGGCCAAATTGGTGTCACGCTGTCCCCTTTTATTTCTCTCACCCACTGGTCATGGTATTTTTGTATTCTATCACTATATAGTGGGAGGTGTTGACAAATATGAGCTAGTGGTGTTATTCCTCCCATGACGATATTTCTCCCTTCACTTGTACGTGTGCGCTTGCACCTGAACCTCCCTTCTAATCACCCCCCTCCAACCACTCGTCCCCTAACACAAATCAGTGATGTCAATTGTTTCTCAATTACTGGCAATTATTGTGTACCAATATTCAATGTTACCTTTGTACTTATTGCATTTCCAACTTCAATAGTTCATTTTAGCATGTATGACTTTTTACCAACAAGTCACTTACAATATTTCAACATATGCGACACAAAATGGACAAAAGCAAAACATATAACACATAACATGCACATGCACTACCTGTGTGCTTTTATTTCTCCTTTGTTCCCGTTACTGAACACCTCTCCCCTTTCCCCGTTTTACCTACTCTTCTCATTCACTCCCCACCTCTTATACCCTCTTACTTGTTCCCAAAGAGATCTTGCTTACACGGAAAAAGAAAATTCTAAATAACTACTCTGAGTCTACTCAATGTACGAGACCCCTACTATTTTCTCTTTATCTTCACTTATTTATCTGCACTGGATGAGACAATGCTGCGCGGCGCCGCCTTCTACCCCGCTCGGGCTAGGATACCTCTTCTCCTCTTCTCACTTTTTCACAAAACCTAATGGCCATATAAGGGACAGATCAGAAAAGCCTCAACATCACTCACACAGTCCCTGCTCTTCACTCACACAGTCCCTGCTCTTGTCTTTAACCCACTATCACCTGTTCCCTTGTTCCCGTACTTTTTCCCCCTTACCTTTCCTTGGTAACCTTTCCAACCGGCACCCACGTGTTCGGTCAGGTAATCCGAGGGTCACCGTTCTCGGTCTGACCCCAGTCAGGTCCGCATGCCAACCAAGCCATGGCCCGCCTCGGCGAGCAGCTTTTCAGTCGGGTATTCGTCAACAGGGAACCTTTGACCCTTTTTTGTAGTGCGCACAGGCTGGTCGGCCGCAGAGGTGATGCTTTTGCTGGGGGGCGTCCCAGATATCGCCGCACGGTGTGGCCCTCGAGGCACCTCTCCAAATCACGTCGCAGGGGGTCACCAAATGTTTCTGCCCTCCCCGTCTTTGATGTGCAAAAGAATAAAACAAACACACCCATACCGGGGAATAAGGCAAAGAGAGCAGGCTGCAAGAGTTCAAGAAAAGGTTTTATCTGATGAATATTATTCAAGAGATATCTGAGAGCGCTCTGCACAAGTTATCCTTACATTACATTATATTTTATAGGGTGAGTGACGCACTAACATAGGGTACTACGTTGGTCCCGGATTGGTCAGTTCACTCGATGTCTCAGGTGGGGTGGCATCTATTCATCCGGGTTGGTCGCTTGGATGGCAGGAGGATTGACGTCAGTCATCTGTGCTCCGCATGGGTGAAGGTCAGGTCGCTGGGAGGCAGAGTGGTCACTATCTAAGCTAACATTATATATTCTCAAAAAATGCATGCACTAAATAAAAGTTGTTCAAAGACCTTCAGTAGTTTATCATGTCTCTATAAAAGTGACACATATGTCTATACTATCAATAACATAGGATTATATAAGTCTTAGGTTAAGGGTCTTGACCGCTATAATATACTGGTTGGAGTTAAGGTCCACGCACATGTGAATCTCTGGTATGTGGCATTTGTTAGTGGTAGGCAACAATATATATTGCAGCAGGGGTCTAATGTTAATTGGTGTTCTGTTGGGTGGGCATCATGGCATTGTCAGTGGTCTGGCACATGAAAGGAATATCTTGCAGGGACACAGGGTCACAATGGCAGTGAGTGTCCACGGGCGAGGGTGCGGGAGGGGTAACGACACATTTGTGGAGATGGACGAGCTATGTGCTTAGCTCATGCTGGTTCACATGCGGGACAGTAATCTCAGAGGAAGAGCAATGTGTTACATTTATAATTGTGTTGCAAACATCTCCGGCTTCAGCGTGAGAATGGACCCGCAAAGTTTTCCAGCCAGAGTGAGAACAAGGGTGGGGGCCCTGTGCCCTGCTCGCCTGGCCGTGCTGCTGTGAGAAAAGGGAAGAGAAGCGTTTTTGTACTATTGCAGTGAGGCCTAGTCACCAAGATGGAGTCGAAAGGGGGTACAAAAATGGATGCCCCGTGTCCTGCTCAGTGGTCCCATCTACGCGAAAGTCAACCAAGGTTAACATCGCATAAGGGCAAGGGGCGAACCCACTACTGGAGGCACTTGGTCTGAGTTTTGTACTGAGAAGTAGAGGGCGAGAGGGGGTAATGAGAGCCATTGAATCTCATAGAGCCTACCTTGTCAAAATTGCCAGACTCTAAATATTAGAACATTGCCATCCCCAAACAATGATTTAGTTCTTAGGTTACACTCTTCAAAAAAGCCTCACTTATGGTGTAACTGGCCACAGTGTTGCTCAATGTATAATAATAGTGACCACTGATACATTGCACACTACTAAGTCATGTGTTCCTCTGCTCACCTTTGGCAACACCACTTACAAATGATGTCCTGTATCTAATCTCAGTCTATTGGGATGCATGCTTCTTCCTGGTAACTTCTAAAGTTTATCCTCCATCTATGCTATGGTATATGGACCTTCCCCGTTGCTTCGAATCTGGAACATATACCCATGTTTGTGCACTTGCTTATTCTGTGAGGCTTCTAATCTGAGTTTTGTGCTTATGCTAGCGAATGTGTACCTTTTTTATACTGCTACTGATCCCTTTCCTCCATCTATAAAATAGACTGTACACCTACCCTGTAGGTGATCTTGTTAAATTGTGTCCTTCCCTACAGTAGAAAACAAGTGTCCTTGTCCTGGGTTGCTAAAGTTGCCCTTGAAATGTCACTTGTTTATTATTGTGATTCCAGCATGAATAAATAGTGTAAGAGGATTGGAACTTCCCATTCTTTCTTCGTATCTACCAGGCATCCTACTAAGCAACAGGTTGTGAACATAATGGAAGGGGTGAAGTGACCATAGATTCAAGACTCCCTTCATTTCTTTATTCATAGGGTAGGACCAAATTTGTGGGTGCTCTGTTCCCTAAAATTACTTACAATGGGCACGCTCAAATGGTAGCTCCACCAAACCTTCAAGAACCCTTACTTATTAATATTTACATACAATCCTTGGCCCGGCTCATCGACTCCCAAAGCTTCCATTTTTTTCATATGCTGACAACACGCAGCTGTTTCTACTCGATCATGTTCGCGAGAGAACAGCATTACGGTTGCATGACTGTCTTGTATCCGTGGGAGTGTGGATAGCCTCAAATTAGCTCAAACTCAATGTGGAGAAAGCAGAGGTCTTGGTTGTGGGCCCCCCACAAATTTCTGTTCTTTGGACGGACGATTGTTGGCCACCCACTTTGGGCCCCTTATCAGTTCCAGTTAATAAAGTAAAAAACCTAGGCACAAAGATATCATCATCACTTTCAACAGAGGCCCAGATTAGTGCTGTCTGCAGGGCAGGATTCTTTAAATTGAAGCTACTAAAAAAGGTATTAACTTTTATGCGAGACTGCTTTCATGCACTTGTTATAGATGCTTCTATTAATGAGAGTCTGGATTACTGTAATACCACCCAATGGGCCCAACCTGCATACCTTCTCAACTGACTGCAGATACTGCAGAGCTCAGCAGTTCATCTAGCCCATAGTATTCCTTTTGGTCAGCCTGTTTCCTCCGCTCAGCACGGTCTCCACTGGCTCCCTGTTTCATTGCGGATTCAGTTTATGTATTATTAACCAAGCTTATCAAGGAAAGGGCTGCTTGTCAAGGCGGAAAGAATATTTGCCCTACCATCCAGGTCGGATGCTGCATTCTGCCACCATCTTAACCGCGGTACATCCTAACAGTTGGAACCTTGTGGTGGTAGGACCTTCTCGGTTGCTGGTTTGAATGCTCTCCCTGTTTCCGTGAGATGCATTTGAGAGTTTGATCTGTTTAGGGACAGACTTCAAGTTAATTTGTTTGCTTAAATTCACGTAGACTCTGTGCTTGCCTACCTGCAGCTGTCAGCACCTTGATGACTTTAGTGATTTTGTTTGCGCTATGCAAATGCAGATAGATGGATGGATAGATAGATAGATAGATAGATAGATAGATAGATAGATAGATAGATAGATAGATAGATAGATAGATAGATAGATAGATAGGATTGATTTCCCAAGATAACTTCACCTGAAAACAGTGGAACAGTGGAATTCTCAATGCTATCAACAACATCTTCACTATTGGAATTTTGAAATAGATTTTCTACCTGGCATTATCAATACCTCCTAAGCACAGACAGGTGAACCATCAAAGGAGAATGCTGCCAGCATAATTGTTGTTTATGACATTGTAAAATATCCCAAGGGCACAAGATTCATTTTCTATATATATATATGGCGAGCCAAGGGGCACAAAAAGGTGGCTTCAGGGCATGGTGGAATGGTGGCAAACACTATGTTTTGGGACTCCAAGGTTAGGTTAAAGGAGGGCGTGCTGGAGGTGGGCTACATGAGGCTGGGTGCAGTCAGAGGAAGATTGGTGTAAGTGCTTGTGGCTTAAATGCTCTGAGCCGGGCCTTGCACTGGCCAATGCAGCATGTGTTCTGAGCAATGTCATTGGCTAAAGCAGTTGCACCCAATGGTATATGTAATATGGACTGGGTAAAGGTTTCTTTTTTTATATTGGCTGAAAACCAAGGTGTGTACATTGCATGAATTCAACTCTCTGTTTACTTTTCAGAACTCCTGACCCATATCTGCATTCGGGAGTCAGTTAGTCACACACAGGCACTATTTTAAACATGGACACCAATTCGATGTTTTGAGACAGAGAGGAATTGTATAACGTTTCTCTTGGCCTTTGTGAAACCAAATGGACATTTTCAAAATCCTATGAGCTTCCTGTTGTTTTAATGTGTAGAGGTATTCTAGTCCCTACCCAGAATTATTCTTCTAGGTTTACTGAAAAAATAATTGTACTTTGCTGTTTGTTAAGCAGGACAGACATCAAAAGGTCTAGGTCGAATAAATGAATATCCACTTGATGGTCAAATGTTACTCAGAGCATATGATGTTAGGTTGTGTTCCAACACAAAGCTTGAGCTAGCTGACTAGATGTGGGGCACATTATCATATAGAAAATGTGCACGACATCCAAGAGGGCAGCGATTCCTATGATCCTTTCTCAAAGTTACCTGTTTTCAATAGTACCTCCTTTCTGCTGACCTCTTGGTGTGTATTTGGAGAAGATGCTGGTTATGTAAATAACCCCAAAATTGCATCATCCACTGAGCCCTCAGGTTCTGACATTCTCCCAAAAAGTCATTATAAGTCATATTTTCTGTTGTTAAACTATATCTTTACTGTAGAAAGAAAGAAAACATTACACAGTCACCATCTATCAATCCCTATTACCTCTGGGCATGATATTAGAAATGCCTTTTGCCTCAGATGTATCCAACCATGAATCTGCAACCAACACTTTTGATATCACTGTTCCTTAGAACCTTGGTTTTCTTCAGATTGTCATCAAAGCAGAAAGACATTTAACAGCTGTAGTTATCCTCCTAGACTTATAATCGTTACCCAGAGTATGAAAAATGGCTCCACCGAGTGCGCAAAATATATCTAGTGACAAAGAGTATGGCTGATGCACTGTCCAGTGATTATGTTCAGAAAAAGAAACAAGTTCTAAATGGTCGAAATTCCTCTCACTAAGCCAACCTGGGTCATGTTTCTGGATGGGAAATGTCACTTATTTAGAAGGACAGCAATGAACTCCTGGGCAGGAGGACCTGTCGTCGGACAGGAAGTGAGCAAGCAAGTTGAATGGTGGACTGGAATCCCATCAGAGTGTGCCAACTCACATGTGGGTAATGGCACAGAAAGCCCAATATATCCAGCCTAGGTTGTGATGAGGCCCCTTCTGAGGGTGGTGCATGTCATCAGGGAACTACAAAAGCTCAAGTTCTCACGGGTCTGAAAACTCCTTTGAAATACAAGGACATAGGCCTAAGAGAGTAGGAAACTCCTTAAAGCCTGAATTGCTCTTCTGAGATGGGAAAGAGACATCTTCAATGTATCTTAAGTAAACAAAAAGTCGGTGAGAACCCGAACATTGGGTTTACTACTTTGCTTACTTCGATAATGCTGGTGGAGAAAACAAATAACTCTGTATAACTTGCAGGAAGAAAATGTAGTCCTGTCTTTGTTGTTTTCCCTGGAAATAACAAGCGTGTGCCTCCTGTTCATAGTCACAATGTAGCAGGCATTGTTCCATTCTTCCTACAAGCATATGGAGAGGTATGTATATGCAACTCTTATGCTACAAACACCTCACACCCAGGGTATATGCATGAATTCCTTCCAGAGAATTCTCTGAAGATTTCTACACTTCTAAAACATGTGTGGGGGATACAAAGGACCTCTAGAAAAGCATGTCGCCTCAAGGGAGTTGGACAGAAAAAATAACATCCAGCCCAGCTTAACATTCTAAATGGCAATGTCCCTAATATAGCTTTGTGGCAGCCCCCTGCAAGACCACTTGATCATGAGCACATGGCCCAATCAGGGAATAACACCAAAGACTTTACACAGGTGTCAGCTATTTCTCTGAAATCACACCTAAGGTAGATGCAGACACCAAAAAAGCCAGCTAGCTCAAGCATTCTTTAACATCCTGGGAAGAGCCTGGTGGAAAGGAGATTCTGGAGGGCTGAAAGTGTGAAGCCTTGGCAGCAGACAAAGAGACATGGAACAAGGAGGGTTCCCATGAAGAGATAAATACCAGAGTGGAGTCCTGGAAAGATCAGGCCCTGGGGTCTTTTGAGTCCAGATAAGCATGGACGAGTGCGAAGGGATTTATCCTATGAGAAAGGGAACTAGAGACTATAAAGGGAATTGGTACAGTGTGAAGGAGAAAAGTACAATTTGGTTAGTAGAGTCAAGGGAACCACCTGGAAAAATAGAGAAAATGTGAAATAGGAAGAAACTTTGAAATCCCAAGAGAGACAGGAACATATTCATTCTGACTAGAAAGGGCAGGGTAGCATCTTGGAGAGCGATACAAGGCATTCCTTTGGGGAAGTAAACGAGACCGTTAATCTTGGGAGAGCTTTTTGGTTTATACAGAAAGGGGAAGACTTGGCTTTGGAAGAGAGTAAGAAGAGTGCCACCTTGGGGAGGGAGTGAAGGATATCTTTGAGAAATCAAGGGGAAATGGGAATAGACCAGAGAGTGAGATTACATTAGATGGAAATTGTAGAGGGAAGGTGAGATAAGTGGACAGTGTGAAGCTCATAGAGGACACAGGAGAAATGATTGACGAGAGGTGTAGTGAGAGAGATCATCTAGAGAGGAAAGGAGAGGCAAAGGAGTAGGATCATTGAAGAGACTTGTAGTGAAAGATACCATGAAGAGGGGAAGGAAGGGAAAGAGGAAAGATAGATCACTGTATAGAGGGGCAGTTAGGGAGATCGTTGAGAGGGGAAATATTGTGACAGTAGGGAGAGAGAGAACACTAAAGAGATTTGTAGAAAGAGAGACAAGCGAGGGGGGAAGACTGCAGATATGAGAAGACAGGATACCACCAGGCGAAGATGAAAAGAGAGGCACTGATAAAGAGAAATATAGAATCTGGAAATCTCTGACTAAAGGGGAGAGTTTACCTGCTATGACAGTGGGTGAGGATAGGATTAGACAAAATAAAGGAGAGAATAAGAGAGCCTCTTGAGAAGGGGAGAAAACGTAAGAATAGGACCACACTTCTCAAGCCACGCCTAAAAGGGCAAGCCAGGGTACCCAGCAAGTGAAACCCTAATACTTCGACAAGCAGGTTGCATCAAACAAGTCAACCCCTGGGAGAACCACCAGCAACAAACCTAGGATACAGACATCTGACCAACCTCCAAAACATCATTCTGCATGTGCACATCACTGCTCTCTTGCTCATTTCCTGCTCAATCCTACTGATCCATGGCCCAGAGCACCAAGAAACCATGCAGGTGGCAACCGTTCGTAGTATAAGACCCTTTAACATACCATAACATGTGTGATGTGGGTCTGTGGCAGATAGTAGACTGAGGGGCATAAAGGGCACCTCAGGAACTGACCATGCTCTCCTCAGAGATGTTTGGCAGAGGGAAGACACACTCCACAAGGAGAGAAGACTTGTGACTACTTCTGTTTTGGACCCCTGCAGTACTTTTGAACTTTGGACTTATGATTTGTTTTAAACTTAATAGAGTAGTTCTGGGGCAAGAGGGGCAATTTCTGTTCCTCGGATTGTTTATCAGATCTTTCTAGTGCTGACCCACACTTTAGACATGCACAGTTTACATTTGGATTCTTTTATTACCTTGACATCCGTGGCTGCACATTTGGTACATCCTCCTGACACTGTCAGTTTTTCTTTTGGCAAGCAACCTGACACTTCACTTTTGCTGAGAACTTGCATAAAAGAAACTTAAAATATATCATGGTGTCAGTGCTTCCATTCTGCGAATGCAAGTGATGAGGTAGTGGGTTCACAGTCCATAAGGTGGGGCCTTGCCATGCTGTGGAGTTGAATGTTAGCATTGGTGTAAAGATAATCGACACAGAAGACAACTTCTTCTTGACATCAATGGTAAGGATGCTGGGACTCAATATGTCATTGTTGCTACCTTACAAAGGTTTGCCGGTTCATTTTACTACTAGTCAACAAGTTACCCATGGCTCACATCAAGCACCAAAGTCCAAAGCATCATCCTTTGAGGCTTACCCAGGCAACCTTCCGGTCTAATCACGTCATGGCACCTGAAGAGGACTCTGGCATGACTTAAATGTGATGCAGACTTCGCTTCCAGTGCTGGAGAGGCCTGGTACATACAACCAAGTTCACAGCCTTTCCAGGCTTGACCATGACGGTATCCATGGATTTCTTACTATTTTCCACTTCCCCACATTCATGTAACGAAGAAGTACAGGGAAGCACCAAAGAACATAGAGAAGTACACCAGGAAAACGGAAAAACATGTAAAATACAAAAAAACCACAACATAGCTGGAAAGTGTGTGCGCCCAGCACCATTGAATCACAGACAAAAGAAGGTGAGAAACGGCAATTACTCAAGCCAGTTTAAGAATCCCGCTTGAGGCAACCATAGGACTGTGATGGACATCATAGGCCTAAGTAAAAAAAGAAAAAACGCTTCTGTCACATATGAAAAAAGACATCATTTGTTAATGTTTTATTTGACCGTTCCCTGCAGACAGGGTAGATTGTTGTCATACAGTGGCAGCGACTAGGTTAGGGCACAGATGGCTGTAAATGAAGGGCAGGAAACCAGAGGAGTTACTAGGAGGCTTCGGGGGGCTATAGTCCTGGGTTTTTTGGTTTTATCCCCGGATAGAAGCTCAGGGCCTGCAACAATGAGGCAAGCTAGCCCCCAGTCCTGACAGTCCAGACATTAGTGTAGCCTTAGAGCTTTTCCAGACCTAGCAACACCCCTGCTGGAAAGTCAGAAATAAGGAGCTCTGTTGGAAAACTCCCACAACCTGGGAAAACTCCCACACCCTGGGAAAACTCCCTGAACCCTTGAATGGATGTGTTTTGACAGTGAAAATGTACAATGACCTGTAGGTATGAGTGTAGTAGGATAGTTACCTATGGGCATGAGCGATGTGTCCTGTGTGAAACCTGGTCCCGCTTCATCCTGCCACCAGATACTAAGTGGGCGGCATTATGAGTTTGGCTGTAAATTGGCTGTACATCTGCTGATTTACTGCCAAAATAGTTCACTGTTATCACAACTCTGTCTCGTGGACTTACCACAGTATTATGAGTGGCAGAACAGTGGTGTTGGGCTGTGTTGGATTGTGGTGTTGGATTGTGGTGTCCATTATTGGATTTGGTGTGACTCCATCAGGATTGTTGGTAGATTTAACACAGCAGGAAGTGGGCGTTTTAAATCCACCAATTTCTAGGTAAACGTTTTCAGAATTCGGCAGTGAAGTAAAAGTGGTGGTGCTCCCATTATAGCTGAAGAAAGTGACAGCGACAAAACGACTGCCACTTGTTTTACTCCACCACCACCTCCTAATGAAGCCTACAATGGCCTTTCAATGCTGAGTGTGTGGGAATGGGAAAATGCATTTCTGTGTGAAGGCTACACCTGAGAACCTGTGTTAGGCCTATGCGTTTAGACTCCTTCACACACTCTAATTGAACCTGTCCACACTTGCATGACAGAATACCTCCTAACTGGGTTCAATGCCTGAATGAATCAGTGTTTCTATGCGGATTCCCAAGTTTCAGCAAACTGAGGGCTTGCACTGTTCATGCTCCAGGCTGTTTACAATATACTCTGCCCATACGTGTGTTTATTTTCCTATTCGTTCTACGAGAAGACACTAAGGTTTGATTCCTAAAGCAAGACACGTTTACTATTGTACATCTTTCCCATTTTCCTGCGTAGAGTTTAGAGTATGAGTCGTGTAAAGGCGTTTCCCTCCTCTGCAAGATGTTTGCTTATTGGACGTATCCGTCTTTAAGATGGATGGGAGATAAGAGCGTTAAGGCTGAATGAGACTTGTACAATAGGTTCTTTGAAATACTTTGTGGCACAGGAAGACATGAGTAACTGACAGCTATTCCGCAGGTAACCCACGCCAGAAGGCACTGTTAACTATAAAGGGGGAGAAGGGAGGTGAAGGGGGGTGAGAGAGAGAAAGAGAGAGAGAGAGAGAGAGAGAGAGAGAGAGAGAGAGAGAGAGAGGGGCAGAAGAGAGAGAGAGAGAGAGAGAGAGAGAGAGAGAGAGAGAGAGAGAGAGAGAGATGGCAATGAGAGAAATGGAAATGGAACTTATGTGCAAGTGACCAGTGGTAGAAGTGCCCCTTCATTGTAATTTCTTTTTCGTGCTTTTCTATGCTATGTTATGATTTGATTATATGCGGTTTCTGTATTGTCTGCACCCGTCCAAATAATTTGTTTGGATGGCACCTATTACCACACGTAGAGCACCTTTTTTCTTCTACATTTGCACCCATCATTTGTCTCTCCTTCTCGACTAACTGACTAATGCTAAAATCTACTACCACCTTATAACACAGTCACAAAGCCGCCACTGGCCTAGTTATTACCACATGAGCATTAAACTAGCAATGGCTAAGCTCTCTTCTCTAGCACTATCACACTATCGAGCAATGGCTAAGCTCTCCTCTCTAAGACTATCACACTATCCAGCTATGGCAAAGCTCCCCTCTCTATCACTATCACACTATCGAGCAAAGGCTAAGCTCTCCTCTCTAAGACTATCACACTATCCAGCTATGGCGAAGCTCCCCTCTCTAGCACTATCACACTATCGAGCAATGGCTAAGCTCTCCTCTCTAAGACTATCACACTATCCAGCTATGGCAACGCTCCCCTCTCTATCACTATCACACTATCGAGCAAAGGCTAAGCTCTCCTCTCTAAGACTATCACACTATCCAGCTATGGCGAAGCTCCCCTCTCTAGCACTATCACACTAGCGAGCTCTGGCTAAGCTCTCCTCTCTAGCACTATCACACTAGCGAGCTACGGCAAGCTCCCCTATCTAGAACTATCACACTCTCCCACATCCGTAGTCCCAAAGCGCTGTAGCCTATCAAATCTTGGGCTCTCCCATTAGGATAAGATACTCACAAGTGCCTCCACCAATCCCACAGAAGCAGAACGGCAATCAGGTTGCAGGTTTTTCAGGCCTGCATCAATCAACAACACAGTTTTCACATCTGCCGCTGCCACTATCCCACTACCTGTCTACCTCTTTTCTTACATTGCCATATGCAGCAAAGCCAACAAAGATAGCAGATGTACGCTAGGTAAGAACACCTTATGTAAAATGTCATAACTTTTTAGTGGCATTGTGAGGTCAATACATTATGTTCTGCCTAGATGGCGTTGCACTTGCGCGTTCTCAATGTAACGCCTAGTAAGATCGTTGTTTTTGATTTCTCCCCTGTTCCCCTCCCTTTGCCTGGTCGCGCTCTGAAACACCTGTGTACGAGCGCGATATAAATAAAATATATCATATCATAAGTTCACTCGTAGGGAAAGTTTGCATTAAACTTCAACACAGGGCCCTGGGGAAAGACCTCAACATTACTCCAATCCTGAGATTCCCTTCAGAATCAGGTGCTAAGGATGACAATTCTTCATCCTTGGACATGTTTTTTTCTATGGAAAGACCAGGTGCTACCTAGACTAAGTAGTCCAAATTATACCCCTGGCAATTGAATGTCAACTCTGGAATTTGACTGTTCCCAGTGGTCTTACTGGGCAAATGCTCCGAAAGATCATCAAATGACAGCCCGGCGTCTGCATTATATTCTGACTTGCGTTTACCCGTGTCAAACAATGGACAGAATAAAACCTTCTGAGTCTCGAAGCCTCCGAAATGTAACTCTTTATTTTTGACTGTGACATTGTTTAATCACTGCCATTTGAATGGCCACCATTCTCGATCTCTCTGCCACAAAGAAGGCACACAGGCTTGGATTCGCATTTGATATTGAATTAACACAACACCTAGCCCTCGGGTAAACAATGTCGTCTACGTGTCATCTTGCATCTACTAAGACTCCCATACATTCTCCCATTCATGTCCATTACCCATGACCTTGCTCTTATGGCTTGTTCCACAATAACTACTGTAGCACCATCTATGGTGATTTTCCTGACAAAGGTACATCCAAGTTGCAGAGGGAGCAAAACCATGTCATTTGCATTTTCCTGAGTGTGAAACGGTGCACCCATACATCACCTGACCTAAAGTAATTGCACTGGTTCCCAATCAGAGCGATACACTTGTAACACAAATCCCAGCACGGCCTATCAGCTCAGCACATGATTTTGTTATAATGTAAGTGCAATTAATTTGACAGAAGATGCTGGAATCCAAAGAAGAAAAGTCACACAGATTTAGTGCACAGAAGGTAGAGGAATTTAGTAACTCTTCAAATTGCAGGGAGAAAGCCTATGGCATCCAAACCCAGTCACAACACACCTCTCTTCTTCTTATTTCAATCAAAGCCAGCCATGACAATCAAGAACTGAATATGCCAACAGCCTTTCTCTGGATATGCCAGATTACCTCAGTGAGATACTACAATGTATCCAAAACATAGCAGCCACACAATTACAAAGAGTTGACAGGTATGAATACATAAAACCCACTCTAAGAGCTCCACACCGGCTGCAAGTGAAATATAAAATCTACTACAAAGAACTCTACACCACCCACAGAGTACTTCCGGGGCCAAGGAGACAAATTCAACAAATGAATTATCACCCAAAACCAACCAAGTCCTCTGCGATCCAGCACCATTAACACAGACCAGGCAATCCACCAGAGAGAAACACTGTGGATCGGCTTTCTCCAGCATGGGGGATAAACAATAGAGCATGCAGCCAAAAGAAATACGCACAATCCAGGATCATCTTAGTTTCAGGAAAACATGGAAGACAGTGCCTAACTGAGGAGGATATCAGCCCGCAACTGGACACACGATGATGGCATACCCTCACATGTTAAGCCACAGTCCATCAGTCCATCATGCCACTCTGGCTCCCCCTCACGCCCAGTGGTCCCACAAAATGCCAGAGATTGGTCACACTGCGGTGTGTGGCACCCCAGTGCTGCCCAAATACGCACATTGGCCTCAAATCTAGTGCCTCACCATATAACAGGTTGGGACTGTCAGCCAAACACCTACACAATATGGGCAATGTAACTACATCCACTCTCTAATAGCCCATTGCAGTCTACCCGCTAACTACTCAGGTTCCACGCTAAAACACACTACCTACAAACCAACCGGCCACTCTTTCTTTATTACTCTATTTCGGAGTGAACACACCCCATAACGTTAAATCAATAAATACTTGGTAAAACCAATGCAAACATAAAAAAAACAAGGGTAAACCCCAACTTCAAAATAGAAAACCTCCCCTAATTCCACAGCTTTAGGTGCATACAGTCCCAATGCACAGTAAACAGCAGCAATATTACACATCATTAAAGCCACTCACTCACAGCTTCGTAGTACACTTCGCAAGAGATGGCAAACAACAAAACACAACCCCGCGGCAACCAAACTATACACCACAGCCCAATGCAATGCAATGCAATCCAGCACAATGGGCACTGAAGGTCTGCTTTCTGAACACATACGCCAGGGTGCTCCTGACACAAAGTCCCCAGAAACTCATCCACACAGGGAGTTCAGGGCACTTCCGGTATGCACTTATCAACAAAAGAGTGGAGGGAACTTGCAGTTTCCCTCTCCCCTCACTGACCAAACCCACGCGTTCTCTCTCAGAACTGACAGAGCACCTGGAGATCAGGCGAATGGCAGCTATGTGTGGATTTATTCCCAGTAACATACCATAGCATATTTCTTTCTTACAAGCTTCCCAGGCAGATAAGGTTCACATTCCAAGAGAAATTATCTAATTTGCCGGTTCAATCCAAGCCTTTTGGAGGGAGATCCCTACACAGTCATGGCTCAACCTTTTGGCGTTCTCTCAATTCACCTCTGCACCTTCTAAATGAGCTCTGCAAATACTGTAATGGACACACAGCTATCCTCTCCAACAAAGCATGTGGCCTTGCCTTGACTTAACACGTCCTTACATTGGGCCTCATTAGGACCCTGGCGGAGAGGGTTTTACGCCAGCGTAGTGCATGGCGTACCTCTCCGCCATACTACGAGTTCCCGTAGCGCCATGGCGGCCTTTTCCGCCTGGTTTTACCAGGCGGAGAAAACCATGGCGCTACGGGACCTCGTTGTTAATTACGCCACCGTATTTTACGGTGGCGTAATTAACTCCTTCCCCACTCCCATTATACCCTATGGGGCAAAAATGGGAATGGGGAAGGGCAGAATGGGGATTGGGGATTTACCGCCCCGCCAAGGTCGGAATGGGGCGGTAAATCCGCCAACCCCCATGGCGCTATCGGCGGCTTTCCGCCATGCTTCGCGGTGCATTTAGCACCGCGAAATCCGCCTGGGTCCTAATGAGGCCCATTGTCTTTTGTCTCTTTCCATTTTTTTAGGAACCCTTCTTCTTTTCTGTCCTGAAGCTGCTGAAGCATGGTGTTGGCACTATGCAAAAACAAAAAGCACAAAAACAATACAGCAATCAACGAAAAAGTGGATCCCTGTGATCCCCCTCTACAATGCCTTCTCACGCCTACCCTGCGCACTAAACATTCCTATTGGACTTTCCGAAAAGCGTTAAAAACATAATTTTTTGCCTAAATGAAGCAAGTAATTTGCCTCCTGCAACTAACTAAGAACAATGTATGAAACTGCCGGTCACCTCTTTGCAAGTACATGGTCAAGCTACAGCACCTTGATGCCCCAGAGCTTAGCGTGCTTTACAAATATAAAAATAAATAAATAAATAACATGGGAACTGGGCGGCCAAGAGTCCTGAGTGGGCCCTGTGCTAACTCGTGCAGCACTGAAAAAGGAAAGACAGGGTGTCAACTTAGGCCTGCCTCCTCTGGGACAGTGAACTCCCTCAACCCTGTGACATAATGCTTAGACTAAAGTTGAGTTGTTCAAGGCTAATATCTCCATGGTAAGAGAGAGAAACTGAGCTGTGGCTGGAGAGAGCAGGGTAGCCCTTCTACTCCAGGGTAGTAATAAGTCATTGGTAAATGTGATCCGTGCTGCACTTCTGCATTCATGTGAGTTTGGTGAGCTCTCCCTCCCACTGCTCACAACCCGAAACATCTGGTTATTTTCGGAAATTCCATCAGCACCCCTAGGATTGCCTAGGCCACCTACACATTGAGGAGGAATCCTGAATGGTAGCCAACAGCTCCAACTTGCTATAGTTGTGTCTCTACAAGATGCTCTTCCCCAATACTTCTCTTGGGCATCATAGCGCCTACAGGTCAGATCTAGGGACTTTACTCCCAGAGCACACACACCACACGCAGCCTGCTCACCTAAAATTGAATTCACTTGCGACTTAAGGCTGCTGGGTGCTGTTTCCATAACGCATTCGCTCATGTCTTTCCTGTTGATCTGAACCTGCTCATTTCACCCCTGTGCACAGCACAGGTGTGGCCCTCTAGGAGTGCAGTGATTTGCCAGGCAAATATGTTCATATGCTCCGGTTACTCAAAATGTGTAACTTGTGTTTCACATGTTGACAGCATTTCTATGCAAACAGTCCAAGGCATCATGCTGGATCTTGCATAGGTTATGTTTTAAATATACATCAGACATTAATGGGCTTAATAACGGGTTGGGCAGAGCAGTATAAATGCAGTGGTAATGCTATTACCGTTGCATTACCGCTTAGCCCAATCCCAATTTTAAATGGAAAGTTGCAGATTTCCACTCTTGTTCGGTACTATTACCGCAGTGCTATTAGCCCCGCTGGTAATAGCGCCGAAAATAACCCAGAGAGTCCTATGGACTCTGAAAAAAAAATGGGGACTTACAGCCTACTGCAACTAAGTTTTCGGCAGTAATAGCGCCGGACTGAGTTGCGTTAATGCAATTTGCGTTGGGCTGTATCCCAGTGGATTTACCACCTGGATACTGTTGGGCCTCATCACAGATTGAACAGAGTGGTAAATTGCAGCGGTAAAGCTATTGTCGCCACAGTACCGTTCTGCCCAATCCCGAATTTGGGTGGAAAGTTGGAGATTCACCTCCAGCTTTGAGCCGGAGGTAAATCTTTCCACTTTCTGCCCGTTTTCAGTGCTATTACTGGCCCACTAATAGCACCATGGTAATAGCGCCCACAATGCTCCATTGGGTCCAAAGGACCCATTGCGAATGGGGACATACCGTTCCCTCCCCACCACCCGCAACTCGGAATCCGGCGCTAATAGCACCTGACTGAGTTAGGGTAATGCAATTTGCATTGAACCCTGGCGGATTTGCCGCCAGAATACCGCCCAACTTGTGATGAGGCCCATCGCCATTTATTTAAAGGCTTGGTAAATGAAAGTCACACAATGTTACCACGTTGCCACGTGTCTATTATTGGAAAGCACTGTTTTATAGTGTAGTCAGTCAGTTCAATAATCTCAGAATGCAATGGGAGCTTTTGTGTTAGTCACCTTTTCCTAAAGTCGCTTCTATTCATATTCTTGTCTTTAAAAGGGTATAACGTTTATTCACTGACAGTCATTTATTCGATGTTTTTGTCCAAAAATATTTTTGGGAAAAATCCACTGAACAAAAATATTGGGGTGTGGGCTAGAGTATATGAGTGGTGGGAGGGAGGGTAGACAAAAGATTCAAATGAATAGGGGGAGAGTTGGGGAGGAACCCCCAAAAATAAAAATAACAATCTCAATCAGTTTTTAGAGAAAAATAATTTTGGAAAACAAATCGAGGAAAAAACTGTCGATGAATTAACACAGATTTAAAAGGCATATGTTTACTTTTGTTAGTCATGTGACTAGATTTTAGAATATGATTCGTAGCCGCTCTACAGCACTCTGGGGCCACTCAGCTGCATTACTCTTTGAGAACAGTCCTACAAATAAATGTTATTTCTTCCACCAAATGACTTTGCTCACTGTGTCTAATCATTACACCTAAGGGGACATACTGCATGGAATTCAATGAATGCTACAGTGTCTGTAATTGGACCTGTATTCTTTGAACCTCTCAGGGGAAGGCTGGCTCCTTTCCAGACTAGAGGTTGTGCCAGCTGATACACACAGTCTGTTGTGAGATGCAACCTTCAATCACGTCTTCAGAGTTATAATGCCCCTTCCACATCCTCCTCAAGTGTTACCCGTTCATTTTGCAGGTAACAGTCGTCAAGTAGACCAGTTGGAAGCAAATAACTCTTACAAGTTTGTGGGAGTGGAGAACTGGCATACCAGGAGGGCACAGCTGTGATCCTTGCAAGAGCTTGCTCGGTGAGTAGAAGGGTAAAGCCTATTCATATATAGATGGCTTGCAGTACGATTTTGCATTAAGTTAAAATAGTGCGTAATCAATTTGCTTCATTTTTTGCAAGTTGCTTAATCCCATGAAATAGACTGTGTAAATTGCTCTGGAATTAAATGTGTAGGGCGTGCATGATGAACATGTCCCACTGGTGTTGAAAGTAAGAGCTGATCTGTTTCCAAATGCTTTTAAAGAAACAAAATGTGCGTGATTATATCTGTAAATGGTTTTAATTTGCTTTAACATATACTTGAATATTTTAAAAATAATCCAATTCCACATCCTAAATTTCTTTAAAGATTTAAATTATAATCCCCTGGCATTCCTGCCACACCACCACTTGCCATAGCATTCCTCTGGATGAGTGCATACTTCAGCTGTGTTTAGCTCAGCATTGCTGAAAACAGGAAACTACACAGAATCACTTTGTGGAGATACATTTATTAAAATATTGAAAGGGTTATCCCTGTCACTCCTCACAATAAATCCCTTTACATAGATATAAGGGCTTGTCAAGTTTTGTAGCAATTTGTGATGAAGTAGATCTCAAGACATCCTGTAATCCCCTCGCTTTTGTTGAATTCCTGTGGGCGGTTAACTCACTGAGTCTGTTGGGTGAGTTTGTTAAATCTAAACATTTGCATTTATTTGATGAGGAAACATATCAAAGGAAGGTAGAGTTTAGGAGAGATGTAAGGAGGTTAAAAAACAAATTCCTTAGCATAGATGAGTATACCTCGCAAATCAGAATAATTTGTTTGATGTATAGAAATTGTTCTAAATCGCACAGGTACCTTCGATTACAGAAGGATGGCGAAGAGATGCTTAGGGCGATTGGTAAAACCAACTCTAGGAACCTCTGTTCACTCATGAATGCATGGGGAACCAGTCAGTGTGATCGTCAAAGTGATGTCATCCAGGAGACAGTATGACAGGACCATTTCTCTGCTCTGTATGCACATTCTGACTCTGGCTCACGTACACACTCATGTGAAGTTATGTGGGACTTGACCATCACACGCGAATCCATAAAGAAACTCATAGAAATCTTGTGCATCACGTGCGGCAGGACCGCACTGGCCTCTCCAATCAGATACTAAAATCTGATGTCCCTCTGTGATCATACATACTTTTCCTCTGTTTAATGAAGTTGTTAGGTTGAAGTCTACACCTGACTCATGGCGGGGGGGTGATCGTTATCCCTATGTACAAGAAGGGTGATCAAGGGTTGCAAAAAATGACCGCCCCATCTCCCTTCTTGACACATATGGTAAAATTGTTACAGGAATGGTGCTCAGGGAAATGGAACTTCGTGCAAACAAAAATGGAATCATGTCTAAACATCAGATAGGATTCAGACGAGGCGTCTCCACTTCTCTTAATGGATTCATTTTAATACAGTTTCCAATAGTTCCTTTGCAAAGGGTGGCCCCCTCTATATGGGGCCCGGATTCATCTTTCTCAGGCCTTTGATTTGGTAAATACAGACCTCTTGTGGCTGAAGCTTACACAGTGGGGTTACCGGCATCATGACTAGCACTAATAGGTGAGCTCCACCTGTGCTCTCATTTACAGGTGAGGCTGGATCTTCGGGGTACTCTCTCTGAATCAATTCCTATTGAGAGGGGGGTGAGGCAGGGTTGCATAGTAGCTCACTTCCTCTTTAATCTATATCTCGAGGATATTGCACAGTCATTGGGTGACTGTAGTTTGAGAAGCCCGAAGATCAGCTTTTAGAAATTAAATTGGGTAGCCTATGGCGATGAAATTCTTTTGCTTGATTACACCGCTGTGGGACTCCAGGGCTTGCTGAGTGCCATGGAAGAATATGGCAGCAAAACGATCTGAAGATAAATCCCCTCAAGTCTAGAGTAGTTCTTATTAAACGTCTGTTAAAAAGAGTCCCTTGCTTTGGCTGGAGGCTCTCCGGCGAGGTAATTCCAGTGGTTAAGGAAGTATAGTGTTTGGGCTTCACAGCAAGATCACTTCCATCACTGGAACATGTGAGGTCAATATTGCATGGCAATTGATTCAATTGGGTTGTCAAATGAAGAAACTAAAACATGTTTTCGGCAGATTCTCATGGGTGCCCTTGATTAAGTTTTATATTGGTAAGGCTAGTCCTTCCTTAATCTATGGTCTGGAAACAAATCTAGTGGTAAAAAAGCTGGACTGGGCCTAGGTGGAGGGTAAACTCTGGAAGTTTGCCCTTGATCTTCCTTTGAGCCTACCCATAGCCTGTTTAAGGTATGAGTTGGGACTGCAATCTCTACGTTCACACGTAGAATGAGGGTTAATTTCTCCATGCCGGTTGATATTAGTACCAAATTTGAATTCTTTGTACGAAGATCTGAAAGTCCTGGTGTTGGAAAGTTCGAATCAGTTTCTGGATGATCTAAGACCGTATGCCTTGGGAATATTTCAGCAAAGTGAAACAGTGGAAGAGGATTTGATTTGTAACTCAATGAATGTCAAAAAACCTCTGAAAAGGATGGATTGGATAAGAACAATTGCAGAAATGTGAAGTACTGTATTATTTAAATGGTTACCATTATGTGACACACCACAAGGTTTCCTACCATGCTCTCTGAGGCGTGTTCCAAGTCCACATGCTACGGCTCGTTTCTTAAGGTTTCATCTCAATCTTTTACCAACGAGAGAGCTCCTCTTTACTAGACAACGGGATCAAAATGTAGATCATTGCTGTACACTATGTGGGAACCCCGAAACCGAGACTGTTAAATGCCTAAGTGGAATTATCAAGGTATCCGGGGACCGAGAAGTAATTCTCTAGATTCGTAGACCATGGGCCTCATTACGACCCTGGCGGAAAGGGGTTTGCGGCAGCGTTAGCTGCGCCAACCCCTTTCCGCCAATTACGAGTTCCCTTTCCGCCATGGCGGTTTTTACACCTGCTTTTAGCAGGTGTAAAAATCCATGGCGGTAAGGGAACTTGGTGTTAATTACGCCACCGTAATTTACGGTGGCGTAATTAACGCCTTCCCCACTCCCATTATGCCCTATGGGGCAAAAATGGGAATGGGGAAGGGTAAATGGGGATTGGGGATTTACCGCCCCGCCAAGGTCGGAATGGGGCGGTAAATCCCCTTACCGCCATGGCGTAAACGTAGTTTGCGCCATGGCGGTAAAGTCACGGCCCTGGCGGTAACTTACCGCCAGGGTCGTAATGAGGCCCCATGACTGGTAGATTGGAACCCAGGCATTTTGGGAAATTATGTGTTCTGGAAATGAAATATTGTTTACATGTGATGTTGTTAATTTCCTGAAAAGATCGATCTCCTTAATAAATCTGTATACTATTTTGGTTTTAATAGTGTCTTTGTTCTTCTTGGATTTTCTTTCCCATTATTTGATGGAATGTATATTAAGTGATATTTCCGTTTGACTATAACACAATAAGAAAACAAGAGAAAAGACGTAAAAGAGGCTCTCAAATGTCAATGCCTGAAAAGGTGATCAAGGTCATGTGATGTATGTTATATTGCATTTCTGGAAAATGTTCAGTGACCCGCAATTGTGAATCTGACACCACAAAGAACTGTAGTGGGCAGAGAAGTGAACTGGCTCAGAAGGACCTAGATATCCTTGTCAGCTGTCAAACTTCCCGCATCGTTGTATCTGTGTTGCAAAGCATTGTGTTTTAGGATATTTTAAGAGCATTTTTTCAAAGACTATGGGCCTTATTACGAGTTTGCCGGTCCGGATACGACGGTACCGGTAAGCTAGCCGGTAACGTTGTATCCGGACCGACAAACTCTGAGTTGTGCTCGCGGGTGCCTTTCATTCCACCAGGTCTGATCTGGCAAAAGGAAAGGTACCCGCAAGCACAGCATGTCGGAGGCACCGTCACCGTTATAAGCCATGCTGGTGCATCCAACCTGCCCATTCCGGGGCTCAATGGGAATGGGGAGGAATTTTTTATGGCGCCCAGGAATGGGCAAATACCGGGTCCGGCAAGGCCATAAGGACCTGGTAATTACCCATTTCTGGGCACCAGAATAAAATGTATACCGGCGGCAGCGGCTACCGCCAGCCTCGTAATGAGGCCCTATGTGTCTGTTATCAAGGCATAGATACGTTTGAGATGTAATTTTACATCACTACAGTTGTAGAAAGCCACAAACCCGGATCTGGAAATATTAGTGCTGGTAGAACACTGCTGGAAGGACAGTATTTCCTAAAGAGGGCAAAATGAAATAAAATAGAAATCCCTAATTCTATTATATTAGCTTGCAATAAGGAGAGTTCCAAAGGACTGATTAAAGAAACATCAGCACCATCGGCAGTTTTGTAAGCCAATCAGGTTCCTTCAAAACGGCCGGAATCTCATTATCCAAGCCTGGGTTTGGAGGGAGGCCCTGACCTGAATGCACCTGGCAGCCATCGTCCCTTTCCCTCCTGCCACTTCCCTTCTCCATTCAGTCCCCAACTCTCACCCTGACCAGCCCCCCGCTACCCTTTGCAGTTGCAGCAGCACAATGTCACACCACACCTTGGTTCCTGACCTGACACCATGAAAATGGAAGAAGGGCTCCACAAAGAGCCCTGCCCTCCATATTCAAGGTGGCCATGTTGTGTAAGGATTGCTTTGGCAAGTACAAGTTCAATGGGTTGCACGCTTGCCGCTCCCCAATTATTACTGTATGAGTTTTGTTTTTAGCACTCTGTGGGTATGCCTCTGATGCTAATAATAATAATGAACTGTTCAGGGGGCATCATTGGCCAGTAAGGGCACTTGGACCCGACGTTAAGGCCCTTGCTTCACTCTGGCCGATAGTTGGGTACTGGTGAAGCCCCAGAATAGGAGGTCTTTGCTATATTGGTGACTATAACTGTGACTCTGTTCTCCATGTTGATTGGTCTAGAACCCATTTACTCTAGGTTCTATGTCCTTTCATCACAATGATTCCACCGAAAAAAATCATTGACTTTTTATTTGTTTATTTGGGGGTGTACCCCCTAAATCCCCTCATTCCCTATATTTTAATGCCTTCCCCAACTCCCCTGCCCTTTTTATCACCTTACCCCCCCACACTCTATCTTTTGCTACGTTTTTTCCATGGAGTTTTTGCAGTAAAAAATCCATCTAAAAACTCCATTCAGGGTATCAACGCGATACCCTTACTCTATCATACCTAAACAGGAACGCCATCTGTTCAAGCTAGACAAGAACATTAGGGCAGAGAACTAATGTTTGCTTTTAAAAAATAATAACAATATCTATATTCCAATGATCGAGGTGCCGCCATGGCCTAACTAGCTGTCTGCTTCACCATTAACTCATTTAGCTTTTCGCGAAGCCAACAACATTCAGAAACCCCTGGATGTCCATCACGCCTGAACACAACTCTGGGGAATCGAAGAGTTTCTGCAACAGGTGATCATGGATACAGCAATTTGAGGGGCATGAGGGACACACCGGAGTGGAGGAAAAAAAACAATATATTCATGGCACTTCACTAAATCAATGAGTTTGTAATCTCTCAAACTTAAATGATGACTCAATGATGCCAACAATAAAACAGAAATGCAAATTTCTGTCTGCATAAGGAGCTGCAATTTACAAGAAATATGGAAACTTCAGTTTGAAACCAGCAATGGAGTTCTATAGATCAAAGGTTATTCCAGCATTAACCTTTGGTGGAGAAGCTATGCTGCGCTGTCCATACTCCTTATGGTCTTGGTGTGAAAATGCATATTGGACAAAAGTCTTAATGATCCCAAGAAGCACTGTGACAGCTTGTCTTAGATTTGAACTTGGGCTAACATTAATAAATGCATATGTAACATGGCAGTCGCTCGCGTCATATAGGAGAGTATGGAGAGCAGATAAGTTGCCGCAATTTAAAATCTTGAACACAGCATCTCAAAGAACAATAGGCAAATCGATCCTAAACGAGTGGAAACAATCGTGTTACTCCATCGTTGGCCAATCGCAGGCGAATATCGAAGCCCTGATTCAAAATCCAACTGCTGTTAAAAAAAATTATGGATGCATGATTGCTGTGAGAACTCAGAGCAACGAGCACAACACAGATGTATGGCCGAAGTGGCGCCGGAGGCAAGAGCGATGAACACGCTACCTGAGTATTTAAACATCTTCCCATGTGGGAAAAAGAGGAGGACATTTTTGAAATTCCGGTTCAATCTGTTCCAGCCGAAAGCAGTGAAGAAACTGAGAACTAAAGTGGGCATAGCTGATGATTCCTGTAGGCTCTGTGATGAAGGAAATGAAACATTAAAGCATCTGGTGTTATACTGTACGAAACTACGAGACTTAAGATCTGCTCATATGTGTACGATATTTTCAATGTGGGACGACCGGAGGTGTGAAGACTGGTGGAAGCATATGGCAGAAGGCTCTGACAAAGAACTGACATTTGCACTGCTATTTTATTTGGAGAAATTGGAAATGCATTTGACGGGTGAAAAGGATTGAAGTGAATTGCAACATTCATTTCGGAGAAAGAAATTCGTCTTGAAGTAGTGCATAACAATTTTCATAACTTTTAAAAATATTGTTGATGATTTCTTTGAATGAAGTTGATGATAAATCGCGATATAGTTGATATGTTCAGTATATTTTAAAGGTTTGTAAGGAACCGTATAAAATAAAAAATAAATTAAAATAAAAATAAACAAGTAATCTCATGTTGCATTTTGTTTTTGGAGTTGTTATGATAACCTGATCATGCATGGATAAGGATATTTGAATTACCATTCCATGTGGACCAGAGATATAGAAAAGAGAGTTTGTGTATGAAAGAAGGGAATCTGCAAAATAAATAGATGCAAATTGGTTTTGTTAAGACCATATGTGAGTAGACTGAAAAGGGGATGGGGCAAGAGCAGCCTTGAAGCAGCTCCTCTCGAAATATCAAGTATCCACGTGGTCGCGTGTTCCATTTCAATTATTCTTGTTTGTGTAAACAGATTTGTCAAAAATTGCTGCATAATTAGCTAGGGGTTAATTTCGCTGGCACGACAGGAATGGGTTGTTTTCTTTCTCATTGGCTTAAACATAATTGAGGAACATTCGTTGAACGGAAATGCTTATTTGGCCAGGATGCGCAGCCATGTTTGAGGGAGCTTTGGGGGCGCAGGCTGGTCACTTCGGCCACAGATTGTAAAACTGGAGGCACCTGCACGTGCTGTGCTGAAGAAACAGGAAGATGTGTTTAAGTAGAATGAGAGAAAAGCTAGGTAAAAACAAAATACACTTAGAACCTAATTCACAGAAGCATTTTATAATGGTTCAATCCCATAGGAAAACGCTCTGTGAATTCGGCCATTAATATCTACTTTTTCAAATGAGAACGACCAAAAAAAGCTTTGTGATGGTGAAACTGTTTTTTTGGATCAAACACATTTTTGCAGATATTTGTGATCTGGATGACAAGCACTTTGTCCTTTGCCACAATAGGGTACACCTCATCTCAGTGAGCTCCCAATATGCATGTACTTCTTTTTTCGCTATCAGGGATATACATGAAGGTGTGGCGATAAAAGAAAATGAGACTGTCCATGCACAGAGAATTGCCATGCGCAAGATATCACCTTATCTGATCTTTGCAGTGTAGACACTGAAGGCCGTCAAAAGGGCGCCCTGCACGCATTTTGGGATATGAATGTAAGTTTGTATACGCTCCACACACACCTTAACCAGAGAATCTGTAGTCCAGAGGTTTTAAGTTAACATTGACCTTTGAAAAGGGAATCCTCGGTGGGAGCTGGGTTCGAATGTGTTGGGTACCTTGTTTTACTTTACTTTACATTCCGTTTTTCCATACGGCAGTGATGTCCTGCTTAAATATAGCAAACATTGAAAAACACCTCCCTCGTTCAAACATTGACTAAAGGGGTTTCGTGAATGGAGGATTGCTGAGTGTGCTGTGTGTACCTCTTTGTGTGTTTTTGTGTTTCTGTGTTTCAACCTTTTTACCCCCTCACACCTCTTATTTAGTCATGTTGTCCAGCATGTTATCTTCCAATCCCACCCTGATGTATGTCTGGCTGCTCCTTTCCAAGTCACCCTCCCTGCCTTTATGTATCCTCCCTGTGCTTTATTGTTTTTTTCATTCCTGGGTTCACGTGACATTCCCACAAGCAACAGGAAACAGGGATTGTGTCAATTTTCTGCTCTCACACCCCAGTCACTCCCTCATGCCCTTGGGAGCTCACAACTGTTGCCCATTCACCTACAGTGTTTGTGGTTCCATTTCTGTGCTCTCACACTGAAGAAAGACATCATTTTCACTCAATTGTGTGTTGTGTGATCATATGTGAATGGCTGGACTGTGGAAGTAGGCAGAATGCATATGACCTAAGATGGGTCCACCTGCACTTCAGCAAGCAAAAACTGGATCTCAGTACCCTCCCGACTCTATAACGCCATGCCTCGGAATCAGGGCCGTTGAAAGGAATTTTGCCACCCTATGCAAACTGTCAGATTGGCGCCCCCCCACTCCAGATCCTAACCGTTTTCAACCAATACATCCACCTAACATATTACTCAAGTCTTCTGGATGGATCCCATTGCACTTTCCTCACTCTCATGTCTACTCACAGTATTAGGTTATAGAAGTCACACTAAAGCCTCTGTGTTTCATAAATACAGGTTTATTAAACAAGTCAATGCAACAACAAATGTAATACTGAGGCATGTGGATTTAATACTTTCTGTAAATTATATATAGGAAATACAGACTGTAGGAAAACTATTTTAGTAATACATACTAAACACCTGTAAGCACATAAGCAGAACTACCTGGTACAAACTACTCAATGGGCCTCATTATAACCCGGGCGGTAAGGGAAAACCGGTACCCGTAAGGGCACTGGTGCCGGTAATCCCTTACCGCCCTATTCCGAGGTCCCTTTGCGGGTCCTCCCTTAACGCCTGGTTTTACCAGGCGTTAAGGACAGGACCCGCAAAGGGACTTTGGAGCTAATAACGGTACCGCAATTAGCAGTACCGTTATTAGCGCCTTCCCCATTTCCATTGAGCCCTATGGGGGCTCAAATGGGAATGGGGAAGGGCTGTGGTGAATGGGGAATTACCGCCCCCACCAACATTGGAATGGGGCGGTAATTGCTCCATTCACCATGGCAGAATCGGTAAGGTTTTGGAGGCAACCATCGTGCAAACAGCGCCATGGTTACCGCCTGGGTCGTAATGAGGCCCAATGTGTCCCAATACCTACTAACTATGATATCTATAAATTCAACAATATTTTGCAATATGTCTCTTATTTTTAAAACACCTAAAATAGTGAAAAACAATAAGTGGCTCTCCAAAACCATCCAAACACCTAAGAAACACAGGAACAGAAGTGGTGGGCCCCCTGTTGAGAAACCATGAAAGATGTGTCTGGGTCACCAAAACCATCATGTGTGCTACATGATGGCTTTGGTGACCCAGACATATACATCCACATATATCTAGGAATGCATGTGACTTTGTGCTTTGTTATACATTCCAATGATACTATTCTGGAGAAGCTTGTGTCAAAAGCAGCAAACTCTGCCTGTTATCTCTGAATGCACCAATTTAAGGACTGCTGTGAGAATGAGTGGTGCCTTGTCCCCTCTCTACCCTTCCAATCACTCCCCTGCCATGCGCCAGGTCGAGACAACATAGCCCAAAATTTAAAGGGGGCTGCTAGAGCCCTATCTGGTCACATAGCGCCCACTTAATCTGTGAGCTGTATATCAAACGCTCAGGAGTCTATTTTCTCTGGGTTTATACTTGTCACCCACCCACCCATGCTTTGCACAAAAACCAGACTGCATATCAACGCATCGGAAATGCATGTGAAAATTGAGGTCCATTTTGCAACTACAGTCTCTGCTAGAGTCACTCATCCAACAACAATCGGGGCCACAAAAAACTCTGTAAAAAGATTACAGATCGAAATGCAAGGATTGTGGTCCATCCAGGGCCAGGCAGACATCGTAGATAGATAGGAAAATATCTGAAATGTATCATCCTGAAAGACTTATGTACAATAGGGCACTGTGGCACTGGCAGGGAAGACAGCCTGTAATGAAGCATCTTACTCACAAGAATGTGGGGGAAGGGCTTATGTTGGTCCGCAAAAGGCTATGGCGGTGTCAGGCCATACTGCAGTGCACGTAAGGCACCTTGTTGTACATGCAGAACAATCCTCATTAGGTGTTCATGGGGCATTACTGAGCCCTGTTATATATATTTGCTCCATTGTCTGGTGTTTTCATTGCACCTCCTTTATGTTCTTGCGAGAGATTATGGCACATTTCAAGTGAATGCGGGCCGCGCGGCTAAACCCACATTTCTTTGCATAATCTAATTATGTCCGCTGTGGGCGGCCCGGTTGTCACTGCTCACCTGAATCAATCTGCTTTCTGAACGGTTTGAGCCAGATGAGACCGGCGTCAGTCCATCGGCATCCCTGACTAACGAGTCTGATAACCGACGCACAGAGGGCAGATCACCCATGATGCCACTCGTGAGCAGCATGGCGCAGGCCTGACCCCCAACCTTCACGGTGCCGTGCTGGCTGGTCGCTCTGCTGCTGGCGCCAGCTGGTTGCATGCTGCAGACAGTGTACAGGGCCCAGGGACAGGGCTGGTGCTATCACAAGCAAGGAAAGGCAGTCAGCATTTTGCATCTCTAACATTTTGCACACATAGGTAAGCTCCTAACCTTGCCTAGTGATAGCACCAGACCTGCTCAGAATAAATGGCCCCCTGGCATGGCCCATGGAAGCACAATGGGGTTAAAGTGGCCACTGGACTATAGGGCTACCTGACTCTCCCTTCAGACAAACACCATCTGCAACACCATCTGGACATGCAGCATCTGATCTGAACTCCTGGGATTTAGACTATTTGCTCCGCCCTAAGAGCCACTATCCCCAACATTCTTACGCCCCACGCCATCCCTTTCCACTCTTTAGTCCAGCACTTTTTACCCAACCTCAGGCAGGTTTTTTCATGTGTGACCTCAGATTCAAGGTCCATACGGAGTGAAAATATAGTTTTTACACAGCCGGGAAAATAAATCGATTTAGAAAGATCACTCAGAGACCGCTCTGAGTGATCTTTCTAAATCAAACTGTCATGCCCCTACCGCACACGAGTGTGCGCCAGGGGCTGACTGGTGTGCCGGGGCCCAGAAGAGCAGTTACGGGGGTCCCAGGTGAATGGTTATATGTTTTTCTGCTGTTTGTGTGTGTGTGTGTGTGTGTCCATATGTCTGCGTGGTGGGGGAAGGGGAATGTTTGTGACGGGAGAGGGGTTAAAGGTAACTGTGTGTTTGCATGTGGTTGTGGAAAGCTTGGGGGTAGGGGGGGCGGTGGTTGAAGAACGGTGGTTCGGGGTGTGAAACCCCCTATAAATAATACATCCTGCCAGAATGGGTGAGGGTGGGGATGGGGGCGGGGAGGGAATGGCTTACCTGAAAGGTTGGGGGTGGACCCCCCACAGGAATATGGTATTCTGGCTTGTTAAGCACCACCAATATTCGCCAGAATAAATCTGTCTTTTTGAATAGGTGGCATTCAAAACGCCGAACTATGGTATAGAACATCAAGGCCACGTGGCTCCCCACATGCCAGTAATATATGACTCTCAAGGCAACCCCATCATTATGTTCCTCAATGCGTTCTATCTGCCCCACTATCATCCAAGCTTTGTATAGCCCATGCTTATATCTAAAGCCATTTGCTCCACGACCAGCTCGAACTGTTATTCTCACAGGTCAACAACTATCTGCCACGGCTATAGGACCAGCATCATCTGCCCGAGCGTCCGATCTATGGTCACCTGCTCTACCCTCATGTCTACCTGCTCCAGCTGGATGGCCCTCTGCCACACCCATACGGCTGATATTCTCCCACCCTCTAATACCATCTTCCGCACTCTCTGTGAAATCTACCACACTTGCCCCATTGGGTTGTCTAGCTCCATTTGAAACACCCACACACTTGCCCCATTGGGTTGTCTAGCTCCATTTGAAACACCCATGTGGTTTATTTCAATCGATTCCAGCCCTTTAGATTCAATTTCCCAGCCTTGTTGCCACTTATCCAGTCACAGGACCTCATCACGAGTCTGGCGGTAACGCTTAAATGCGGCAGTAGCGCTATTACCGCCGCATTTAAGGGTTCGCCAGATCATGGCTTTGGCGGATTTCCCCCCAACTCTGAGCTGGGGGGAAATCGCAGCAAAATTGCCGATTTTCGGCGTGATTACCGCCAGCGGGAAATCCGCCGGCTGTAATAGCGCAAATTTTCCCCATTGGGCCCAATGGGGAATGAGGAATTCCCGAATGGGCCCAATGGGGAATGCGCAATAATCCTTCCGCCAAACCCGTGATCCGGCGATAATAGCGCCGGGGGTTTGCCGCTAGGGCTATTAGCGCCGGCGTTACCACCCAACTCGTGAGGAGGCCCACAGTGTTCTGCCTCGCGGCCTGGAATCTTCACAGCTTGAACACTATTTTCTTTGGCAGCAAAATGGACTTGCTAGATGCAGTGGTCGAAGTGTACAAAAAGAGGCAGCGGAACTTTGTTCCCTGCTGGCCTGTCCGGCTCCCCGCGAACCCCATGGCTGTGACCCTCCCACGCGTAATCCAAACCCCAAACAAACACACCTGCTGTTTAAAAAGTGCCAGGCTAGTATGCAAGTCTATGCAACAAGGACGAGCTTACTCGTCCTTGGCACTTGAGGGGCTAAGGGAACGCTCACTGCAGTGCACTTACGTGCAAGTTTCAACTTCTTCCTACTCTTTTATTTTGTCTACGACTTGGTAGGGTAGCTCAGGGGCAACGTGCTCGCCTTGGAAGCAAGACGACACTCCGCGCTTAGAAACCTCTGGGCATTAAGCACGTTATAAATAACCTATATCATTTCAAAACGAAATCATTCCGGAACGGTTTCTTTTTAAAATAAAAGTATTGCAACAGTAACACTTTTACTGCTCCTGCACACTTCGACCACTGGCCAGATGTTCCAAAGCCACCATGCACCCAGAGGAAAACTATATACAAAAAAGATGTTATGCCATAAACATATAATCAGATCTATAGCCCTATGGAATGCCAACACACCTGCCAACTTTGGTTGAGAAGTAGGGCCGGTCCGAACTGTGATTTGCTGGCGCAGTCATCGAAAAGTAGCGAGTGGCTGCTGTGTGCGTGCTGGCAACCCTCGCGCCTTGCATATTCTCAAGCCAGCAAAGGGACTTGGAACCGTAAGCGTCGTGCACGTCTTCCAGCCAGCGCAGCCACTTGCAATGTCCCGCGCTGCACGCATGCTGATGCCAGCACTACAACTTGGGACACGTCACACTGCGCAAGGACAGCCTCACCGGCGAAGGGTTCCCTGTCGGAAGGGACACAATGGCCATGAGCTGCACACGGGAACATTGTGTTCACTTAGAATTGAACCGGTCGCCATAGATTGATTGTAGAGTGGTATTTAGTTGCCAATTTTCAATTATTTCCCATTGGAGCTTGTTTTAGTTCCACACTTAAGCAGGAAGGACGTCCAAAACATGGCAGTAGGAAGTAAACAAATGGGTAGTTTTGTTATTCAAGTTGCAGCTGTGTCCAAAATGTAAACGCAAAGTCATTTTTCAAAAGAGACAAGCTCTCAATAAGAGCCAGCTGGCGGCGCAGTACTCACAGTATCACCGCTCTTAGATGCAAGAGCCTTTGAAAAGATGGCAGCCCCTGTGATATCAGAATGGGCCTCATTACGACCCTGGCAGTAGGGTGTGAATGGTGCCAGTAAGGCACCAGCACCGGCCACACCGTACCACCGCATCACGAGTTTTGCTTGCGGGTGCCTGACATCCCGCCAAGTCTGACCGGGTAGGCTGTGTGGCACCCGCGAGCATAACTCTTGATTGCACCAGCACCGTAATCAACGGTGCCGGTGCAACCATGCTCCTGACCCCCATTCTGCCCTATGGGACAGAATGAGGATCGTGAGCCCGGCAATACCGCCACCTGCTAATAGGCAATTACGGGCCCATTCAACTCGTAATGAGCCGGTTATTGCCCAATCCTGGGTGGCGGTGCCGGTAGCAAGTTTAGCGGTAGCCATGCCTGTAAAACAGTCACGGCTACCACCAAACTCGTAATGAGGCCCAAAGTGTAGTTACGTTGGGGTGGGTGGCACCTGAACTAAGACAACGGGCACGCAGCCTTTCAAGTTAGCGGGGACTGCCCTTCTTGGGCGCTGTCCATCTCCTTATTGTACTGCCAAGATGACGTGTTATCCGTCACCAGACTACATGCAAAGGTCACGACATAGCAACCACCAGAGGCGGTTCTGCTAAGTATAAGTATCATGGAATCCATACAGGCTGATAGGACATCTCCAGGGAAGGCTGGAAAAGAGGAGTGTTTATCAGTGGCACCCAGGGCAATAAGGGGGCAGGGCCTGCTCGGTAATACGACTCTGAAGTGGAGATGCCCAGAAATCATTAGAGGAAGACCCGCTTGACAATAGATGTTTGCAATGTGTTACCCACAAATTAATCAGAGCAGTTCCTGCTTGTTGAGAGGACTGTGAAATGGTGGTCCCCAACAGTGCAGCTTCTGCTGGGTACTAGGACTAGAAAATGGCAATGCCCAGTAAATCACTAGAGCTGGGTTTCATGGGTGTTATGACTGTAAAATGGTTTGGCGGCCAGGACCTCACCACAGAACGGTCTACTGCGTAGTAGATCAGTGGCACACCAACATCACCAGAGGAAGTCATTCTTGTGACAAATAGGACTGTAAAATGGCGGGGAGCGAGGTGTCAGAACTTAACAAAAGCAGGACCTGCTGAGTGATAGGGTTGCACACATCACGAGAGGAGGCCGCCAGTGGAAAATAGAATTGTGAGATGATGGCATCAGGACATTGCCAGAACATGGATTTCTGGGCCAGTTTGTGTTTAAATGGTGATACTGAAGAAGTCATCAAATAAGGCCCAGCTAGGAAACAGAACTGGGAAATGGCACTGCTTGTTGTGTCACTGGTAGTGGTGGCATACACAAATGCAGTCAGATATGCCCCAGTAATGCCATCCAATGGCAGTAAATGTCATGCTTTGGCAGTTGATGCACATGCATAGTGCTGTAGTGCCCACATGTAATGTCCTGCATAGCATTTTACAGTCTTTTGCCCCTAGCAATGCTCCACACCTCTAAGCGCACATACCATATATTACCATGGCTCACCCTTCCGGCAACACATGGGCAACTTCTCTTCTGCCTACCGCACACACTTTCAGCTTCCACCCTGTGACGAACTGGATTCTGCCTCGCAGGAGTACAAGGGTGAGCAGGGACAAAATGGCTCGATGAACACAAACACTTCTACAAACCACAGCGCAATCATAATGGTAAAACAGGGATAGTTAAGAGAAAAACCTTGTGATGAATCAACTTCCGGGGGAAATCAATGGTCCAGGGATGAATATCGGTTTCTAAACCATCAATCAGCCCACACCCTCAGTAAACCAGAAGGGATCCAAACAGATTTGAAACACAAACAAATTATAAAACCCCTTGTCCAATGTTGGTAAAGTGGACGGAACAGCAGGTCTATCTCCGCAAAGTTGAGGATTGTTGGTTAGTTGCAACACAGGGAAAATACAATTACTACCCAATGATAAAAGGGACTGTCCAGTCAAGGTTGTACACCAATATCTATTATTGTTATTTAACAGACAGTTCTAGCACACTACAAAATACAACCCACCCTGTAAAAGAATGCAGAGGACAGACAGTTTCAAGAAGGAAAAGGGATGCACTCTGGATACTGACAGGAAGTTAGTCGGTAAAGTAATTCATCGCAATAGTTCAAGGATACTTGGTTTCAACACAAAGGGAGCAATGGGTTGCAAAATGCCACTAGTGGCCTTTGGAGAAAGACCAGGGGCACAGAACCACAAAATACATTGTGCTTGTAGAAACTCTTGGCACTTGACAGGGATGAGTCAGTTTCAGGGCGCTTTGCAGTACCTGCAACAGAGTTCAAGATGGGAGAGAGATGTAGGTATCAGGCAGCAGGCAGTTCGGCGAGCAAGGCTGGACGGATGGCTGCAGGCTGGCCCTACACAGCGGCTCAGGGTCAAGAATCATTGTCTCAGTGCTGGTTTGTGTGTCTGAAGCACTGGTCGAGGCATCTCGAAGGACATTAGCGACTGCTGCGTGACAACAGTCAGCAGTGCAGTCGGTTGCAGCTTGCGTGGCTGGACTGGCTCGAAAATGTCCTTTGAGGCGGATGCTGGTTGATGCTTATCGATAAACACCTCCTAGCTTCTTCATTGGGCTTGTGTCATCCTTTAAGGCGCCTGGCCGAAAGCAGAGGAGAGTGCTGCAGGCAACGTCCTTGTCCTTGGTTTGGTTCAGAGACTCTCTGGCACTTCCCACCTAGGAAGCTTGATAGCAGAGCCTATCATGGTACGCTGTGTGCTGGCTGTGTACCAGTTCTGAAGCTGCTGGATGTTTAGGAGCGGGATCTTGCTTCCCTCTATGGAAATCCTGCCCTTCCTTCACTGGCGGAAGCTGTAAGGCAGTACCTTCAGCCAGGCTCCAAATGAGCTCTTCTTGTTATTCCTTGTGAAGTCTTTAGATGATCTGCCCAAAAGAGGGGCTCAACTCACTTTTAAAGCCGAATCGGCCCCAGTGATTGGTGGAGGCTAAGCATACCTTAATGAACCATTCCTGGGTCCCCACCAGCAATCTTCTGTATGCATGAGGTCATAACCAGAGTGCTTTGTAGCACAACATTTAAAGGGGTGAAAACATGTAATACTAAGTCCCACCCATTTTCCTGTCTGTTGTGGATCAAAGGGTTCCTCTACTTAATTGAGCTCTCTGTGGATCCTGATTAAATGCAACAGGGCACCCTTGAAGCTGCAGTGGGACTTTTGGTCTCCGTCAAAGACCATACTCGTACCTTCTGAATGGCGCCCCCCTGTGGGGGTGACTATTGTAAATACATTGTTCCAGACCTGGCAGGTCACTGCCCTTGATACTAAGAGGCTTGAGCTGGCTTCAGGTTGACACAGTGCATATCAAAGGTTGTTGGGGTTTTCCTGTCCTTTGTTAGTCCTGCGACCAGACCTCCCGTGGGCCTGTTGAAAGAACTCTGATTAGTATGCAAGGCTGCCACAAGCAGCTAACAAAGGAAGGGGCAGATCCATGTGTTATTTAATTAGGCTGGCTATGGCAGGAGGAAGGTTTCAGCTTTCCCCTTCTGAGATGCCTTGACGTACTCTTGGCTGTCATATTCGAACTAAATATGACAGGTGGGTCGGTGCCTGTAGGCTGTGTCTACCCACCATACACAGGTGTATGTGTATGTCAGGTGGATCGTTGGTAAAGTAATTAATCACAATAGTTCAAGGATACTTGTTTTCAGCACAAAGGGAGCAATGGGTCATAAAATGTCACTTAGGGCCTTTGGAGAAGGACCAGGGGGACAGAACCATGATGTACCTTGTGCTTGTAGACCTTCTTGGTGCTCGGCAGTGTAGGGTCGGTTTCGGGGGGCTGTGAAGCTCCTGCAACAGGGTTCAAGATGGGAGACAGCTGCGGGTATCAGGCGGCAGGCAGCTTGGTGAGCGAGGCTGGATGGATGGCACTAGGCTGGCCTACACAGTGACTCAGGAATTGTCTCAGTGCTGGTTGGTGGGACTAAAGCCCTAGTCGGGGCATCAAGGAATGATGTTAGCGACTGTGGCATGACAGCAGTCAGCAGTGCAGGTGGTTGCAGCTCGAGGGACTCAACTGGCTCGAAAATGTCCTTTAAGGTGGATGCTGGTTGATGCTTGTCAATGCACTCCTCCTAGCTTCTTCCCTGGGCTTGTGTCATCCTTTAAGGCGGAAGGCCCAAAGCTGAGGAGAGTCTTGCAGGCAATGGCCTTGTCCTTGGTTTGGTTCCGAGACTCTCTGGCACTTTCCAGCTTGGAATCTTGCTGCAGAGCCTAGCAGGGCATGCTGTGTGCTGGGTCGGTACTGGTTCTGGAGATGCTGGAGGTTCCTCTGGATCCAGTATCTCCTTCTGTTCCCTGTGAGATGTTTAGTGGAGGGATCTTGCTTCCCTCTTTGGAAATCCTGGCCTTCATTCACTAGAAGAATATGTAAGGCAGACTGTACCTTCAGCCAGGGTCCAATGATGAGTTCTTCTTGTTGCTCCTTGCAAAGTCTTTATATGATCTCGGCAAAATAGGGTCTCGACTCTCTTTTAAAGCCGAATGGCCCCCAGTGATTGGTGTAGGCTAAGCCTACCTTAAGGAACCAATCCTGGGTCCCCACCAACAGTCTCCTGCATGCCTGAGGTCATACTCAGAATGCGTTCAACCGAAAAGGTAAATTGATGAAAATATGTAATACTAAATCCCAACCATCTTCCTGTCTGTTGTACATCAAAGGGTCTCTCTGGTTATTCGAGCTCTCTGTGGTTCCTGATTAAAGTGGCAGGTCTCCCTTGAAGCTGCGGAAGGACCAGACTTTTGGTCTCCACCCAACCACATACTCGTACCTTCTGAATGAGGTCCCCCTGTGGGGATGACTACTGTAAATACATAGTTCCAGACCTGACAGGTCACTGCCCTTGATATTGAGAGGCAGGAGCTGGCTTCAGGTTGACACAGTGCATATCAATGGTTGTTAGGGTTTTCCTGTCCTTTGTTAGTCCTGCAACCAGGTAATTCAAACAGGCCCACCTCCCGTGGGCCTGTTTGAATTACCTCTGATAAGTATGCGAGGCTGCCACCAGCAGCTAACAAAGGAAAGAGTGTATCCATGGAGTCTTTGTTAATTAATTATGCTGGCCATGGCAGGAGGACATTTTTGCCTCCCCCTTCTGAGATACCTTGATGTATTTATGGCTGTCGTATTACAACTTAATATGACAGGGGCACGGCGCCTGTAGGCTGTGTCCACTCAGAGTCCCTGGGTTTATGTGTATGTCCTGCGGTGAACATAGGAAAATGTGTGCCGATTAGCTCCACCAATTTTTCGGAGGTTGGTCTACCATCCTTCACTTTATTTAAAATTTCAAAAAAGTCCAGACAAGCGCTCACCCACTGTGCAGATGGTCGAATTCCTCACAAACCTCCTTTGCCTTTTGTAATAACCCGTGTTGAGGGCAGGCTTTAGTCCTAAGAGGGGAGTGAAGGTGAACCTGCAGTGACCCAAACAACACAGCATCTCTGTCCAAATAAAGGGAATGTCCAATAAAAGGTTCTATAAAAATATGAACACATTAATAAAACACACTGTAAATACGCTGGGATACCGCCCAGTGCAAATAGCATAATAGCATTACTGCAACATGGTCCAGTGCTATTAGCAATGGATCCCGAGTTGCAGTCGAGCGGTAAGTCGCCATTCATATTGGGTCCAATGGGGCATTTTCAGCGCTATTACTGTGGAACTAATAGTGCCGAAAATGGGCAGAAGGTGGCCAGATTTACCTCCAGCTTTCTGCCCAACTCATAGTTGAGCGGAGTGGTAATGCAGCAGTAATAGCGGTACTGCCTCAGTTATACAGCTCCACCCAACTGGTGATAAGGCCCACCATCTGCACGTTGGACAAAAAGAGATTACTGTACAAAAATACTCACCAAAGGAAAGACAAATAAGATGTGACAGACTGGAGAAAGTAGCACCTCGAGCTTAGTTACAGGGGTGGTAGGTAATGTATTACCAAGAAGGATAACTTGGTGAAGACAGGGATGATTGTGACCTAACCTAGGGCCCAAGTAGACCAGGAGAGGTGAGGGGTAGTTCAGTGTCACAGTACCTGAATTTGGTTCTTTGTGGGCTGACACATCAGACTCGGATTGAACATTGATGCGAGCAGATCAGGCTTAGTCTGGCACGTAGGATCACGCAGGCCCTAGCAGCAAGAGGCCGTCGAGCAGGGTCAAATGCGGGTGCTTGTTGCAGTTGAACAGCTGCAGTTCATGTGTTACTGGCAGTGGCAGTCCCAAGAACGCTTCGACGTTGGACAAACTTGGACATTAGCCGCTGGCAGAGTTCAGTGAGTGATGCTCCAGTGTATCAAGTTGGCAGGGGGCGGTCATGAAGTGCTTATCAAGTAGGCCACAAGGTGCAAGTAATGAGGTGGCGGTTCTCGTGCTAGCTGGTAACTAGTATGGTAACCTCCCAGTAGTATCAGTGAGTTACACTCCAGTGATTTGGTTCAGTTTCTGGCTTTGAGCAGACCCTTAGGCCTGTCAGTTGATGGGGCTCTGCTCGGATGCGATTCTGTGTTGGGCTGATAAAGATGCAGTGCAATCGTTTGGCTGGCTGGAGGAATGCAGATACCAGCACCAGCACCTTCCCTCTTATTCAGGAAGTTGTCAAGGGTTTTGACCCATGTTAAATTATTAGACGGGGTAGATGTGGGGATGAGATGTCGCCGCCCATCATTCTATCCCAGAACAAAACTAAATCAATAGACTGGGTGGATGTGGGGATGAGCTGTCGCCGCCCATCATTCCATCCCAGAACCAGGAAAACCGCGAGGTTGTGCGCACACCAAAATGGTTGTCTAACCTGCCACCCACCAGTGCCAGCATGATGGACTGGAAGCGCCAGGGGTGAAAGGTGGTGTCAAAGGAAAAATAACAGTGTTGTTAGACCAAAAGCGCCTTAAAATCACCTTTGTTTTCCTGAATGCAAGCTCAAAGTGCCTATTTCGACCATTGCAGGATATTCAAAAATCTTACTGAACACCAGCAGACATCTGGCAGAATGAAGTGTTGTGTGCATACAAAATCTGGGAAGATGAAGAGCCCAAAACAATGTTTATAACAAAACTGGCTGAGCTGTGGATGTCAGCAGCTTAATTGAAATTGGATTTAAAACCACTAAAATCGAAATGTTTAAATTAAATGAGTGACCTACTTTTGAGTGTCACATAGTTGCAATTGTTAAATGTCATGATTTTGAACTTAGAATCAGCATTCTAGCTGCATGTGTAAAAATTGTAAGTTTGATTTAAACTGGGAACTAAAGTGACAAGTGACATTTAGCAGAATTCTGCCTGACAACTACCCCCGACAGGAAAAATCTACTCAGCCACTCTTCCCAGGCCTAGCTGCATCCTGCTGCCCCTGCCAAAAGGAGATGGCACCTCTCTGATTGGGTTAGGGGAGGAGCACCTGGGGATTGCAGGAAGTTGAACAAAGCCCTGTCCTGGACTCAGGCAAATGTTATATTGGGGGGGGCCGTAAAGTGGCTTCCTCTTGGGAGAAACTGGGAGCGGCAGTGCCTCTGCTAGCAAACTGAGCTTGGGGGAAGTGGATGAACCAGTTATTCCACCATGTGATGTGAGAAGCCACACCCCTTTTTGACCAGGGCATAATTTTAAAAAGATAGATAACTCATAGTGCGGACTGGTCAAAATTATATAAGTAATATCTTTATTCTTGTGATTTTACTGTGCACGTTTTAAGAGGTGTTAGGACCCTGTGGTGTATTCTGCGGGGTTACTAGCAGAAAATAGGGTCTTACTCCAAATGTCTGCATGTTAAAAATCTGACACTTCATCAATTAATGTCCATACTCCTTGCGCACATTTGTGTAATTTTTGTTAAATGTCCGATATTGGTAAACCGACCAAAAAGCGCAAAATGTTGTCATTTCTGAATCTCAGCTCGCAGGAACATGGGGCTTGAACAGAGACCTGTCTTAATTAATCTGTAATATGTACATGTAATGTCAACCACTTGTGTATCTGGGAAATATGTATTTGAATCAAATATAGATTTGTGGGCAAATTGACCAGGGGAGGATCCTCTGACCCATAAACAGACCTCATCATGATGACAATCCATTTCCTTCCCCCAATCATGGGAGAGGGGAGAATTGGGCCAATGACAAGTAGAGAGGGGCAGGCTCAGTTATGCCACGCGCACACCCACTTTCTCAACACATAAAAGCAGACAGTGCTGGATAGGTGGGGACATTCACTTTCCACTTTCTTGCCGGACGCTTTGCCGGGAGACTTCAGACTTCACATCCAGAGATCCAGACTTCAAATCCATCAATCTCCAGAACCTGTAGCAGACATTAACTACAGAATTTGTAGCAGAGAGGCCTGAATCCACAAGCTGAATCCTCTTCAGCAGGCCTCAAAACCAACCAAACTATTCAACAGCTGTTTGAATTTTTTGCCAAGAACTTTTGCGAGAACCTGTAGCAGTATCCAGAAAGCAGTGCTGTATCCGGAACCAGAGAGAACCACAAACCAGACCGTTGTGAGCAGAATCAGTGCTTGACAGACCCAGAGAGCAGAGCTGACCCAGATAGCCGGGACTTCAGAACCACCCGCCGGAAGTCCCGTCCAACCTGACCAGACCTTGACGGCTTATTTCAAAAATATAGTGTGAGTACTCACTGTGCCAAAACCAATCTCTTAGTTTAAAATAATCTAATCCAAACTATTTTAGCCTATTAGAACTGCCTTCTAGAATCGTGTCATTCTGTCATCTTTAAAACTGAAAACTGTCATCTGTCATTCTGAGCTTTAAAATTTCAAATCCGAAAAACTACCTTGACTGAATCGGCCGTATCTCCGGAACCGTTTGCGCTAGGAGCGAAATGTAACTTGTATCTTAAAGCTAAAATTCTAGGCTTTCCAACAAACCTGGAACCGACTTGCTAATCCTTATAGGGCCTCCGTAATTACGCTCCATGCACACGATTAAATTTGATGCGATTTGACATTTTGCACAATTTCAGCCACGTGTAAAAATCAGCAGCTCCTTGCTTTCCTTTGCTAAAATTCGTTTTAACCTGCTAGTTACTCATAGAGCATTGCTAAAGTGAGCCTGAACTAATATAAACTAGATATCACCCACCCTGAACCTCTAGAGGGAATTAAAAGCATTTTTAGCACATTTCTCACTTCATTGTCATCACATTCAAAGCATTTTGGGCCGGTGTTTCAAACTTCTACCTGTTTTCCTCTAAGCTTGCTAGGGGGGACCTGAATTATAGTGTTTGCATTCCTGAGAACTGTATGCTCTCCTTTTCATCTCCTTACATTGCATAGGGGGGGAGTGAATTGTTCAAGAAAAAGTGATCATATTATCTTTTGGTTGAAATCATCTCAAGGTTATTTCTGTGTTGTATTCTGTCTCACCTTGCCTTTCCTTGAACCATATAAAGCATTCTCTGCCACCTTATTCTTCTTTTTCTATTCATAAGTAACCAATAACTGTGCTACTGTAGGATTACCTATTGCTGATTACTGCTCATATTCACAAGTGTGCTATCCATTATCAATTTATTTATAGAAGAGTGATATATACATATATTGTTTAATTTTTCAAATAAACCTTTTAAATTTGCAAAACAAATCTACTTCTTTGCTCAGTGGGGTCAGGGGGATTCTAAGAGAGGGGTGTTATACAAGGGTTCATCATCCAGATTATAACTTGCCATAAAAATATATAAATAAGGGCTTCCCTTGGGCATCCCAGACAAGAGACTGACTTAGTGGGATTGCTTGATTGGAGTCACTTACAAAGTGGGGGCTCCTAGCCGGGATATTCTGGATTAGAATTACCACTTGTGCAGCTTAATACAGTGTGCTAACTGACGGGATACATACATCCGGTCGGATCACCACGCTGTGGTACGCTGTAAAGCACTCCTCAAAGGGACGCTCTAAGGAGAAGGTCTGTTTTGCAAAATAAAATACAAACTTCGGTAAGTCAGGAAGGGACTCAAATTCCAGAATGACGACCTTGGTAGATATGAAGATAGCTAGGGAGCACCTCTTACATAAACTGTTTGTGAGAGGTGAATGGTCTGAACAGGACCAAAATGTATGGTTACAGGCGATCACACAACAGGTCACTACAACTGGGTGAGATATGTGGAGAGATCAGGGTCCCTTACATGTGGCCCTGAGTGCACTATATATGGCCCCTAAGGCCAAGGATGAGCACAACAAGATTGCCTGGGTAGCGGCATATTTATATTTACATATGGGATCCATGCAGGACAAATGTGCTGATGGCCAAGAACTGGCAAATAGGCAAGAGATGGCATTAGAAAAGGCCCAATCTGACCTGGACTCTTCTGAGCAGAGGCTGCTCAGGAGCCAGGAGTCAGAAAATGACAGCAGACAGTACATCACTAAAATAAAGGAGGATATGGATACGCTGCAACAGGAAAAGGCTGACCAGGTTACCATATTTCTGGCCTTGCAGAAGGAGTACCAAGAAGGTTTGGACTCCCTACTGCAGAGCCAGAAAAAGCTGGAGCAACAACTGGACTTCAACAGGGCATGCACAGAGCAGGTAGCCACCCTGCAAATTCGATTAGACAGAGAGAAAGAGGAAAGCAATAAATTGATTCTGAAAGACCGGGATACCCAGGCAGAGTTTGATCAGGAGTGCCAGAAAGCTGGTGCCTTCCAAAGGCAAAGGGACGACCTGGCGGCACAGATGCAGACTCTTAGTCAGGAAAGGGACACCTTAGGCCAGGAAGTCTGCCATTTAAAAAGAAAAACTGCAGAAAATCATGTGGCCCTCCAGGGGCTGGGTGACCTCCAAAAAGAGCATCAGAACTTGTTAGAGCACACCAGGAGGGTGGAAGAGGCTCTGGCAAGAAAGGAGCAGACCAGTAGGGATGGGATCAGGAGGTAACCCTCCTGCAGCAAAGACTGGCCCAGTATTCCAGGACCAATCAGGAGGCACAGAGAGAGAATGAGGCTCTCTGTCAGCACAATGATAGGCTCCAGCAACAGGTAGCCATGCAGGAGAGACTGATAGAGTCTAGTAAGGCCTTAACTGAGGAACTGAAAGCGCAGGCTCTTTCATTGCAACAGGAAGCATGGGCTGATAGAGATGAGGTTTGCTGGGAAAGGGAAACGCCTGAGCATAACCTCAGGAGCCCTAGTACCAGAGGCCTTCATCTCTCCCAGTCCCTGGACTCTGCCACCCCAATGTCCCCTGGCGCACATGAGCACAGGGCCACAGGGATGGCAGATTACTATCCAGCCAAAAGGATGGGGCTCATAGGCCAGTACCACCCAGGAATGGATGGGCGGGCATCCGGGTATGGGCACCTAAGTACAGTGCAATTTAGTATGGAACCCCAGGAAATTAGGCCCCCTAACGGCATCCTAAAAACCTCTGCCCAGTTAGGTCACTGGGGGGGTACCCATCAAATCCTGGTAGCAAGGAGGGATCTGAAGACTCCTCTGAGCGGCACAGGACACAGGAGACCAGGTCCCCACATTCTGCCAGCTATTCCCAGGCTCGCAGAATCCGGGAAAACCTGGAAGATCAGACGGGCACCTCTGGGAGCAGTGCTTCGGAGTCAGAGGATGAATGGACCAGGGTGACCTGAACCAAAAAGGCCAATAAGGCAAAAAGGCCCTTGCTTAAGGACCCATTGAAACAAATAAAGGCAATAAGGAGTGTCATCACGCCTTATTATAGGAAAGCCAAGTATTCTGTTTGGGAACACTTGGAGCTCTATGAGCAAATGATGGAGACTTTCCATTTGAAGGACAGCAGTAGCTGCATCCAGTACGTCAAATGGACATTCTCCCCAGAATACTCCAGTTTCTTTGCAGGGCTGGAGGACCAAAACCATTCAAGATGGTCCGTGTATAAGGCGGCCATCTTGAAACATTTTTCTGTTCATAGAAATCCTCAAGAGGCTCGCAAGGCAGCCTACAATTTGCAATGTGGGGAGGATCAGGCCCCACAAGAATTTGTGCAAGAATTGAAGCGTGCCTTTGCGCAGACCACCAGAAGGGTACGCACGGACAGCAGAGAATTTGTCAATACTTTTTTCCATGCCTTGGTCAAATACATCATGACCCAGCTAGTGAGAGATTTTCATGAGAAGAGGTCACTAGACTGGGTCATTGAACCGGATACCCGGATCTATGAGGTGCAGAAGCCCATAGAAAATAAAAGTAATGCGCAGAAAAACCCCAAAACCAACAGCACCCCTGCTGCTGCCAAGGTGGCTGAGGTAAAGGTTGCCCCCGTTTTAGATTTGGAGATGGGGGGCCTAAAAACCTGCCTGCACTAAATAATTCGCAGCCCAGAAGGCCCTCGGACCAGTCACAGACAGGGAGTCGAGGAGGTAGTCCCACAAATGGGGTCCCCCGCTCCCCTGATTATGTAAGTCCCCGCTACAAGGGAAACAGGCCCATGCAGGGTTATGTGTGGACTCCTCCAGCCAAAGGGGGGGATCCAGCCAAGCACTAGACCAAGGGAACTTCCCTCCTAACTTCCCCCAGGAGGGCAGAAATTCACCAAATCCTGGGCAGAACTTTTTTCCCAGGTATCCACCCAATTTCCAGCCCCAAAATCATCCATCCTTCTTTCCCCAATTCCCTGAGCCCAGACAACCTAATCCGGGAGAGGGGAGGCCAAGGGTGGAGGGGTACCCAAATCTTCCCAATCTGGGATATTACCAGAGAAAGGATAGCTACTCTTCCCGGGATCAGCCCAGGGGAGAAAATAGAACCCTGTATCAGCCTGAGCGGGTTTCACAACTTGAGCGCCAGGTTCAAAACATCTGGATCACATGCTGAGGGCGCAACAGAACCCTCAGATGGGCATGCCTGCACAGAACGCCCCAAACTCTGGACCTGGTGCTCCAGAACAATGACGGGGCAGCACCCCGATAACCCACCGGTTCCCAGGGAGGAGGCACAAGGGGAAGGGGGGTGTAAAGCCTTGGAGGAAGATTCCTTCCCAACTTCTAAACAGCCCCTGGAAAACCAGGAACCAGAAACAAAATCTCCTACCCCAGAAAGTCTACCACCCAAGGAGCAGAGAGGAGGTAGGAGAAACAAAGGACCCGAAGAGACCCACTTTGTGGAGGAGGTACCGGTCTTCCAATTTGAGGGAGAGGGATCCTCAGAGGATCCTGGGGAAAGGATCTTCTCCTTCAGAGATGGGGGAACTCCTCCCAAGGAAAAATGGGTCCCAAGAGATTCCAATCCAGACTGGGTAGATATGGGGATTGAGCTATCGCCGCCCATCATTCTATCCCAGAACCAACAATACCAAAATCCCATGGGTCAAACCCATCCTGATGTCTGCCCCCAAAAAGGGGGGGCAGCCCAGAACTCGAAACCATTTCCAGTTGCCAACTTTTTCTTTCAGATTCCCCAGGCTCTTCACAGAATTCTGCCCAAATCTCTTCTCTCGCCATGTCCAAAACCAGAAAGTTAGCCCACCAGTTGTCCAAAAATGTGCATTATCTGTGCCCCCTTGAGGAGAAGGAGGGAAGATACTATGCCCCGGTACAAGTACAGGGTAGGGTACAGAATTTGCACTGGTGGACACTGGATCCCAAGTTACCCTTCTGTCCAAAAGGGCCTTTGATGAACTAAATGCAGGAAGGGGGGAGAATTACCGTATTCCTCTCACCTCTCTTCCTGGAGAACTTCAGAACTTTGACGGGAAGGAAATTCCTGTCGAGGGGACTGCAGATTTGGACATTAAAATTGGGCGACACAAGGTGAAACACCCGGTCATAGTAGTGACTCCAGAGGGCACCCCTTGTTTACTAGGGAATGACCTCCTGAGAAGGTTGTCACCCCTAATAGATTGCGTAAACAAGGTCCTCTGGACCCAGACTAGCCGACCAATAAAATTAAAACAGAGTGACAACCATGTTAGTTTAAATGGCACCTGCCACATGGTTGAACAAAAATCTGACCAAGTAGAATTTCACTTCCAGAACAACCAAACTCCAGACGTGACAGTAATAGCAGTAGGACAACAGACTGGTGATGGGGGTCCTCTCTATTTCTGAAAATCAACCTTCCTTCTGGTTTAATGTGGTATTCCACACTGGAAGGAAACACTCTGAAATTCTTTACCAATCCACAATCAGACACTCCCACTCCTATAGTCCAGAAAAATGTGAAATCAGCTCAGAGCCTGGCTGATATTCAGCAAATTGGAGAGCAGTTGTTCATCCCTGTTCAGTTAAATGATGGGAAGGACTCTGTTCTCGCCCAAGTGTGTGTGAACAACAGTAAGAGCTTCATCAGCGAAGCCATGTTCCACCAACTCCCAAAAGATCCAGCCATTCCCACATTCAAACTGATAGACAAATGGGAAATGGACCTGGAAGCACCTAATTCCAAACATCTCCTGCCAAGCAGGTGTATGCTCAAAATCTCCATTGGCAACAAGAGCATAGTCCATAATTGTTGGGTGGTGCGAGACGTCACTGCCGCCTTTTACTTAGGCAGTGACATTCTCAATCGCTTCGCCATTAGTTTGGACCTAATAAACTTCAAAGCTTGGTCCCGATTAGCGGATAATCCCATGGGCTTTGATGATCAAGAAAAAGCATTTAGGTCAGCTCAATTGCTACCTTATGCAGTTGAAATTCAGCTTAAAGAGGAAGTCACCATCCCAGAAAGGACCCGACAATTCTCCCTGGAAGTGAAAGTTAAAAGAGGACAACAATTTAAAAACCCTGATGCGTATATTCATCTAAATGCTCCTCTCCAACAACAAGGGTTAGGGGTAAACCCAACACCATTAGTCAACATAGAACATGACACCATTCCAATATAGGTGGATAACTGCGACTTACAGAGTATTACTCTAGCCGCAGGCACCATTATTGAAATGGCGGTTGATGACCGACATTTCTCCATTGATTTAGGAAATGAACTGTTAGGACAAATCCCCAAGGACTATTTTGACAGTGACAGTGAGGACAATACAACACCAGACAGGATTTTCACCCGGCATGGGGGCAACTTCCTGGTGTACACTTCTTGCCCTTATGGTAAGGAAGATGTGACTTGTGACTTCAGGAAGGATGAGGTGATTTTCCAGGTCCATGGGGGCTGCCTTTCCCACCTGAAGGCTCCAGTCCAAATCAGCACTCTGACCAGGGACTTCTCTACCCAGCTGGAGGAGGCCGCTGAGATAGCCAAACCAGAAGTCTTTCCAGGCTTCAGGCAGATGGTGGAAGAGAGAGTCAACCTAGCTGATGCCTGCGTGACTCTGGAACAGAAGCAAAAGTTGAAACAAGTTTTCTTGGATTTCCAAGATCTCTTTGCGGTAGACTCATATGACTGTGGTCGCACCGACATCCACACCACAACAATTCCCACGGACCCTGGAATGACTCCAGTGTTTTTGAAGCAATATCGTTTGCCTCTCGCATCCATGGAGACCCTTACTGAAATAATTAAGAACCTTCAGTCCCGGGGAATAATCCGTCCAGTACAAAGAACCTTCAATAATCCGGTGCTGATAATATTGAAGCCAAATGGCCAGTGGAGACTCTGCGCCGACCTTAGGGAGGTCAACAAACGGGTCCATACTTCCCGATGGCCTCTGCCCTACATTGACCAAGGGCTGGCCCAGATTCAGGGGTCACAGGTATTCACAGCAATAGACCTGACCAATGGATACTGGACCGTGCCTGTCAGTAGGGAGGACCAATACAAACTGGCTTTTACCTTTGGGGGCCAGCAGTACACATGGACCCGGACTCCCTTCGGATACCTCAACTCCGGCAATGAATTCGACATTTTCCTACATAAGGCCATGCCCGACCTGGGTGCGAGGGGTCACCTGGCTTATGTAGATGATGTCCTCATCAAAAGTTCATCTGTGGAAGAACACATAGCGGAGATCCGTTATGTTCTGACACAGTTGAGGGCCGCCGGAGCAAAACTTTCCTTTCAGATAGCACAGTGGTGTAGAACCTGTGTTAATTTCTTGGGGCATGAGATTACTCCTCAGGGTCTCTGTCCCCAAGAAAATAAAGTGGAAGCACTCCAGAAACTGAAGGATCCCACAACTGTGCGGGAAGTAAGGAGCCTCCTTGGACTGACTAATTACAGCAGGAATTTCATTGAGGGCTACGCAGAGATCACCAGACCCCTGATTCATCTCTTGAATAGGGGGTCAAGTGGGAATGGGGTCCAGAACAATCCGAGGCAGTAAGACAACTCAAAAGAAGCCTCTCACAAGTGCCTTGCCTAGCTTACCCTGTCAGAAACTAGGAGTTCTTCCTGGAGACAGGGTTTTCTAATACGTGCTTGACAGCAGTATTATACCAAAAGCATGACAAGGTCAATAAAGTAATCTCCTATGCGAGCAAAACTTTAACCTCTGTGGAAGAAAAATTCAACGATTGTGAGAAGGCACTCCTGGCAACGGTGTGGTCATTGAAGAATTACCGCCCGTTTATCCAGGGGGAACACATCATAGTGGAGACTCCACACCAGCCTCTGCAATATCTCCAAAGTGACAGGATTCGGGCCGGAAATGTGAGTAATTCCCGAATTACTTCCTGGATTCTGTCAATGCAAGGCTTTCCTGTGGAGGTCAGATATGGCCAAAACAAGAAGTGTCCCCTCGCGCAAGGTCTGGCTGACTTGCATGATTGTGCCAGAGAAAACTGTCTCGGGGACGAAAGTCTAAAAATCAAGGACAACATGGAGGCATACCTTAATTTCCCACACAAAGTCTTTGAAGAAGACAAGTGTGAGGGAATGCCCACTGTTTATGTGGATGGATGCTCTTACCATGTTGACAACAACGGGGAAAAAGAACTTGTGGCTGGCGTAGGGAACGCATGGGTGAATGAGTCCCCAGAACCCTCCGCTGGGTACAAAATTGGTCCCCGAAGTAGTCAGGTGGCAGAATTGATGGCTGTGCATCAAGCCATCCTCACGGCTGTCCAACATCAACTCCACAAACTGGTCATAATCACAGATTCGGATTTAGTACGGAACAGGTTCATGGAGCACCTGGTTAATTGGAAAACCAGAGGCATGTTATGTGCTAATAACAAACCCCTGAAACATGGGAAGTTAATCCAAAACATTGATGATCTGGTCACCTCGAATGGGATGACCATCTACTGGAAGAAGATCAAGGGTCATTCCAAAGTAGAGGGACCCGACAAAACTGGAAATGACTTAGCTGATCAGCTGGCCAAAACCAGGGCCATCCAAGAGGAGCTAATAGAAATAGAGTCCCGGTTGGGGGAAATCCAGGTCACTGCTATCACTAGGTCCCAGACAAATGCTCACAATGATCTTTCAACTGCACAATGGAGTAAGGAGACCTCTGATGCTGATTTGATTACAGCTCAGAAGGGGGATCCAATAATTGGTAAGTTTTACCAACACATTGAGGACCCTGAGAACTTTCCCCTGATGGATACTGATTACATTGGGAAAGAGGACCTAAGAGTGTTGATGAAATGTCCAAAAATGTTCCGAATCCAAGACGGTTTGTTGGTAAGGAAATCCCAAGCTGGCCATGATCAGTGGGTGGTTCCTATCTCATTCCGAAGCCTGATGTTAAGTCACGCCCATGATGCGGCCACCGCCGGTCATACATCCTACATAAAATAATGACGAAGTAGAGTCAAGTGAATTTTTAAATATGAAAAAAGAAGATTACACATGCACGAAGTGCTAGAGAGAATCAACCGTTTAATCATTCTGCAGACGCTGAAACGCAAGGTAGACTAATTAATCATAGAAGCTATGTAGTGAATAGAATCCAGGCAAAGCCGCCACTGTATAGAAGCTGGACATTCGTATCACATATTTAGTAAGACAGGACTCATGAAGAAGAAAGGGAAAATTGTGTTGCAGTAAGAATAAGCTGAATAGTGAAGCTGCACAGCAAGGGTGTCTGGCCTGAAGTCAAGACTTAAGCAGCCAAGGTCCGAGATCTATTCTGGAAAGAAGTGAACATGCAAAGGATGAATTATCTTGTGTTAAGATGCAAAGAAAGAAAACCAAGAGTGCCAATTTTTATTTATTTAAAAGATTTAAAACCTGCAAAATGGACCAAATTGTTGTCTCCTGTCACGTAAGCTATGAATGAAAATACAGTCAAACTTGAAGCCTAGAACAGCAATAGTGAGTGTCCGCACTCCCATGTATTCTTAGAGACAAGGATACTTTGCAAGGCCAAGTTCAAAGACAATCTTCTTAGCAGAAGACTTGGGTGATGAGAGATGCTGGGCTGATTGGGTAGGGAGGTTGTCAGGCCCCATCTCCTTACACCAGGGTCTGGGCTTAGCTGCTGCTAAATTAACCCAATGTTACAGACATGGCACAAGCGTACCAACCAATGGTAGTGGTTCATATAACGAAGGACTTTATAGTTTGAAGACCAATGAGAAACTGTGTACTTTTTGAAGATGACATGTTTTAGAGGTGAGTATATGTTGTCCACCTGACAGTGGGCAGCCAATTACAATCTTATTTCCTATGTAATGTGTACATAGATGTTGCCCTTAAGCCTAACCTGATCCCCAGTAGGTTTTTCATTATTTGCCACATAGTATGACGTCACCTCTGACATATTTTGAGTATATGATCTTGTTTTTATGCAAAGATCATTGAGAGAAATCGAGTATACGCACGTTGATATTCATTGTAACTCCCTGTTTTAGATAATTGATAATAAAACAGTACTTTCCCATCTTCCTGAGTTGGTTCGGTTATTCTGTGAACCCATCCATGGCATACACGTTCCTAAAGGGCCATACGCTCATGTGGTAGCGGTGCGGATGGTTCAAAAAGATCCAAACTAGTTTGTCTCCAGAGTTTCAGATGATCGGGCATCCTCTGCCATTAGCTGAAAGATCGCATAGTTTCCTGTGGAGAACGGCCGAATAGAAATACACTTGCAAGAAAAACCGAGATGGTGGGCAGGTCTCCCTTTGAAGAAATCCCTGCCCAGTTTCCACTGGCACTCTGCAGACGGAAGGCGAAGCGGTAGGATTTGAGGAGGAGTCGATACCTAAGGCCTCAAGTCGATAAATGAATGTTGAGTATACTAAGGAGAATGACAAATAAGGGGACCGGATTGTAATAATTTTGAGTAACGGAACCTAATTTTAGAGATAAAAAAGACTGCCTAGAGGTTCCTGATTCAACGGAATCAGAAGGAGACATTTGAAATCCCAATAGGGGTAGAGTGAAATATAAAACGTACAATCAGGATTACGTAAGGTGATATCTCAAACCCTGTACAGGGTAAAAAATAAAAAAAAATATGGAATTGGTGATCACAGTGTTTATAATGTGTAATGTTTGACTAGTCTGAATGTTTGTTGTTGAGTAAACTATCGAAGAGCGATAGAGATTGTGAAAAATGTACAATAATTGAGGAGCAACAGTGGTTTAGTTATAGCAAAGTGATTGGCGCCAATCTACAGAATAGATACGCCAATCAAGAGCTAGGATAGGATTGAACTGTGGTTGATGGTGCTTGCTCATATATGTTGTTTTAAAATGTTGAAAAGTGGTGATTTCAGCCAAGGTATAAGGTTTATTTAACAGTATGGTAAGCATCAACAGTAAATTGAGACTTGTCATTATCGGGGATACTACTCTCATGCACCTATGCAAGACACTGCCAAAGCATATGCCCAAGCTCAAACAGTACAGTGCAAAACGGGAAAAGGACACAGAAGATAAAATGTTCATGCTGTGGCAACAAGGGGGATCATTGTCAAGAGCGGTATTGCAACACATAACCACATACTTAACACTGCGTACACAGGGAAGAAATTAGAGAAGGGATTAACGATTTTAGAGCTGTGGAAGATGTATCAAGAGGAAAGAGAAGACCCACAACCTGAGGAGTGAATGCTTAACCAGCATAAGGGAGAAGGCATTGAGCCCTCAGCTCCCCTTAACTTACTTGAGGCAACGGGGTTGCTACGGAAGAGATAGGAGTGTATCCTAATTGAAAGCAGCAGCGGATTATAGTAATCCGATATATGAACCGACCACTTATAGTAGAGATTTGTAAGGTCATACAAGATATGGAAGAAAAGAGTGAGCAGTCGAATTTGTTGACAGAAATAGACAGAGTGATTAAAAGATGAAAAGGAGAAAATGATAAGGCTGATGAGGTAGCGCTCATGCAGAACAAATAGATGGGAGGACAGATAATATTCAAGAAAGATAGGAAAATTATCGAGGAAGTTAGGCAAAGAGAAGAAGGGACGAACAATAAAAAAAAGAAAAAGAACGAGAGAAGAAAATAAAAGAAGATGAGCAGAAAAGGAAAAGCGGGGAGCAAAAAGAACAGATATACCAAGAAGAACAAGAGAAAATAGAAGAACAGGCAGAAGAACAAAGAAAGTACAATAATAGACAAAGAACGATAGAAGAGACAGAAAGTAAAGCAAGAAAGACTAGGAGGAAGTACAAATACTAAGGGACAAAAGATTACAGCGACAAAGGGAGTAAGAGGAAAGAAGGGAAGGAGTAGGAGAGGAGAGGAATGAAGGTAAGAGGAAGAAAGAATTAACGGGGTTGCGAGAAGGCAAAGAGAAGTAGATAAAGAAATAGAACGAAAAAGGAGACTCATTCGTAAAGAACAAATGAGGCGAAGCACAGAATTACGATGGGAAAGAGTGGAAGAGATTCTTCCGATAAAAGAAGCAACGTCAGCAGTATCTAGAGTAGCACTAGAAGAAAAAAAAATTGATGCAGAAAGCATTGGAGAAAGGATCAATCAAGTCTATCAACAGTTAAGTCGAGGTAGCGAGTATGGAACTCGAGGGAATGGTGATCGTTCCCCAGTACCTCAATCACAGGGTGAGGAGGGAAACCTGTTCAGTGATGAACGTCGAGCATTGTCTTTGAGCAGACTGTACTTAGGCAACGGTGCAGGGGATGAAAGCCACACTACATGGGGCCTAGAAATGTCAGACGAGGAAAGAGAAAAAGGGAGAAAAGTAGGTGCACACTGCTTTTAGGAATGATTATGGATGATGTACTTAGGAGTAACACCAACTAGGTGTTAACATTATTTATTATTAGGGAGGTGGAGAGTAGGAAAAGAGGGTTCTGGCGCAAAAGCGGTCTTGGGGCAGCAAGAGGGAGCGGTGTGCCCATGAAGGAAGCCTGCAAATGGATAAGGAAGTGAGATGGTCGGATCTGGAACATCCTAAAGATAGAATGGCAGATCCCTTAGCATATCCTGAGTGTCCCTGTGGACGATCACATAGTGAGAAGGGAGAGTCTCCACCATATGTAAGCAGGTTAAGGTCATTACCAACAAGGAGACAGACATGGATAGACCAATGGTGGGATCTGACTATGAGATAGGGTTCACACAGTTTCCCTTATTAGAGAAAGGGGGAGCAAGACTGTAATACATTCCATGGCCACACATTGACAAGGACAATTTAAAATGAAAACTCCCTAGTTTAACTTCTCCTAGCAGCTATTCTTGGAAGGAAAGCTGATGACATATGGAGTAGAGCGGGATAATCAAGTTTGACTACACAGAACACAGCGCATGGTGGAGTGTCATTTAACAATTGTAGAGCAGACGTTTGGAGGGCTCTCAAAGTAAAATTTCCTGACACATCAGATATGGGTGCAATTATGACATGTAAAATGAAGGAAGATGAAGATCCTACTGCTTACATTCAGGATATCCAGGAGGAATGGCAGCTTGAAACTCGCGAGCTGTGGGGAAAGACAGTGGCATTATTTTATCATATTTTATGTCAGGGGTTGCCTGAGCCAGTACAGAGGCAGATTAAGAAACAAGTAGGGATGGAAGCAAACCCATGGGCTGAGATACAGTTGACAACAGTACATCATTTTCAGTTATTACAAGAAAAAACAAAAAGAAAGATGAGAATAGAAAAATTGAGGAAGCTAAGTTAGTTCAGAAAAAAAATGTCAATATATATGCCATAGAAGGGGTAGTACTGACAAGGGGAGAAGGATTGGGAATGCAGGAAGCAATGGGTGAATCACAGGCAAATAATTCACGCCTGATGGACCATGGTGGATATGGGTTTATGCCACGAGGCTGACGTATGGGTTATAGAGGAAGAGGCGGTAGATTTCAGAATAACCAGGGTGGGTTTCAAAATATACAGAATGAGACCCAGAGTACGGATATAATGAAGGAGGAATTTACAGAAGAGTTCCCCCAGTATTTTGGAATTGGGGAATGACAGGACACATTGTGCGCATATGTGGGAGCCAAGGAAATGTTCAAAATGGGCAATGTTCCAGAGGGGGGACAGCTTATCCTCTACCACATGGCACATAGACCAGAGAGGGCTACGCCCAAGATCACACATCTTATCAGACACAAGCGCTGCAAGCACAACAGGTACAACAGCAGGCACAAGTACAAATTAATCTGCCACAAGGGCAGTGGCAACAAGCCCCCATGCAGACACAACAGTATGCAAAAACAGGACAAGTATTGACACCCAGAATAGGAGTTGTCACTGTGGTAGGAGGACATTCTTTCACAGGGACGGGGATGAGCTTATATCCACAAAAGGACAGCTCACAGGTTGACTTGATGTGTTCAGTACGGTCTGTGACACCAGTCCCCCAAGAGGAACCAAGGGTCAATGTGACGATAGGATGCAAATCATTGTCTTTTCTTGTAAACAATGGAGCAACTCATTCATGTATATGAGAAGGAAAATATCCAATGGCAGGTATTGCCATGACTGCTCAAGTGTTCGTTCGAGCTACTGATAAATTACCAGTCTCCATAGGAGAATGTGACATGACTGTTCCTTTGTTATATTCATAACAAACACTGGTTAATATTTTGGGAAGAGATTTAACAATGAAACTGAACATGATGATTTCATATACCAATCAAGGAATAGTGTGCTCCACTCCAGGAATACACTATTTAGCTGTGGGAGAGTTTATACTGGCATTCACATGGCAAGTGGCTCTGCGAGGCGTTCGGGTAGATCCAGAGATTTTTCTATATGGAGTAAGCCTTTTACTGACGTGGTTGACTGGTTTGGAGGGAAAGATTGTGAGGATACCTGATGAATTACTGTTTAGACCATGAATACCTATGGGTGAGGAGGATGGACAGACTATTCCTATAGAGTTGGAAGCACCCATAGTACAAAAGGAAAAGGAAATGCTCAAAGGAGTAGACGATGAGGGAAGGTCATGGAGAACAGTGATAGCTCTTGAGGAAGGGTACAGATTGACTGACATAACTGATGACGATATATTCGGGGAAGATCGAAGTGATGATGAAGTTTATGTTATTCATGAGCATTACATACTGGACAAGGATAGAGAAAAGGGAACTCCCACAGCGAATGGCGAGAATGCGCCAACGACCAGCATTCTTTCAAGTGGATATTGAAAAGGTGCCCGGTGCCCAGTGTCTTATGGTCCAAAGGCCCTTATGACATAGGTTTGTTGAAGGGGATAGGGGAAGTTAACATAAAGCTTAAGCCAGGAGTGATTTTACCTTGAGCAAAACTGTATCCCATGTCTTGAGAAGCTGTTGATGGTATATTTCAGACTATTTCAGCGCTAATGAATCAGGGGGTTCTGGTGCCATCAGAAACATTGTGTAAGACTGCAGTGTATCCAATTAAGAAATCTAAAGGGGTGTTGTGGAGATTTATACAGGATATGAGACCTCCGAACCAGATTGTAGATGCTGAGTTTCCTTTAGTTCCTAATCTGGTGACAATCTTGTGTAATATCCCAGTGGAAGCTTGATATTCACAGTGATCAATTTGAAAAATTCATTTTTCTTGATCCTGTTGCACAAAAACTCCCACAACTTCACTTCATGTACGTTTTTCCAAAAGAACTAAAACATACTAGGCTGCCTCAGGGGTACTGTGAACCCCCAATGTTCTTTAACAGAGTCCTGCAGGTACGGTTGATGTCACGTAGGCGGAGTTGTGGGATGTCTCAACCCACTAATCCAAGCCCTGCAACATCACTGTGCATTGCTGGCAGCAGAAACCTCGGAAATGGCCGCTGGAAAGCATGCTGCTCGCTAGAAATCACTAGAAAGTTTGCAGTGAAAATCTGAAAAATAGGCCACCATCTACTTTAGCCTATGTCAGTGATAACACAGGAGACCACTGTCAAAACCCATCATTTGGCTGCCCACAGAGCAAAATCATTGCAAAAGAAACAGGGCTGTTTGAAAAATCAGTTTTTATTTGGTGTCAAATTTGCAAAAATCATGGCCCAAAAACCACTCAAAAAGATCCAACCTTCTTGTTGGGTGGTCAACATCATTCTACTTCAAGAATCTACATACATATAAGGTCCACAGAAGTATGTGTTATCTGAACAATGTCCACTTTTGAGGATTGCTTGCTGAAAGAAAGCTGTCAAAAATGGGTGTCAGAAGCCGGCGATTTAAAACCATTTTGTGTAAAGTTGTACATTGAACCCAAACTATGCCAAAGAAAGACTTGCTATCAGAAGCCTAAGAGGTGGATACAATTCAAAACTATATTCTGAAAAGACTTGAAGTAAGAAATGATTTGATGTATTTGTGAAAAATGTGAGTTATATTATAAGATAAGACAGTTTTTAGACATTGGGTTTCAGAGTTAAAAGTTTCCCACACTGTGCTTCAAACAAATTCCACACCTCTCCCTGAACAAAGGACACTTCCACCTGCCCTTGGCTAAGAGATTGACAGGCTGGTGTCAAAAGGAACTGGGAGTGGCACCCTGGCCTGTTGCTCTGAGTGAAAACAATGGAGCCCTTGAGCTGAATAGAAATGCTAATTTGGGTGTGACTGACAACAAACTTCTCTGCCAGGAAGAAGGACATGTGAACTATGAGTCAGCCCAGCTCTGGAGGCGGATCAGACTGAAATGTGGATTTAACATTGGGTTAAATATAATAGAAAAATGCTTATACCAAATTGCACTGAACTGATAAAAATGTGAAACTTTGAGATTGTTAAAATGAAAAATTCACTCCCAGTTTAAGACTAAGCTGGAATCCGTGCGATGTTCTGGGGCTAAACCCCAGAATTTATTCATATTGTAACTACTGTGTTTATGCTAGGAACATGAACAATTACAGAAATATGCCCAGGTGGGGTGTGCATGCATGTCTAAAAATTGGTGCAGAACTAACATTGAGAAACCCACCAAAAGCGCAAAAAGTTGTCATTTACGAACTCAAGCTCATAGGAACAAGGGACTTGAACAGAGACGTGCCTTAATGAATCTGTGATGTGTATATGTAATATTAACAAGTTGTGCATATTGTAAATATGTTTTTGATGAAAAATAAGATATACTGTACAGGGACAAAGGGGAAGGTTTTCCCCTAAGCCATAAACATGAGGACACAGGATGACACGCTGCTCCTTTATCCAGTCAGGGGACAGGGAATCCTCTGTCCTATCAGATTCATAGAGGGTTGGGCATAGAGAATCAGCCTCGCCACCGACTTCGGAAATACATAAATAGGGACTACTGAGGACAGACAACACACACTTTCCACTTCTCAACTGATTTCTTGGCGAAGCAACCTGCAGGAAGACTCCAGACATAGATCCAGAAACCAGACTCCAGAACCAAGCTCTAGAACCAAACTCTAGAACTTTGAAGCAGAGAGGCCTAACCCAAAAGCTAAACTCTTTCAGCAGGCTTCAGAATCTTTTGCAACCTGATTTAACCCCTTAACGTCCAAGGGACTCACATTCAACAGTCTGGCAGAGCTGTTTTGCTATTCCAGCTAAGAACCCTGTGCTAGAACCAAGATCCAGATCCAGAGAGCAGAGCTGTATCCAGGACCCGTCAGATCCAGACCAGAGTGCCGTGTGGAGAGCAGAACCCAGTGCTTGATCCTGTCCAGTGGCGAGAGAATCCCAGCCAAACCCTTGACCACATCTTTGACGTGGCCCACTCCATTCCAAAGCCATAGGAGTGAGTATCTAGTCTAGAACTGTCCATAGCCATCTCTTAATTTAAAGTAATCCTATTCCATCCATTTCAACCTATCCATAACTGCATTATAGAATCGTGTGCCCATCCTGAATTCTTCTCATTATATTGTCTGTGATAATTGTAGCAAAAATCATCTTTGAGCTGATATTTTTCTGAAGAGGGACAAGTGTTTTGACGGACAGATGTCAGAGCGGAGGCTCAGCTGTTCTGGTGGCTGCCCGTTGAGTGTCTTGCTTCTTCATAGATCCTTAGTATAAGCCTATCCTTGTTGGTAAATCTTTAAAGCGCATCTTTCATTTTGAAATCTTGATTCTGTTTCTAAAAAATCTACAATCACAAAAACCTCTGTAACTTTTGAACCGCACGTCCTAGAACCAAAATTTAACTGTCATTTTGAAGCTAAGATCGTAACCTATAGTTATTCCGCAATTGCGTTTCCCGCACACGGGAATATTGCAGCGAATTGCAATTTGGCTCAATTTCACCACATATCAGAATAGCTGTTTTTTGTTTGCAACTGCTGAGTTTCGTTTTCAATCTGATAATCATTTATGAATCATTGCTAGTGTTGACCTGAACCAATTCAAAGTAACTCTCACTTATCCTAAATCTCCTTTAATGAGTTAAAATCATTTTAGCATATTTTCCCATTCATTGCCATCACATTCAAAAGCATTTTGGCCTGTTTTAAAATCATGCCTATTCTCTCTAAGCTTGCTGGGGGAACTGGGATTGAACTGCATTATTGATTGTAATCCTGAAACCTCTGTGCCCCCATTTCCATCTCTTCATATTGCATAGTGGGGGGAGTGAGTAGTCACAGGGGAAAGAGTGATCATATTGTCTTTTGTGGAAATCATATCATGTTTTATTTCTGTGCTGCATTCTTTCCCAGTATTGCATTTCCTTGAATCCATATAAAGTATTCTCTGCTACAGTATATTTCCCATTCCTACTCCTAACTGATTAAAGAGATGGTTGATATTGTAATATTACCCATTGCTGATCACTGTCATATTCATAAGTGTGCTATTCAAATATTATTCTATTCATAAAAGTGTGATATATATTTATACATATATTGTTCAATTCTTCAAATAAATCTTTTAATTTGCAAAACAAACCTACTTCTTGGCTCAGTGAGGTCGGGGAGATCCAAAGAGAGGGGCGTTATATAAGGGTTCATCATCCAGATTTAAACAACTTTTGACATAAAAATATATAAATAAGGGTTTCCATTGGGCATCCCATACTAGGCATTGACTTAGTTGGAGTGCTGGATTGAAGTCACTTACAGATTGGGGGCTCGTGGCGGGGCTTCTGGGGTAGAACTACCACTTGTGCAGCTTAATACAGTTTGCTAACTAATAGGATATATAAATCCTGTTGGGCTACCACGCTGTGTTACGCTGTAAAAGCACCCCTCAAAAAGGAACGCTCTCAGGAAACAGTCTATTTTGCAAAATAAAATAATAAACTTCCGTAAATCAGGAAGGAAATCAATTTCCAGAATGGCGACATTGGTAGACATCAAGATAGCTAAAGAACACCTTTTACATAAGTTATTTGTGAGAGGTGAGTGGACCGAGCAGGATCAGAATGTGTGGTTGCAGGCAATCACACAACAGATCACTGCAACTGGGTTAGATATCTGGAGAGATCATGGTCCCTTACATGTGGCCCTGAGTGAACTATATGTAGCTCTAAGGCCAAGGATGAGTACAACAAGATTGCCAAGATAGCAGCATATTTATATTTATCTATGAGATCCATACAGGACAAATGTGCTGAAGGCCAAGATCTGGCAAGTAGGCAACTGATGGCATTAGAGGAGGCCCAATCTCATCTGGACTCTTCTGAGCAGAAGCTGCATAGGAGCCAGGAGTCAGAAAACGAAAGTAGGCAGTATCTAGTTAAAAACAAAGATGATATGGGTATCCTGCAACAGGAAAGGGCAGACCAGGATACCAGAATTCTGGCCTTGCAGAAGGAGTATTAAGAAGGTTTGGACTCCCTACTGCAGAGCCAGAAAAAGCTGGAGCAACAACTGGATTTCAATAGGGCATGCGCAGAGCAGGTAGTCACCCTGCAAAGCCACCTAGATAGAGAGAAGGCAGAGAGCAATACAATATTTCTGAAAGACCTGGACACCCAGGCAAAATTTGAGGAAGAGTGCCAGAAAGCTGGTGGCCTTCAACGGCAGAGGGATGACCTGGCGGCGCAGAGGCAGGCTCTTGCTCAGGAAAGGGATACCTTAGGTCAGGAAGTCTGCCACTTAAAAGGGAAACTGGAAGAAAATCACCTGGCCCTCCAGGGACTGGGTGACCTCCAGAAAGAGCATAAAAACGTGTTAGAGCACACGAGGAGGGTGGAAGATGCTCTGGCCAGAAAGGATCAGGCCAGTAGGGACGGGACTCAGGAGGTAACCCTCCTGCAGCAAAGACTGGCCCAGTAGTCCAAGAAAAATCAGGAAGCACACAATGATAGGCTCCAGCGACAGGTAGCCATGCAAGAGAGACTGATAGAATCTAGTAAGGCCTTGATTGAAAGGTAAGTAAGGAACAGAAAGCTCAGGCTCTTGCATGGCAACAGGGAGCAGGGGTGGATAGAGATGAGGTTCGCTGGGAAAGGGAAACACCTGAGCATAACCTCAGGAGGCCTAGTACCAGAGGCATTCATCTCTCCCAGTCCCTGGACTCTGCCACCCCCATGACCCCTGGCGCACATGAGCCCAGGGCCACGGAGATGGCAGATTACTATCCAGTCAGAAGTATGGGGCTCCTAGGCCACCAGTACCTCCCAGGAATGGATGGGCGGGCATCTGGGTATGGGAACCCAAGTACAGTGCAATTTAGTGGGGAGCCCCAGGAGAATAGGCCCACTAAGGGCATCCTCAAAACCTTGCCCAGTTAGGTCAGTGGGGGGGTACCCATCAAACCCTGGCAGCAAGGAGGAATCAGAAGACTCCTCTGAGCATCCCAGGACACAGGAGACTAGGTCCCCACATTCTGCCAGCCATTCCCAGGCTTGCAGAACCCGGGAGAACCTAGAAGATCAGACGGGCACCTCTGGGAGCAGTGCCTCTGAGTCAGAGGATGAATGGAACAGGGTTACCCGAACCAAGAAGCCAATAAGGCAAAAAGGGACTTGCTTAAGGACCCCTTAAAACAGATTAAGGCAATAAGGAGTGTCATCATGCCTTATCACAAGAACGCCAAGTATTCTGTGTGGAAACACTTAGAGCTCTTTGAGCAAATGATGGAGACTTTCCATTTGAAAGACAGCACTAGCTGCATTCAGTACGTAAAATGGACATTCGCGCAGAATACTGCAGTTTCTTTGCGGGGCGGAAGACCAAGGTCCACATATAGGGTGGCCGTCTTAAAGCATTTTTCTGTTCACAGAAATCTCCAAGAGGCTCACAAGGCAGCCTACAATTTACAATGTGGGGAGGATCAGGCCCCACAGGAATTTGTGCAGGAGTTGAAGCGTGCCCCCCGATAACCCACCGGTTCCCAGGGAGGAGGCACAAGGGGAAGGAGGGTGTAAAGCCTTGGAGGAAGCTTCCTTCCCCACTTGTAAACAGCCCCTGGAAACCCAAGAACCAGAAACAAAATCTCCTACCCCTGAAAGTCTGCCACCCAAGGAGCAGTGGGGGGAGTAGGAGAAACAAAGGACCCAAACAGACCCATTTTGTGGAGGAGGTACAGATCTTCCAATTTGAAGGAGAGGGATCCTCCGAGGATCCTGGGGAAAGGATCTTCTCCTTCAGAGAGAACTCCTCCCAAAGAAAAATGGGTCCCAAGGGATTCAAATTCAGACTGGGTAGATTTGGGGACTGAGCTAGCACTGCCCATCATCCCATCCCAGAACCAACAGCATCAAAATCCCCTGGTTCAAACCCCTCCTGGTGACTGCCTCCAAAAAGGGGGGTGCGGCCCAGAACCGGAACCAGGGGAACTCAAAACTCCTCCCATCTCTAGTTGCCACCTTTTTCTTGCAGATTTCCAAGACTCTCCACAGAATTCTGCACAAATCTCTTCTCTCTCCATATCCAAAACTAAAAAAACTAGCCCACCAGTTGCCCAAAAATGTGCATTATCTGTGCCCCCTTGCGGAGAAGGAGGGAAGACAATGTGCCCCGGTTCAAGTACAGGGGCAGGGTACAGTTTTGGCACTGGTGGACACTGGATCCCAAGCTACCCTTCTGTCCAAAAAGGCCTTTGATTAACTAAATTCAGGAAGGGGGGAGAATTACCAAATTCCTCTCACCTCTCTTCGTGGACAACTTCAGAACTTTGATGGGAAGGAAATTCCCATCGAGGGGACAGCGGATTTGGACATTAAAATTGGGCAACACAAGGTGAAACACCCGGTCATAGTGGAGACTCCAGAGGGAACCCCTTGTTTGCTAGGGAATGACCTCCTGAGAAGGTTGTCACCCCTAATAGATTGCGTAAACAAGGTCCTCTGGACCCAGACTAGCCGACCAATAAAATTGAAACAAAGTGTCAACCATGTTAGTTTAAACGGCACATGCCACATGGTTGAAAAAAAATCTGACCAAGTAGAATTTCACTTCCAGAACCACCAAATTCCAGATGTGACAGTAATAGCAGTAGGACAACAGACTGGTGATGGGGGGTCCTCTCTATTTCTGAAAATCAACGTTCCTTCCAGTTTAAGGTGGTATTCCACACTGGAAGGAAACACTCTGAAATTCTTTACTAATACAGAGTCAGACAATCCCACTCTTATAGTCCAGAAAGATGTGACATCAGCACAGAGCCTGGCTGATATTCAGCAAATTGGAGAGCAGTTGTTCATCCCAATTCAGTTAAATGAAGGGAAGGACTCTGTTCTCTCCCGAGTGTGTTTGAACAACAGTAAGAGCTTCATCAGCGAAGCCATGTGCCGCCAACTCCCAAAAGATCCAGCCATTCCCACATTCAAACTGATAGACAAATGGGAAAGGGATCTGGAAACACCCAATTCCAAAAACTCCTGCAAGAGGTGTATGCTCAAAATCTCCATTGGCAACAAGAGCATAGTCCATAATTGCTGGGTTGTGCGAGACGTCACTGCCGCCTTTTACTTAGGCAGAGACATTCTCAATCGCTTTGTCATTAGTTTGGACCTAATAAACTTCAAAGCTTGGTCCCGATTAGCGGATAACCCCATGGGCTTTGATGATCCAGAGAAAGCATTTAGTTCAGCGCAACTGCTGCCTTATGCAGTTGAAATTCAGATTGGAGAGGAAGTCGCCATCCCAGAGGGACCCGACAATTCTCCCTGGAAGTGAAAGTTAAAAGTGGACAGAAATTGAAAAACCCTGATGCTTATTATCTTCATCTAAATACTTCTCTCCAACAGCAAGGGTTGGGGGTAAACCCAACACCACTAGTCAATATAGAACATGACACCATTCCAATAGAGATGGATAACAGCAACTTAAAGAGTATCACTCTAGCCTCAGGCACCATTATTGGAATGGTGGTTGATGACCAACATTTTTCCATTGATTTAGGAAATTAACTGTTAGGACCAATCCCCAAGGACTGTTTTGACAGTGACAGTGATGACAACACAACACCAGACAGGATCTTTACCCGGCATGGGGGGAACTTCCTAGTGTACACTTCCTGCCGTTATGGCAAGGAAGATGTGACTTGTGACTTCAGAAGGGATGAGGTGATTTTCCAGGTCCATGCGGGCTGCCTTTCCCATCTGAAGCCTCCAGTCCAAATCAGCACTCTGACCAGGTACTGCTCCACCCAGCTGGAAGAGGCCACTGAGATAGCGATACTAGAAGTCTTTCCAGGCTTCAGGCAGATGGTTGAAGAGAGAGTCAACCTAGCTGATGCCTGTGTGACTCTGGAGCAAAAGCAAAAGTTGAAACAAGTTTTCTTGGATTTTCAAGATCTCTGCGGTGGACTAATATGACTGTGGTCGCACCGACATCCACACAACAACAATTCCCATGGACACTGGCAGTGTTTGTGAAGCAATATTGCTTGCCTCTCACATCAATGAAGTCCCTTACTGAAATCATTAAGAACCTTGAGTCCCGTGGGATAATCCGTCCAGTCCACAGCACCTTCAATAATCCGGTGCTGGGGATATTGAAGCCGAACGGCCAGTGGAGACTCTGCGCTGACCTAAGGGAGCTCAACAAATGGGTCCATACGTCCTGATGGCCTCTTCCCTACATTGAACAAGGGCTGGCCCAGATCCAGGGGTCACAGGTATTCACTGCAATAGACCTGGCCAATGGATACTGGACTGTACCTGTCAGTAGGGAGGACCAATACAAGCTGGCTTTTACCTTTGGGGGCCAGCAGTACACATGGACCCAGACTCCCTTCGGATAAATCAACTCCGGCAATTAATTCAACATTTTCCTACACAAGGCCATGCCCGACCTGGGTGAGAGGGGTAACCTGGCATATGCAGATGATGTCCTCATCAAAAGCTCAACTGTGCAGGAACACATAGCGGAGATCCGTTGTGTTCTGACACAGTTGAGGGCTGCCAGAGCAAAAGTTTCCTTTCAAAAGGCACAGTGGTGTAGAACCTGTGTTAATGTATTGGGGCAGGAGATTACTCCTCAGGGTCTCTGTCCCCAGGAAAAGAAAGTGGAGGCACTCCAGAAATTAAAAGACCCCACAACTCTGCCGGGAACTAAGGAGCCTCCTTGGACTGACTAATTACAGCAGAAAGTTCATTGAGGGCTACATAGAGATCACCAGACCCCTGATTCATCTTTTAAAGGGGGGGAGGGGTCAAGTGAGAATTGTATTTGTATTGTATTTGTATTTGTTTATTTATGTTGCGCATCCTGCCCAAGGGCATCAGGGTGCATTTTTGGAAAGGTAGTTAAAAGAAAGTGTTACAAAAGGCGGTTACAGGTTACAGTTATATATATATAAATATATATATATATATATATATATATATATATATATATATTTATATATATATATATATATATATATATATATATATATATATATATATATATATATATATATATATATATATATATATATTACATGGACACGGTAGCGTCAATGTAGTTATTGTTAAGTTGGTGTTTCCATAGGAAGAGCATTTTTTGGGTGGCTTATGACTTCGCTCCCTCTGGACGAATCCTCACCAAACTTTGCAAAGCAAGTATATGGCCCACTCTGCATTTTTTGCAAAGTTTGGAGAGGTTTGGTCCAGGGGGGGCAAAGTTACAGGGGGGGGTCCCAAAACTTGTGTTTTTTTCCCATGGACATAATGGGAAGAAACTTTGCGCATGCCTACAGCCCAAACCGCTGGACGGATTTAAACCAAATTTGCGGCCGGAGCAGGGGCTTGGTCCTGAAAGCGTGCTTTTGCAAATTTGGTGTAAATCCATCCAGTAGTTTTTTAAAAAATGACCAAAATGTAAGGCAAAAAAATTAGTGGTATTTTCTTTTCCAGGACGACCGCGGACAGCGAGGTGAAACTAGGTTTAAAAATTGTATTTAGTGGAGTGTGTTGGTGTGTAAGAGTGTTTGGGGAGGGTGGGGGAATATGAGATAGGTGCAATGTTGTATTTTTTTATGTGCTAGACCCTTTTGTTTTGTTCGATTTGTCTGCGGACAACACGGCTGTTCTGAAATGTTCGTAAATAAACAGAATGGATTAGGTGTCAAGTTGAAAGTGTTCTAAGAAGACGCGTGGGGTCCTGGAATGTTCGCAGGGGGTGTCCTGAAGACGTTGTCTGTATTGTTCGTTGTCAAGCTGAAAGTGTTCTAAGAACACTTGCGGTGTCCTGAAATGTTCATACATAAAGAAAATGGGGGTGTCCTGATGGCGCTGTCCGTATCGTCCTCTGGCAAGTTGAATGTGTTCTAGGAACTTCCTTGTGTCCGCAGACATTAAAATGGTTGAAATGCTTGAATCTAGGGGTGTGATATGCTGCGGTGGTTGTGGCCAGGGTATAGAATGTTGGGTGCATGGCCATTTGGCCATGCACCCAAGACTCTATGCCCTGGCCACAACCATCGCAGCATATCACACTCATATGCCATGCACTCAAGAGTCTATGCCCTGGCCACAAGCACCGTAGCATATCACACTCATAGTGGCTTATAACTTTGGGTCAAAAACAAATTTATAAGGAACAATGTTATAAGCCAGTATGGGTGTGATATGCTGCGATGGTTGTATTTATCATGTTATACTTACTATTTGGTTTAGTAACAGAAGTCCATGTTTTTCTTGTTCATTTCTGTAATAAAAGAAAATAGCATGTTAGTATTAGTATTTTATAAAGACTTATTACATTGTACAATCATAATTTGTTCTTTTTTTTTACCCTCATATTTAGTAGATGACAAACCAGAGTACTGTGCAATGTGCTCAGTTTCTGTGTTTGTTGCTAAAATCATTGGGTCTGTGGGAGAAGAAAAAATCCATGTTGGATAAAAAAAACTTTTTCTGTTATGCTACAGTTTATTTGTTTGTTTGTTTTCAGTGTTTACTTGTTGTTTCTGGCTAATGCTTTATACATTGGATTGTTCCAGTTTTTGGGAGCAGTAAGATATTAGGTATTTGTTTGGATATTGTAAAATTTTGGAGCAGTTAGATACCAGTAGGCGTATTCTAACTATTTATTTTTTTATATAATTTCGTGGTATTGCTTTATCTATTTGGATATTTCTAAATTTTGGGACAGTTAGATACCAATTGGCGTATTCTAACTGTCTATTTTTTGCTCTATTTGAGTGGTATTAATTTATCTGATTAGTTGTTGTAGCATCTTTGGGCAGTCAGTTAGCTTTTGGAATATTGTGACAGTTTATATTTTTTTACTACAAGTGTACTTAAGGTTTAAGTACAGTTTAGTTATCAAATTTTGGTTTTAAGAACATTAAATAAGTGTTTGTAAGATTTGCTGGTAATCTCTGCTTTAGAGTAACTGTACTATCATTACATTCAAACCATCCACATTTCTTTTTTATATATGCAGTCTAGTGCCCTGAGTTGGTTGTGGCTCCTGCGTGGTAGATGATACCAATTGTTGTGAAGGTTTTCCTACCAAGTGATATTTGACCATGTGTGAATCCAGTCAGCTTGCAGTTCTTTTTGGTACCATCTGCATTGTAACGTAGAAGCATTAGTATTACGTATTTACTATGTGTTTGTATTACTAACGTGGAGCGATTATCTGTATTGCAGGTCGAACATAATCTACTGTGGTTTGCATTTTGTACAAGTTGCTGAAATGGAACGGATTCACAATTAGGTATTGATATATACACAAAGCGCTCATTGGGGATTTGTTCTTCTGTCACATTGTTGCAGAGAGTGCATGTATGTTTCCACGGTTTATAGTCATAATGTCGACAACAAAAATGTCGACAGTCAAAATTTCGAAAAAAAAATGTCGAAAAAAAAAATGTCGACTTTTTTTTCAATGCATTTTTTTTTTAAATGGGGGGGTTCCCCCCCAAACCCCCTTTTTTAATTTTTTTTTTAATTTTTCCCTTTTTTTTAACTCCCGAACCCCTCAAATAAATATATAATTAAAAAAAACGAAAGTCGACATTTTTTTTTCGACATTTTTTTTTCGACATTTTTGTCTGTCGACATTTTTTTTTCGAAATTATGACTGTCCACCTGTTTCCACATTTATGAAATCTGGAAGATTTCATTTATAGGTATGTTTTTATTTTCCAGTACTAATAGTAAGTAAATTAGAAATTCTTGTGGATGTTCCTGTGAGTTTATAGTGAATTTCACCATTCCAGCACAGTAGTCCAATTGTTTTCTTATTCCATAAACACTATACGTGTTGTTAGGATTGTTTGCTGCATTTCTGTGAAGTACTAACATTTGCAAACACAATGGGTCTGTACTGTGTAAGTAAATGTTCTCAACAATTGGTGGTAATTGAAATAGAATATTCATTGCTACATTTGCGTAGCAACTTACACCAACTATATTTGAGAGTTTAAATGGACCAGGTAGTTCTGTATCTGACTGCTTTTTTTGGAGTTTGTCTTCCTTCTTTGAAGAAGTACCTGGTTTACTTTCCCTAATAGATTTTTTTTTGCTTGTGGCACTTGATGAAGTATTACTTTCTTTTACACTCTTTGGAGGATTTGCAGTGACATCCTGTTGCTTTTCTGTTTGATTTATTTTTCTTTTATAATGTTTTACTTTTTGTGGAACAGAATATGTGTTTAGATGGGGAGTGTATAGTGAACGAAGTCTATTGTATTCTAAAATGCAAGGAATATCAGCATTTATTTTACTTGCATCAAAGTTGATTAGAAATAGACCGTCAAGTGTACGTAAGCGTGATAATGCTACGTAGCTCATGCCTTCTTTAAAGACTGTGTTACCAATGTCTATCATTGCTTTGTCTAGGGTAAGACCTTGTGATTTATGAATGGTGACTGCGTATGCAAGAGTTAGAGAAAATTGTTCTCTGCGTACAAACATGTCTTTTAAGAGAAGTAATCGAGCTGTTGAGCGTCCTATTCTTTTAACTTCGGAAAGTTTGTCAAAGAGAATATTGACAAACTGAATTTTGTTGTCACATGGGTATGTTTGAAAGCCAACAACTGTACCCAGTGCTCCATTAACTAGTCCTTGGTCCACGTCAAGGTTACGTTTCAGCATTACTCTGCAGTTTAAGGATAATTTCAATATCTTTTCCAAGCCTACTGTGTTTGAGATTGATTTTTCTAAACTATTTAGTCTTGCTGTGGCTTGGTCACACATGTGTAGTGTCATTCCATGTACATCTAGTTTGTCTGCGGCACTAATTTCCATTATTGGTTGCATTTCTTTACTTAACATGATTTCATTGAATTTGAAACAGCTTGCAAGAGTTGGCATTAAAGCCATACAATTGACATTGTTGTGGGGTAATTGTTCCATAACATCTGTAGCACATGCATTATCACCATAAAGTGCATGAATGTGCCTGGTTTTCAATATTGCCTCTGCTTCTTTAGAATGTATAGCAACTCTGATACTTTTTAAGATGTTGGCATAAGTGAGATCTGCAGATTGGCACATGTTTTCTGTTAATTCTCTGTATTGGAAATGTTGCCAAAGGTTGACATTTCCAATGCTGCCAACAGTTTTACGCAGAGTTTGTGTCCTAATGTTTGAAAAATAGGCTCACCTTTTACTGGTGTCATTTGAAGAAGATCTCTGAAAACAATAATGTGTTTTCCTGCAAAGAGCTCTTCATAGTTTGTTTTGAGTACTTCCTGTAATCTGAGGTGGATCAAAGCCAACATTAGGTTGGAGACCATGCTCACTTCATCTATTAGTAGCATTTTCATTTGTTTCAATACTCTGCGTAGTTCCATTGCAGCTTCTGCAGTAATTTTGTAATAATCCAATTTGTTTTGGTGTTCTACTGGCAGGAGTAGTAATCGGTGTAAAGTGACACCACCTATGTTGTAGGCAGCTAAACCTGTGGGGGCAGTGATAACAGTTGACAGTTTGGTGTTTGTCAATTGTTGAAGGAACTTACTGATGATTTTGATTAGGAATGTTATGCCAGAACCAGCTTCACCACTGACATACAATAGTATAGGTTTGTAATTTTGACAGATGCATTCTTTGTTTTCATGTTGTACACCATGTGCAATTTCTTTTGTTACTTCTTGAAAAATGCTATGTTGCTCTTGTTTAGCTTTGATTGTAGTATAGTTAAGTCTTCTTTATCTTCATACTGACACATGGTGTTTTCTACTTCTATCATAGCTAATTCTGCCTCATTTGTTATTAGTGGGTCTCCCACTGGTTCTTGGCTTCCTGTGACAGAAGGTTGACTACTGTCAGGAGTGTCCCTATCTAGTTGGGCCTGGAGATCTTCTTCGTGTTGCTGTTCATTGTGCAACATTGTTTTGTACTGTGCAAAGTTTCCATCAGTTATACTGCTTTTTTTTGCTTTGAAAGCGTCTTCATATGAGTCATAGTTATCAAGTATTTCTTCTTCTTTTCTCCATGGTTTAAAGAGTTGTAGCAGGGACATGTAATATACTTCTTTATGTTGAGGAGTCTTTAATGAAAATTTGATATGATTAATTAAATTTGGTTTGGTGAGTTTTACTAAGCTGCCTTCACAGTTTGTCACTTTGTATTTACAGTTTTGTTATTCAGGTTTTATATTATTTTTGTATGTGTAGTTTTGGGCTTTGTGGAATAGACTCACGGTTTCCAGAGTGGTACTCCTGTTTGGGTAGTATGTGTCCAATAAATTGTTTTTTAAAATGTCTTGGCTGTTGGGATCATGTTTGGCTATTTTTTCTATATCTTCGTATGATTTTAGAACTCTTTTTCTAGATTTAGCTGGACCAAGACTTAGCCATACTATATTTGCAGATTTACCATACAATGCAGTACCAGTTAATCGATCAGCTGCTTCATAGGATCCCCGTTCTCTATGGGACAGCATTTTTATGCCCAAGCTGTATAATTTCTGAGACACTGTTTTATCTTATGACAGGTCATTCCAGAGGTCTTGAAGCTCTGTCTTTTCTGATTTGGTTAAGTATGCTGTGACATATCGTGCAACTGCAGTAGAATTGTCTGCAATGTATTGCACGTCTATGTTTGCATTCCATAAGTGGGCAATGATTGCATTGTAATTATTGATATATTTTTCTTCTTCTTTTCTTTTTATGCAATATGTATTTTTAGGTGACTTGCCTTTAACACTATGGGTCTCATTACACGGTAGGCGGAGAACCATGGCGCTATTAGCGCCATGGTACTGTAAGAGGATTCAATCCAGCACTAGAGCTAAGTCAATGCCTAGTCTGGGATACTGAATGGAAACCCTTATTGATATATCTTTATGTCCAGTTCATGAGTTCTGGATGACTACCCCTATATAACACCCCTCTCTTGGAACCCCCCTGACCCCACTGAGCCAATAAGTAGTTCTGTTTTGCAAGTTTAAACGGTTTATTTGAGAATGTAAACAATATATATATCACACTTTATAATAAATTAATAATTAATATCACACTTCAGAACATGAGCAGTTAACAACAATGGGTAATGTTCTATTAATAAACTGATTTGATTACCCAGCAGTAGTATAAAGGATGAGGTAGCACGCTTGGGAATAGGAACAGAAGAATAAGGTGGTAGAGAATGCTTTATCTAGTTTCAGATGGATGCAATGTTGAATGAAAATGCAATACAGAAAATACTCAATATGATTTCAACAAAACAATGTAATCACTTTTCTCTGGCAATCCACTCCCCCCCTTATGCAATGTAAGGAAATGAAGAGGAGAGCACAAAGTTCTTAGAAATGCAATCAAATGTAATTCAGTTCACCCCAGCAAGCTTAGACTACAGAAGTTTGAAACCCAGGCCCACCAAAATGCTTTTATATGTGCTGGCAATGAAGTGAGGAATATGCTGAAATGGTTTTAATTCCCTTTAGGAGGTTCAGGGTGAGTGAAATATACTTGGGATGAGTTCAGGCTCACTTTAGCAAGGATCTAGGAGTAATTAGCAGGTTAAACGAATTTTTGGCAAAGGAAAGCAAGGAAGCTGCTGTTTTCACACGTGGCTGGATTTTTAACCAAATCGCGAATCGCGGCAAAATTCGCGAATGCGTGAATCACGATTACGGCAAAAGTATGCGGAGAAGCTTGTTGAAAAGCTGGAATTCTAAACTTTCAGAGGAAAGTTAAACCAAGTTCCTAGCCCAAACGGTTCCAGAGATACGGACGATTAAATAAAGGTAGTTTTTCGGATTTGAAATTTTAAAAGTTCAAAGCGACAGCTTGCAGCTAGAAAATGACAGGTGACAGTTCTACTTAGGTTAAATAGATTGAATTATATTATATTAAACTAAGGGATAGGTTCTGAGTTTTGCTGAGTACTCACAAGAGATTTTGGACAGGAAGGTGACTTTGTCACGGATCCGGTCACTGCGCACAGCACTTCACAGCGATCTGGTCTCCGGTTCCGAGTACAGCTCTGCTTTCTGGGTCACCAGCACTGCTCCTGGATCTTGGTTTCTGCTGGTCTGGTCTAGCACCGGTCTGCACGGCTTCTAGTCCCGCTTTCTCCGGACACAGCAATGTTCTAGGCAGGGAATTCAAAGAGCTCGCCTGGCTGTTGATAGTCTGCAAATGATTTTTGGGCCTGCTGACAAATACTTTTGCTTGCAGTGGGCCTTCTTGGTTCAAAGTTCGGTAGTCTCTGTTTAGCTTGGAAGTCTAAGTGTAGGATCTCTGGATGTGAAGTCGTCGGTCAACATGCTCCGCAGCAAATGGAATTGAATGTCTCTACCTGTCCCAGCAGTCTCTTTTTATGTGTTTTGAAAGTGGGTGTGTGTGCAGCATCACTAGCCAGCCCCTCTTTCAACTGCCCATTGGTCAAGCTTTCCGCACTGCTTTGATTGGGGAAGGAAATGTGTGTCATGGTGATGCTGTAGGTTTTATGGGTCAGAGGATCCTCCCCTGGTCAGTTTGCCCACAAATCTATATTTGACCTAAAGACATATTTCATAGATACACAGTGGTTTGAAATTACATGCACCCATCACGTATCACATGAGGTATACTCTGTTCAAACTCTGATGTTTCTAAGAGCTTGCATTCAAAAACAGCAACATTTTGCGTTTTTTTACTGGTTTTGCAATATTGGTTTTTCATTAAAAATTATACACATATACACGGCCTGTCCATACATACTCCAGTAAATTCCCATGTCTCTAGCTTAAAAACAGAGTCTGTAGTATACATAAATAGCAGGGTTTTGCCCCAGAACATAAATCAAATTCCCAACGTGTCTTAAAAGGTGCACAGAAAAATCACAAGAATTATGGTATCATTTAAATAATTTTGACAAGTCCGCACCATGAGTTATACATCTTTCTTAAAATCATATTCTGGCCAACATGGGTGTGTCTTCCCAGGTCACATGGTGGAGAAACCAGTTTATCCAGTTTCTGCCAAGCTCAGAGACCCTGCCCCCCCCCAGCTTCTGCCAAGAGGAAGCTATTTTATGATTCCCCCAATAAACCATCTGCCTGGGCCCTGGAAGGCCCATTGTTCAAGAGGAAGCCATTTATGGCCTCCCCCCAATACACCCTCTGCCTGGGTCCTTTGTTTAGTCTCTAGCAGTCCCTTGGTAATTCAATCAGAGAGGGGTAACCTCCCCTCAGAATGCAGCCAGGCCTGAGAACTGCTGTGGATCCATTTTCACTCCAATTGGGGGAAGTTGTCAGGCAGAATCCAGTTCCTTAAGCCAGGCCCCAGCTAATGTCACTTTTAGTTACCCAGTTTTCTGCATTCAAATAAAACTAACAATTTTTACACATGCAGCTAGAATGCTGATTCTAAGTTCAAAACTATGACATTTTAACAGTTACAAACTATGTGACACTCAAAAGTAGGTCACTCAGTTAATTTAAACATTTCGATTTTGGTGGTTTTAATCCAGTTTCAGTTAGGCTGCTGACATTCATAGCTCAGCCAGTTTTGTTATGAACATTGTTTTGGGCTCTTCATCTTCCCAGATTTAGTATGCACACATACTTCATTCTGCCAGATGTCCGCTGGTGTTCAGTGAGATTTTTGGATGTGTTGCAATGTTTGAAAATAGGCTTTATGAGCTGGCATTCAGAGAAACAAAAGGTGATTTTAAAGTGCGGTTTTTCCTTTGGCACACATTTCACTCATGGCACCCCGGCCCATCCTGCTCGCACTGGTGGGTGGCAAGTTAGGCAACCATTTTGGTGTGCGCACAAACTGCGTGGTTCTCCTGGATTCTGGCGCACATGTGGGCTTTTTGGCCATCTTGGATTTTCTAAGCCCACAGCACCAAACGTTGCAGCATGATAGCTCAAACGTGGGTCAGGACACCCAACAAAGCCCCCCCACGCGACTGCACTTTGAATTTGAGTCGATGGGGAGTCGGGTGCACAGAAGGTGATGACCCACGCATTGGTATGTCCGCATAATCTTTTTCCAATTCTGCAAATGGCACAGTTCAGCATCTTTTCCTCCATCCAGTACTGATCGATCGGTTCTCCTCGCCGGTCCTGATGGGAATATTGGGCAGTACCCGGGGCCCATCGTCCTCCTTGGCCAGTCTCCAGGTTTTCTTTCTCCTAGGACGACAAAGGAAAAGCGGCAATACCTATTCATGGACTTTTCTCCCCCACCATTGATATAGTGGGGTGGCATATATATTTTAGAATTCAACAGATATGAACATGCACATTTTTTAAATGAAGAGACAGGAACACATAAACTTGAGAAACACAGAATTTGATAGGCTATATGTAGGATTTTTTATTGTTGGAATTGAATTACTCTGGAGCGGTACCCTCTGGGATTGCAGGGGACTCCTCCAGTTGCTGCAAAGTGTGCCTAGGATGACAACACTTCAACTGGTTTATGTGGACCCACTTGTCTTCCCCCTCTGCCAAACCGCCTTTGGGGATGCGGATCTTGTAGGCCACAGGGGAGATCTTGTCTATAATTTCAAACGGTCCCTTCCATGTAGGCAAGAATTTTCGCTGTTTGGCCTGGTTCCTTTGGAAATTGTATAAATAGACCCGATCCCCCACCTGATATTCCTTCCTGGAAGTTTTCAGGTCATAGTGGGTCTTCATACTCTCAGCTGATCTTTCTAGATTCCGCTGAGCATAGGCAAAAGCATGTTGAAGGTGTTTCCTTAAATTCTCCACATACTCATGAGTTGTGGAGGCATTTATTAGTGTCTGCTCTTGGGTCCTGTAGAGCAAATGCTGCGGAAGCACCATCTTGCGTCCAGTCATCAACTCAAATGGTGACATTTTGGTTGCAGATGAAGGGGTAGATCTGATGGCCATTAGGACCAGAGGTAATCGGATATCCCATCTTTGCCCAGAATCTGCCACAAACTTTTTTAAGATGCTCACAATGGTTCGGTTATATCTCTCTACTGCCCCAGAAGAAGCTGGCCGGTAAGCAATATGCAACTTCCTTTTGACCCCCAGTGTCTCCCACATCTTTGTCATTACTTCACTGGTGAAGTGGCTACCTCTGTCTGACTCATTCCTTTGAGGTAGACCAAAACGGGAAAAGATGTGGTTAATCATCAGGGCAGCTGCTGTTTCTGCCTTGCAGTTTGGGGCTGGGAGACATTCCACCCACTTGGTAAACAAGCATGTAACGGTCAACATGTACTTGTTTCCTCTAGACGAGCGAATCACAGGGCCTACAAAGTCGATTTGCAAATCTGACCATGGCAGTGTCATCCCCCTCTTTTGGAGGGGTGCACAGTGCGTGAGGGATGATGGCTGAAATTGTGCACACACAAGACACCCCTTCAAGTATTGGTCAAGGTCCTGCCCCATGTGTGGCCAGTATGCAACCTCTCTTAAGATTTCCAGTGTTGTGTGAAACCCCCTATGACCGGCGGTAGCCGCATCATGGGCGTGACTTAACATCAGGCTTCGGAAGGAAGTAGGAACCACCCACTGATCGTGGCCAGCTTTGGATTTCCTTACCAGCAAACCGCCTTGGATTCGGAACATTTTTGGACATTTCATCAACACTCTTAGGTCCTCTTTCCCAATGTAATCGGTATCCGTCAGGGGAAAGTTCTCAGGGTCCTCAATGTGTTGGAAAAATTTACCAATTATTGGATCCCCCTTCTGAGCGGTAATCAAATCAGCATCAGGGGTCTCCTTACTCCATTGGGCAGTTGAAAGATCATTGTGAGCATTTGTCTGGGACCTAGTGATAGCAGTGACCTGTATTTCCCCCAACAGGGACTCAATCTCAATTAGATCCCCTTGGATGGCCCCGGTTTTGGCCAGCTGATCAGCTAAGTCATTTCCAGTTTTGTCTGGTCCCTCTACTTTGGAATGACCCTTGATCTTCTTTCAATAGATGGTCATCCCCTTCGAGGTGCCCAGATCATCAATGTTTTGGATTAACTTCCCATGTTTCAGGGGTTTGTTATTAGCACATAACATGCCTCTGGTTTTCCAATTAACCAGGTGCTCCACGAATCCGTTCCGTACATAATCCGAATTGGTGATTATGACCAGTTCGTGGAGTTGATATTGGACAGCAGTGAGGATGGCCTGATGCACAGCCATCAATTCTGCCACCGAACTACTTCGGGGACCAATTTTGTATCCGGCGGAGGGTTCTGGGAACTCCTTCACCCATGCATTCCCTACGCCAGCCACCAGTTCTTTCTCCCCGTTGTTGTCAACATGGTAAGAGCATCCATCCACATAGACAGTGGGCATTCCCTCACACTTGTCCTCTTCAAAGACGTTGTGTGGGGAATTAAGGTATGCCTCCATGCTGTCCTTCATTTTTAGACTTTCGTCCTCGAGACAGTTTTCTCTGGCACAATCATGCAAGTCAGCCAGACCTTGCGCGAGGGGACTCTTCTTGTTTTGGCCATATCTGACCTCCACAGGAAAGCCTTGCATTGACAGAATCCAGGAAGTAATTCGGGAATTACTCATGTTTCCGGCCCGGATTCTGTCACTCTGGAGATATTGCAGAGGCTGGTGTGGAATCTCCACTATGATGTGTTCCCCATGGATAAACGGGCGGTAATTCTTCAATGCCCACACCGTTGCCCGGAGTGCCTTCTCACAATCATTGAATTTTTCCTCCACAGAGGATAAAGTTTTGCTCGCGTAGGAGATTACTTTATTGACCTTGTCATGCTTTTGGTATAACACTGCCGTCAAGCACGTATTAGAGAACTCTGTCTCCAGGAAGAACTCCTTGTTTCTGACAGGGTAAGCTAGGCAAGGCGCATGTGAGAGGCTTTTTTTGAGTTGTCTTACCGCCTCGGCTTGTTCTGGACCCCATTCCCACTTGACCCCCCCCTTCAGGAGATGAATCAGGGGTCTGGTAATCTCTGCGTAGACCTCAATGAACTTTCTGCTGTAATTAGTCAGTCCAAGGAGGCTCCTTAGTTCCCGCAGAGTTGTGGGGTCTTTCAGTTTCTGAAGTGCTTCCACTTTCTTTTACTGGGGACAGAGACCCTGAGGAGTAATCTCATGCCCCAAGAAATTAACACGGGTTCTACACCACTGTGCTTTCTGAAAGGAAAGTTTTGCTCCGGTGGCTCTCAACTGGGTCAGAACATAACGGATCTCCGCTATGTGTTCCTCCACAGATGAACTTTTGATGAGGACATCATCTACATAAGCCAGGTTACCCCTTGCACCCAGGTCGGGCATGGCCTTGTGTAGGAAAATGTTGAATTCATTGCCGGAGTTGAGGTATCCGAAGGGAGTCCGGGTCCATGTGTACTGCTGGCCCCCAAAGGTAAAAGCCAGCTTGTATTGGTCGTCCCTACTGACAGGCACAGTCCAGTATCCATTGGTCAGGTCTATTGCAGTGAATACCTGTGACCCCTGGATCTGGGCCAGCCCTTGGTCAATGTAGGGCAGAGGCCATCGGGAAGTATGGACCCGTTTGTTGAGCTCCCTGAGGTCGGCGCAGAGTCTCCACTGGCCGTTTGGATTCAATATTCCCAGCACCGGATTATTGAAGGTGCTGTGAACTGGACGGATTATTCCCCGGGACTCAAGGTTCTTAATTATTTCAGTAAGGGACTCCATGGATGCGAGAGACAAACAATATTGCTTCACAAACACTGGAGTCATGCCAGGGTCCGTGGGGATTGTTCTAGTGTGGATGTCGGTGCGGCCACAGTCATATGAGTCTACCCCAAAGAGATCTTGGAAATCCAAAAAAACTTGTTTCAACTTTTGCTTTTGTTCCAGAGTCACACAGGCATCAGCTAGGTTGACTCTCTCTTCCACCATCTGCCTGAAACCTGGAAAGACTTCTGGTTTGGCTATCTCAGCGGCCTCCTCCAGCTGGGTGGAGAAGTCCCTGGTCAGAGTGCTGATTTGGACTGGAGGCTTCAGGTGGGAAAGGCAACCCTCATGGACCTGGAAAATCACCTCATCCCTCCTGAAGTCACAAGTCACATCTTCCTTACCATATGGGCAGGAAGTGTACACCAGGAAGTTCCCCCCATGCCGGGTAAAAATCCTGTCTGGTGTTGTATTGTCCTCACTGTCACTGTCAAAACAGTCCTTGGGGATTGGTCCTAACAGTTCATTTCCTAGATCAATGGAAAAATGTTGGTCATCAACCGCCATTCCAATAATGGTGCCTGCGGCTAGAGTAATACTCTTTAAGTCACTGTTATCCACCTCTATTGGAATGGTGTCATGTTCTATGTTGACTAATGGAGTTCGGTTTACCCCCAACCCTTGCTGTTGGAGAGAAGCATTTAGATGTATATAAGCATCAGGGTTTTGCAAATATTGTCCTCTTTTAACTTTCACTTCCAGGGAGAATTGTCGGGTCCTTTCTGGGATGGTGACTTCCTCTTTAATCTGAATTTCAACTGCATAAGGTAGCAATTGAGCTGACCTAAATGCTTTTTCTGGATCATCAAAGCCCATGGGATTATCCGCTAATCGGGACCAAGCTTTGAAGTTTATTAGGTCCAAACTAATGGCAAAGCGATTGAGAATGTCACTGCCTAAGTAAAAGGCGGCAGTGACGTCTCGCACGACCCAACAATTATGGACTATGCTCTTCTTGCCAATGGAGATTTTGAGCATACACCTGCTTGGCAGTAGCTGTTTGGAATTAGGTGCTTCCAGGTCCATTTACCATTTGTCTATCAGTTTGAATGTGGGAATGGCTGAATCTTTTGGGAGTTGGCGGAACAAGGCTTTGCTGATGAAGCTCTTACTGTTGTTCACGCACACTCGAGCGAGAACAGAGTCCTTCCCATCATTTAACTGAACAGGGATGAACAACTGCTCTCTAATTTGCTGAATATCAGCCAGGCTCTGAGCTGATTTCACATCTTTCTGGACTATAGGAGTGGGAGTTTCTGATTGTGGATTAGTATTGAATTTCAGGGTGTTTCCTTCCAGTGTGGAATACCACTTTAAACTGGAAGGAAGGTTGATTTTCAGAAATAGAGAGGACCCCCCATCACCAGTCTGTTGTCCTACTGCTATTACTGTCACGTCTGGAATTTGGTGGTTCTGGAAGTGAAATTGTACTTGGTCAGATTTTTGTTCAACCATGTGGCAGGTGCCGTTTAAACTAACATTGTTGACACTCTGTTTTAATTTTATCGGTCGGCTAGTCTGCGTCCAGAGGACCTTGTTTACACAATCTATTAGGGGTGACAACCTTCTCAGGAGGTCATTCCCTAGTAAACAAGGGGTGCCCTCTGGAGTCACTACTATGACCGGGTGTCTCACCTTGTGTCGCCCAATTTTAATGTCCAAGTCTGCAGTCCCCTCAACAGGAATTTCCTTCCCTTCAAAGTTCTGCAGTTGTCCAGGAAGAGAGGTGAGAGGAATTCAGTAATTCTCCCCCCTTCCTGCATTTAGTTCCTCAAAGGCCCTTTTGGACAGAAGGGTAGCTTGGGATCCAGTGTCCACCAGTGCCAAAATTGTACCCTGCCCCTGTACTTGTACCGGGGCATAGTATCTTCCCTCCTTCTCCTCAAGGGGCCACAGATAATGCACATTTTTGGACAACTGGTGGGCTAACTTTCGGGTTTTGGACATGGCGAGAGAAGAGATTTGGGCAGAATTCTGTGGAGAGCCTTGGGAATATGAAAGAAAAAGTTGGCAACTGGAGATCAGAGCCATTGTGGGTTCCCCTGGTTCCGGTTCTGGGCTGCCCCCCCTTCTTGGAGGCAGTCACCAGGATGGGTTTGAACCAGGGGATTTCGGTATTGTGGGTTCTGGGATGAGATGATGGGCGGCGGTAGCTCAGTCTCCATATCTCCCCAGGCTGGATTGGAATCCTTTGGGACCCATTTTTCCTTGGGAGGATTTCCCCCATCTCTGAAGGAGAAGGTCCTTTCCCCAGGATCCTCTGAGGATCCCTCTCCCTCAAATTGGAAGACCTGTACCTCCTCCACAAAGTGGGTCTGTTTGGGTCCTTTGTTTCTCCTACCCCCCCTCTGCTCCTTGGGAGGCAGGCTTTCAGGGGCAGGAGATTTTGTTTCCGGTTCCTGGTTTTCCAGGGGCTGTTTACAAGTTGGGAAGGAAGCTTCCTCCAAGGCTTTACACCCCCCTTCCCCTTGTGCCTCCTCCCTGGGAACCGGTGTGTTATCGGGGTGCTGCCCCGTCATTGTTCTGGAGCACCAGGTCCAGAGTTTGGGGCATTCTGCGGTGGCATGCTCATCTGAGGGTTTTGTTGAGCCCTCAGTATGTGACCCAGATCTCGTGCCATATTTTGGACCTGGCGCTCAAGTTGTGAAACCCGCTCAGGCTGATACGGGGCTCTATTTTCTCCCCTGGGCTGATCCCGGGAAGGGTAGCTATCCCTTCTCTGGTAGTACCCCTGATTGGGAAGATTTTGGTACCCCTCCACCCTTGGCCTCCCCTCTCCCGGATTAGGTTGTCTGGGCTCAGGGAATTGGGGAAAGAAGGATGGATGATTTTGGGGCTGTAAATTGGGCGGATACCTGGGGAAAAAGTTCTGCCCAGGATTTGGAGAATTTCTGCCCTCCTGTGGGAAGTTGGGAGGGAAGTTCCCTGGGTTAGGTGCTTGGCCGGATCCCCCCCCTTGGGCTGGAGGAGTCCACACATAACCCAGGATTGGTCGGTTTTCCTTATAGCGGGGACTTACATAGTCAGGGGAGCGGGGGACCCCATTTGTGGGACTACCTCCTTGACTCCCTGTCTGTGACTGGCCCGAGGGCCTTATGGGCTATGAATTATTAGGTGCAGGTAGGTTTTTAGGCCCCCCATCTCCAAATCCAAAACGGGGGTGACCTTTACCTCTGCCACCTTGGCAGCAGCAGGGGTGCTGTTGGTTTGGGGATTTTTCTGGGTATTGATTTTATTTTCTATGGGCTTCTGCACCTCATAGTTCCGGGTAGCCTGTTCAATGACCCAGTCTAAAGATCTTTTCTCATGAAAATCTCTCACGAGCTGGGTCATTATATATTTGGGCAAGGCATGGAAAAATGTGTTGACACATTCTCTGCTGTCTGTGCGCACCCTTCTGGTGGTCTGTGCAAAAGCTTGCTTTAATTCTTGCACAAACTCTTGTGGGGCCTGATCCTCCCTACACTGCAAACTGCAGGCTGCCTTGCGAGCCTCTTGGGGATTTCTGTGAACAGAAAAATGTTTTAATATGGCCGCCCTATAGGTGGACCACCTTGAATGATTTTGGTCCTCCAGCCCCGCAAAGAAACTGGAGTACTCTGGGGAGAATGTCCACTTTACATATTGGATACAGCTTTGGCTGTCCTTCAAATGAAAAGTCTCCATCATTTGCTCATAGAGATCCATGTGTTCCCAAACAGAGTACTTGGCCTTCTTATGATAAGGCGTGATGCCACTCCTGATTGCCTTAATCTGTTTCATCGGGTCCTTAAGCAAGGCCCTTTTTGCCTTATTGGCCTTTTTGGTTCTGGTAACCCTGGTCCATTCATCCTCTGACTCAGAGGCACTGCTCCCAGAGGTTCCTGTCTGATCTTCCAGGTTTTCCCGGATTCTGCGAGCCTGGGAATGGCTGGCAGAATGTGGGGACCTGGTCTCCTGTGTCCTGCGCCGTTCAGAGGTGTCTTCAGATTCCTCCTTGCTGCCAGGATTTGATGGGTACCCCCCCACTGACCTAACTGGGCAGAAGTTTTCAGGATGCCCTTAATGGGCCTATTCTCCTGGGGTTACCCACTAAATTGCACTGTGCTTGGGTGCCCATACCCGGATGCCCGCCCATCCATTCCTGGGAGGTACTGGCCTATGAGCCCCATGCTTCTGGCTGGATAGTAATCTGCCATCCCTGTGGCCCGGTGCTCATGTGCGCCAGGGGACATGGGGGTGGCAGAGTCCAGGGACTGAGAGAGATAAAGGCCTCTGGTACTAGGGCTCCTGAGGTTATGCTCAGGAGTTTCCCTTTCCCAGCGAACCTGGTCTCTATCCGCCCCTGCTCCCTGTTGCAATGCAAGAGCCTGCACCTTCAGTTCCTCAGTTAAGGCCTTACTAGACTCTATCAGTCTCTCCTGCATTGCTACCTGTTGTTGGAGCCTATCAGTGTGCTGGCAGAGAGCCTCATTCTCTCTCTGCATTTCCTGATTGGTCCTGGAGCACTGGGCCAGTCTTTGCTGCAGGAGGGTTACCTCCTGAGTCCCATCCCTACTGGCCTGCTCCTGTCTTGCCAGAGCCTCCTACACCCTCCTGGTGTGCTCTAGCGAGTCCTGGTGTTCTTTTTGGAGGTCATCCAGTCCCTGGTGGGCCAGGTGATTTTCTTCCATTTTTCTTTTTAAGTGGCAGACTTCCTGGCCTAAGGTGTCCCTTTCCTGACTAAGAGTCTGCATCTGTACCGTCAGGTCGTCCCTTTGCCTTTGGAAGGCACCAGCTTTCTGGCGCTCCTGATCAAACTCTGCCTGGGTATCCAGGTCTTTCAGGATCAGTTTATTGCTCTCCTCTTTCTCTCTGTCTAGTTGGATTTACAGGGTGGCTACCTGCTCTGTGCATGCCCTGTTGAAATTGATCTGTTGCTCCAGCTTTTTCTGGCTCTGCAGTAGGGAGTCCAAACTGTATTGGCGTTCCTTCTGCAAGGCCAGAATTCTGGTATCCTGGTCAGCCTTTTCCTGTTGCAGAATATCCATGTCCTCTTTTATTTTAATGATATACTGCCTACTATCATTTTCTGACTCCTGGCTCCTCTGCAGCCTCTGCTCAGAAGAGTCCAGATCAGATTGGGCCTTCTGTAATGCCAGCAGTTGCCTACTCTCCAGATCTTGGCCTTCAGCACATTTGTCCTGCATGGCCGCTACCCTGGCAATCTTGTTGTGCTCATCCTTGGCCTTAGGGGACATATATAGTTCACTCAGGGCCACATGTAAGGGACCCTGGTCTCTCTATGTATCTGTAATAACTTTATACAAATAAGATTGCTTGCCACAAATTATCTTTCGGCAAATGAGAATAACACTTACCTCTGTGGTGATCGGGATTCTTGAAACTAGAAGCTAGAGGGAATTACCTGAAAACTCCTCCCCAATCCAGCCCAAGGCTAGATTGAGGTGAAATCCCCAGGGGAAACCCCGAAGGGAAAAACCCCGTGAGGAGCTGCTAGAGAGCGTGGATTCCTGTAGCAGCTGGTGGAGCGGTGGAGGGGAAACACTAGTTGAGCTGAATTCCGGAATCTTGTCAAGGTGGTTTCTGATAGAGAAGAAATAGAATCTAGATGAGTAAGATATCAAATGGAGTAAGTAAAGTGGTAGGGAAAGAGAAAGGATCTTACCCTGAAAAGCCTATGTTCTACTGAGGAGTTCTAGTCAGTCGGAGGTAAGGTTGGTATTAGACCGGATGGTGACAGCCCAAGGAAAAGATTGTTCAGAGCCAGTTGAAAGGCTTGTGGCTCAAAGATACTGAAAGGCTGATATGGATAAAATAGAAACGTTAGATCAAGGAGGGAATCCTAGTGAGAGACTTGATGAACGAAAGTTTGATAGAAACAAAGACACTACCGGAGAGGACAGTCGGAAACACAGGTAGGTGAACTTCCGTTTATCCGCTGTGCTCGAGAAGACTTTGAATTCTGATGAGTCCAAGAAAACGGAAGGGTAAGAAGAAAAGAAGTTAGGTGAGAGAAGAATGATCCTCGGGGAGGTAGCTGCGGAATTACTTCAGGTAGGAAGTTTAGCGAAGGATAGCGAAAACTTACGATGCGCAGCGCGACTCTGAGTAGAGAAGCAACGCGTAGTGCAGAGGATCCTGTTGCCGGAAGTACCATTCCGGAAGCTTGGAGGCGGGGCTAGTCCCGCGGTGTGAGGAGTGAAAACAACTAGAGCGCGGCTTACCGTCTCCAGATCCTCCATATTGAAAGTCCCGATTTCGGGTTGAGCCATAGCTGTTCCCGGTATTGATTTCTCTAAGTGTGCGGCAGTTTGGTTACACAGAACAGTCGTAACAGTATGCCCCCTCTTAAAGTCATTATCCCCTGGTTTACCAGGATGTCTCTTGTGAAAACTCTTGATTAGTTTAGGAGCATGGATACTGGATTTTGATTCCCAAGTCCGGTCTGAAGGGGCGTAACCCTTCCAGTCTACCAAATACTGAAGTTTCCCACGGTGAAAGCGAGAGTCACATAACTCTGAAACTTCGTATTCCGCATCAGACTGGTGTAGGATAGGTGGTGGACGAGAAAAAACCATGGGATGGAAAATACTTCGAATGTCTTGCTTCAGCTGAGAAACGTGAAAAACTGGATGTATCCGAGTCCATGTCTTGGGTAACTTCAGCTTGAAGGCTGCGGCCCCTATGGCCGAGATCACCCGAAAAGGCCCCATGAATTTAGGAGAGAATTTGGAAGGCCTAAGGTGTCTGGGTAGAAAACGGGAAGATAACCAAACCAGATCTCCAGGTCGTATTACGGGTGCCTTAGATCTAAGGCGATCTGCCATCTTCTTTGTTCTTTCCTGAGTAGATTTAAGAGCCTGAGAGGCAACCTGTTGACCCCGATGTATCCCTTCCAAGAGAGACTTCACGTCTGGACATTTGTCATCCAAAGATCTTTTGTCCGGGAAAGAGGCAGGATGAAATCCATAAGAACAAAAGAAAGGAGAGGTCTTAATTGCTGAATGATACGCATTGTTATAGGCATATTCAGCGATTGGTAGTAGACTAAACCAGTTGTCGTGGGCTGCTGAGATGTAGCTTCGTAAGTATGCTTCCAAGGTCTGATTTAATCTCTCAGTTTGACCGTTGGTCTGTGGGTGATACCCTGAGCTCAAGGCCCGGGTGATACCCAAAATTTGACAGACCTGTTTCCAGTATTTTGATCTGTATTGAGAGCCTCTATCGGAGATGATAGTCTCAGGTAATCCATGAAGAGAAAAAATTCGGGAAATGAAAGTTCGTGCCATTTGAGCTGCCGAAGGGAGGCCAGAGAAGGGAAGAAAATGAGCCAGTTTGGTAAATGAATCAATTACAACCATTATAGTTGAACATCCTTCGGAAATGGGCAGATCCACAATAAAGTCTGTTGAAATGATTTCCCACGGTCGAGTGGGTATTGGCATTCTGACCAAAGTTCCAAAAGGTGAGTGTCTAGGACTCTTATTTTGCAGGCAGACCGGGCAAGATCTTACGTATGTTAAAATGTCTTTTCGCATTAACGGCCACCAAAAATATCGGGAGACTAATTCACGGGTGTTGGCATTACCTCTATGTCCTGCAGATTTAGAGTCGTGGCACATATTTAGAACTTCCTTCTGTAAGGCCTTGGTAGGTACAAAAACCTGTTTCCCATGGAAAAAACACCCTTCCTTTTTGGACAAGAAACTCAACTCTTTCTTAGTTAAGCTCTTCAAAATGGAGGGAACAGAGCTGTGTTCCAGGCGTTTTAAAAAATCCGTTGGTTTGTATTTCTTTTTGAGATTTAGAACACAGCGAGGAAAAATCGGTTCAGGTTTGACTGAAGATTGAAGAGTGATCTCTTTACGTGACAAGGCATCGGCTTGTAAATTACATCTCCCAGGTATAAATGAAAAGATTATTCTGAAAGGGGAGAAAAAGTGAGCCCATCTAGCCTGTCGGCTGTTGCATGTCTGAGCGTATTGGAGGATCCTTAGGTTTTGATGGTCTGTACGGACCTCTACAGGAAACTGAGCTCCCAACAGCAAATGTCTCCACTCCTCAAAAGCCCTCTTAATCGCCAATAACTCTTTCTCAAGAACGGTGTAGTTTAATTCTGCCGGAGAGAGAGTCTTCGATAGATATGCGATAGGGCGTTCTAAACCTTGGTCATCCTCTTGAAGGAGAACCGCTCCTAAGGCATATTGGGAAGCATCAGTTTCGAGAATGAAACGGCGAGATTGATCAGGAGTCATGAGAATGGGTGCCGAAGTAAATCTCTTCTTCAAAGTATCAAAAGCTTTTTGCGTCTTCTCATTCCAGACATACGGAACTCCTTTCTTTAGAAGGTTGGTTAAAGGCTGAGTAAGAGCCGAGAAGTTGGGGATAAACCGACGATAAAAATTAGAAAATCCAACAAAACGTTGAATTTCCTTGATTGATCGAGGGTTAGCCCAATTTTGAACTGCCATTATCTTGTCTGGATCCATTGCAATACCTTTTGCCGAAAGAATATAACCCAGGTAAGTCACCTGGGGCTGATGAAAAGAGCATTTTTCCAGATTGCAAAACAGGTGATTGTTCTGGAGTCGGTGTAAAACTTCTTGGACCTGGAACTGATGTTCAGAAATGTTTTTTGAAAAGATCAGAATATCGTCTAGATAAACGATAACAGAGTGTAATAGTAAATCCGAAAAAAGATGATCCATAAATCGCTGGAAAATAGCTGGGGCATTGGACAACCCGAATGGCATGACTTGGTATTGAAAATGACCGAAAGGGGTGCGAAAGGCGGTCTTCCATTCATCTCCTTTCTTGATCCTGATTAGATGGTAAGCTCCCTTTAAATCCAGTTTTGTATAAATGGGAGCTCCCTTAACAGCCTCTAAAATATCTGGAATCAAAGGCATCGGGTATCGGTCTGGAATGGTGATCTTGTTCAACCCTCTAAAGTCTATGCAGGGTCGGAGTTCCGAAGAATTCTTCTTGGGTACAAAGAATAATGAAGCCGCCGCTGGAGACGTAGATTCAGTTATAAGTCCATTCTTTAGATTTAGATCTAAGTATTCCCTTAGGGCAATCTTCTCAGACGAAGAGAGAATATACATCCTTCCGAAGGGTAACGGTTGGTCTGGAATAAGATCGATTACACAATCATCTCTGCGATGAGGGGGAAGCAAGGAATATTCTGAGGAGGAAAAAACATCCGAAAATGTATGATACTCCGCAGGAAGGCCAATGACAGACCCCACAATAGAGACCTGTCTGTCTTGCTCTGGTCTTGAATGAACAGTCCTGTTATCTTTCCCCAAACAATTATTGAGACAGAACTCTGATCCCAGGAAGAGAGAACCTGCCGTCCAATTTATGTAAGGATTATGCATTCGTAGCCAAGGTAATCCTAAAATGATAGGGTAATGAGCAGTTCGTATAACATCTAAGGTAATAACTTCCTCGTGAGTAAGAACTGACATGATTAAAGACCCGGTTTGGTTAATGATAGGTCCGGATGTTAAAGGGCTACCATCTACACTTTCAACAGGAATGGCTTCACCTTTATGAAACAAGGGTAGATGATGTTGTTTAGCCCAAATTTCATCAATGAAATTACCAGCAGCGCCACTGTCCACTAAAGCCGGAATCTCTGTCATCTTCTGATTGTCAAATGAGAGGGTAATATGTAATACAAACATTAGTGTGTGAGAATGCTGGTTACCTTGTAAGACTGGCATGTTTAAAGAGGAACCTAAAGAAACTTTAGAATCCCGGAACGCGGTTCCTCCTACGACCGGGAACTGGCGTTTCCCGATCGTCTCGGAGGAGTAATAGGGCACTCCTGAACAGTGTGAGAATTTGAACCACAATACATGCACAATCCCTGAGTCCGTCTGCGTGATCTTTCCTCAGGAGATAAAGGTCCTCGACTAGCTGATCCTAATTGCATAGGTTCCTCATTAGTGTTTCCTCTGTGTGTTACAGGAGTAGAGGGATATGTACGAGTAGAGGGTTTCCCTTTACGTCTTTCACTGTTCCTCTCTTTTATCCTGTAGTCCACTTGCATTACTAAAGCGATGAATTCTGTTAATGACGTGGGACGTGGTACCCTAGATACCTCATCCTTGAGATCCTCAGACAGGCCTCTACGGAATAACGTAACCTGTGCATCATCCGACCAAGTAGATTCACTAGCAATCTGTTTAAATCTAGTAATATAAGTCAGAATGTCCAGATTTCCCTGTCTGAGGTCTAGAAGTTGTTCCTGGGCTGCTATCCGAATCTCCTGCCTACCGAACATAGATCTTATGCTATTGCAGAAGGCAGAATGAGAATCTAATATGGCATTATTGGTTGTGACCAAGGGAGTAGCCCAGGCTAGGGCCGGTCCCACCATCTGTGAAATCATATATCCTACCTTGTCACGATCAGTAGGGAAGAAGGCTGCCTTAAAGGCGAATTGTACTGAACAAGCATCAAGGAATTCCTTTATCTTATGTGGATTACCATCAAACTGACACCCTGGTAAGGGACCAGGTGGAACTTCTGAGCAATGCGGAACCCTGCTAGTTGCTGCCTGTTGGGAAGCCAACTGGGCAGTTTGTTGCTGAGACTGATGCTGAGCCTGTCGAAGATTGGCGTTTTCTTGTTTCAGACTCTGTACCTCTGAAGTCAGAGATTGTACTGCAGCTATGAGCTGCTGAATTTGTTGATCCATCACAGAAGTCGTCTTTCTCAAATGCCGAAGATAAGAGAATTCTAGGTCAACTGGGCGTTGCTTACTGTAATAACTTTATACAAATAAGATTGCTTGCCACAAATTATCTTTCGGCAAATGAGAATAACACTTACCTCTGTGGTGATCGGGATTCTTGAAACTAGAAGCTAGAGGGAATTACCTGAAAACTCCTCCCCAATCCAGCCCAAGGCTAGATTGAGGTGAAATCCCCAGGGGAAACCCAAAGGGAAAAACCCCGTGAGGAGCTGCTAGAGAGCGTGGATTCCTGTAGCAGCTGGTGGAGCGGTGGAGGGGAAACACTAGTTGAGCTGAATTCCGGAATCTTGTCAAGGTGGTTTCTGATAGAGAAGAAATAGAATCTAGATGAGTAAGATATCAAATGGAGTAAGTAAAGTGGTAGGGAAAGAGAAAGGATCTTACCCTGAAAAGCCTATGTTCTACTGAGGAGTTCTAGTCAGTCGGAGGTAAGGTTGGTATTAGACCGGATGGTGACAGCCCAAGGAAAAGATTGTTCAGAGCCAGTTGAAAGGCTTGTGGCTCAAAGATACTGAAAGGCTGATATGGATAAAATAGAAACGTTAGATCAAGGAGGGAATCCTAGTGAGAGACTTGATGAACGAAAGTTTGATAAAAACAAAGACACTACCGGAGAGGACAGTCGGAAACACAGGTAGGTGAACTTCCGTTTATCCGCTGTGCTCGAGAAGACTTTGAATTCTGATGAGTCCAAGAAAACGGAAGGGTAAGAAGAAAAGAAGTTAGGTGAGAGAAGAATGATCCTCGGGGAGGTAGCTGCGGAATTACTTCAGGTAGGAAGTTTAGCGAAGGATAGCGAAAACTTACGATGCGCAGCGCGACTCTGAGTAGAGAAGCAACGCGTAGTGCAGAGGATCCTGTTGCCGGAAGTACCATTCCGGAAGCTTGGAGGCGGGGCTAGTCCCGCGGTGTGAGGAGTGAAAACAACTAGAGCGCGGCTTACCGTCTCCAGATCCTCCATATTGAAAGTCCCGATTTCGGGTTGAGCCATAGCTTTTCCCGGTATTGATTTCTCTAAGTGTGCGGCAGTTCGGTTACACAGAACAGTCGTAACAGTATCTGACCCTGTTTCAGTGATCTGTGGTGCGTTTGCCTGCAACCAGACCATCTGGTCCTGATGAGTCCACTCACCTCTCACAAATAGCTTATGTAAGAAGTGCTCTCTGGCTATTTTCATATCTACCAAGGTCGTCATTCTGGAATTTGAGTTCCTTCCTGACTTACAGAAGTTTGTATTTTATTTTTGCAAAACAGACCTTTTCCTTAGAGCGTTCCTTTGAGGAGTGCTTTACAGCGTAACACAGCATGGTGATCCGACCGGATATGTGTATCTGGTCAGCTGGCACACTGTATTAATCTGCACAAGTGATAGATCTAACCCAAACATCCGGCTCGAGCCCCCACTTTGTAAGAGGATTCAATCCAGCACTACAGCTAAGTCAATGCCTAGTCTGGGATACTGAATGGAAACCCTTATTGATATATCTTTATGTCCAGTTCATGAGTTCTGGATGACTACCCCTATATAACACCCCTCTCTTGGAACCCCCCTGACCCCACTGAGCCAAGAAGTAGTTCTGTTTTGCAAGTTTAAACGGTTTATTTGAGAATGTAAACAATATATATATATATCACACTTTATAATAAATTAATAATTAATATCACACTTCAGAACATGAGCAGTTAACAACAATGGGTAATGTTCTACTAATAAACTAATTTGATTACCCAGGAGTAGTATAAAGGATGAGGTAGCACGCTTGGGAATAGGAACAGAAGAAAAAGGTGGTAGAGAATGTTTATCTAGTTTCAGATGGATGCAATGTTGAATGAAAATGCAATACAGAAAATACTCAATATGATTTCAACAAAACAATGTAATCACTTTTCTCTGGCAATCCACTCCCCCCCTTATGCAATGTAAGGAAATGAAGAGGAGAGCACACAGTTCTTAGAAATGCAATCAAATGTAATTCAGTTCACCCCAGCAAGCTTAGACTACAGAAGTTTGAAACACAGGCCCAAAATGCTTTTATATGTGCTGGCAATGAAGTGAGGAATATGCTGAAATGGTTTTAATTCCCTTTAGGAGGTTCAGGGTGAGTGAAATATACTTGGGATGAGTTCAGGCTCACTTTAGCAAGGATCTAGGAGTAACTAGCAGGTTAAACGAATTTTTGGCAAAGGAAAGCAAGGAAGCTGCTGTTTTCACATGTGGCTGGATTTTTAACCAAATCGCGAATCGCGGCAAAATTCGCGAATGCGTAAATCACGATTACGACAAAAGTAAAAGGAGCGGCCTGTTGAAAGACTGAGATTCTAAGCTTTCAGAGGAAAGTTAAACCAAGTTCCTAGCCCAAACGGTTCCAGAGATACGGACGATTAAATAAAGGTAGTTTTTCAGATTTGAAATTTTAAAAGTTCAAAGTGACAGGTTACAGATTGCAGCTAGAAAATGACAGGTGACAGTTCTACTTAGGTTAAATAGATTGAATTATATTATATTAAACTAAGGGATAGGTTGTGAGTTTTGCTGAGTACTCACAAGAGATTTGGGACAGGAAGGCGACTTTGTCACGGATCCGGTCACTGCGCACAGCACTTCACAGCGATCTGGTCTCCGGTTCCGAGTACAGCTCTGCTTTCTGGGTCACCGGCACTGCTCCTGGATCTTGGGTTCTGCTGGTCTGGTCTAGCACCGGTCTGCATGGCTCCTAGTCCCGCTTTCTCCGGACACAGCAATGTTCTAGGCAGGGAATTCAAACAGCTCGCCTGGCTGTTGATAGTCTGCAAATGATTTTTGGGCCTGCTTACAAATACTTTTGCTTGCAGTGGGCCTTCTTGGTTCAAAGTTCTGTAGTCTCTGTTTAGCTTGGAAGTCTAAGTGTAGGATCTCTGGATGTGAAGTCGTCGGTCAGCATGCTCCGCAGCAAATGGAATTGAATGTCTCTACCTGTCCCAGCAGTCTCTTTTTATGTGTTTTGAAAGTGGGTATGTGTGCAGCATCACTAGCCAGCCCCTCTTTCAACTGCCCATTGGTCAAGCTTTCCGCACTGCTTTGATTGGGGGAAGGAAATCTGTGTCATGGTGATGCTGTAGGTTTTATGGGTCAGAGGATCCTCCCCTGGTCAGTTTGCCCACAAATCTATATTTGACCTAAAGACATATTTCATAGATACACAGTGGTTTGAAATTACATGCACCCATGACGTATCACATGAGGTATACTCTGTTCAAACTCTGATGTTTCTAAGAGCTTGCATTCAGAAACTGCAACATTTTGCGTTTTTTAACTGGTTTTGCAATATTGGTTTTTCATTAAAAATTATACACATATACACGGCCTGTCCATACATACTCCAGTAAATTCCCATGTCTCTAGCTTAAACACAGAGTCTGTAGTATACATAAATAGCAGGGTTTTGCCCCAGAACATCACACAAATTCCCAACGTGTCTTAAAAGGTGCACAGAAAAATCACAAGAATTATGGTATCATTTAAATAATTTTGACAAGTCCGCACCATGAGTTATACATCTTTCTTAAAATCATATTCTGGCCAATATGGGTGTGTCTTCCCAGGTCACATGGTGGAGAAACCAGTTTATCCAGTTTCTGCCAAGCTCAGAGACCCTGCCCCTCCCAGCTTCTGCCAAGAGGAAGCTATTTTACGATTCCCCCAATAAACCATCTGCCTGGGCCCTGGAAGGCCCATTGTTCAAGAGGAAGCCATTTATGGCCTCCCCCCCAATAAACCCTCTGCCTGGGTCCTTTGTTTAGTCTCTAGCAGTCCCTTGGTAATTCAATCAGAGAGGGGTAACCTCCCCTCAGAATGCAGCCAGGCCTGAGAACTGCTATGGATCCAGTTTCACTTCAATTGGGGGAGGTTGTCAGGCAGAATCCAGTTCCTTAAGCCAGGCCCCAGCTAATGTCACTTTTAGTTGCCCAGTTTTATGTATTCAAATAAAACTAACAATGTTTACACATGCAGCTAAAATGCTGATTCTAAGTTCAAAACTATGACATTTTAACAGTTACAAACTATGTGACACTCAAAAGTAGGTCACTCAGTTAATTTAAACATTTCGATTTTGGTGGTTTTAATCCAGTTTCAGTTAGGCTGCTGACATGCATAGCTCAGCCAGTTTGGTTATGAACATTGTTTTGGGCTCTTCATCTTCCCAGATTTAGTATGCACACATACTTCATTCTGCCAGATGTCCGCTGGTGTTCAGTGAGATTTTTGGATGTGTTGCAATGTTTGAAAATAGGCTTTTTGAGCTGGCATTCAGAGAAACAAAAGGTGATTTTAAAGTGCGGTTTTTCCTTATGCACACATTTCACTCATGGCACCCCGGCCCATCCTGCTCGCACTGGTGGGTGGCAAGTTAGGCAACCATTTTGGTGTGCGCACAAACTGCGTGGTTCTCCTGGATTCTGGCGCACATGTGGGCTTTTTGGCCATCTTGGATTTTCTAAGCCCACAGCACCAAACGTTGCAGCATGATAGCTCAAACGTGGGTCAGGACACCCAACAAAGCCCCCCCACGCGACTGCACTTTGAATTTTAGTCGATGGGGAGTCGGGTGCACAGAAGGTGCTGACCCACGCATTGGTATGTCCGCATAATCTTCTTCCAATTCTGCAAATGGCACAGTTCAGCATCTTTTCCTCCATCCGGTACTGATCGATCGGTTCTCCTCGCCGGTCCTGATGGGAATATTGGGCGGTACCCCGGGCCCATCGTCCTCCTTGGCCAGTCTCCAGGTTTTCTTTCTCCTAGGACGACAAAGGAAAAGCGGCAATACCTATTCATGGACTTTTCTCCCCCAACATTGATATAGTGGGGTGGCATATATATTTTAGAATTCAACAGATATGAACATGCACATTTTTTTAAATGAAGAGACAGGAACACATAAACTTGAGAAACACAGAATTTGATAGGCTATATGTAGGATCTTTTAGGGTTGGAATTGAATTACTCTGGAGCGGTACCCTCTGGGATTGCAGGGGACTCCTCCAGTTGCTGCAAAGTGTGCCTGGGATGGCAACACTTCAACTGGTTTATGTGGACCCACTTGTCTTCCCCCTCTGCCAAACCGCCTTTGGGGATGAGGATCTTGTAGGCCACAGGGGAGATCTTGTCTATAATTTCAAACGGTCCCTTCCATGTAGGCAAGAATTTTCGCTGTTTGGCCTGGTTCCTTTGGAAATTGTATAAATAGACCCGATCCCCCACCTGATATTCCTTCCTGGAAGTTTTCAGGTCATAGTGGGTCTTCATACTCTCAGCTGATCTTTCTAGATTCCGCTGAGCATAGGCAAAAGCATGTTGAAGGTGTTTCCTTAAATTCTCCACATACTCATGAGTTGTGGAGGCATTTATTAGTGTCTGCTCTTGGGTCCTGTAGAGCAAATGCTGTGGAAGCACCATCTTGCGTCCAGTCATCAACTCAAATGGTGACATTTTGGTTGCAGATGAAGGGGTAGATCTGATTGCCATCAGGACCAGAGGTAATCGGATATCCCAACTTTGCCCAGAATCTGCCACAAACTTTTTTAAGATGCTCACAATGGTTCGGTTATATCTCTCTACTGCCCCAGAAGAAGCTGGCCGGTAAGCAATATGCAACTTCCTTTTTACCCCCAGTATCTCCCACATCTTTGTCATTACTTCACTGGTGAAGTGGCTACCTCTGTCTGACTCAATCCTTTGAGGTAGACCAAAACGGGAAAAGATGTGGTTAATCATCAGGGCAGCTGCTGTTTCTGCCTTGCAGTTTGGGGCTGGGAGACATTCCACCCACTTGGTAAACAAGCATGTAACGGTCAACATGTACTTGTTTCCTCTAGACGAGCGAATCACAGGGCCTACAAAGTCGATTTGCAAATCTGACCATGGCAGTGTCATCCCCCTCTTTTGGAGGGGTGCACAGTGCGTGAGGGATGATGGCTGAAATTGTGCACACACAAGACACCCCTTCAAGTATTGGTCAAGGACCTGCCCCATGTGTGGCCAGTATGCAACCTCTCTTAAGATTTCCAGTGTTGTGTGAAACCCCCTATGACCGGCGGTAGCCGCATCATGGGCGTGACTTAACATCAGGCTTCGGAAGGAGGTAGGAACCACCCACTGATCGTGGCCAGCTTTGGATTTCCTTACCAGCAAACCGCCTTGGATTCGGAACATTTTTGGACATTTCATCAACACTCTTAGGTCCTCTTTCCCAATGTAATCGGTATCCGTCAGGGGAAAGTTCTCAGGGTCCTCAATGTGTTGGTAAAATTTACCAATTTTTGGATCCCCCTTCTGAGCGGTAATCAAATCAGCATCAGGGGTCTCCTTACTCCATTGGGCAGTTGAAAGATCATTTTGAGCATTTGTCTGGGACCTAGTGATAGCAGTGACCTGTATTTCCCCCAACTGGGACTCAATCTCAATTAGATCCCCTTGGATGGCCCCGGTTTTGGCCAGCTGATCAGCTAAGTCAATTCCAGTTTTGTCTGGTCCCTCTACTTTGGAATGACCCTTGATCTTCTTCCAATAGATGGTCATCCCCTTCGAGGTGCCCAGATCATCAATGTTTTGGATTAACTTCCCATGTTTCAGGGGTTTGTTATTAGCACATAACATGCCTCTGGTTTTCCAATTAACCAGGTGCTCCACGAACCGGTTCCGTACATAATCCGAATTGGTGATTATGACCAGTTTGTGGAGTTGATGTTGGACAGCAGTGAGGATGGCCTGATGCACAGCCATCAATTCTGCCACCTGACTACTTCGGGGACCAATTTTGTATCCAGCGGAGGGTTCTGGGAACTCCTTCACCCATGCATTCCCTACGCCAGCCACCAGTTCTTTCTCCCCGTTGTTGTCAACATGGTAAGAGCATCCATCCACATAGACAGTGGGCATTCCCTCACACTTGTCCTCTTCAAAGACGTTGTGTGGGGAATTAAGGTATGCCTCCATGTTGTCCTTGATTTTTAGACTTTCGTCCTCGAGACAGTTTTCTCCTGCACAATCATGCAAGTCAGCCAGACCTTGCGCGAGGGGACTCTTCTTGTTTTGGCCATATCTGACCTCCACAGGAAAGCCTTGCATTGACAAAATCCAGCAAGTAATTCGGGAATTACTCATGTTTCCGGCCCGGATTCTGTCACTCTGGAGATATTGCAGAGGCTGGTGTGGAATCTCCACTATGATGTGTTCCCCATGGATAAACGGGCGGTAATTCTTCAATGCCCACACCGTTGCCCGGAGTGCCTTCTCACAATCGTTGAATTTTTCCTCCACAGAGGATAAAGTTTTGCTCGCGTAGGAGATTACTTTATTGACCTTGTCATGCTTTTGGTATAACACTGCCGTCAAGCACGTATTAGAGAACCCCGTCTCCAGGAAGAACTCCTTGTTTCTGACAGGGTAAGCTAGGCAAGGCGCTTGTGAGAGGCTTTTTTTGAGTTGTCTTACCGCCTCGGCTTGTTCTGGACCCCATTCCCACTTGACCCCCCCCTTCAGGAGATGAATCAGGGGTCTGGTAATCTCTGCGTAGCCCTCAATGAACTTTCTGCTGTAATTAGTCAGTCCAAGGAGGCTCCTTAGTTCCCGCAGAGTTGTGGGGTCTTTCAGTTTCTGAAGTGCTTCCACTTTCTTTTACTGGGGACAGAGACCCTGAGGAGTAATCTCATGCCCCAAGAAATTAACACGGGTTCTACACCACTGTGCTTTCTGAAAGGAAAATTTTGCTCCGGCGGCTCTCAACTGGGTCAGAACATAACGGATCTCCGCTATGTGTTCCTCCACAGATGAACTTTTGATGAGGACATCATCTACATAAGCCAGGTTACCCCTTGCACCCAGGTCGGGCATGGCCTTGTGTAGGAAAATGTTGAATTCATTGCCGGAGTTGAGGTATCCGAAGGGAGTCCGGGTCCATGTGTACTGCTGGCCCCCAAAGGTAAAAGCCAGCTTGTATTGGTCCTCCCTACTGACAGGCACAGTCCAGTATCCATTGGTCAGGTCTATTGCAGTGAATACCTGTGACCCCTGGATCTGGGCCAGCCCTTGGTCAATGTAGGGCAGAGGCCATCGGGAAGTATGGACCCGTTTGTTGAGCTCCCTGAGGTTGGCGCAGAGTCTCCACTGGCCGTTTGGCTTCAATATTCCCAGCACCGGATTATTGAAGGTACTGTGAACTGGACGGATTATTTCCCGGGACTCAAGGTTCTTAATTATTTCAGTAAGGGACTCCATGGATGCGAGAGGCAAACGATATTGCTTCACAAACACTGGAGTCATGCCAGGGTCCGTGGGGATTGCTCTTGTGTGGATGTCGGTGCGGCCACAGTCATATGAGTCTACCCCAAAGAGATCTTGGAAATCCAAGAAAACTTGTTTCAACTTTTGCTTTTGTTCCAGAGTCACACAGGCATCAGCTAGGTTGACTCTCTCTTCCACCATCTGCCTGAAGCCTGGAAAGACTTCTGGTTTGGCTATCTCAGCGGCCTCCTCCAGCTGGGTGGAGAAGTCCCTGGTCAGAGTGCTGATTTGGACTGGAGGCTTCAGGTGGGAAAGGCAACCCTCATGGACCTGGAAAATCACCTCATCCCTCCTGAAGTCACAAGTCACATCTTCCTTACCATAAGGGCAGGAAGTGTACACCAGGAGGTTCCCCCCATGCCGGGTAAAAATCCTGTCTGGTGTTGTATTGTCCTCACTGTCACTGTCAAAACAGTCCTTGGGGATTGGTCCTAACAGTTCATTTCCTAGATCAATGGAAAAATGTTGGTCATCAACCGCCATTCCAATAATGGTGCCTGCGGCTAGAGTGATACTCTTTAAGTCGCTGTTATCCACCTCTATTGGAATGGTGTCATGTTCTATGTTAACTAATGGAGTTGGGTTTACCCCCAACCCTTGCTGTTGGAGAGAAGCATTTAGATGTATATAAGCATCTGGGTTTTGCAAATATTGTCCTCTTTTAACTTTCACTTCCAGGGAGAATTGTCGGGTCCTTTCTGGGATGGTGACTTCCTCTTTAACCTGAATTTCAACTGCATAAGGTAGCAATTGAGCTGACCTAAATGCTTTTTCTGGATCATCAAAGCCCATGGGATTATCCGCTAATCGGGACCAAGCTTTGAAGTTTATTAGGTCCAAACTAATGGCAAAGCGATTGAGAATGTCACTGCCTAAGTAAAAGGCGGCAGTGACGTCTCGCACGACCCAACAATTATGGACTATGCTCTTCTTGCCAATGGAGATTTTGAGCATACACCTGCTTGGCAGGAGCTGTTTGGAATTAGGTGCTTTCAGGTCCATTTCCCATTTGTCTATCAGTTTGAATGTGGGAATGGCTGGATCTTTTGGGAGTTGGCGGAACATGGCTTCGCTGATGAAGCTCTTACTGTTGTTCACGCACACTCGAGCGAGAACAGAGTCCTTCCCATCATTTAACTGAACAGGGATGAACAACTGCTCTCCAATTTGCTGAATATCAGCCAGGCTCTGAGCTGATTTCACATCTTTCTGGACTATAGGAGTGGGAGTTTCTGATTGTGGATTAGTAATGAATTTCAGGGTGTTTCCTTCCAGTGTGGAATACCACTTTAAACTGGAAGGAAGGTTGATTTTCAGAAATAGAGCGGACCCCCCATCACCAGTCTGTTGTCCTACTGCTATTACTGTCACGTCTGGAATTTGGTTGTTCTGGAAGTGAAATTGTACTTGGTCAGATTTTTGTTCAACCATGTGGCAGGTGCCGTTTAAACTAACATGGTTGACACTCTGTTTTAATTTTATCGGTCGGCTAGTCGGGTCCAGAGGACCTTGTTTACACAATCTATTAGGGGTGACAACCTTCTCAGGAGGTCATTCCCTAGTAAACAAGGGGTGCCCTCTGGAGTCACTACTATGACCGGGTGTCTCACCTTGTGTCGCCCAATTTTAATGTCCAAGTCTGCAGTCCCCTCAACAGGAATTTCCTTCCTGTCAAAGTTCTGCAGTTGTCCAGGAAGAGAGGTGAGAGGAATTCAGTAATTCTCCCCCCTTCCTGCATTTGGTTCCTCAAAGGCCCTTTTGGACAGAAGGGTAGCTTGGGATCCAGTGTCCACCAGTGCCAAAATTGTACCCTGCCCCTGTACTTGTACCGGGGCATAGTATCTTCCCTCCTTCTCCTCAAGGGGGCACAGATAATGCACATTTTTGGACAACTGGTGGGCTAACTTTCTGGTTTTGGACATGGCGAGAGAAGAGATTTGGGCAGAATTCTGTGGAGAGCCTTGGGAATCTGAAAGAAAAAGTTGGCAACTGGAGATCAGAGCCATTGTGGGTTCCCCTGGTTTCGGTTCTGGGCTGCCCCCCCCTTCTTGGAGGCAGTCACCAGGATGGGTTTGAACCAGGGGATTTCGGTATTGTGGGTTCTGGGATGAGTTGATGGGCGGCGGTAGCTCAGTCTCCATATCTCCCCAGGCTGGATTGGAATCCCTTGGGACCCATTTTTCCTTGGGAGGAGTTCCCCCATCTCTGAAGGAGAAGGTCCTTTCCCCAGGATCCTCTGAGGATCCCTCTCCCTCAAATTGGAAGACCTGTACCTCCTCCACAAAGTGGGTCTGTTTGGGTCCTTTGTTTCTCCTACCCCCCTTCTGCTCCTTGGGAGGCAGGCTTTCAGGGGCAGGAGATTTTGTTTCCGGTTCCTGGTTTTCCAGGGGCTGTTTACAAGTTGGGAAGGAAGCTTCCTCCAAGGCTTTACACCCCCCTTCCCCTTGTGCCTCCTCCCTGGGAACCGGTGTGTTATCGGGGTGCTGCCCCCGTCATTGTTCTGGAGCACCAGGTCCAGAGTTTGGGGCATTCTGCGGTGGCATGCTCATCTGAGGGTTCTGTTGAGCCCTCAGTATGTGACCCAGATCTCGTGCCATATTTTGGACCTGGCGCTCAAGTTGTGAAACCCGCTCAGGCTGATACGGGGCTCTATTTTCTCCCCTGGGCTGATCCCGGGAAGGGTAGCTATCCCTTCTCTGGTAGTACCCCTGGTTGGGAAGATTTTGGTACCCCTCCACCCTTGGCCTCCCCTCTCCCGGATTAGGTTGTCTGGGCTCAGGGAATTGGGGAAAGAAGGATGGATGATTTTGGGGCTGTAAAATGGGCGGATACCTGGGGAAAAAGTTCTGCCCAGGATTTGGAGAATTTCTGCCCTCCTGTGGGAAGTTGGGAGAGAAGTTCCCTGGGTTAGGTGCTTGGCCGGATCCCCCCCCTTGGGCTGGAGGAGTCCACACATAACCCAGGATTGGTCGGTTTTCCTTATAGCAGGGACTTACATAGTCAGGGGAGCGGGGGACCCCATTTGTGGGACTACCTCCTCGACTCCCTGTCTGTGACTGGCCCGAGGGCCTTATGGGCTGTGAATTATTAGGTGCAGGTAGGTTTTTAGGCCCCCATCTCCAAATCCAAAACGGGGGTGACTTTACCTCTGCCACCTTGGCAGCAGCAGGGGTGCTGTTGGTTTGGGGATTTTTCTGGGTATTGCTTTTATTTTCTATGGGCTTCTGCACCTCATAGATCCGGGTAGCCTGTTCAATGACCCAGTCTAAAGATCTTTTCTCATGAAAATCTCTCACGAGCTGGGTCATTATATATTTGGGCAAGGCATGGAAAAATGTATTGACAAATTCTCTGCTGTCTGTGCGCACCCTTCTGGTGGTCTGTGCAAAAGCATGCTTTAATACTTGCACAAACTCTTGTGGGGCCTGATCCTCCCCACACTGCAAACAGTAGGCTGCCTTGCGAGCCTCTTGGGGATTTCTGTGAACAGAAAAATGTTTTAATATGGCCGCCCTATAGGTGGACCACCTTGAATGATTTTGGTCCTCCAGCCCCGCAAAGAAACTGGAGTACTCTGGGGAGAGTGTCCACTTTACATATTGGATACAGCTTTGGCTGTCCTTCAAATGAAAAGTCTCCATCATTTGCTCATAGAGCTCCATGTGTTCCCAAACAGAGTACTTGGCGTTCTTATGATAAGGCGTGATGACACTCCTGATTGCCTTAATCTGTTTCAATGGGTCCTTAAGCAAGGCCCTTTGTGCCTTATTGGCCTTTTTGGTTCGTGTAACCCTGGTCCATTCAAACCCTGACTCAGAGGCACTGCTCCCAGAGGTTCCTGTCTGATCTTCCAGGTTTTCCCGGATTCTGCGAGCCTGGGAATGGCTGGCAGAATGTGGGGACCTGGTCTCCTGTGTCCTGCGCCGTTCAGAGGTGTCTTCAGATTCCGCCTTGCTGCCAGGATTTGATGGGTACCCCCCCACTGACCTAACTGGGCAGAAGTTTTCAGGATGCCCTTAATGGGCCTATTCTCCTGGGGTTCCCCACTAAATTGCACTGTGCTTGGGTGCCCATACCCGGATGCCCGCCCATCCATTCCTGGGAGGTACTGGCCTATGAGCCCCATGCTTCTGGCTGGATAGTAATCTGCCATCCCTGTGGCCCGGTGCTCATGTGCGCCAGGGGACATGGGGGTGGCAGAGTCCAGGGACTGAGAGAGATAAAGGCCTCTGGTACTAGGGCTCCTGAGGTTATGCTCAGGAGTTTCCCTTTCCCAGCGAACCTGGTCTCTATCCGCCCCTGCTCCCTGTTGTAATGCAAGAGCCTGCGCCTTCAGTTCCTCAGTTAAGGCCTTACTAGACTCTATCAGTCTCTCCTGCATTGCTACCTGTTGTTGGAGCCTATCATTGTGCTGGCAGAGAGCCTCATTCTCTCTCTGCGTTTCCTGATTGGTCCTGGAGCACTGGGCCAGTCTTTGCTGCAGGAGGGTTACCTCCTGAGTCCCATCCCTACTGGCCTACTCCTGTCTTGCCAGAGCCTCCTACACCCTCCTGGTGTGCTCTAGCGAGTCCTGGTGTTCTTTTTGGAGGTCATCCAGTCCCTGGTGGGCCAGGTGATTTTCTTCCATTTTTCTTTTTAAGTGGCAGACTTCCTGGCCTAAGGTGTCCCTTTCCTGACTAAGAGTCTGCATCTGTACCGTCAGGTCGTCCCTTTGCCTTTGGAAGGCACCAGCTTTCTGGCGCTCCTGATCAAACTCTGCCTGGGTATCCAGGTCTTTCAGGATCAGTTTATTGCTCTCCTCTTTCTCTCTGTCTAGTTGGATTTGCAGGGTGGCTACCTGCTCTGTGCATGCCCTGTTGAAATTGATCTGTTGCTCCAGCTTTTTCTGGCTCTGCAGTAGGGAGTCCAAACTGTCTTGGCGTTCCTTCTGCAAGGCCAGAATTCTGGTAACCTGGTCAGCCTTTTCCTGTTGCAGTATATCCATGTCCTCTTTTATTTTAATGATATACTGCCTACTATCATTTTCTGACTCCTGGCTCCTCTGCAGCCTCTGCTTAGAAGAGTCCAGATCAGATTGGGCCTTCTGTAATGCCAGCAGTTGCCTACTCTCCAGATCTTGGCCTTCAGCACATTTGTCCTGCATGGCTCCCATATGTAAATATAAATATGCTGCTACCCTGGCAATCTTGTTGTGCTCATCCTTGGCCTTAGGGGACATATATAGTTCACTCAGGGCCACATGTAAGGGACCCTGGTCTCTCTATATATCTGACCCTGTTTCAGTGATCTGGGGTGCGATTGCCTGCAACCAGACCGTCTGGTCCTGATGATTCCACTCACCTCTCACAAATAGCTTATGTAAGAAGTGCTCTCTGGCTATTTTCATATCTACCAAGGTCGTCATTCTGGAATTTGAGTTCCTTCCTGACTTACAGAAGTTTGTATTTTATTTTTGCAAAACAGACCTTTTCCTTAGAGCGTTCCTTTGAGGAGTGCTTTACAGCGTAACACAGCGTGGTGATCCGACCGGATATGTGTATCTGGTCAGCTGGCACACTGTATTAATCTGCACAAGTGATAGATCTAACCCAAACGTCCGGCTCGAGCCCCCACTTTGTAAGAGGATTCAATCCAGCACTACAGCTAAGTCAATGCCTAGTCTGGGATACTGAATGGAAACCCTTATTGATATATCTTTATGTCCAGTTCATGAGTTCTGGATGACTACCCCTATATAACACCCCTCTCTTGGAACCCCCCTGACCCCACTGAGCCAAGAAGTAGTTCTGTTTTGCAAGTTTAAACGGTTTATTTGAGAATGTAAACAATATATATATATCACACTTTATAATAAATTAATAATTAATATCACACTTCAGAACATGAGCAGTTAACAACAATGGGTAATGTTCTACTAATAAACTGATTTGATTACCCAGGAATAGTATAAAGGATGAGGTAGCACGCTTGGGAATAGGAACAGAAGAAAAAGGTGGTAGAGAATGCTTTATCTAGTTTCAGATGAATGCAATGTTGAATGAAAATGCAATACAGAAAATACTCAATATGATTTCAACAAAACAATGTAATCACTTTTCTCTGGCAATCCACTCCCCCCCTTATGCAATGTAAGGAAATGAAGAGGAGAGCACACAGTTCTTAGAAATGCAATCAAATGTAATTCAGTTCACCCCAGCAAGCTTAGACTACAGAAGTTTGAAACACAGGCCCAAAATGCTTTTATATGTGCTGGCAATGAAGTGAGGAATATGCTGAAATGGTTTTAATTCCCTTTAGGAGGTTCAGATTGAGTGAAATATACTTGGGATGAGTTCAGGCTCACTTTAGCAAGGATCTAGGAGTAACTAGCAGGTTAAACGAATTTTTGGCAAAGGAAAGCAAGGAAGCTGCTGTTTTGACACGTGGCTGGATTTTTAACCAAATCGCGAATTGCGGCAAAATTCGCGAATGCGTAAATCACAATTACGACAAAAGTATAAGGAGCAGCCTGTTGAAAAGCTGAGATTCTAAGCTTTCAGAGGAAAGTTAAACCAAGTTCCTAGCCCAAACGGTTCCAGAGATACGGACGATTAATGAAAGGTAGTTTTTCGGATTTGAAATTTTAAAAGTTCAAAGCGACAGGTTACAGCTTGCAGCTAGAAAATGACAGGTGACAGTTCTACTTAGGTTAAATAGATTGAATTATATTATATTAAACTAAGGGATAGATTCTGAGTTTTGCTGAGTACTCACAAGAGATTTGGGACAGGAAGGCGACTTTGTCACGGATCCGGTCACTGCGCACAGCACTTCACAGCGATCTGGTCTCCGGTTCCGAGTACAGCTCTGCTTTCTGGGTCACCGGCACTGCTCCTGGATCTTGGGTTCTGCTGGTCTGGTCTAGCACCGGTCTGCATGGCTCCTAGTCCCGCTTTCTCCGGACACAGCAATGTTCTAGGCAGGGAATTCAAACAGCTCGCCTGGCTGTTGATAGTCTGCAAATGATTTTTGGGCCTGCTTACAAATACTTTTGCTTGCAGTGGGCCTTCTTGGTTCAAAGTTCGGTAGTCTCTGTTTAGCTTGGAAGTCTAAGTGTAGGATCTCTGGATGTGAAGTCGTCGGTCAGCATGCTCCGCAGCAAATGGAATTGAATGTCTCTACCTGTCCCAGCAGTCTCTTTTTATGTGTTTTGAAAGTGGGTGTGTGTGCAGCATCAAAAGTGCCAGCCCCTCTTTCAACTGCCCATTGGTCAAGCTTTCCGCACTGCTTTGATTGGGGGAAGGAAATGTGTGTCATGGTGATGCTGTAGGTTTTATGGGTCAGAGGATCCTCCCCTGGTCAGTTTGCCCACAAATCTATATTTGACCTAAAGACATATTTCATAGATACACAGTGGTTTGAAATTACATGCACCCATCACGTATCACATGAGGTATACTCTGTTCAAACTCTGATGTTTCTAAGAGCTTGCATTCAGAAACGGCAACATTTTGCGTTTTTTAACTGGCTTTGCAATATTGGTTTTTCATTAAAAATTATACACATATACACAGCCTGTCCATACATACTCCAGTAAATTCCCATGTCTCTAGCTTAAACACAGAGTCTGTAGTATACATAAATAGCAGGGTTTTGCCCCAGAACATCACACAAATTCCCAACGTGTCTTAAAAGGTGCACAGAAAAATCACAAGAATTATGGTATCATTTAAATAATTTTGACAAGTCCGCACCATGAGTTATACATCTTTCTTAAAATCATATTCTGGCCAACATGGGTGTGTCTTCCCAGGTCACATGGTGGAGAAACCAGTTTATCCAGTTTCTGCCAAGCTCAGAGACCCTGCCCTCCTAGCTTCTGCCAAGAGGAAGCTATTTTACGATTCCCCCAATAAACCATCTGCCTGGGCCCTGGAAGGCCCATTGTTCAAGAGGAAGCCATTTATGGCCTCCCCCCCAATAAACCCTCTGCCTGGGTCCTTTGTTTAGTCTCTAGCAGTCCCTTGGTAATTCAATCAGAGAGGGGTAACCTCCCCTCAGAATGCAGCCAGGCCTGAGAACTGCTGTGGATCCAGTTTCACTTCAATTGGGGGAGGTTGTCAGGCAGAATCCAGTTCCTTAAGCCAGGCTCCAGCTAATGTCACTTTTAGTTGCCCAGTTTTCTGCATTCAAATAAAACTAACAATGTTTACACATGCAGCTAGAATGCTGATTCTAAGTTCAAAACTATGACATTTTAACAGTTACAAACTATGTGACACTCAAAAGTAGGTCACTCAGTTAATTTAAACATTTCGATTTTGGTGGTTTTAATCCAGTTTCAGTTAGGCTGCTGACATGCATAGCTCAGCCAGTTTTGTTATGAACATTGTTTTGGGCTCTTCATCTTCCCAGATTTAGTATGCACACATACTTCATTCTGCCAGATGTCCGCTGGTGTTCAGTGAGATTTTTGGATGTGTTTCAATGTTTGAAAATAGGCTTTTTGAGCTGGCATTCAGAGAAACAAAAGGTGATTTTAAAGTGCGGTTTTTCCTTTGGCACACATTTCACTCATGGCACCCCGGCCCATTCTGCTTGCACTGGTGGGTGGCAAGTTAGGCAACCATTTTGGTGTGTGCACAAACTGCGTGGTTCTCCTGGATTCTGGCGCACATGTGGGCTTTTTGGCCATCTTGGATTTTCTAAGCCCACAGCACCAAACGTTGCAGCATGATAGCTCAAACGTGGGTCAGGACACCCAACAGTTCATGCCGGTAAAATACCAGCATCGCCTTGGTGGAAAGGGGAATTACCGCCCCATTCCAAGGTTGGCGGGGCGGTAATTCCCCCTTCCACCATTGCCCTTCCCCATTCCCATTTTTGCCCCATAGGGCTCAATGGGAATGGGGAAGGCGCTAATTACGGTACCGCAAATTGCGGTACCGTAATTAGCTCCACTGGTCCCTTTGCGGTTGGTTTTTAACGCCTGCAAAAAGCAGGCGTTAAATTCCCCATCCCGCAAAGGGACCTCGTAGTAAGGCGGTAAGGATTTACCAGTACCGGTAAAATACCAGTACCGGTAAACCCTTACCGCCTACCGTGTAATGAGGCCCTATGTCTAACTGAAGACATGAGGTTGTTCACTTGACCTGTATTTGTAACTGGTCTAGGGAAACCAAATTGGCATTTGGTGTAGTATTTCAATTTGTTTTTGTATTTGCAACGACAATATTTGCCACATTTGTGTCTTTGGAATTGTAAAAGTTTTGCGTGAAGATCACTATTTGCGGATTCTGATGGAATTTCACAAGTGACATATTTTTCAATAAACTGTAAAACAGTGGCATCACTGTCTTGACCAAATTTAGGAGCATGTTTAATCCTTAAAAGCATGTGGATATGTGGTGTTCCTCTGGCTTGGTATTCTTTTCTCCAAAAGAAGTGTTGCACTTCTCCAAGGGGAGGAACAGTTTTGTTACAAATAAAATGTAGCATAGCAATGAAGCGATGGTGAAAATATCTTGAAACATTAACAGGATCCTGTGAACAAAGTTCTCCAGGTGTTAGTATATCTATGTTTGTTTTGTTTTCGTTTGATATGCGTGGGAAAGCATGTAAATCTTCCCATGCATATTCTGCACAACTTAATGTAACAAACCAAGTTGGTGGGCCAAGGTTTCTGATCATACAACGTACATCTCCATGACGTCGAAACCAGTACTCTTTAGTACCATGCATATTTGCTAATAGATTTGTAAGATTTGCTTGTAGAACCTCATCTTTTCGTTGAACTTTTTGTAATAATTGTGTAGCTGTCATATTTTGAAAGTGTGATCCTGATTTTAATATGCGTGCAACTCCGTAACATAAAGTTGCTAGTTCACTTTCAAAGAGTAGGTGGAATATGTATTCCACATTTTATCGAAATCTGGGATCTTCAGAATACATTCGTAATGAGCGATATTCTGATGCTGATATTTGAAAAGGTCTATCATCGTATCTTCCTCCTTTGCCAGTAGGAAAGAGTAGAGGAAAAGAATGTGCTTCTATACTTTTTTCCCATATGCTGATTGGTGATGCTTTTGTTTGACGCATTTGGTACGTTTCCAGTGCATCTTCTATGGTGTCATTAGAGTGCAATGGATGAATTGTATAATGGTCTAAAGTGTTTGATATTGTTGCAGGATCTAGGAGCTCAAATTGACCAGCTTCTTGTGTCTCCTGAATTATTTCAGTTGTATCTTTCAAGTTTTCTTCAATATTAATTTCTTTGTAATATTCATTATTCTCTTTAAGATATTGCAGGGCTTCTCTAATTTTATGTAAATTTACCAGTTGTTGCCAAATTTTTTTGTCTTTTGTAGGTACTCCATTTACCAAGATAATTAAAGATTGCTGCATTGGACGTTGCACTCCTAGAGTGTGCACATTATCTTTTAGATCTAATGATAAATACACTACTTTTCCACAAATACCTTTTACTAATTCAGAGGGAGGTAATTTTGCAGTTTTTGGTTGAAGGCGTATTATTGCTTGAAATGGGTGCACTGTTTGAATTATGATGCTCTCATATAAATTAAGTTGTTGAAGGGGTTTTGGTAGTGGATATAATTCCAAGTTATTTGTGATAGCACGTGAAGGAGTTTGGTTGTTGTCAGGTTTTGTAGTGCATTAACTGCAAAGTATTATGGGGTCAGTTATTTCATATTTGTTTTCTGCTATAAGGTAGAGAGCTAATTCAAACCATTTAGAATCTTCATTGTCTTCTATTTTGTATGATAGGTCTACAGTTTTTGTGTTACTTTTATGAAAAGTTCTGCGGCAACATACACACACGTGGTTTGGTACTTCAGCTGAAGAACTTTCAAATTTTAGTATTTCTTTTTTGTATGTGTGTAGTGAAAGGTTGCCATGTGCAGATTTGTTTCGAAGTTGGTTTACAGCTAATTCATCTTGTAAGTGGGTTTCACTTCCAAAATATTTTGTCTGGATATAGTCGATTTCTTCTAGTAGGTCTTTTGCTGTACCATGTAAAAGAATGTTATTTAAATTGGCTAGTGCTAAAGCAGGACTTTTAGCATAGTACAGTTTATAAACTAGATTTGTTATAGTGGCATGATGTGTTGATATCCTTTTGATATCATGGAAGGGTGTTTTGCAAGTAGGTCCTGTAATGCAGGCCAATGAATGTCCTTGTAGTCCTGTGTACTTGCGTACTGGACAAGCATCCATATTTTGCAGTAGCTTAGTTTTGATTTTGTCTTTGCTTTTCACATATTGATTGAGGAATTGGCATAAAGACTTGAACTTTTTTTGGGAATGTTACACATTTGTACACTAGATGTTCTGGTTCAGTTGAATGGAGGGGTAAATCTACGTTTTCAGGGCATATTTTTGTAAGGAGTACTTCTTGTTCCATTATGGTATTATTAAATTTTTCATAACTTCGACCACTGCTATGTATGGCAATTGTATTTGTTTGCTTATGTTTGTAGGCTTCTTCATTAAAGTATGGTTCTGTGCTTGTAGTGTGACTCCATTCACCTCCACAGATATTTAAGAAGTTATTTCTGTTGACATTTTGTTTATTGAGAAGTCTTTTTGTAATTTAATTATTAGTTTTGTTAGTGGTTTCATTCTGTTTAACACTAAAATAAATAACTTTCTTTTGAGAAGAAGTGCACTGTCTATCAACGCTTCTAAGATTACTTTCCTACGATAGGTTTGAAGTGTTGAACCTGGTTTCTCTCCTGTTTTTATAAGATTTTGAAGGACTTTGTGACAGAAAATTTTGGCTAAAATACTTTTCTTGGCATGCTTACTTTGTACTATATCAAGATTTATAGAAGAAGTTTTATTTGTAGTGATAGTTGATTTTCTGTTAATTGTTTTTTGGGTTGTTTTACTTTTTGATAGAGGAAGCAAAGCTTTTGTACTAGAAACTTCTTCTGTTTCACTACATGACTGTATTAGCTGTTGTGTTTCAACGTTTTTTTTTACAAATTCTGCTATAGATGGATGTTTATGTTGGAGACTTTTCTTTTCATTTGCTCTACTTCTGCGTTCCTTTCTACGGAGTTGCTTTTTGGTAGGCATGCTTTAGGCTCTGTTGAAAAAAATACAGAAGGTATGGGTTGGGGTGTTCTGCAATGCATGTGTGTTGTGGGCATGAGTGTTTGAGTGAGATGATAAAGTTGTATGTAATGGTGTGTGATTGTGCATTGGGAAGTACAACTACTAGGGATGGGTATTCTTGAATTAATGTGTTACTAAACTGGGGTTCAGATGACAGACAAAAGTAAGCCAGTGGTGTGGAGAAGTATAAATAGTATATCTAAAGCTATACAATTAAAACAGTTGTTTCTTCTACAACATTTAAATTCTAGCAGCTGAGTTGGGTAATTGTGTGGCGAAAAATAGGAATTAGTGGGCCATTCTGCCAGTAAATCACTGTTTAAGACGGGAGGATTTTTGGTCAGAATGGTGCAGAATCTCTATTTCTAGGCACAGACGTAGCATGAATTAACCTTAGACTGTGTTTGAGTAATAATTCAAATATTATGGTAACAATATACTTACTTTTTTTCTAAAATGAGCAGTTTGCTTCTTAGTTGTTCTTTGTAATTCAAATTCGGCTGCTTGTTTTCAGGAGAATGGTCTTCACTGCAATTGTAAAAGCAAGAAAATAGTAATTCGGTTTGTATATAGCACTGTTTTTAATTTAGACATAGATTTTTTAAATTGAAATTCTCAAAACCATTAAAACTATCTTATGACTAACTGTAGGAAAGAAAACATCTTTACTATGGCTTCTCAAACTCATAATGTACCACTGTATACCACTATTCCTGTAACTAAGCTTTTCCACGTAATAGTGTGTCCATGTGATAGCCTGCTTTTCCACGTAAGAGGGAGTCAATGTCATAGCCTGCTTGTCCTATATAAATGTAAGTAATTATATAAACTAAAAAAATTAAAACCAAGTATGTGTTTGTACAAATATTATTCTTTGAGATTTGATGATAGAGTGTGCATGTAATTTTGTTTGATCATATGTAGTCTATATATTTTATTTCAAAAATGTTAGTTTAACATTATTTGCGTGTGTGTGTGTGTATGAATAAATTAAACGGTATAAAGGTTTGTAAGTCACAGTTCATTTTAGGAGAATGAAAAAATGATCGTAGATTCATTTTACAGATTATACAAGGTAAAAGTCGGTTAGAAAATGTGTTCATGTACTGTATAGAAAATATGCATACCTGTAGTTTGTGTTCATGCATATGGATATGGACGAAGCTGCAAGTAGAAATCTTGGAGACTTGTCTAGTATTTCTCGTAGATCGTGCTTGCCAATGGTATGAGACTTGTAGTCCGAGAGATTCACTGTACATTTGCAGTGCTGATCTATGATGATGCAGTTACATGTAGAGGTCTTGGATTTGATTGGTGGATGGTCATGTGATTTCTTAGCTACATCCAATGAGGGAATGGCACAGAGAGTGAAGTGGAAATGGTAGAAGGGCTGTCCATGTTACGATATGTTCGCGGACATGGTGGTAGTTCTAGAACACTGCGTATTACATCCGGGGAATTTGGGGTGGGGAGGCATGCAAATGAGATTGAATGTAGCAAGGGATTGGTCAGTAAAGTTTAGTGAGTGTGTTGTGCTAGGAGAGGTTTTCTCAGATATTCTTTTTTCTGAGAGAAGAACAGATAGCTATGGCTGAGTGTTTTAAAAACAGATTGTGTGGATTTTGGGAGACTCGTGGATACATTGGTTGAAGGTGCATGCAGAAAGCTGTGGAGTATCTATAGATCTTGGATTCCCACATGAGAAAGTGCACTAGCATGGAGTGCGTGGAATGAAGTGGCTGGACTTGCTACCTCTCTGTGCAACTTTGAAGATAGAGGGACATCCAGACATAATTGTAATTCATTGTGGAGGGAACAGTTTAGGACATGTGTCTGGAATTTCTTTGCAATTTGCAATGAAAGAAGGACTTCAGAAGATCATGAACATTTTTCCAAACTCCAAAGTAATTTTTTCACGGATTGCGCAGAGACAAATGTGGCTTTGTTCTTTCTCATGTGGTCCACAAATGGAGAAAGCAAGGCGTAATGTCAATAAGGCTGTATGTGCCTTCCTAAGAGATTTTGGCATGTCCTCTTTTCACAATGAAAATATTATGTTTCGTAGTACATACATTTTTCGCAGAGATGGAGTCCATCTTACCTATGCTGGCAATCAGATTTTTCAGAGAAATGTACAAAATGCATTGCAACCTTTTTTAGAAATGCAGCATCCATTTTGAAGTAGGTGTTAAGTATTTATAATTTTTGACATACAAACACCTCCAAAGGCTCTTTTCAGAGCCACCACTTCCTCCCAGAGAAAAATGCAATGGTTACAATAGGGTAGCATCCCAATTTGTTTTATGTTTGCGAACTGTCCGCGGACTTTCAAGAAATAGAAAGGGCCCTGCGTTATTTATCTTTACTTCTGTTTTTTAACTGTGAAAGGCGGCTCTGAAAAGAGCCTTATTTTTATTTTTATTTTTGTTATTTTGTATTTTTTTGTTTTTTTACACACAACACACTAGGAGAGGAGGGGAAAGGAGGGTAAAGGGGGGACACCAACCACAGGGATAAGAAAGGGCGAGCTGAGAGAGGAAGATGTAGAGTGGGTTTTATTTGGGTAGTGAGCAGGTCTTCTCGTGCTCTGAGACTATAGTTTGAAAAGCACTGCGAAGTCACTCCCCCCTGCAGAGTACTGTGTCACAGTACATACATACAACTGTGACCCTCGAAAGGTAAGGGTCATCAGAATTCTGTATGGCCTGTGAGGCAGCTTGAGGAAGAAGCTGTCCCACAGTGGTGTTCCTTGTGGTGACAGGATCAGAAACGGAGGATCAAGGAGAGGCAATCAACCTACTACGCTCTTCGCAAGGTACAAATTTACGAATGGCCCCAGTGTGGAATGAGTTCAGGTGTCGCTTCATGGTCGTAGTCCCAAAGCTATACGAACCATGCCTCCCGCGACTGAGTACCATTTTGCACTCACTGCAGGTGACACGGTTCGCACGAGCCTTAGGACCATTCCCATGAACGGTAAACAACCGCCACACCCAAGAATCACGCCGAGGGCGGGTAGTAGGGTTTTCCTCTACCTCATTCTCGTCATCCTCTTCTTCCTCCTCTGTATCCTCACTCCTGTTCCCCTCTTCAGGCCCTTGGGGAAATGGTGGTTGTGGAGGGGGTGGGGGAGGTGCTGAGGCAGATGTAGCACCAGGTGGCAATAGTGGAGCCATGGATGTCATCAGCTTGGAGATGGAAATCTCAAAATCTGCAAAGTATGCAGCAACATGCAGTGTGCTCTGTGGAATAGCCAAAAACACAATGAGAATGAGCTCTAGGGCGTGGTCTTTTATAGGGATGCTTGTGCGTGGTTCGCGGACATGCGCGCTGTCCGCAAGACAGATCAAAAACCAAAAAAGGTTCAAAAAGTCACAAAAACTATGTGGAAACTTAGGATTACTATGTGGGATTTGTGGTATGTTGAGTTTTTAATGAGAAATATTTTGGATTACTTGGTAATGTACTTTTAAAGTGTTCAGGGACACAAACAGTGTCCGCATTCAGAACACGCAATCAGCGTGGGCGCGGTCACATGATTGTTTCATGAGCATGTTCGCTAAGGTAGCAGCCGTCTGCAGGACACCCAATGTACGGACATTGTTTTGCACATGCGTGTTGATGTTCTACGGACAGTGTTCGGGTCCTGAACTAATTAAAAGTGCGTCACACGTAAAACAAACAGTTACGGACAGCCGTTTGTTCTTAACACAGTTTAATTTACTTGTGCACAATACGGACAGACATAGCTCCTCAAGCACACCTCCATTTTTGTTTATTTACGAACAATTCAGGACACCACAAGTGTTCTTAGAACAGTTTCAACTTGCTAGCGAACACTACGAACAGGCATAGTGTTCTTAAGGACACCTCCATTTTCGTTTATTTACGAACATTTCAGGACACTACGAGTGTTCTTAGAACATATTCAACTTGCATGAGAACATTATGGACAGATATAGTGTCCTCAGGACACTTACATTTTCGTTTATTTACGAACATTTACGAACAACCGCGCTGTACGTGGACACCTAAATTGGTTTTACCACAAAGAACTGAAAGTAATTACAACACAATATAAAAAGTAACTTTATTTAACATATATAAACAATTTATGACTGAGAAGGTGGGGCAGAAACGGAAACAAACACAGAAGAATTAGGGTTTTCAATATAAGTGGGATCAGGTGAAGAAGGGATGGAAATCTCATCAAAACGTTGTGGTCCATGGAGCGAGTTTGGGGTTAAATGAATGGGATATGGTGAGGGGGGACAAGTACAGGTGGGACAATGGTATGTTGTTGGTGGTTTTAGGTGATCTTCCACAAAGTTCTTTAAATCCGTAAAATTTGCCATAAGTTGGTCCATTTTGTGGGTAATGTGTTCAAGAGTGTTATCCACCTCTTCTTTTTCTTTGGAAGTTACAATTTTTGTATGGTCTGTAAAAAATAAATGTACATGTTGAATGTATATAAAATAATATTTATTAATTGGTTTATATAGTAAAGTGTGTACCATTAGGTGGACTATCTTCTAACATTTAGTCTCGTGGGAAATGCTCCTCTAGCCAATTTTTGACATGATGAGGGTTCTGGCAAGGATCAGGCAGTTGTCCATTGTCAAGAAGGGGCGGCAAGCTGTGATGAGTTTACACGTATAAGCGGATGCTGAGACTACTGAATTGGTTTGTCTGTTGAGAGAGAGGGTGGAGTCTAGGTAAATTCCGAGGGTTTTAGTGACATTAGTGACCTTGATGATATTGCCATCAATGTTGAAGGCCTCGTATTTACTGTCAAGTTTTGAGAGTTTGGACTGAGAGCCTAAGATGAGTGTCTAGAACGGGGAATGGGGTCCAGAACAAGCCTAGGCAGTAAGACAACTCAAAAGAAGCCTCTCACAAGCGCCTTGCCTAACTTACCCTGTCAGAAACAAGGAGTTCTTCTTGGAGACAGGGTTCTCTAATAGATGCTTGACTGCAATATTATACCAAAAGCATGACAAGCTCAATAAAGTAATCTCCTATGCGAGTAAAACTTTATCCTCTGTGGAGGAAAAATTCAACGATTGTGAGAAGGCACTCCTGGCAACGGTGTGGGCATTGAGGAATTACCGCCCGTTCATCCAGGGGGAACACATCATAGTGGAGACTCCTCACCAACCTCTGCAATATCTCCAAAATGACAGAATCCGGCCCAGAAATGTGAGTAATTCCCGAATTACTTCCTGGATTCTGTCAATGCAAGGCTTTCCTGTGGAGGTCAGATATGGCCAAAACAAAAAGAGTCCCCTCGCGCAAGGTCTGCTGACTTGCATGATTGTGCCAGAGAAAACTGTCTCGAGGACGAAAGTCTAAAAATCAAGGATAACATGGAGGCATACCTCAATTCCCCACAAAAGTCTTTGAAGAAGACAAATGTGAGGGAATGCCCACTGTCTATGTTCATGGATGCTCTTACCATGTTGACAACAACGGGGAAAAAGAACTTGTGGCTGGCGTAAGGAATGCATGGGTGAATGAGTCCCCAGAACCCTCCACTGGGTACTAGATTTGTCCCCGAGGTAGTCAAGTGGCAGAGTTGATGGCTGTGCATCAAGCCATCCTCACTGCTGTCCAACATCAACTCCACAAACTGGTCACCTGGTTAACTGGAAAACCAGAGGCATGTTATGGGCTAATAACAAACCCTTGAAACATGGGAAATGAATTCAAAATATTGATGATCTGGTCAAATCGAATGGGATGACCATCTACTGCAAAAAGGTCAAGGGTCATTCCAAAGTAGAGGGGCCAGACAAAACTGGAAATGACTTAGCTGATCAGCTGGCCAAAACCGGGGCCATCCAAGGGGATCTAATGGAGATTGAGTCCCTGTTGGGGGAAATCCAGGTCACTCCTATCACTAGGTCCCAGGCAAATGCTCACAACGATCTCTCAATTGCACAATGAAGTAAGGAGTCCCCAGATGCTGATTTCATTACGGCTCAAAAAGGGGATCAAATAATTGGTAAGTTTTATCAACACATTGAGGACCCTGTGAACTTTCCCCTGACAGATACCGATTACATTGGGAAAGAGGACCTCAGAGTGTTGATGAAATGTCCAAAAATGTTCTGAATCCAAGACAGTTTGTTGGTAAGGAAATCCCTAGCTGGCCATGATCAGTGGGTGGTTGCTACCTCATTCCGAAGCCTGATGTTAAGTCACGCCCATGATGTGGCCACAGCCGGTCATAGGGGGTTTCATACAACAATTGAAATCTTAAGAGAGGTTGCATACTGGCCACACATGGGGCAGGACCTCAACCAATACTTGAACGGGTGTCTTGTGTGTGCACAATTTCAGCCAACATCCCTCACACACCGTGCACCTCTCCAAAAAAGGGGGATGACACTGCCATGGTCAGATTTGCAAGTAGATTTTATCGGGCCCAAAATTCGCTCCTCTAGGGGGAACAAGTACATGTTGACCGTGACATGCCTGTTTACTAAATGGGTGGAATGTGTTCCGGCCCCAAACTGCAAGGCAGAAACAGCAACTGCCCTGGTGATCAACCACATCTTTTCACGCTTTCGACTACCCCAAAGGATCGAGTCAGACAGAGGTAGCCATTTCACCAGCAAAGTAATGACAAAGATGTGGGATATACTTGGGGTTAAAAGGAAGCTACATATTTCTTACGGCTAGCCTCTAGTGGTGCAGTGGAACGATACAACAAAACCCTTATGAGCATATTAAAAAAAATGTGTGGCAGATTCTGGGCCAAGTTGGGATATTCGATTACCTCTTGTCCTAATGGCCATCAGATCTACCCCTTCATTTGCAACTAAAAAGTCACCGTCTGAGCTGATGACTGGACGCAGGATGCTGCTTCCCCAGCATATGCTCTACAGGACCCAAGAGCAGACATTGATCAACGCCTCCACAACCCATGAGTATATTGAAAACCCCTTCAACATGCTTTTGCCTATGCTCAGCGAAATCTAGAAAGGTCAGCCGACAGCATGAAGACCCACTATGACTTGAAGACTACCAAAGAAGAATACAATGTAGGAGACCGGGTCGACTTATACAATTTCCAAAGGAACCAGGCCAAACAGTGAAAATTTCTGCCTACCTGGAAGTGACCTTTTGAAATTGTAGACAAAATCTCACCAGTCGCCTACAAGATCCGCATCCCAAAAGGCAGTTTGGCAGAACGGGAAGTCAAGTGGGTCCATATTAATCAGCTAAAGGGTTGCCATCCTAGGCACACTCTGCAGCAACTGGAGGAGTCTTCTGGAACCCCAGAGGGGGATGCTCTAGATCCATAAAATTCCAACTCTAAAATATTCCACATATAGGGCCTCATTACACGGTAGGCGGAGGACCAAGGTGCTATTAGCACCTTAGTCCATGCCGGTAAAATGCCGGCACCGCCTTGGAGGAAAGGGGAATTACCACCCTATTCCAAGGTTGGCGGGGCGGTAATTCCCCCTTCCCCATTGCCCTTCCCCATTCCCATTTTTGCCCCATAGGGCTCTATGGGAATGGGGAAGGTGCTAATTACGGTGCTGCAAATTGCGGTACCGTAATTAGCACCCTGGTCCCTTTGCGGGTTGGTTTTTAACGCCTGCTAAACAGAAGGCGTTAAAGTACCAACCCGCAAAGGGACCTCGTAGTAAGGCGGTAAGGGTTTACCGGTACCGGTGCCCTTACCGGTACCAGTAAACCCTTACCGCACTATGTGTAATGGGGCCCATAGTCTATAAAATCCAATAATGCAAATGTCTCCTAATTTATATAATGTGTATGTCCGCCTAACTACATTAATAGTGGTGGGGAAATGTCTACAAAAATGTTTTTGCTTTGTCATCCTAGGAGAGAGAGAGAGATAAACCATGGTGACTAACTAAGGAGGATAACTTGGGGACCGGGAGCAAAGATCCGAGTGGCCCGGAGTATCGCTCAACACTCCCATCAGGACTGGCAAGGAGAACCGATCGATCCACCCCTGATGGAGGAAAAGTTGATGAACTGGGTGGTCAACATCATTCCACTTCAAGAATCTACATAAATATAAGGTCCAGAGTAGTATGTGTTATCTGAACAAAGTCCACTTTTAAGGATTACTTGCTGGAAGAAATCTGTCAAAAATGGGTGTAATACCGTTACTCACCTCTATCAGAAGCCGGCGATTTAAAACCATCTTGTGTAAAGTTGTACATTGAACCCAAACTATTCCAAAGAAAGACTTGCTATCAGAAGCAGGTGGATACAATTCAAAACTATATTCTGAAAAGGCTTGAAGTAAGAAATGGTTTGATGTATTTGTGAAAAATGTGTGTTACATTATAAGATAAGACAGTTTTTAGACATTGGGTTTCAGAGTTAAAAGTTTCCCTCACTGTGCTTCAAACAAATTCCACACCTCTCCCTGAACAAAGGAAACTTCCCCTGCCCTTGGCTAAGAGATTGACAGGCTGGTGTCAAACAGAACTGGGAGTGGCACCCTGGCCTGTTGCTCTGAGTGAAAACAATGGAGCCCTTGATCTGAATAGAAATGCTAATTTGGGTGTGACTGACAACAAACTGCTCTGCCAGGAAGAAGGACATGTGACCTCTGATTCAGCCCAGCTCTGGAGGCGGACCAGACTGAAATGTGGATTTAACATTGGGTTAAATATATGTTTTAGAAAAATGTTTATAACAAATTGCACTGAACGGACAGAAAATGTAAAACTTTGAGATTGTTAAAATGAAAAATTCACTCACAGTTTAAGACTAAGCTGGAATCCGTTCGATATTCTGAGACTAAATCCCGGAATTTAATCATATTGTAGCTACTGTGTTTATGCTAGGAACATGAAACATTACAGAAATATGCCCAGGTGGGTTGTGCAGCATGTCTAAAAGTTGGTGCAGAACTAACATTGAGAAACCCACCAAAAGCGCGAAAAGTTGTCATTTACGAACCCAAGCTCATAGGAACATGGGACTTGAAAAGATATGTGCCTTAATTAATCTGTGATGTGTATATGTAATATTACCAATTTGTGCATATTGTAAATGTTTTTGATGAAAAATTAGATATACTGTACAGGGACAAAGGGGAGGGTTTTCCCCTAAGCCAAAAACATGAGGACACAGGATGACACGCTGCTCCTTTCTCCAGTCAGGGGACCGGGAATCCTCTGTCCTATCAGATCCATAGAGGGTTGGGCATAGAGAATCAGCCTCCCCGTCCACTTTGGAAATACATAAATAGGGGCTGCTGAGGACAGACAACACACACTTTCCACTTCTCAACTGATTTCTTGGCGAAGCAACCTGAAGGAAGACTCCAGACATAGATCCATAAACCAGACTCCAGAACCAAGCTCTAGAACCAAACTCTACAACTTTGAAGCAGAGAGGCCTAACCCAAAAGCTGAACTCTTTCAGCAGGCTTCAGAATCTTTTGCAACCTGATTTAACTCCTCAACTTTCAAGGGCTCACATTCAACAGCCTGGCTGAGATGTTTTGCTATTCTAGCTAAGAACCCTGTGCTAGAACCAAGATTCAGATCCAGAGAGCAGAGCTGTGTCCAGAACCTGTCAGATCCAGACCAGAGTGCCGTGTGCGGAGAGCAGAACCCAGCGCCTGATCCTTTCCGGTGGTGAGAGAATCCCAGCCAAACCCTTGACCAGATCTTTGACGGGGCCCACACCATTCCAAAGCAATAGTAGTGACTATCTGGTCTAGAACTCTCCATAGTCATCTCTTAGTTTAAAGTAATCCTATTCCATCCATTTCAACCTATCCAGAACTGCATTATAGAATCTTGTGTCCATCCTGAATTCTTCTCATTATATTGTCTATGATAATTGTAGCAATAATCATCTTTGCGCTGATATTTATCTGAAGAGGGACAAGTGTTTTGACGGACAGAAGTCAGAGCGGAGGCACCGCTGTTCTGGTGGTTGCCCGTTGAGTGTCTTGCTTCTTCATAGCTCCTTAGTATAAGCCTATACTTGTTGGTAAATCTCCTTATAGTTTTTCCGGAAAAATTGCCGCGAATTGCAATTTGACCCAATTTCCCCACATGTCAGAATAGCTGTTTCTTGTTTGCAACTGCTGAGTTTCGTTTTCAATCTGATAATCATTTATAAATCATTGCTAGTGTTGACCTGAACCAATTCAAAGTAACTCTCACTTATCCTTAATCTCCTTTAGTGAATTAAAATCATTTTAGCATATGTTCCCATTCATTGTCATCGCATTCAAAAGCATTTTGGCCTGTTTTAAAATTATACCTATTCTCTCTAAGTTTGCTGGGGGAATTGGGATTGAACTGCATTATTGACTGTATTCCTGAAACCTGTGTGCCCTCATTTCCATCTCTTCATATTACATAGTGGGGGAGTGAGTAGTCACAGGCGGAAAGAGTGATCATATTGTCTTTTGTGGAAATCATATCATGTTTTATTTCTGTGCTGCATTCTTTCGTAGTATTGCATTTCCTTGAATCCATATAAAGTATTCTCTGCTACAGTATCTTTCCAATTCCTACTCCTAACCGATTAAAGAGATTGTTGATATTGTAATATTACCCATTGCTGATCACTGTCATATTCATAAGTGTGCTATTCAGATATTATTCTATTAATAAAAGTGCGATATATATATATTGTTCAATTCTTCAAATAAACCTTTTAATTTGCAAAACAAACCTACTTCTTGGCTCAGTGAGGTCAGGGAGATCCAAAGAAAGGGGCGTTATATAAGGGTTCATCATCCCGATTTAAAGAACTTTTGACATAAAAATATATAAATAAGGGTTTCCCTTGGGCATCCCATACTAGGCATTGACTTAGTTGGAGTGCTGGATTGAAGTCACTTACAGAGTCACTGTACACCGTCACTTCCTGCCCATCATGTTTCTCAAATGTGACAATAAGTGCAACTTAATTCTGCTGCTTGCACTGAAAAATGAGATGGTAGCCTTGCACCAGCTACTAAAGCACAGTGATATAGTACGTAGATGGCATATTGATTAGCAGCACCACAGAGGATGAGTGCAGGCAGGACTTTAACTGATTACTGACTATTCTAGCAGACAATGGATATAAAGTAGACAAGGAGACGTTACAATACTGTCAAGAAGAGGTGTTATATAAAGGTCAGTTGATTTCGCATGAAGGAAATAAAGTGACACCTGACAGAGCTCAGGCAATTATGAAAACCTCAAAACCAAACACAGTGAGACAGATGCAACAGTTTTTGGGTTTGTACAACTATGTAAGAGCCTGGGTATTTGATTATAGCACATACACGAAACCACTTCTGAAAGCATGAAAGCACAAGTTAGTAAAACAAAACTAGAATCTACTAAAGAAATGGAAGAAGGATTTGAAGAGTTGAAAAAAGCAAATTGCACAGCTCTAGGAATTCCTAATTATGCTTAGGAACTTTATTTAGTTCACCCACAAATGGAGAATCATGACAGCTGTGCTTTCACAAAGGACCACATTGGGGTAAAATCCTTTGACATGCTACAGTGGGATTTTAGACGCAGTTATGAGGGGACACTTCCCTTGCGAACAATCTTTGGCAAATGCCGCGTTCGCAAGAGAGTCTCTCTGCCTTCCGCCAGAGAGACTTTTACAGACATCCTCTTTGTTGTTACCTCACCCAATCTATGGACTGGTACATGGTCACCTTCATCTCTCCTAACGCCTCTTCTGACATTAATGGTGGCACCCGCTAGCAGGTCCACCTTGACCTCTTTGCCATTTCCAGGATCATCATTAGTGTCTATTGGAATGGAACCATCATGGTTCAGGATCCTCATCCCAACCTTCTTCTCTTTGATAGGCTCTTACCTTGCCTCTCCAACCTTACCTTGTCCCCTGGCTAGGATCCCTTGCCGGCTGTGCCTTCCTCATTCTCTGCATAGGCTCCCTTGCCGACTGTGCCTTCCTCCTCCTCTGCACCGGATCCCTTGCCTGCTGTGCCTTACTCCTCCTCTGCACAGGCTCCCTTGCCTACTGTTCCTTCCTCCTCCTCTGCTCAGGCTCCATTGCCTGCTCTGTCCTCCTCCTCCTCTGCACAGGTGCCCTTGCCTTATCCCACTGTCTGGGCTCCCTTGTCGGCCTTGGCTCCTCTGCCATCCTCCACTATCCCTCTGACTTTCTTGCCCCCCTCGGGGGGACCACCGTCCCCTGTGCCGCCCCACAGAACACCTTCAAAAATGGCAAGCTGGTCCATATTGCCAAGCTCAACTCTCGCTCTGCTGTCAAACACTCGTCTGACATCTGCAACCTCCTTGAAAGCATGGATCTAGATGTGCTCTCCATCATGGAGACATGGTTCAAGGACATCTCTGTCACAAGCTTTGACACACTCCTCTTAAAGGATACAATGTGCTCTCTGTGCCCAGGTGCAAGGGGTCAGCAGGGGGAGGGGCATTAATCTTCCCAGAATACATACCTATGTCTATCATCCCCACTCAGGACTACTCCTCTGTCGAGTGCCTAGTCGGTAGGCTCTCACTCTCTCTTGAATCGTCTCTCCTTATGGCCACCGTCTATTGGCCACAAGAACAGTCCACCCTCTTCCTCTCAGTATGGGCTGACCTGGTCTTCTCTCTACTGCCCTGCTCCTCTCAACAACTCCTGCTGGGTGACCTCAACATGCATTTGGACTCTCCTGACTCCTCAGGACTTTTCCTCAACCTATGCGATTCTCTCTCTCTCTTCATCTTACCCTCGGGCTCCACTCACACAGCTGGCCACACTTTGGATGCTCTCATCTCTTCTGACAGCCCACACTCTATCCCTCTCACTACCTCTCTCTCTTGGATGGACCACTCTATTCTCTCTTCACACTTGAAGCTCTCCTCTCCTCTTGCATGGGCACACCCGGCGCGGCCACTCTGATTCATAGTCACTAGACCCATGAAAAGAGTGACAGCGGCTGCATTTGCCTCCACCTACCTATTCTCCTCCTCCTACTCCTGCAGCTGGTTGCCACCCTGACACAGCCCTTGCTAACTTCAATATCTCTACCTTCAACACCCTTCATCCTCTTGTCCCTGTCATGAGGGTCCAACTGAAGCCTTCCAAAAGTGCAACTTTTGGTATGACTCTCATCTGGCTACCCTTAAATGCAAGTGTAGTGCAGCTGAATGGAAATGAAATTCTTCAGGTGGATCCTCTGACAAACTGGCCTGCCACCTCCTTCAAAGGCAATATCGACTCTGCATCCACAACAAGAAAAGAGTCTTTATTCAAGCTTGCATCTCTGCAGCATCAAATAACACGGCAAACTTTTCAAAGTCTGTAAGGAAATAGCCAATCCTGCAGCAACCTCCTCTTCTGTCACACCCACTCAGGACCTTTGCTCGGCCTTGGCAGCACACTTCACTGCAAAAACCCAAGGCATCCTTTCTTCTGTCACTTCCACTCCGCATCACATACCAACACCGCTGGAGCCTCCCTTGGCCCCTACACTGATTCTCCTCTCTTTTCTCACTCCAATCGCATGTGAGGAGGTCACCAGATAAGTCGGGTTTATGAAGGCCTCATCCAAACAGGTGGACTCCTGCCCTTCCCAAACTATTAAGGACAACATTAACTTGCTTCCTCCAGCCTTGGCTGATCTCTGCAATCTCTCTTTTGCCACTGAAGTTTTCCCAACTTCCCTTAAGTACTCCATTGTGCACCACCTGCTTAAGCAATGCTCTGTTGTCCCCTCCTTTACGGCAACCTACCACCTCATCTCTATCACCCCTTTCCTGGAAAAACTCCTGGAGAAGCTGGCTATCTCTCAGCACACCTTCCACACTGAATCTGCTGGCTGCCTCCACGACCATCAGTCTGGCTTTATAGCATCCAGAGGCACAGAAACTGCTCTCCTGAACTCCTGTGAAGATCTACTCTCAAATCTTGACACTAACACTCCCTCTATCCTCATTCTTCATGACCTCTCCTTTGCCTTTGACTCTGTAAACCACAACATCCTGATCTCACGTCTCTATGACACCCTGGGAATCGCAGGTCATGCTCTGGTGTGGTTAACCTCTTTCCTTTCTGACTGCCCATCCCAGGTGGAACTTGGGCCCTTTCTCTCTACTATCACTCTTTCACCCTGTGGCATTCCCCAGAGTTCTAAACTATCCCCCTGGTTCTTCAATGTTTACATGGCTGCCCTGGCACGTGTGAATGTTACTTTCACCTGTAACTTCCAGTGTTCTGCAGATGACACACGACTCTTCTTCAGGCTACCCTCCACCACCTCCTCTACCTCACTCATATCTGACTCTATGTCCACAATTCAGTCATGGTGTGCTGAAAACGACCTCTGCCTCAAATCCAGTAAGACTGAGATTGTTTGAATTGGGACTCCTGCTCCCGCTTTCCCACCTTCTCTCTGGCCGGCCACCCTTAGCCCTGCACCCGCACCCACATGTGAGGCAAAAAACCTTGGAGTCATCTTCAACTCCACTCTCTCGTTCTTCACTCACCTTTCGGACATCTCTAAAAAATCTGACTACCAGCTGCACCTTTTCAGAGGTACTCTTCCTTTTCTCACCTTCCTTCAGTGGAAAACTGTCTCCAGAGTCCTGGTTCTCTCAATGCTGGACTACTGCAACAGCCAATTTCTCAACCTCCCTGCCTCTGCTTTGCACCCTCTGCAACTCATCCAGAACAGAACCGCAAGACTTATCCTTGGCCTCAAGCCCAGGGACTTCATCATTCCAGTACTGAAATCCCTCCACTGGCTTCCCGTGGCTGCAAGGATTAAGTGCAAGACCCTCTGAATTGTCCAAAAGCCGTTCTGGGGACTGAGACCTCCCTATCCGCAACAATGCCTACATAAATACTGTCCTTCCCGAGCCCTCTGCTCATCTGCCTCCAACCTTCTGAGTGTGAGCTGGTTCTCCTTGCAGAGATTTGGAGGGAGATCATTATCCATAGCAGGGGCCTCCCTCCGGAATAGCCTCCCTGCCACCCTCTGTCTTGAGCCTGATATCCTTAAGACATTCCTCTTCTCCTCCTCCTTCTCTCTCCCTCTACCCTGCTAACCTCTCTCTGCTCTATCCTTCTCTCCCTCCTTTTTCAATACAGCTTGCTGATTGGTCGCTGGGTGTACCTCAGAGTCTCACAGCTCTATGGCACCCACACCACTCCTCTCACATTGCCTCCGGGCCTGCACTTGCCTTATCGCTACTGCACTTGGTCAATGACCCATGAGATTGGCATCTCTTAGCACTTTCCCCAGTTTCTGACTGACTGGGTGCATTTGGACCCCCCTAAACTTGTCCCCCCCATCTGTGCACATACACGATCTGAATGTACCATGCCTTGAAGATCGTCTATCTATCTTCCCTGTCTCCCCTCCTGCATGATGGTGCCTCAATGCACTTGGAAAAACTGCAGAATCATTGTCAGACCTGTTCGCTATTATCTACACTTTTAATTGTATTATATGTACTTGCTCTGCCTGAGCAGACTTGTATCGTTCATAAATTCAAGGGCTCTGAATGACTGTTGTTTTTTTCCCCTTGATCCCTCCCACCTTGAGCGCTTTGAAGCACTGCCCTTTTTCTAGGCGCTTTACAAATAAACATTACCATACCATACAATACAAATATTGTCATGGGCCTCTTCGTGGCGCATGCTCTATTTGCTATCCTAGAGAAACCCAATGGCACGTTGACATCCCAAAGAGTTTCAGCTTATGATGTAATGTTTTCTAACCCAGTGATTAAAATTGTAAGATCTAAAATAGTGAATCCTGCTACGTACATAGATGAGCAAGTAGAAGAAGGCAATCATGTGCATGACTGTGCCAATTATGTTGAATTATATGATGATATACCCTGTGTGAAGGAGAATGCTTTAGCGGAAGGGGAAATTCTCTTTATTGATGGTTCTGTGAAAATTGATCAGACCAGTGGAAAAAGGCATTCAGGCACAGAAGTAGTAAGACACATATTAAATGGAGAGTTCAAAGTAGTAGCAAGTGCAAGGCTTCCATCTAATTTTTCAGCGCAAGCAGCAGAATTCTGTTGCACTTATTGTCACATTTGAGAAACATGATGGGCAGGAAGTGATGGTGTACAGTGACCCCGCCTACATGAAGTCAACCGTACATGCAGGATTGTAAAATTGGAAAAGGAGGGGAGATGGCTCTCCAGTGCAGCATGCATCCTTATTGGTTAGGCTCATTAAGGCACTAAAACTCCCAGTAGCCGAAGCGGTCAATAAATGCGCAGCACATATTAAGCAAGCATATTTTATCTCTTGTGAGAATGAAGCCAGTGATGTAGAAGCCAAAGGGTTGCATATTCTCCAGAAAGGTTAAGTTTTGAAACTGAAGGTATTAAAGAAAATTTAGTTACAACAATGTTCGTACAAGAGGGCTTTAATAAGTTGCCAATAACCCAATTAATAGAGATTCAAGGAAGTGCACCACAGGATTAGCAATAATTATGGAAACAAAGGGGATGTTCTTTATCCCCCACGGAAGCTTTATGGTGACAGGACAACACTGGAAAGCCAGTGATGCCAGTAACTTTATTGAAGTCAACCCGAACAGCTGCATTGCCCTGTGCATGTAACTTGAGAGAGTCTTGCTGCTACGTTTGCAGAAGACTGGTTCATCCCTAATTTGTTGGAACACGTTTCACTGTTTATGGTAAATTGCATCATTTGTCAAAAGTTTACTGCTGATCATACAGTGAGAGCGATTAGAGTAGTAATGCCTTGACGGAATGGACCGTTTCAGCATTTACATATCGATCATGGTATCTGTTAGTGGTGGTGTGTCCCTTCTCTAGGTGGATCGAAGCTGGACCGTGTACACATCCTGATGCCACCTGCGCAGCAATGTTTTTAGTGCACAAAGTGTTCCAGAGGTGGGGTGTGTGCGGAGTACTAAAATCCAATAATGGGCCACATTTTGTTGATTATTTATTTGACCTGATAGGGCTTCTATTAAACATAAAGCACATGTTTTCTTCTGCTCATGACTCGCAAGTGAACAGGACATGTGAGAGACTCAAGATTAAATTTACTTTGAAAAAGGGATGGATGTATTGCCTACCTCTAGCCTTATATGCCCTTCAGAATCAGCCATGATCAGACCATCACCTCACCCCGCACAAACTAGTGACAATGCATTGCATGAGAATGCCCCTTACACCTCCATCTAGGAATAAGAGTGTAGCTTAAACTTTAGGTGATGAGATACATGATTATTTGACATGTATGACCTCTTGTATTTCTTTAATTTCAGATCAAGTCAAGCGCCGGGGGGTAGTCTAAGAACACAGAAGAAGGTAATTTGGCAACTAATCCAAGCAAGCTATTATCACCACCTAAGGTATATGTTGGGGACCGAGTGTTAATTACATTTTTTACCAGGAAGTGGCATGAGCCACGTTTTTATGGCCCTTTCATTATCGAAAGAATTGTGTCCATTTCCGCTGCCAAGGTACAATGAAGAAGAGCTTGGTTGCACCTGGGTGATGTGAAGATCTATGAGGGCAAGACCTTCCCTCCCACTGTTACTGATACAGAAGCAAGACAAGAAGAAGAATGTCTGCGTGTGCAGACCCGATCGATGACGAAGAAGAAGGGCGATAAAGCAACAAGTGATTAACACATACTTTATTTGGACTGGAATTCAATAGACACTCCTTATAGATATTTTAGCAGAGAGTGCAAAGACTTGCAGAGAATTCCAGCAATTTTAAATTAACTTTTATATATATATATATATATATATATATATATATATATATATATATATATATATATATATTGAAGCAGAAAATAATGCATCAGAGTTATGCCTAAACGTCAGTTCTTGATCAGAAATTGGAAACAAGACCAGTATCCAGATTCATTTTGTGGAGAATATTTGTTTTAAGTGATCAAACATATGATACCTGCCAATAGTGAGGTTCATCAGCTTGTGCTTGCTGCCTTTGTGTTCATACTTCAATCTTACCCTGCTCTTGTAAGAAGAGACATTAATATTGACACTTTCTTGGAGGATCCTAAAAACGGTCCAGTGATAAGAATACTCCTTATTGCTATAATTGAACACATTTTACAGTTACAAGTATAAAGAAGCTTGATGATTGTATTAAAAATGATTAATGAAGAAAATGGCGTGGTTGTAGAGAATTAACACATTCAACAAGAAGTGGGGTGGAGCGAGAGATGGAGGCCCATATTCTTGTGTATAATATATATTTGCATGATTATTCTCATTGTCTTTCTGGTCCTCATCTTTCACAGTCTCTATCATCTTAGTACTTCGACTGAAGAAAAGGTCTTCATGGTTCTCACCACTATGAAAACGATACATGACAAGATGTATGATTACTAAAGGTATTTTGGAAGACGCAAAAGAGATGCAGAGGAAGCTAGATAAGGGAAAAATACCTATCTAGATAACACAGCACAAATGGTGAGCAACATGTGGTACCAACACATGAAAAAAGTGGGGGAGAAAGCATATAAGGAGGGTTGTTAAGTCTGCTTCCTCATCCCCATACCATGAACACTGTAAGGACTTTCATTGCAAGATAGGTCCCAGATCACGATGCAAAGTGTCTCAGTCATTTTGCAACATGAACTACTCAAGGACAATTCCAAGGAAGTTGGGAGAACTTGTGATGGAGATCAAAATGCTTGTTTCCATACCAGGATGACTATATCAAGACACTACAAATGGAAAAGGAGCCTGGATGGAAGAGAAAGATGCTTGTTTATCCTGCTGAGGACATGATGAGGTAATCATTGAAGAAATGAAGAGAATGAATTGCCCGGATGTGACAGAAATAGCCAGATTACCTGGATTTTGGGAACAAACCCAATTATTGATCTATGGATGAGTGATTTCCAAGAAGGGATGGGAAGAAGGAATGATGTCCTGTGCAGCTCATCTGTTGGAAACAGATTACGTACAAGAAGTACAGTAGTTGAATGATGAATGCTTGAAGTCATGGGCCAACCACTCCAAATTGTTGACATGGGCAGAAAATGAATCAGGCCCAGTAGTTGTAATCCCATTGTTAATGCGAAACTATGCTTCTGAAGACATAGAAAGAATCAGGTGCGATATAACAAAGAAAGCAAAACCACAATTGATGTTCCTAGGATGGGAGAAGGGGCAGCCGCCCTTATGGATCGATATTGGGCTTGTGGATTTAGAGCCTATATGAGGTTACCCAAGGATTGGGATGTAGTATGTTCCTTGGTGCTGATTCATGTTCCAGTATTAGTGATTCTTCCAAGCGACCTGAACATTGGTGAGTTTCCAAAGGTGGATGCCCATTTGAGAAAAATAAGATTGATTGAACTGCTCAGTCGGACAAAAAGATAATATTATTTCTCAGCCAAATCAATACCAGCTTATGACTCCATTGCTTAGGACCACAGGTTGTTCTGCAAGACTGCCACAAAACTGACAACTATATGCATGCCAGGGATGCAAACAGTGGCAAATGCCAAGTGGTTACAGATCACTAGGTGGGAACTTTTACAGACAATCAATACTACCATAAAGGGATTCAATGCCAATAAAGAAGAGCTGAGGGCCATACGACGAATGACTCTCCAGAAACGATATTTCCTTGATATGATCATAGTGATGAAAGGAGGAGTTTGCGCCAAAACCGTGCCATCATGTTGCACACTTATACCTTCTCAACATGGCCAGAATTGGACATTGGCAGAGGCCATATCAATGTTGGCAGACCTGCATACCAAGATGGAAGAAGTGACAGATGAAATTGAAGATGACATTTGGTTTAGCTCCTTGTTTTCATGAATTCCTCATTGGTTGGCAAATCTATTCAAGGTTCTTGGAGTAAAACCGGTGCTAGTAATGTTTGGATTCTGTATAGCCAGGATGGTGATTGCCATATTCAAGAAAATGGCAAAAAAGGTAGAAGTAATGAAGATCATGATTGATGCCAAAGATGAACCAAACGCCAAGCAGCAGACTGACGACACTGTCAGAGAATACATAACGGCTAGCATCGTAGCACCCGAGGCGACAAAGTTTCTGTATCAAAAGAATCATAAGAAGTATGTGGGACGATGGGTCTATTGTACTCTGGAAGGACAATGTAACTACATGATCTGGAGTGTAGATAAAATGTAAAATCAGCAGGCACCCTGAGGGGGGTGATGGAAATATGGACACCCAAGAAACACTTCTTCAAGAGAAAAAACATGGGAGTGCGGGCATAGAAAATTGGGCCATCATGTTGCACATTCATACTTTCTCATGATGAACAAAATGGGACCTGCATAACAATATGGACGACGAGAGGGATGACATTGAAGATGACAGTTGGTTTGTTTCCTTGTTCTCAGGGATTCCCCACTGGTTGGCAAACATATTCAAAATCCTTGGACTAACATTGGTGCTGGTGATGTTTGGATTCTGTGTAGTCAGGATAGTGATTGCCCAATGCAAGAAAATGGTAAAGAAAGTGGTGGGAATGAAGATCATGATCGATATCAAACCTGAACCTAACGCCAAAGAGCTGACTGATGAAGCAGTCAGGAAGTACATAGAGGCCAGCATTGTAGCACCTGCAGGAACAAAGTTCCTCTATCCGAAGAATCATAAGAGGTACGTGGGATGATGGGCCAATTGTACCCTGAATGGACAATGTAACTACATGACCTGGAGTGTAGATGAATATGTCAAATCAGCCGGCACCCTGAGGGAGAGTGATGAAGCTATGGACACCAAAGAAACACTTCTTCAAGAGAAAATATCAGGCTATGGAAACAATTGAGGAGGTGGTTGAAGACTCGACCAGAGGGGGGAATGAAGAGGAGCAGCTGTATGCGTCTGCAGGAAACCCCACCCACTTACGTTATGTTGGAAGCCCAAGAAAGTGCCGTGTTTGACACAAAACCTTGACAACCCTATCGAATGCATACCCAAATGGACGACAATCTGAGGGAGGAACTCCCTGAAGGAATATGAGAAAAGAAACAAAGAAAGAAGCCTGTGCCATCATAAGAGAATATGAACAATGTCTCAGGATACTGGCTGAAGAGAATGTATGCATCCTACAGAAACTAATGACGAAGTAAAGAGTCAAGTGAACTTTTAAATATGAAAAGATTACACGTGCAAAAAGAGCTACAGATAATCAACCATTCAATAATTGTACAGATGCTGAAACGCAAGGTCGACTAAGTCATCATAGAAGCTGGCTATGTAGAGAATAGAATGTAGGAGAAGCCAAAACTAAATAGAAGCTGGAAATCAGTATCACAAATTTAGTAAGCCAGGACGCATGAAGATGAACAGGAAAATTGTGTCGCAGTAACAATAAGCTGAATAGTGAAGCTGCACGCTGAAGTTGTCTGGCCTGAAGTCAAGACTGAAGCAGCCAAGGTTGGCTATCTATTCTGGAAAGGAGTGAACGTGCGAAGGATGAATCTTCTCTTGTTAAGGTGCAAAGAAGGAACACCAAGTGTGCTAAATTGTATTCATTTAATGCATTTAAAACCTGCAAAATGGACCAAATCATGGTCTCATGTCATGTGAGCCAGGGATGAAAATAGAGTCGAAATTGGAGTACTAGAACAACTATAGTGAGTGCACGCACTCCCATGTACTCTCAGAGACAAGGATACTTGCAATGCCAAGGTCAAAGACAATCTTCATGGCGGAAGGCTTGGGTGATGAGAGATGCTGGGCTAATTGGATAGGGAGATAGAGTGAGGACCCATTTCCTTGCACCTGGGTCTGAGCTTACGCGCTGCTAAATGAACATAATGTTCCAGACATGGCACAAGTGTGCTGACCAATTTTGGTGGTTCATATAATGAAGGACCTTATAGTTTGAAGACCAATGAGAAACTGTGTACTTAATGTTTTTGAAGATGACATGTTTTAGAGGCAGGCATATATTATCCACTTAGCAGTGGGCAGCCAATTACAATCCTAGTTTATATTATAATGTATACATAGATGTTCCCCTTAAGCCTATCCCGATCCCCAGTAGGTTTTTCATTATTTGCCACTTAGTATGACGTCACCTGTGACATATTTTGAGTATATAATCTTGTTTTTATGAACATATTGTTGAGAGAAATCGGTAATATGTCAGTTGATGTTCGTTGTAACTCCCTGTTTTAGATAACTGATAATAGAACAGTACTTTGCCTACTTCTTGAGTTGGTTCAGTAATTTGAACTCAGAGTTATTGTGTGAACCCATCCATTGCATGCACGTTCCTAAAGAGCCATAAACTCAGAGGGCTACTTCTGGCGACTTTTTCTCTTGTACCAACCTTGTTTTCGCTGCATAAAGGCAATATGGACCTTGTGGCCTTATCAAAATCTGGAGTGGATAGCTTGGGCAGCCACTTTCACTCAAACCAGGTAGCTCGCTTGGTTTGGGAGGATAGAGGGGCCTTGCGATCTATAGGTTATGACTTGTACGAATTAACTGGCCCTGTTGAGGTGAACACATTCCTGAAGGTAAACAAGTGGACCATGAATCAGTGAGCCTCCAACAAAAAATCCTAGAGGAGGGGTGAACAGCACGACAGTCAATGTCAAAAGCCCGCAAGATCAGGACTGGTTATGGCTAGAGGCATCCATAAATATATTTTAAAAAGCTAGAGAACTCACAAAGTGCCTTTAACTTAAATTCAAAACTGTCCATCACTTCATGCAACATTTGCGGTTTTAATAACATCTCAATGGCAATGCACTATGAGATCTCTCTTTTTAATTATCATACCCTCATATAGGAAGTAATGGCCACAAAACATCTTGACACAGAGGGGCTTGTAACTTTCTCAAAAGTGGCAAAGAAGAGAAAGAGAGGGAGACCAAGTGATGACTTGATCATCGTGGTAGACCTGAACTTGAGCATTTATTGTTTGATGATGAAAACTCTTTCTGACAACACACTTAAGGTTGGGGCACTACAGTCCCTTGTGGGAGGTATTTACTCTTTATCATTGTATGTTGGAAGTTTGTTTCCACTAAACCTTCTGTAATTCTGCAGGAAGTGGGCACTGTGAAAGCAGAATGGTTGGAGGGAGGACACCCAGATAACATCATATTGGGGGGGCTTAACTCGGACTGTAACCTAGGGGCCCTCATGGGTACATGTCTTGTTGTGGAGAAGTCAGTGGGGTTACTTACTCCAACGCCTGGTTCTATGTGGCAATCATTTGGGACCAAATGGGGGTTTGTCATCTGTATTCGTGAGGCTGAACGGAAGCGAGGGACAACGTATTGCCGGGGTGGGGGCTGGGGAGGCATGTTTATGGATCAACCATATGTTAGTTTCCCCCGAACTGGAGGTCTTTTGTTCACCAATGAGATTGGTGGACTTATGTATCAGCGACCATCTGACCTTGAATGTGGTCATCAAACTCCCAGTGATTTTTAACGCCCACCAACTCCCTTCTGCATTTCTCGAGGTTCTCCTCCTTGGGCCCCCTTAGTGTTATCTTCGACTCCACTCTCTCTTTCTCTCCTCACATCTTGGACATCGCCAAGAAGTCCCACTACCAGCTGCACCTCCTCAAAGGTACTCTTCCCTTTCTCACCTTCCTCCAGAAGCTGACTGTGTCCAGAGCTCTGGATCTTTCTAGGCTGGACTATTGCAAGTGTCTCTTTTTCAATCTGCCTTTGGCTACTCTCCGCCTTCTGCAAATAATCCAGAACAGGACTGCAAGTCTTATCCTTGGCCTCAAGCCCAGGGACTGTATCTCCCCAGCCCTGAAATGTCTTCACTGTCTCCTAGTGCTGCAAAGATCAAGTTCAAGATCCTTTGCATTGTCCACATGGCTTTCTAGTGCCAGGGCCTGCACTACATCCAACACTCTCTTCCTAAATACATTCCTTCTCTAGCCCTTTGCTCAGCTACCTCCAACTCTCTAAGGGTCAGACGCTTCTCCAGGCAGAGATTGGGGGTAGATCTCTATTCTCTGCAGGTGCCTCCCTCTGGAAAGACCTCCCTACTCCTCTCAAACTTGAGCCGGACTACCTTCCTCTTCTCCTCTGATTTCTCTGTCTCCCTTCCCTGCTGACCTACCTGAGCAACCTGTCTGCTGTACGGACTGGTTGCTTGGCTACCCTCAGAGTCTTACTGGGTACCAGGCTCTCTCTTGATCTGTCACCCCTGCACTGCCTCTGGGCCTTCCTCACACTTAGGGGATGTAAGTGTAAACTCTACAGTCCCTTCTCTCCTTGCACTGACCCAGAGCAGTGTTTCCTTGTGCTGCATTTAGTCAGAACATTACTGCCCTGTTCATCCATCCCTCTCCCTGGCACTTCTCCCCCCTTGCCCCATGCACTTGTGTACAGGCATGTTATAAATGACTTATCATACCATATCATATCATATCACAATGACATCAAAGATCAGAAGGCCTTATAGAACAAATCACTTCACTGGCAGAGATCTGATGAGCGATGCTGCTAGGTGCAGCTCCTTCACTAGATCTCTGGAACTGGGGGTAACTAGGTTGGTCTAGGTGTGAAGACCAAGCCAGGAGATTGTGTTTTGCTAACATTCAGGACCGGAGTTTAATTAGAAGAACATTGAACTCCCCTGTCTAGTCTAGTGTTTTAAGGAACCCTGACAGACCAACCCACCCCAGGGCATGGAATTGGGAATTCTACCCAGGTGCTTAATAGTGAAATCAATCTAGTTAAAATAATTGGTTGTGCACAGGACTCGATCAGTCTGTGCCACCTGTATCCCAAGCCAACAAATGCATTGATGATAGCTTGTGTTGGAATGTTGCGGACTGGAATTCTAATGTGGATGACTCATAGTGGTGTGTAGCATTTGTAGTATCTATCTGCACTGGGTGCACACTGTGCAGATAGTGGAATACAGTAATGTCATTTAGAATTATATGGGACATTAGTGTTCCAATAATTACAGTTGGTATGACTGGATGGGAGAACCAAACTGAAAGGATGTTACCTTTTAGCTCCTGCCTTTCCTACTTAACTCGCCCTGTAACATATGAATAAACATACTCATTTTTATATACTTAAGTCTCCGGTGTTATACCTGCTTCTTGATGATCTCATCCATCCTCCAATACTACAAATGGCGACGATGATGGGATCTGCAGGTGTTGCTGAATCCAAATAAATTGTTAACAAATGCCTGCTGATACCAAGATAAATGGTCCCATAAATATCTTAAATGTGTGATGGAGGGAGAGCCTGCTGAAGATGTCTTTTGATCCCTGCCATGATGAGCCCAGCAGTGATAAAGCCCAATGCAAGTTCCAGTGAGGGATGAAAACATTAATTTAACTGCGCAAGGTATAAATCCTGCAAGTGGCTCTGCAGGCAGAAACCCGCAGCATCATTTCTAAAGAAAATGAGTTGTCACCACATTAAGGTACTGTTTACACTGAACTGGGGCGAGCCGTGGCCTTTATACCATTGATCAACAGAAAGGATATATATATGTATATATATATATATATATATATATATATATATATATATATATATATATATATATATATATATATATATATATATATATATTACACAGCCATGGTAGTGGCTGTGTAGTTATGGTTAAGTTGCTGTTTCCATAGGAAGAGCACTTTTTGCGCGGCTTATAACTCTGCTCTCCCTGGACGGATCCTCACCAAACTTTGCAAAAAAAGTACATAGCCCATTCTGAATGCAAAGTTTGGTGAGGTTTGATTCAGGGAGGGGCAAAGTTATAAGGGGGGTCCCAAAATGTATTTTTTTCCCATAGACTGAATGGGGAAAAAGCGTTGCTCACACCTACAGCCCAAACCGCTAGACGGATTTTCACTAAATTTGGACCAGGAGCAGTGGCTTGGCCCCAAACGCATGCTTTTGCAAATTTGGTGAAAATCCGTCCAGTAGTTTTTTTTTTTTAAATGACCAAAAAGTAGGTCACAAAAAATTAGTGATATCTATGTTCGGTCCGCGGACACACTTCCCAGTTCGCTCCGCGGACAGGGTCCTGATTGGCTGGGCGATCCACGTCATGTCCACGGACATTCGACGTGCTCTCTGATTGGATGGTTGAGAGCGTGTGGTGCGACAGAGTTTCTGGGCACGCCTGCCATCTTATATCCGCGGACATTGCAGTGAAACTTGGTGGAAAAATGCTATTTTGACAAGTGTGTTGGCGTGTAAGACTGTTTAGGGAGGGTGGGGGAGAAAGATATCGGTCAAATGTTGTATTTATTTAGGTGGCAGGCACCACTGTTGTGTTCGTTCTGACCGCGGACAGCAGCGCTGTCCTTAATGTCAGTAGTTTATGAAAATGTGGTGTCCTATCGACACGGTACCTGTCAGTATAGTTCGCATGCAAGTCAAAACTGTTCTAAGAATACATCAAGTGTTCTAGGATGTTTGTAAATAAACAAAATGGGGGTATCCTGAGGACAGTACGCCTGTCCGTATTGTTCGTAGACAAGTTGAAACTGTTCTAAGAACACACGCGGTGTCCTGAAATGTTCGTAAATAAACGAAATGGGGGTGTCCTGAGGACGTGATTCCTGTCCGTATTGTTCATAGGGAAGTTGAAACTGTTCTAAGAACACATCAAGTGTCCTGGGATGTTCGTAAATAAACAAAATGGGGGTGTCCTGAGGACGCTACGCTTGTCCGTATTGTTAATAGGCAAGTTGAAAGTGTTCTAAGAACACACGCGGTGTCCTGAAATGTTCGTAAATAAACAAAATGGGGGTGGCCTGAGGACACTATACCTGTCTGTACTGTTCGTAGGCAAGTTGAAACTGTTCTAAGAACACATCAAGTGTCCTGGGATGTTCGTAAATAAACAAAATGGGGTTGTCCTGAGGACGCGATTCCTGTCCGTATTGTTCGTAGGCAAGTTGTAACTGTTCTAAGAACACACGCGTTGTCCTGAAATGTTTTTTAATAAACAAATGGGAATGACCTAAGGACACTATACTTGTCTGTACTGTTCGTAGGCAAGTTGAAACTGTTCTAAGAACACTCATATTGTTCTCTGACATAAAAAGTACCCATATGGCATAGTTAAAAAGTTTGATTCTATGGGTGTGATCTATGGGTGTGATATGCTGCGGTGGTTGCGGCCACGGCCTAGAGTATTGGGAGCATGGCCGTAGGCCATAGGCCATGCACCCAAGACTCTAGGCCCTGGCCACACCCACCACAGCATATCACACCCATAGTGGCTTATAACTTCGGCACCCAAGACCAAATTTATAAGCAATGAAGTTATAAGCTACTATGGGTGTGATATGCTGTGGTGGTTGTGGGCAGGAGCTATTGTCTTCTAAGAACACATCAAGTGTCCTGGGATGTTCGTAAATAAACAAAATGGGGGTATCCTGAGGCTGCTATGCCTGTCCGTATTGTTTGTAGGCAAGTTGAAATTATTCTAAGAACACATCAAGTGTCCTGGGATGTTCATAAATAAACAAAATAGGGGTGTCCTGAGGACACTATGCCTGTTCGTATTGTTCATAAGCAAGTTTAAATTGTTCTAAGAACACACGCAGTGTTCTGAAATGTTTGTTAATAAACGAAATGGAAATGACCTAAGGACACTATACTTGTCAGTACTGTTCGTAGGCAAGTTGAAACTGTTCTAAGAACACTCATATTGTTCCCGGACATAAAAAGTGCCCATATGGCATAGTTAAAATGTTTGATTCTATGGGTGTGATCTATGGGTGTGATATGCTGTGGTGGTTGCGGCTAGGGCCTAGAGTCTTGGGAGCATGGCCGTAGACCATAGACCAAATTTATAAGCACCGAAGTTATAAGCCACTATGGGAGTGATATGCTGTAGTGGTTGTGGCCAGGACCTAAAGTCTTGGGTGCATGGTCAAGACCACATTTATAAGCACTGAAGTTATAAGTTACTATGGGTGTGATATGCTGCAGTGGTTGTGGCCAGGCCTAGAGTCTTGGGTGCATGGCCTAAGGCCATGCACCGGCCTAAGGCCATGCACCCAAGACCTAATTTATAAGCACCAAAGTTATAAGCCACTATGAGTGTGATATGCTGTGGTGGTTGTGGCCAGGGCCTATAGTCTTGGGTGCATGTTCAATACCCAATTTATAAGCACCGAAGTTATAAGCCACTATGGGTGTGATATGCTGTAGTGGTTGTGGCCAGGGCCTAGAGTCTTGGGTGTAGGGCCAAAACCAAATTTATAAGCACCAAAGTTATAAGTCACTATGGGTGTGATATGCTGCAGTGGTTGTGGCTAGGGCCTAGAGTCTTGGGTGCATGGCCAAGACCAAATTTATAAGCACCAAAGTTATAAGTCACTATGGGTGTGATATGCTGCAGTGGTTGTGGCTAGGGCCTAGAGTCTTGGGTGCATGGCCAAGACCAAATTTATAAGCACCGAAGTTATAAGCCACTATGGGTGTGATATGCTGCGGTGGTTGTACTTATTATAATATACTTACTGTTTGGTTTGGTAACTGAAGTACATATATTCCTTGTCAATTTCTGTGAGAAAAGAAAAGATTATGTTAGTATTGGTAGTTTGTAACGACTTATAACATTGAATAATAGACATTTTTCATTTATTTTGACCCTCATATTTAGTAGATTACAAACAGTGTACTGTGCAATTTGCTCAGTTTCTGTGTTTGTTGCTAAAATCATTGGGTCTGTGGGGAAAAAAAATCCATGTCGGATTAAAAAAAACCTTTTTTTGTTATGCTGCAGTCTATTTGTTTGTTTGTTTTCAGTGTTCACTTGTTGTTTCTGGCTAATGTTCTATCTGTTGGCTTGTTGCAGATTTTTGGAGCAGTTAGATACCTGTTGGCATATTCTGTCTATTTTTTGTTATAATGTAGTGGTATTGATTTACCTGTTTGGTTATTGCAAAGTCTTGTGGCAGTTGGATACCAGTTGGCGTATTCTAACTGTTTATTTTTTTTATATAATTTAGTTGTATTCATTTCTCTGTTTAGTTGTTATAGAATTGTGGGGCAGTTAGATAGCTGTTGGCATATTCTAACGGTTTATAGTTTTTTAATTGAAGTTTTGTTAATGTTTAAGTACAGATTAGTTATTACATTTTGGTTTAAAGAAGATTAAATAAGCGTTTGTAAGATTTGCTGGTAATCTCTGCTTTAGAGTAATGGTACTACCATTACATTCGAACCATCCACATTTGTATTTATATATGCAGTGTAGTGACCTGCATTGGTTGTGGCTCCTGTGTGGTAGATTATACCTATTGTTGTGAAAGTTTTCTTACCAAGTGATACTTGACCATGTGTGAATCCAGTCAGCTTGCAGTTGTTTTTGGTACCATCTGCATTGTAACATAGAAGCATTAGTATTACGTATTTACTATGTGTTTGTATTAGTAAGGTGGAGCATATTGCAGGTAGTACATAATCTACCATGATTTGCATTTTGTACAAGTTGCTGAAATGGAACGGATTCCCAATTAGGTATGGATACATACACAAAGCGCTCATTAGGGATTTGTTTTTGTGTCACATTGTTTCAGAGAGTGCATGTATGTTTTTCCAGTACTTGTAGTAAGTACATTAGAAATTCTTATGGATCTTCCTGTGTGTTTATAGTGAATTTCACCATTCCAGCACAGTAGTCCAATTCTTGTCTTATTCCATGAACACTATACGAGTTGTCAAGATTATTTGTTGCGTTTCTATGAAGTACTAACATTTGCAAACACAGTTGGTCTGTACTGTGTAAGTAAAAGTTGTTAACAATTGGTGGCAATTGAAATAGAATATTCATTGCTACATTTGCGTAGCAACTTACACCAGTTATATTTGAAAATTTAAATGGACCAGATAGGTCTGTGTCCAAGTCATTTTTTCGGAATGTGTGTTGTTTCTTTGAAGAAGTACCTGAGATACTTTGAGTAATAGGTTGTTCTTTGGTTGTGGTAATTGATCAAGTATTAGCTTCTTTTACTCTCTTTGGAGGATTTGCAGTGACATCCTGTTGCATTTCTGTTTGAATTAGTATTCGTTTACAACGTTTTACTTTTTGTGGAACTGGATATGTTTTTAGATGGGGGGTGTATAGTGAACTTAGTCTATTGTATTCTAAAATGCAAGGAATATCAGAGTTTACTTTACTTGCATCAAAGTTGATTTGAAATAGACCGTCAGGTGTACGTAAGCGTGATAGTGCTACGTAGCTCATGCCTTCTTTAAAGACTGTGTTACCAATATCTATCAATGCTTTGTCTGGGGTAAGACCTTGTGATTTATGAATGGTGACTGCGTATGCAAGAGTTAGAGAAAATTGTTCTCTGCGTACATACATGTCTTTGAAGAGAAGGAATTGAGCTGTTGAGCATCCTATCCTTTTCACTTCTGAAAGTTTGTCGAAGAGAATATTGACAAACTGAATGTTGTTGTCACGTGGGTATGTTTGAAAGCCAACAACTATACCCAGTGCTCCAATAACTAGTCCTTGATCCACGTCAAGGTTACGTTTAAGCATTTCTCTACAATTTAAGGATAATTTTAAAAATGTTTCCAACCCAGCTGTGTTGGAGATTGAATTTTCTAAACTATTTAGTCTTGTTGTGGCTTGCTCACGCATGGGTAGTGTCATACCATGTACTTCTAGTTTGTCTGTGGCGCTAATTTCCATTATCGGTTGCATTTCTTTATTTAACATTGTTTTATTGAATTTGAAACAGCTTGCAAGAGTTGGCATTAAGGCCATACAATTGACATTTTTGTGTGCTAATTGTTCCTTAACATCAGTAGAACATGCATTATCGCCATAAAGTGCATGAATGTGCCAGGTTTTCAATACTGCTTGAGCTTCTTGAGATAGTATACCAACTCTAATACTTTTTAAGATGTTGGCATAAGTGAGATCTGCAGATTTCTGCATGTTTTCTGTTAATTCTCTGTACTGGAAATGTTGCCAAAGGTTGACATTTCCTATGCTGCCAACAGTTTTACGGCAGAGTTTGTGTCCTAAGGTTTTAAAAATAGGTTCACCTTTCACTGGTGTCAATTGAAGAAGATCTCCGAAAACAATCATGTGTTTTCCTCCAAAGAGCTCTTCGTAGTTTGTTTTGAGTACTTCTTGTTATGTGAGGTGAATCAAAGCCAACATTAGGTTGGAGACCATGCTCACTTCATCTATTAGTAGCATTTTTATTTGTTTTACCACTCTGCGTAGTTCCATTGCAGCTTCTGTAGAAAGTTTTTAATAGTCTAATTTGTTTTGGTGTTCTACTGGCAGGGGTAGTAATCAGTGTAAAGTGACACCGCCTATGTTGTAGGCAGCTAAACCTGTGGGGGCAGTGACAACAGCTGACAGTTTGTTGTTTGTCAATTGTTGAAGGCACTTGCTGATGATTTTGATTAAGAATGTTTGCCTGAACCAGCTTTACCACTGACGTACAGTTGTATAGGTTTGTAATTTTGGCAGGTGCATTCTTTGTTTTCATGTTGTACACCATGAGCAATTTCTTTTGTTACTTCTTGAAAAATGCTACGCTGCTCATTGTTTAGTTTTGATTGTAGTATATTTAAGTCTTCTTTATCTTCATACTGACACATGGTGTTTTCTACTTCTGTCATAGCTAATTCTGCCTCATTTGCTATTAGTGGCTGTCCCAGTGGTTCTTGGCTTCCTGTTACAGAAGGTTGACTACTGTCAGGAGTGTCCTTATCTAGTTGGGCCTGGAGTTCTTCTTCGTGTTGCTGTTCATTGTGCAACATTTTTTTGTAGTGTGTAAAGTTTACATCGGTTATAGTGCTTTCATTTCCTTTGAAAGCATCTTCATAGGAGTTATAGTTATCTGGTATCTCTTCTTCTTTTCTCCATGGTTTAAAGAGTTGTAGCAGGGACATTTAATATAGTTCTTTATGTTGAGGAGTCTTTAATGACAATTAGATATGATTAATTAAACTTGGCTTGGTGAGTTTTACTAAGCTGCTTTCACAATTTGTCACTTTGTATCTACCTTTTTTTTCATCGGGTTTTATATTATTTTTGTATGTGAAGTTTTGGGCTATGTGGTATAGACACATGGTTTCCAAAGTGGTACTTCTGTTTGGGTAGTATGTGTCCAGAAAATTGTTTTTCAAAATGTCTTGGCTGTTGGGATCATTTTTGGCTATTGTTTCTATGTCATCGTATGATTTGAGAACTCTTTTTCTAGATTTAGCAGGACCAAGACTTAGCCATACTATATTTTCAGATTTTCCATACAAAGCAGTACCCGTTAAACAATCTGCTGCTTCATCGGAGCCACATTCTCTATGGGAGAGCATTTTTATGCCCAAGCTGTACAATTTCTGAGACAGTGTTTTGTCTGATGACAGGTCATTCCAGAGGTCTTGAAGCTCGTTTTTTTCTGCTTGGGTTAAGTATGCTGTAACATATCATGCAACTGCAGTGGAATCGTCTGCAATGTACTGCACATCTATGTTTGCATTCCATAAGAGGGCAATGATTGCATTGTAATAATTGATATATTTTGCTTCTTCTGTTCTTTTCATGTAATATGTATTTTTAGGTGATTTACCTTTAACACTATGGGCCTCATTACACGGTATGCGGTAACCATGGCGCTATTAGTACCATTGTTGCCGCCAGTATTTTACCGTGTCCGCCTTGGTGGATGGCGGAATTACCGGCCTACTCCAAGGTGAGCGGGGCCGGTAATTCCCCATTCACGAAGGCACTTCCCCATTCCCATTTTTGCCCCCATAGGCCTCAATGGGAATGGGGAAGGAGGTAATTACGGTACCGCAATTTGTGGTACCTTAATTAGCACCAAGGTCCCTTTGCGGGCCCGTTCCTTAATAGCTAGGTCGGGTCCGGCAAACGGACCTTGTAGTAAGGTGGTAAGGGTTTACTGGTACCGGTGCCCTTACTGGTATCGGTAAACCCTTACTGCATACTGTGTAATGAGGCCCTATGTCTAACTGAAGACATGAGCCCTCATTAGGACCCTGGCGCTAAGTGTTTAATGGCGCCGTTAAAGGCTGCGGTGCCGTTAAGCATTTAGCGCCTAATTACGAGGTCCCTTTGCGGGACCCGTCCTTAACAGCTGGTCTACACAAGCCGTTAAAGTAGGGACCCGCAAAGGGACCTTGATGGCAATTACGGTACCGCAATTTGCGGTACCGTAATTGCCGCCTTCCCCATTCCCATTGATCCCTATGGGGCAAAAATGGGAATGGGGAAGGGCCATGGCGACATGGGGAATTACCGCCCCGCCAACCTCGGAATGGGGTGGTAATTCCCCATTAAGCCATGGCGGACTCTGGCATCAACCATGGTGCTAATAGAACCATGGTTTAGCGCCGGAGTCCTAATGAGGGCCATGAAGTTGTTCACTTGACCTGTTTTTGTAACCGGTTTAGGGAAACCAAAGCAGCATTTGGTGTAGTATTTCCCTTTTTTTTTGTATTTGCGACAACCATGTTTGCCACATTCGTGTCTTTAAAATTGTAAAATTTGTGCAAGAAGATCACTTCTTGCACAAATTGCTTGCACAGTTGCCTCCGATGGAATTTCACAAGTGACATATTTTTTGATAAACTGTAACACAGTGGCATTATTGTCTTGACAAATTTAGGCGCATCTTTAATCCATAAAAACATGTGGACATGTGATACTCCTCTGGCTTGGTATTCTTTTCACCAAAAGAAGAGTTGCACTTCTCCGAGGGGAGGAACAGTTTTATTACAAATAAAGTGTAGCATAGCAACGAAGCAATGGTGAATATATCTTGAAACATTAACAGGATCTAGAGAACAAAGTTCTCCAGGTGTTAGTATATCTATATTTGTTTTGTTTTTGTTTGATATGCATAGGAAATCATGTAAGTCTTCCCATGCATATTCTGCACAACTTAATGTAACAAACCAAGTGGGTGAGCCAAAGTTTCTTATCATGCAACGTACATCCCCATGACATCGGAACCAGTACTCTTTAATACCACGCATGTTTGCTAATAGATTTGTAATACTTGATTGTAAAACCTCATCTTTTTCTTGCACTTTTTGTAATAATTGCGTAGCTGACATATTTTGAAAGTGGGTTCCTGATTTTAATGTGTGTGCAACCCCGTAACGTAGAGTTGCTAGTTCACTTTCAAAGAGTAGGTGGAATATGTATTCCACATTTTGTCTAAATCTGGGATCTTCAAAATACATCCGTAACGAGCGGTATTCTGATGCTGTTATTTGAATAGGTCTATCATCGTACCTTCCTCCTTTGCCAGTAGGAAAGAGTAGAGGAAAAGCACATGCTTCTATACTTTTTCCCCATATGCTGATTGGTGATCCTTTCGTTTGTCGCATTTGGTACGTTTCTAGTGCATCTTCTATGGTGTCATTAGAGTGCAATGGATTAATTGTATAATGGTCTAAAATATTGGATACTGTAGCAGGATCTAGAAGCTCAAATTGACCAGTTTCTGGTGACTCTTGAATTATTTCAGTGGTTTCCTTCAAGTTTTCTTCAATATTCATTTCTTTGTAGTATTCATTATTGTCTTTTAGATATTGCAAGGCTTGTCTAACGTTGTGTAAGTCTACCAGTTGTTGCCAAATTTTGCTGTCTTTTGTAGGTACACCATTTACTAAGATAATTAAAGATTGCTCTACTGGACGTTGCACTCCCAGAGTGTGCAAATTTCGTTTTAGATCTAATGGTAAATACACTACTTTGATACAAATGCCTTTCACCAATTCAGAGTGAGGTAATTTTGCTGGTTTTGCTTGAAGGCGTATTATTGCTTGAAAGGGGTGCACTGTTTGAATTATGATGCTCTCATATAAATTGAGTTGTTGTAGGGGTTTTGGTAGTGGGAATAATTCCAAATTATTTGTGATAGCACGTGAAGGAGTTTGGTTGTTGTCAAGTTTTATAGTGCTGCAACTGCAAATTATTAAGGGGTCAGTTATTTCGTATTTGTTTTCTGCTATAAGGTAGAGAGCTAATTCAAACCATTTAGAATCTTCATTGTCTTCTATTTTGTATGTTAGGTCTACAGTTTTTGTGTCACTTTTATAAAAAGTTCTGCGGCAACACACACACACATGGTCTGGTACTTCAGCAGATGTACTTTTAAATTTCTGTATTTCTTTTTTGTATGTGTGTAGTAGAAGGTTTCCATGCGTAGAATTGTTGCTAGTCTGTTGTAAAGCTATTGCATTTTGTAAGTGGCTTTCACTTCCAAAATATTTTTTCTGGATATAGTCGATTTCTTCAAGTAGGTCTTTGGCTGTACCATGTAGAAGAATGTTATTTAAATTGGCTAGTGCTAAAACAGGACTTTTAGCATAGTACAGTTTATAGACTAGATTTCTTATAGTTGAATGATGTGTTGATATCATTTTGATATGATGGAAGGTGGTTTTGCAAATAGGTCCTGAAATGCAGGCTAATGAATGTCCTTGTAGTCCTGTATATTTGCGCACTGGACAGGTATCCATGTTTTGCAGTAGTTTCATTTTGATGTTGTCTTTGCCTTTCACATACTGATTGAGGAATTGGCGTAAAGACTTGAAAGATTTTTTGGGAATGTTACACATTGACGTGGATGGCCATTTGTACACTGGACGTTCTGGTTCAGTCGAATGGAGAGGTAATTCCGAGTTTTCTGGGGATATATTTGTAAGCAGTATTTCTTGTTCCATTATGGTATTATTAACTTTTTCATAACCTCGGCCACTGCTATGTATGGCAATTGTATTTGTTTGCTTTTGTTTGTATGCTTCTTCATTAAAATAAGGTTCTGTGCTTGTGGTGTGACTCCATTCACCTCCACAGATATTTAAGAAGTTATTTTTGTTGACATTTCGTTTACTGAGAAGTCTTTTTTGTAATTTAGTCATTAGTTTTGTTAGTGGATTTGTGGGCAGAATGGTGCACAATCTCTGTTTTTTGGCGCAGAAATACCATGAATGAACCCCACAGTGTGTTTGAGTAACAGTAAAAATATTATGGTGGTATTTAACTTACTTTTTTGTGTGGAATGAGCAGGTTTCTTCTGAGTTGTTTGTACTTCAGATTCTGCTGCTGCTTTTCAGAAGAGTGGTCTTCACTGCAATTGTAAAAGAAAGAAGTTAGTAATTTTGTGTGTTTATAGCACTGATGTTAATTTAGACATAGGGCCTCATTACACGGATGGCGGTAAGGGTTTACCGGTACCGGTAAAATACCGGTACTGGTAAATCCTTACCGCCTTACTACGAGGTCCCTTTGCGGGTTGGGGAATTTAACGCCTGCTTTTTGCAGGCGTTAAAAACCAACCCGCAAAGGGACCAGGGAGCTAATTACGGTACCGCAATTTACGGTACCGTAATTAGCGCCTTCCCCATTCCCATAGAGCCCTATGGGGCAAAAATGGGAATGGGGAAGGGCAATGGTGGAAGGGGGAATTCCCGCCCCACCAACCTTGGAATAGGGCGGTAATTCCCCTTTCCACCAAGGCGGTGCCGGTATTTTACCGGCATGAACCATGGCGCTAATAGCGCTAATAGCGCCATGGTTCACCGCCATCCGTGTAATGAGGCCCATAGTGTGTGCATGCAATTTTGTTTGACTATGTGCAGTCTTTATATTTTACTTTAAATATGTTAGTTCAACATGCTTTGCAAATGTGTGTAAAAAGAAATTAAATAGCAGATAGGTTTGGAGGTGACAGTTGATTATAGCAGATGGGAAAAATGACAGTAAGTTCATTTTATAGGTTATACAGGTTAAAAGCAGTTAATCTGTTTATATGCATTTATAGGAATTGTACAAGTCTTATACAGAAAATATTCATACCTGTAGTTTGTTTGCATGCATATGGATATGCATGCAGCTGCAAGTAGAAATCTTGGAGACTTGTACCGTAGTTCTTGTAGTAGGTGCTTTCCAATGATATGACACTTGTACTCAGAGTGATTAACAGTACATTTTAAGTGCTGATCTATGATGATGGAGTTAGATGTAGAGGTCTTGGATCTGATTGGTGGATGGTTGTGTGACTGTTTAGCTGTATCCAATCAGGGAATGACACAGAGAGCGAAGTGGAAATGGTAGAAAGGCTGTCCATGTTACGATATGTCCGCGGACATGGCGCTAGTCCGCGGACATCGCATGTTACATATGGGGATTTTGGGGTGGGGTGGTATGCAAATGAGAATCAGCAGAGCAAGGGATTGGTCAGTTAAGTTTAGTGGGTGTGTTGTGTCAGGAGAGAGTTTGTCAGAAAGTCTTTTTCCTGAGAGAAGAACAGATAGCTATGGCTGTGTGTTTCAGAAAACAGATTGTCTGGATTTTGGGAGATTCGTGGATACATTGGCTGAAGGTGCATGCAGAAAGCTGTGGAGTAGCTGTATATCTTGGATTCCCACATGTGGAAGTACACTGACATGGAGTGCGTGGAATGAAGTGGCTGGACCTGGTACCTCTCTGTGCTACTTTGGAGACAGAGCATTATCCAGACATAATGATAATTCATTGTGGAGGGAATAGTTTAGGACATGTGTCTAGAGTTTCTTTGCAATTTGCAATGAAAGAAGGACTTGGGAAGGTCATGGACATGTTTCCAAATTCTCAAGTAATTCTTTCTCGGATTGCACAGAGACAAATGTGGCTGTGTTCTTCTTCATTTGGTCCACAAATGGAGAAAGTGAGGCGCAATGTCAATAAGGCTGTTTGTGCCTTTCTAAGCAATATTGGCATGTCCTCTTTTCACAATGAAAATATTATGTTTCGTAGCACATACATTTTTCGCAGAGATGGAGTCCATCTTACTTATGCTGGCAATCAGATTTTTCTGAGAAATGTACACAATGCATTGCAACCTTTTTTGGAATTACAGCCATCCATTTTGCAGTAGGTATTGACCATTTCAAGTTTTTCAAACACAAACAGACACCACCAAAAGGCTCTTTTCAGAGCCACCACTTCCTCCCAGAGAAAAGTGCAATGGTTATGATAGGGCAGCACCCCAAAATTTTAGATGTCCGTGAACTGTCCGCAGACTTCTAAAAAATACACAGGGCCCTGCTCCATTTATTTGCCACTTCTATTTTTAAACTGTTAAAGGCGGCTCTGAAAAGAACCTTTTTTTATTTTTGTTGTTTTATATTATTTTTGGTTTTTTGCACACGACACACTAGGAAAGGAGGGGAAAGGTGGGTAAGGGGGGACACCAACCACGGGGATAAGAAAGGGCGGTGGAGAGAGGAAGATGTAGGGTGGGCCTTACTTAGGTAATGGGCAGGTCTTCTCGTGCTTTGACACCATAGTCTCGAAAGCACTACAAAGTCTCTCCTCCCTACAGAGTACTGTGTCACAGCACATACACACAACTGTGACACTCAAAAGGTAAGGGTCATCATCATTGTGAATGGCTTGTGAGGCAGCTGGAGGAATACGCTCTCCCAAAGGAGTGTTCCTTGTGGTGACAGGATCGGACACGGAGGGTGTAGTAGTAGTAGTCAACCTACTACGCTCCTCGCAAAGTACAACCTTGTGAATGGCCCCACCTTAGGTGTCGCTTCATAGTTGTCATACCAAAGCTGTACGAACCAAGCCTCCCGCGACTGAGCACCATTTTGCACTCTTTGCAGGTGACTTTGTCCGCACGCGCCTTGGGTACGTTACCATGAATGGAAAATAACTGCCACACCCAAGAGTCACAGCGAGTGCTGGTAGTAGGGACTTCCACTACCTCATCCTCTTCATCCTCTTCATCCTCCTCCACATCCTCACTCCTGTTTCCCTCTTCAGGCCCTTGAGGAGGTGGTGGTGGTGGAGGGGGTGGGGGTAGTGCTAAGGCAGATGTAGCACCAGGTGGAAGCAGAGGATCCATGGTTGCCATCAGGTTTCTGAAAAATTAGGAAGATTGGCAGCCAAAGTACAGTGTTCTGTCAGGTAGCCAGAAACACCATGAGAATGAGCTCTGGGGTGTGGCCTTTCATAGGGGGGCTGGTGCGTGCTTCGCAGACACCCGTGCTGTCCGCGGACAGATCAAAGACCAAAGTCCCAAAAAGTATGTAGAAAGTCAGGATCATTGTCTGGGACATGTGCTATGGTGATTTATTTTGAAAAATATTGTGGATTCCCTGAAAAGGTACTTTTAAATTGTTTGGGGACACGAACAGTGTCCGCAATCAGAACACATGCTCAGAGTGGGCGCAGTCACATGAGGGCGTCGCGAACATGTCCGCGAAGGGAACGGGTGTCCGCAGGACACCAAATGCACGGGAACTGTTTTACGCATGCGTGTTGCTGTTCTACGGACAGTGTTCGGGTCCTCAAAGTAATTAAAAGTGTGACACAAGTGTGCTGGATAGCTACGGACAGGCACAGTGTTTGTAGTATTTATGGGTGTGGTGCGCATGTGTGTAGATAGTCTACGGACAGTGTTTGGGTCCTGAAACTAATTAAAAGTGTGACACAAGTGAAACGAACAGTTACGGACAGGCGGTTGTTCTTAGAGCAGTTTCAACTTGTCTACAAACAATACGGACAGTCATAGTGTCCTCAAGACACCCCCATTCTGTTTATTTACGAACATCCAGGACACTTGATGTGTTCTTGGACAGTTTCAACCTGCCTACTAACAGTACGGACAGGTTTAGTGTCCTCAGGACACCCCCATTTCGTTTACTTACGAACATCACAGGACACCCGTGTTGTTCGCAGACACCAAAACTGATTTTCTTTTTAAAAAAAGCACACAGGACTACATTTACACACAGATAAGTTTTATTTTTCATTATATTATATATATGTACAATTTATGATAGAGAAGGGGAAGCAGAAACTAACGCAAACACCGGGGAATTGGGGTTTTCAAGAGGATGGACAGGAGAAGATGAAGGGATGGAAGTCTCATCAAAACGTTTTTCTATGTGGGGAGGGTTTGGGGATAATTGACTGGGATATGGAGAGGGGGCACAGGTACATGTTGCACAATGGTATCTAATTTTTTTCTTTTATATGGTCCTCCACAAAATCTTTCAAAAGGTGGAAATTTGTCATGAGCTTGTTCAGTTTTTCTTCCATGCGCCGGAGAGTTTGTTCTAAAGTATCTTGTTGTGTATTGTTTTCAATGTTTGTATGGTCTGTTAAAATATATATACTCCTCCTAGCCTCATGTTTTAAAGTGGTGTATGGTGGAGAGGTTGTCTGTTGTGAAAAAGCGGCGAGTTGGCCGCGAAACGCGTCACGCCTCGAGTGCTGCACTTGGGAGGACCCACATTGGGGTCATACTTTCTACTTTCTGAAATGGATTTCCATGATTTTTAAATATTTTTTCCCGTGTGGATCAATAAAAGAAGAAAATTAACAAAACGGAAAGCGGTTGGTGTGGAGTTTTACTTCCCCCCCCCCTCCTTTGTTTGCTGTTTGGTGGAAATTGGGCAAGCATGGCTTTATGGAGAGTGCAGCTCGACTTGGCTACCCTAAGGTAGAATTGACAATATATATATATATATATATATATTAAGCGCACATAAAGTAATGCTTGTTAATTTGGTTATATAGAGAAGTGTCTACCATTAGTTTCACTGTCTTCAGACATTTCACCATGTGGGACATTCTCCTCAAGCCATTCTAAAGTATTTGACATTTCTGTGAGGAAAAATATATATATATTACTTTTATTGTATGTAATATAGACATTTTAGACATATATAAGAAAAAAGAAGTTTACTTACTAGATTGTGGTAGGTTGTCTTCTCACTGTTCTATAGGTCTGCTGTTGCTTCTAGTTGTGCAGTTTCTGTGAGGTAATTATGTTAGAAGCATATCTTTCTTGTTTTGGTATATTCCATTTTAGTATATATGGTATTTACATGGATGGTTGATGTATTAAATATATAGGTTCTACTTCTTATTTATTACTGCATATAATGTGTTTGTGTATTGGTTTTTCAACTTGTGCAGTGTTCATATAGCATGATATAACAATTTAAGATGCCCCTGAGTTTTTGGGTATTGTTGCTGTTGTCCGCGTCCGTCCGCGGACATTCACACAGTCCGCAGACATCAAAATCTCTAGCTGGGGGTTCAGTATGTTCTATGTTACATATATATAAAGTCAGGGATATTATGGTTAAGTTGCACTACTAAAAACCTCTCAAATTCAGTAAAAAAACTTTGTTAAAGGGATGTTATGGTTCAAAGTAAAATCGAAAAACCCTTGAAATTCGCCTGTTATGGTAAGCTAAGCAACCATAACTCGCGCCACTGTGCACTGCTAAGACTAACACCCAGGACATCAAAGATGACATCACAAATGTCATTGATGGAATGAGTCAAGAGGCAGCAATAGGTTTGCTACATGCAGAAGTGGATGCCCCTTGCATTCATTTAACGCTTGTTCAAACCATTTATTTTGTGCACATTTCTCTTTGGCAAAATGAAGGAATGGCATTCAGTGCAATGTACGTGGTCTTCCACAACACACCTCTCTGGTTTTGGTGGCCTTGTTGTACCTGGTCCTGCAAGAAAAGAAAGGGGGTGGGAGACTAGTTGCTATTCATTGAGAGGGGATAGACCAAGTGTAATCAATTGAAAGTCGGCTCTGAAAGACTGGGTTAGTCACTGATATGGGGGGAGGGTGAGTGATAGGTCTTAAGAGCTGAGTTCTGTGGTGTTCCATTAGTGACATTGGCTTGTAGGCAGCTCAGTCCCATGGGCAAGGGTTGATTGTGTGAATAGTGTAAGGTGGTAAGAGATCTAGGGTTGAATCAGTTAGTGAGTGAAAGGAAACAGGATTTAGATAGTGAACAGGGACTTTGAAGTTCAAGGTTCGTGTTCATGTAGTGCTGAACGTGTTCAGTTGCTGCTTCAGAATGAAGAGTTCTTGTCATTCGGATTCCATTTAATGGGGTACGGGGGACCGACCTGAAAGATTCTGATCTGCTAATTTCTTCACTATGACCGTGTTTGGCCAATTGCGACAAGCCTTGTGGGGATGTGAAGCATGTTGGTGGTGGCAAGCAGAAAAACACACCTCCCATTTTCAGTGTTTCGGCAAATGGGAAGTCTGTTTGTTGGATCTTATTCGATGTATTTGTCTGTCCTGGTCTTTAAGAGTGCCATGCTGGTGTGTCATTTCAGTGACGTGGTTTTCACGGATTTTCTGTAGGCCAGTTGTTTTTTCTCTGTGCATAGACTTCTGGGGATTGTATTCCCAAGAAGGATGATCCTCCATGGCATGTTTGATAAGAAATTGGCGCTATTACTAGATTCACATTACTTCGGCAATATAAACCAAGGAGGGTGGCATTACCGGTAGGGTAATGCCCCCGGGGCCATAGTTATAGTCTGGAGCGAAGCAAAGTCTTTAATGAAGCTCCGGGAGCATTACCCTACTGGTAAAGCCCCCCCCCCCCTCCAAGGGTTATATTGCCATTAAAAGGAGCAATTTTTCTGAAGTTGAGAAACGGTGCTGCAACTGTTTCTCGACTTGAGAAAAAAAGCAACAAAAAAAAATGCCCGCCAGGGATCAGGGAGAAGGGACTAGACGTAGTCCCTTCTCCCATTCCATAGCACGCATTAAAACAAAAGTTTAAAAAAAGTTAACAACTAAAATGCCCACCATGGAAAGGGCGAAGGGACTACATGCAGTTCCTTCTCTCTTTCTGTGATGGCCTTTCGTGGAAAGAACTCCGAGACGCGGTGGTGCTCGGAGCCTTCTCGGGCAGGTATGGCCCAGGCGACGGCCAATGAGCTTTCTTTTTACAAGCTCATTGTCCCTCACCTGGCAAATGGACTGTAGTGTTCTGATTGGCTTGTAGTGGATGAAATTCGTTGTGGTGGCATCAGAAGGACTTCCATGGGAGGCACAGTGAGCAATGCATAGAGATTTGAAGTGTGACAAATTATCATTTATGACATCATGTCATTCTCTAGTATGCAGAAAAAAAAACATTGGGCCTCATTCTGAGTAGGACGGTAAGGGATACCGGGCACCGGTAAGGAGACCGGTGCCGGCAATCCCTTACCGCCCTACTACGAAGTCCCTTAGAGGGTCCCTTCCTTAACGCCTGGTCTGACCAGGTGTTAAGGACCGGACCCGTTAAGGGACTTCAGAGCTAATAACGGTACCGCAAATTGCGCTATCGTTATTAGCTACTTCCCCATTCCCATTTGAGCCCTATACGGGCTCAAATGGGAATGGGGAATGGTTTTTTCAATGGGGACTTACCGGTCCCGCAAAGGTCGGACTATACCGGTAAGTCCCCATTGAACGAGACCGGTGCCGGTACCGTTATTGGAGGCAGTCATGGTGCAAATAGTGCCATGACTACCTCCAATCTCGGAATGAGGCCCATTGTTTAGCCACATGAAGATGTGGCTTGGTGTTTTGTGTTTAGAGCTGTGATTTTCTAATCCCTCTAACATCACAAAAAATGCAATGTATGTTTTCATAAAAGCCAGTTTTCATTTTACTGCATCAACCAGGATAGCTGCAGTTGTTCTAGTATAGCTGCAGTTCTTCTAGTGGCCTGCAAATGTATTAAAGGATTGTGCTTTGAATAACTAGCACTAGCGCTAAGCACAGTGAGGTAGGCAAAGCCTGCAAATTCTTTGTCTAACTGTACTTGCAATACACCCTCAGTTGAAACCAACATGCACACTTGTATTCTTTGTCCAAGTCATAACAAACTCAGGAAACGCTATGTATTACCACTTGTTCATTTCATTGAGTACAGGTGGTGCGGAGAAAATAGTATTTTCTTCTATATGTCCTGATATTAGAGTTGTGTCGGCCTCAGAAAGCAGCTTCATGACGCAGTGAGGTGAGGAAATGCTCTGATATACCGATGCACGCATGTGGTATGTGGCTGTGCCTTAAGGTGATAGGATTGAATAGTTTATAGGATTGAAAGGAGCAATAAGGCAGGAATAGCCCGAGACCATGATTGATCGTGGCATTCATATTTTTATTTAAGTAGAGGATTATAAGATCAATGGGCCAACATTACATAAAGCTCTTGAATATGTCTGTTAGCCCCTGTAATGGCTAACAGGACGATGGATTAATTCTAGCTCAGAATGATAATGCAGAATGGGAGAACGGAAACATCTGCTGATCGAATGAGTGGGTGTGGCTATTATTGATGTAAACTTTATTTAAACTTTAAACTCTATATGCGTTCATAAACGTTTGCACCTTTTCACTTAAGTAACCCTATCGTAAGGCAATGTTGAACTATGAATGTGACTTTGTAACATAATTTTCATTGGACTAATGTATACTTTTGTTATTTGTAATTGTTTATGGGGTTCTTGTTTAATATTGATGGTATGATAAATCAAATGTGTGTTTTTCGTGTTGTTTTATGATTATTTGTCCTGATTATTAAATCAATTGTCCATATAAATATATTTAAGGAATGGGGAATGGCCTTAGGATGGAGTATCATTGGGTAACTTACTGACAAACTCTCAACAGGCTGGTGCTTCTTATTTTCATCTATAATTGAAATCAATTAAGAAAGTGGTTTCTCTTAATAGATGGTTGGATTGGAGCATGGTAGTAACACTATGTGAGGTGTTGGCATGAACGTCCTACATCCCACATGTGAGAGGAAGTATAAATAAAGAAAACCCATGAAGCACCAGTCAGGATACACCTCAAAGGCCAAAGGAACAGGCCGCTAGCAGATTACCCTATCAATTCCACCATATCTGTTCACTGAGGGATAACATGGAGGGCAGCATACACACATTCATTGTAGGTATAGATGTGCCAAAATATGAAAGATAGCATGGACCGACAAATATAAGCCAAATGTTAATGTGACACACACGTAGGAGTAGGTGTGGTAAGTAGGCCCATGAAAAAAGAAGCCTGAATGAAGCTAGAACAGCAATTTATTAGATAAGCATGCCGCGATAGATTTAGGTTATGAACCTAATGTGCCAGTAGTAGGGATAGTTCTCGATGTCACACGAGATTAATAGAACTCAGCAAATGGAAAAACATATATACATAGAATAAACACTGCACGTAATAACAATTACAGAGTAACAAAGGGATAGACATTACCCCCTACCCAAAGCACATGTATGCACAACAAGTATAGATAACGTGAACTGAGAAATGCCTTGAGTAGATAGGTGTGTGATTACAACACTACACAATAGAAAATGTAAAGCATGATATGTGTATAGGTATATATGAGCACTCATCAACACTATATAGATGTCCAAACTTTAGTAGACCACACAATGGAAGACAAAGCCATAGCCATTCGAGTAACGGGCCTCAGAGCATTAGAAATAGTTTTACACAGCAAAGGTAGTCAATGGGTCTCATTACGAGTTTGGAGGTAGCCATGGCTGCCTTCAAACCGGGCTCCATTACCGGGTTCCTTCAATGAGGAATAATCGGGTCATTCCAACATTGGAGGACCCGGTAATTCCTCCTTGAAGGACCCATTCCCCATTCCCATTTGAGGCCCCATAGGGCTCAATGGGAATGGGGAGGGAGGTAATAATGGGCACATTTCAAATGGCCCGTTATTACCACCCTCTTCCCCTCGCGGGACCCGGAAAAGACGTCTGGTTTTACCAAACGTCTGTTCCGGGTCCCGCAAAGGGAACCTCGTAATCAGCGGTCCCATACCAGCACCCTTCATTACGGGACTGCAAGGGTTGTAATGAGGCCCAAGAGGACAACACAAAGGAATTCAGTGACAAGGTCGGCATCCTTGAGCACAGTGAAAAGTCACACATCGATTGGTCATAAGTATGAGGTGAAACCTTTTTCCAGCTAAAAGTACAAGGAAGCAGGATCCAATCAAAGCTGCCAAGGGAAGCAGGGTCACAAGGGGAAGAGATAGAAGCCTGCGTGGCGATTGGCAGTGAAGGAGAAAGTTCAATCTGGTCCCACGTTCAACAAGTGAAACATATAACAAGTAGGAGTTCTGTCCTTGGTACCAAAAGCTAACCAAGACAAGGGCCCTCATTACAACACCGGTGCTAAACCATGGCGCTATTAGCACCATGGTTGGTGCCGGTGTTGTAACAGGTCCGCCATGGTTCAATGGGGAATTACCACCCCATTCCAAGGTTGGCGGGCGGTAATTCCCCATTGAACCATGGCCCTTCCCCATTCCCATTAGGCAAATTGCGGTATCGTACTTAGCACCAAGTCCCTTTGCGGGTCCCTACTTTAACGGCTGGTGTAGACCAGCCGTTAAGGTCAGGTCCCGCAAAGGGACCTCGTAGTAAGGCACTATGGGCCTCATTACACGGATGGCGGTGAGCCATGGCGCTATTAGCGCCATAGCTCATGCCGGTAAAATACCGGCACCGCCTTGGAGGAAAGGGGATTTACCGCCCCATTCCAAGGTTGGAGGGGCGGTAAATCCCCCTTCCGCCATTGCCCTTCCCCATTCCCATTCTTCCCTATAGGGCTCTATGGGAATGGGGAAGGCGCTAATTACGGCACCGCAATTTTGCGGTGCCGTAATTAGCTCCGAGGTCCCTTAGCGGGTTGGTTTTTAACGCCTGCAAAAAGCAGGCGTTAAAGCACCAACTCGCTAAGGGACCTCGTAGTAAGGCGGTAACGGTTAACGGTCACCGTTACCATTAACGGTGGCCGTTAACCATTACCGCCTTCTGTGTAATGAGGCTCTAAGTGTTTAACGGCGCCGCAGCCTTTTACGGCGCCGTTAAACACTTAGCGCCAGGGTAGTAATGAGGCCCAAGGTTATAGATCTGATGAGAACCAGAGCACGTGCAGAGACAGGCACAGAACAAAGTCATTCAGACAGAAGGGACACATCGCCCCCTGTAGGAAAATATTCACCAATGACTGGAAGCACACAAAATGGAAGGGTAGGTTCCCGCCCAGGTAGAACTCAAATTAAACAGGTTCAAAGATCCTACATTAACACTAAGAACTCCATGAAGGTTGTGCACCGAATAGAGCATCTTAACAAATCATAAGAATGATTTGAGGTGTTGTCTCACTCGTCCATATGGCAGTAAAACACACATAGGGCCTCATTACGAGGTGGGCGGTAAGGGTTAACGGGCACCGGTAAGCAGTCCGTTGCCGGTAAACCCTTACCGCCCTATTCCGAGGTCCCTTAGTGGGAGCCGCTAAGGGACCAGGGAGCTAATAACGGGCCCGCTAATAGCGGGCCCGTTATTAGCTCCATCCCCATTTCCATTGAGCCCTATGGGGGCTCGAATGGGGAATGGTTCTCGGAATGGGGATTTACCAGGTCCTCCAAGGTGGGAATGACCCGGTAAATCCCTATTTCGAGGACCCAGACCCAGAATGCGGTAAGGCGGTAGCCATGGTGCTAATAGCACCATGGCTACCTCCTATGTCGTAATGAGGCCCATAGTCTCAACAGGTATGCAGTCCAAGAGCATAGCACATGAGGTCATGTGCATCAGCAATGAGAAAGGAAGGAACAGAGTTAAATGTTTCCAATCAGACCTTGCAACAATATGCTGTCGGTTGATGCAGCTAGAAGGGGAAGAATGGTAACATGGTGCTAGTGTTTTGTAATTCCCATGAGACCAGGATGTAAAATATACAACTGTTTCTATGTTGTCCACACCTCACAATGTCATTGGCTAGCGATGATCGAAGTGGCCCACCCCAGGATGGCTACAAGAGCTCCACCAATCAAACACCAAGGGCCAAAAAAACCAAAATTAAACTTTGCCTGTCCAATAGCAAATCTGGGAAAGTAATTGCGATGAATATGAAGTAATTATTACTAAATAATTAACAGTATGGCTACAAGGGTTAGGATAAGCCAATCGGGCTAGTAATTGTATAGATTCACCTATAGAGCAACCATGTGCAACCAATCAGAGAATGATGTTGTCTAAGCATTTTGAAACTCCACACTCCACCATAAAACTCCACCATTTTCTAATGCTCACAGAATTATTTTTTGTGAATGATTCCCAGCCATTGTTGCAAGAAATACATGTTTGTTTTTCTTGCTCCTGTGCACTTTATTGACTCATCTGGATGTACTTTTATTATTGATTTTTTGGGGCTTACCCTACAGCCGCAAGACCTTGTTGCGCTCGTCAGTCCTGCATTGAAGTTGCAGTCGTGAAACACAAGTCGATCAAACAATCATTTTTAGGGAGACCATCCATTGACCTAGCATATAAAATAATTAGGCACGTGTTTTCATTATTGGCCACCTGGCTGGCTATTTATTATAAAAGAGATAGAGTCATAATTGACGAATACATCTCTGGTTCCAAATTATTCTCTTTTCTGGCTAATTAGCACCCCACGCACTCACACAGACACATATTACAGATCATAGTTCAGCATAAACATAAAATGGCTCTACTTTGTCACGTTTTGCTTTATTAATTTGTCTAAAGAATATGTTTTGCTACCCTAATAAAGGACCATTATGAATCATGTGTTGCCTTTATAATTAACATCTATGTTAAAACCGTGTTTTACCACTTTCTGAAATTGCTTGCAGCAGGCCTGGCAAACTAGGACTGTGAGGATCAGATTATTCCCCGCCCCATGATGCTACTTATCTTTAAGGAATGAGTTGCACTTCCCTGAATCCAGAGTGCTAGTATATAAGGCAAATGATGTGGTCTGGGGAACAATCCCTAGAGGGAAAAAAACAGTTGGTAGAGAAACTGCCTGTTCACAACAGTCCTTCACTGTGTACATAAGGTGCAGTGCGACTTCCTGGCAGGCATCGTTTCATACAGCTAGATATCATCTGATGGGAAGAGAACACAGGCTCGCCATCATGACTTGGGAAACCACCGAGCTATCCCAATACCAAAACGGCAAACACCATCAACACTGGCAGCCAGGTTAGAACATCACAACTTCCTGCAACGTCATGAGGAGGATCCAAGCCATCAATGCAAATGACAACACATGGCCTTCCCTTACACATTTAAACAGCAAATGGCTCACTATTGAGAAGCTTCTCAGTAAATAGACCCCGCACTGCTCGCTCCTTTGGCTTTGCATCTTACAGAGCCAATGGCATGATAGGAATATGCAATGATGGTGCGCTTACTAGCCCTCATCAGACTAGAAGCTTTGTAAAAATGGAGGTTCCTAAGAGTCCCAGTTACTAAGCACAAACTTCCCTTTAGCTATAAAAATAGTTGCAAAGAGGTCTCGGTGCTGCTCATTAGTGCCTGGTATCAATACACCTGGTGCTTGTAAGTGGTTGGCTTATCTCATGATGCCCAGGATCCCCTGCCATGACGTGTCTTTAGCAGCTGGCAGTGTGTGTTCTGGAGCCTACATTAGCAACTGCTGCCAGGTATTAGTCTCTGTAAACACTTAGAAGGTCAATGCCAGCGTTTCTATGATAATATTGCATAGTAGATAAGCCACTGTGTGTGTCTAGGAGTCGCAAGTGCACAGCATGAAAACAGAGCACAGTGCAGCAGTGCATGTAAGGGAGACTGGAAGACGAGTACACATTTTGTATAAGTCCCAAGTCGGACAAGAGGTCATAGTCTAAAAAAGAGATGATGAGCAAATTGACTAAAACTGGGTTTTTTGGAGAGGGAAAATGGAAAATACCTGTTATTTAATTGTCATGCTGTGGAAAAAGTTATATTGTTCAGGGAGACTGAGGAAACGGTCACCTTTTTACATTTTTTTATTTTTTTATTTATGGAAATGATACGTCCAATATAAACGAATATCAATAACATTACCCAACTTCAAAAGATTAAAAAAATAAGGTATACATTTGGCCTCATTACAACCCTGGCGCTAATGGGTTAGCAGCGCCGTAAAAGGCTGCGGCGCCGTTAACCCATTAGTGCCTGATTACGAGGTCCCTTTGCGGGACCCGACCTTAACGGCTGGTCTACACCAACCGTTAAAGTAGGGCCCCGCAAAGGGACCTTGGTGCTAAGTACGGTACCGCAATTTGCGGTACCGTACTTAGTGCCTTCCCCATTCCCATTGAGCCCTATGGGGCAAAAATGGGAATGGGGAAGGGCCATGGAGGAAGGGGGATTTACCGCCACGCCGACCTTGTAATGGGGTGGTAATTCCCCCTTACTCCATGGCACAGTCAGTAAGTTACCGGATGGACCATGGTGCTATTAGCACCATGGTTTTCCGCCTGGGTCGTAATGAGGCCCATTGTCAATACAATAGAGTAATAGAACTTACTATAAAACCATCATAACAACATTTAGAAAACACAGTCCCATTATATTAAATAGCAATCACATCTTATATCTATTGAGAATTCAATCTATGGACACACACACCAGTACAGAGAGACACACATACAGCACAACACTAAAACAAAAGAAAAATCATTCATATAAATTATTGAAAGGGCCCCATAATGCAAGATATAAGTCTTCACAGTCCTTATTTAACAGTAGTACTTTCTCATATTTTGATAATATCTGCATCTCTTGTATCCAGTCTTCTATTTGCGAAATTGTTAAAGAGAATCTCTGCATTCATTAAATAGGATGCTTCATAGAGCACTGCAAGTTGCCAACAGCCATTTTGTAGAGCACTACAATGTGGCCTTGCAACCATTTTGTAGAGAACAACTTGTTCACCTTGCATTCACTTTGAATCACTTATCCACCTTGTAGCCAGTATCCTATATTAGCCTCTCTAATTTGCAGGGCAAGGACACACACAATCCTTAGCCTTTAAGAATATTGTATTCACAAATCTTCAAACTTAATACACAATAAATGTCATTATCTGTGTTGAGCTTCTCCGCACTATGTAAAATTATAATCAATTGAAATTGTATGAACCAATTGTTCTTACAATTCAACAGAGTCATTGGCCCTCATTACAACCCCGGCGCTAAACCATGGCGCTATTAGCACCATGGTTGGTGCCGGTGTTGTAACAGGTCCGCCATGGTGGAATGGGGAAATACCGCCCCATTCCAAGGTTGGCGGGGCGGTATTTCCCCATTTCACCATGACCCTTTCCCATTCCCATTTTCGCCCCATAGGGCTCAATGGGACTGGGGAAGGCGCTAAGTACGGTACCGCAAATTGCGGTACCGTAATTAGCACCGAGGTCCCTTTGCAGCACCCTACTTTAACAGCTGGTAAAACCAGCCGTTAAGGTCGGGTCCCGCAAAGGGACCTTGTAATCAGGCGTTAAGGGTTTAACGGCGCCAACACCTTTTACGGTGCCATTAAACCCTTAACGCCAGGGTCGTAATGACCCCCATTGTCCCTCAAAGTGTTTTGGTACCAAGTGCCATCTTCAGGAGCTTGTCTTGTGTTTGCTATCTTTATCTAGGGGCAATAGCCTACTTAGGTCTTGCCTCTGAATGCCATTCACTTTGGCTGTACAAACACAGGAGATGTTCGACACAAATGGCAGAATTTATTTAGCAGGCTTTGTTTTTAAATAAAAGCATTATTGAGCCCCCCATCACTAAGTGTGAATCCATACCCGTGCAAATTGGTGAGGCTCAAAAAGGTTACTGCTTCACATATCCATTGCCTGAAGGCTTTATGGGAATAGCACAGTGAAAATTCAAGTAATTTGATGAACTTGATCGCGGAATCAGTTGAGTGCCATCGATAAGGGTTTCACTGCCTTGTGGTCAGTATTATGGTATGTGTTTGGGCCTCAGGATGCCTCTTTGATTGTCGAAATCGGCCAATGGATTATTTTTCCAACTATTTGAAAGAAATAGACCAGTGCAGTGTTCTGCGATTGGTTGTGCCCCATCCCGCAGTGTAGGATGCAGTGTTCCTGTCCAATCTGCTATGAGCCAAAATCTAGACTTCAGGTTTCCTACCCCTAAAAAATATAATCACTTGGGCATCAGTTTTTCAGCAAAAGTAATAGGTGAAGCCCATCTAGGCAAGCAACAACTGAAGATGGCCCAATACCTAGATGGACTTTTTCATTGTATGGCCCGTTGTCATGGTCAACCTCTAGATTTGATATTGAAAGTTTATGTCACCCATAACTTACCGGCCATTTAAAGGCCGCTGTTCTCTATGGTTCCCCTCTTTAGGGTTGTATGAACATGCTCGACTAACAGATGCAAGAAAACACATGACTGAAGGGCCTTTTGGGACTTCCGGGGTCTGCTCTTAGTTATGCCATGCACCTGGAGCTGGGAGTGGGCTTCCTAGAGTACTTGTGGGTGCTAGAGCCAATTTGCCCCTGGTTGTGTCTCTGATCGATGAGAAGGCAAACAGTCCTCTTTGGCCAGGGACAATTCATAGACAATTCTGTGGCTCTGTTTCATAAATCACTTTTTAATTGAAAATAATGCCTCTGCATTTTTCCCCCAAGCATGCTGCTGCCACGTGCCTACTTACAGCAGTATAAATGAATGATTAGAGCTGTAGTTAATGAAAAAAGGGAGCATAAGGAGTTACTTATCCCATCGAATTGAGCCATAGCAGCCATCAGTAGGGACCATTTTATCCAGCCATATCTTCTTTTGAGCTCGAAAAAGCTGATTACCCGTGCACGGTTCAACAGATTGCTGTTAAGGGGAAACACTGCTAGGTGGAAGGGCATTCAGATCTAGAGAGCTGTCCAGTGTGTGGCGATGCTGTTGACGATTTATATCAATTTATCCTGTTTTGTCCTGCTTATATGGACATTAGAAAGGCCACTCTTCTTCCTGTTTTTAGATATTTTATTTTGAGACAACACCGTTCTGCATTATGCTTCCTTTTATCCTCTGATTACCAATATGTTGCTTGGGCATTGTTATCCTTTTTTAAAAGATCTGAAAAAAGTGTTATGCCCACTCTGTGAATTGCATTTTTAAGTGATTTGCTTATCTGCACTGCACTGATTTTCTTTCGCAATGTTTTTTTTTAATGGCATTATTTGTCAAGGGCCAATGTGGACATTTTTTAATTTTCAACATTTTTTATTTTTTGTGTTGTTTAAAAAGGAACTCGGCTCTGACAATCCCTGTTGGAGTGCAGAGTAAATGCACTCCTGCACACTCTCAGAAATGCTGCAATCAACCACATTCTAGACCCAGGAAAGCTGCATGGAACTAAGGACACTCTCAAATGATGTGGGGGATTGTGTCTGTGTCTCGCCTGAGAGCAATTACATTTGTTTGGCTACTTGGAAGTTCTTGAGGCCTGCTGGTAACTTGCAATGATTTGCTCTAGGGTTGTGGGAGACTGTGGGCCTCATTACATGGAAGGCGGTAAGGGTTAACGGTCACCGGTAATGGTACCGGTGACCGTTAACCCTTACCGCCTTACTACGAGGTCCCTTTGCGGGTAGGTACTTTAACGCCTGCTGTTTAGCAGGCGTTAAAAACCAACCCGCAAGGGGACCAGGGTGCTAATTACGGTACCGCAATTTGCGGTACCGTAATTAGCACCTTCCCCATTCCCATTATGCCCTATGGGGCAAAAATGGGAATGGGGAAGGGCAATGGGGGAAGGGGGAATTACTGTCCCGCCAACCTTGGAATAGGGCGGTAATTCCCCTTTCCACCAAGGCGGTGCCGGTATTTTACCGGCATGGACCAAGGTGCTAATAGCACCTTGGTCCTCCGCCTACCGTGTAATGAGGCCCTGTATCCTTAACGGGAAGAGCTAGACTCTCTTGGGATGTATCCGCATGAACCATGTTTGTCAAGTCTTTTCCACATGGCCTGTAATTGCCCTGTGCTCCTAAATAAGAACACGGTAATGATGTGTCAGAAAGACTCACTAGTTGAATCGACCTATCAGAGGCCAGACCTGCCCTGTTGGGGGAGGAGTCATGCAGAGAAGCTGGTGTGATCTCATAAACCTCTGCAGGAATAAGGTGATTCCACTTTTCTAATGCAAGTTCTGGTGTCAGTTGTGTAGCCAGAAAAGCCTGTTGTGGGATGCAGAAGCATTTCTATCTAACTGTGTTGGGTACAAAAGCTGGCAAGCATGCAGTGAGGGGAATAATATGCAGCCGGAACCAACATCCACCAGTGTCACCTGAAACAATCAAAAATAGATTCGTAAAAAAAGCAAACTGATTCTCATACCATTTTTCTTCTATTATAGTGTAAACCAAAATAAAGAGGGCTTTCTTGAATAAGGGCCTTACAAATTTAGCATCATTTTGCACTCAGTGAACATTTTCAAAACATGCATGTTTTCATTTTTAAATTGTGGCAATATCCCATAGTTCCCTACCTGGTCCTGGTGAAATGCAATAAAACACTTGTCTGTGCAAATACCATACATTTTTCACATTCCCTGATGAAAAGTAAAGAAGTTTCACTACAAAAGAAAAGGATCGGTGAAAGATATCAGGGTGTATGTCAGAATGCTCGATTGCAGGCATTCAGTGCAGGTGTGTGGTGCCAAGCAATTACCTATATTACCCACAGTTCTCACAGCATGCATTCACTACTCCTCACAGGACGCATCTCTCGTAAAATAGATAACACACAAACATACGCAAATGACAAAGCTGAGCAACATTTTGTTACATGATAACATTTTCCCCACGTTCAAAATCTATGGAAACAGTCACAGAAGCTTTGACCAGGTTCTAGTGCAGCCCAAACTAGAAGGTAACTAGATAACAACAATTTGCACTTTAAAGCCAGGGAGCATAAATGATGAGCTAGATTTGGTGTGTTTCCTGTAAGCTTTGTCATCATTAGCAACTACAGTTCTGGGCAGGTGACGGGGAGGGAGTGCCACAAAGAATGTCCTGCATCAGGTGGGAGGGGGGGCGCATTATTTTGAACTTTGGATTCCCAGTCCCTAATATGCAGAAAGGCCTCTTCACACTTATGCCATGCAATCATTTGAGGTCTGGCAGACAAGGTGGGACTGTAGTCAGCTGTTGCTGCCATCATAAGTGTGCAGTGGGTGAGACGTAACTCAGCAAAATATAAAACTCACACTATACTCTAAGGCCTCCTTTTGCCATCCAGCCGCAATTAGATCCCTTTCAGGTTAAACCTGCCCACTCATGGTCTAAACTAGCCTATACTTCCCGGTCTACTGAGCGTCCTTTGTGCTCCCCCACATTCAGTGGATTGCCATCAATACAGGTATGAGGTGGGCACAACAATCAGACTGACTGCCAAGTGTTCCATTTGGTGAAGTGTATAACCACAGATTCCAATGTATAAAGCTGAAAAGGCCTTTTAGGTCGAAGCCATTTTCACAGCTGAATCACATTGTACTTAGGGGTTACAGCAGAACGCTGACAATTCTGCTCTTGAGAATAAGTGGTGTGCCACTGTGAAGACCATGCTCTAGAGCTCTGCACGCATTCAAGTGTCCCTGCTTCTGGGCTGCCACAATTAACCTGATGACTCGCCCTCCTTTTATCCAGCTCTTGTCCTATAGCAAGGTTCAAATATTTGTTACTCTTTGACTTTCATCAACTAAAATAATACTTTGTTTCCTAAGCCCGACTTGGAAAGTACACAAATCACATATTATCACATTATTGTTTTTAAATGAATACTCTGTATAATAAATTATACTAAAAGGTGAATGTAGCTTAATTTTCTCCATCATAAAAGGAAGTAAACAAGTTTCAGAACACTCATTGATGTGTGGCAAAATAATCTAATTTTGGCTTTTCCACTGCGATGCATCTTTAATGTTTAGATACGCCCAACACGCAGGTGTGTGGCTTGTGATTCATGATGTGCGGTAGATATTTGAAATTGACAAATAAGCAGACCTGACAATAAGCTTGTCACAGGCCTGTTATATTGGCTCGGTTCTTCACTATCTAGGACCCCTTTCAATCAATTGCTGGCCATAGATAGAAAGATCAGGTGCAGTATTACACACTGCGAAAAGATGATTTGTCCAGGATCACCACATTGTCTGGTGGTAAAGCCGGAATATGAGCCTCAGCGCTTTGGTTCCACTGTCCTTCATTCTGCTACCTAGTTAACTCTCCTGAAAACCACGTTCTGCTCTTCATTTGGGGCTTTTAGCTAATGTGTACAACCCTCTTTAGAGGGAAACAGAGCACTAGAATTTCCTCATACTGATGCTATGTTCATTTTCATAGCTAATCAATCGACTGCACAAAGGTTTTTTTTTTTGCGACAAGGTAAGTGTTACTATCCCAAAATGTATGTACATACAAGTTCATCAACCTCAGACACAGGAGAGGCAGCATCAGAATCGCTCGTATTTGGTTCTGTGATAAGGCACATTAACCAAGATCTCTTTAACATATGCTTAACACACAAAGTTATCTTCTGAACCATAGTGGCAGTCAAATTGAACAATATCCATTTCAACTTTGGTTTAGCAAGTGACCAATATATTGCCCACAAAAACATGAAAACGCAACTGAAATTGTACTGTAGTAAACGTACAAGCTTCATGTGCTACAGTGAACACAGGATGGGTTACATGATGAATTGATCTGAATGGATTGTACTTATCAACAACAGCAAGAAATCAGGTTTACAATCGTACCAGCATACTATAAAATATCCTGACCTGTTGTTTATGATTTTGTTTTTTAAAAAAAAACATCTTTGCATCAGGCACCAAGGGAGAGGCCCAGGGAGCATGCCCCTTTGATCCTCCAATAAAAACGTCTGTGGTTAAGTTTTACATTCCCTGGTGGGAACCCGAAATTGCAATATCATCCTTCACTTCCACAAAACACTAAAAACATGACTCTTTCAGCAATACCTGCCGGCCACATTTTAAATCTCATCCTAGCTCCACCAACAGTACTGCTCTGCCATACAAAATGCCATGCCGAATGCTGGCACTCTCACATTGTAAAACACGCCACTGTTGTAGGTTTGGATTATGTGGGATGTCTTGACCCACTTTTGCTCTGCCATGCGGCATCACTGTGTTCTGATGGTGCCAGAAATATCAAAATGGCCACAAAACCCTTGTGCGCACCAAAACCTCTGAAAATCGCGCTTTGCAACACAAAAAGATGGCTGCCAAATCTACAATGCATGTTGTCAGTGGTGGAACAGAGATCTCACTCCTGAAACATATCACTGGGCTGCACAACAAGTGAACATGGAGCACAGAGGGAAAAGCAGTGCTTTGCTGAAAGAAATCCAAAATCTAGCTTTTAAATCCTTTTTTCTTGGTGGCTGAAACTGCAGAATGCCGGTACAAAACACCCTCAAACATCCAAAATTCTTGCGGGGTGCTACAATTCACTTAGTTCAAGAAATCATTGTGAACTTACTATATCCTGAAAAGCTGAAGTTGTTGTCAAAGAAACATCCACAGCAAAAGTTGCCTGCCTGTGGAATCTGTCACAATCTGGGCACAGGACCCTCGGCCGCCTGAATGGCAGCTGTCAGAAGCCTACATGATAAACTTTAAACTTGTACAAACTTTAATCAACTGTTTGAAAATTAAGTGGCCTGTTACTGAGAGTAACCTATGTTGTAACTGTTTAATCCCATGGTTTAGAATCTGGAAAAAATATTCTAGCTTCTTGTTTGAAATGCCAAGTTCTTTTAAACTAAGGAAACATGCAACAGAATTAACATTTGAATTTAAGCCTGACTAAAAGCAACCAAACCAGTATAACAGCTTCCCCCACAGAGGCTAGGCCTCTCCCTTCTGTTCCCTCCACCAGGAAATCACACCTAAGTGATGATTATAGAGTGGGGGAAAAATTTGGTCTGCCGGGGGAAGGAGAAAATGGACATCCTCCAGTCAAAGGAACTGCCAAGTGTGAAGGGTCGTAAAATGGCCTCTGACCAGGAGGAACTGGGAGGACAGTGCTTCTGAACTGCAGGGAGATAGAAGGCAGAGACAAACAACCATTTGTAGCTTAACAAGGACCAAAGACACATTTTAAAAAGATTGATAACTTACCATTTGACCTGGTGGACCACGCAATACTGTGCAACCATCTGGCCACGGCAGCCTGCTTCTCCCATGAAGCAGTCGCATGGATCCAGTCCTTCCTAGATAACAGGACAATGCGAGTCTTCTCCCCTCTAGCAGCCGCAGATCCTGCACCCATCTCATGCGGCGTACCCCAAGGATCATGTGTATCTCCTACCCTCTACAATATCTTCACAAAGCCCCTTTTCGATGATCTAGACGGTCTTGGTATCACCTATACTAACTATGCAGATGATACACAGATCCTCATCCCGTTGACGGGAGATTATGACAAGGATTTGGCCTTTGTGAATAGAGTCTACCTCATCATCCAGGCATGGATGGCCTCCCACAGTCTATGCCTGAATGATGACAAAACTGAACTCCTCATTCTAGGCACCTCTTCCAACATTAAAAAACTAGGCCCCAACTATGACGCCTTCACAATCGACAACAACATCATCACTGTGGCCAAAGTAGTTAAAACCCTCGGTTTCTACATAGACTCTACCCTCACCTTTGGTAAACAAGTGAATGCCATGGCTTCATCTACTTCCTACACCTGCAAGTTAATTAGAGCTGCCAAGCCTTTTCTCTCAGCTAATAACTGTGTCACTCTAGCAAGAGCACTAATTCTATCGAAACTAGATTACTGCAATGCCCTCTACATAGGCAGTAACAAATACATCACCGCCAAAATACAAACACTCCAAAACAATGCCCTGAGAGCCGCCCTAAACGTCCCTAAGAGTGCCCATATATCAGATCTCAGGAGATCTACTAACTGGCTCACAACAAAAGACAAAATCCTCCTCAAAACAGCATCACTCACACACAAATGTCTTAACCACGCAGCCCCGCAATACCTCATAGATAGATTCACCAGACAAACAGCCTCTCGCCCCCTAAGAAAAGCCAACTCCAACCTCCTGCTAGTACCCAGGTTCAAACTTACTAAATCTGGTGGGAGTAGCTTCGCTGTCAAAGCAGCACAATTCTGGAACTCCCTTCCCCCTGCTCTAAGGGAAGATCTCCCCTACCGGCAATTTAGATACAATTTGACTCAATGGCTAAAAGAGCAAGATGTCTAATTCCCACCCTATTGATTATCCAGGATCTCATGTACATTTTGTATTCTTGTTATGCCTTATTTATGCCATACCTGCACTATTGTAAACTCACTGCATATACTTTTGTGATGCTGCAATATTACCTGTATTCTCAAACTCATTGTATATAGACCTGCAAGTTCTCTGCCAATACACTTCCACAGCAATGTAACCGCCGCTGTACCCTTATGTCTAATTTGCAATCTGTAACCTAAGCTGAACAACCCTCTTCTGCCTACGCGCCCGAATACCCCGGGGTCTGGTGCGCAATATAAATAAATAAACAAACAAACAAAACAAACAAACAAACAAACTGTGTAAAATTGTTAAAAACACAAAAATAACAGCATTGTTGATGTAAATATTGGCTGCACATTTTAAAAGGAAGCAGAACTCTGTGACATGATCTGGGAAGAAACAGTGGAAAATGTGATATTACACAAAATGTATTTTTGATGAAAGCATGACACTTCATAGACTTATGCCCATGTTCAATATGCACATTTATAGAAATTTGCTCCTGAATTGGACATTGTGTTCTGGATGAAAAGGGCAAAATTCGGTAAAAAGCAGACACAAGATCTTACAGCGACGGGGTTTGGAAGAGTATCTGCTACACAAAATATGTAATCTGTATATATGATTGTTATAGAGGTTGCACATATGGAAATATGTATTGTACCAAAAGTAGATTTTGTGTTGAAGAGGCTAGGGGTGGACTCTAGGCCTCATAAACCCACATCGTCAAGGTGACACCCTGTTTTTCTCCTCCTATCAAGGAGGAGGGGAGACCCTGACCAATCCCCGGCAAAGGGGCACGCTTAGGACAAACCAGCAAACACACCTCTTTATGATAAGCATAAATAGAGACAGCTCAGCACTCAAAAAAGACAGACAGATTCACCCACTAACCGATTTCTGGCAGAGCACCCTGCAGCAGAACCATCCATCTTACTTGCTCCAGACTCCAGAAACTTGGCAAAGCAGAAAGGCCCTTTACATAGCTGAACCACTCTCAGCTAGGCCTTAAATTTCCAGAACCAGAACCCACCCCAGAAACCTAAGGAGAGCATCAAAATACAGCCAGGCTGTGCTGTACTTCTTACCTGCTAAAGTCATTATCATCAGAACCAGAGAGCCATTGCAAATCCAGTCCTGTGCCGAGCTGTGACCAGAGCCATTACTGATCCAATCCAGTCCTGTGCCGAGCTCTGAACAGACCCAGTCCAATCCGGTGTGCCCAGCTGTCTGTCCTGACCAGAATCCCTGACCAGAATTCCTGACCAGAATCCCTGACCAGAATCCCTGACCAGAATCCCTGACAGGATCCTGACGGTTCCATTTCTAAACATATATAGTGAGTATCTATAGAATAGAACAGTGCCACTAGCCTATGTACCTGGCGTAGTCCAATCCCTATCTGAAATCCATCCTATCTTGTCTTCAGAACCTGCATTGTTAGAAATATTTTTGAATTGCCTGAACTTTCTATCCTATCCCTTCTATCTTTCCTCCTGTGTTAGTATTGTTAAAACTATCTCTAATCTGTTCTCATCTGAAGTAGCTGAGCTCCACTGCAAGCAGTCGCACTGATCACGTGGCTGTGTTCTTGTGTGGTATTCGTTTATTCATAGTCATCCTCTACATGTTCTGCTTGTAGCTAACATCCACAGCTTTAATTTGCATCCAAAACTGCATTCCAAATCCATATAGTTCTCCCGTAATCGCGATTACCGTGCACAGAAAAGTTTGCAGCAAATTTTTGTTTAGGGAATTGCTGACACGTATAAAACATCTTTTGATTGCTTCCGACCTAAATTTTAAGATTTCACATTGTTTCTTAGTATTAAACCATCGCTAAAGTTTATGTGTAACTACCCAAAGCGGCTCCCATAAGAATTTAAACAATATCAGCAAATGAACCCATATTTACAGGGTAATTCATAGAATTTCGCACAAAAGTGGCGCACGCGGCGGGCACACAGTGTGCACGTGCGAATGTCTGCACCAGCCGCGTGTGCTAAAATCGATATCCGCGCACAGCGTATTCATGGATTTTACGCCCTCAAGAACGCCCTCGCGTAAGGAAAAGCCATCAAAATTCCCAATTCAGCGCAAAGGGCTGCGCCAACCCTGGACCAGTATACAGGGTTGCCAAACAGCAAACGCCGAGCGGGGAACATGTATTACTGGGGTGCATGGTAAGTTCCACATGCGATTTCAGCAGGGTACGTGTATTTCTGGGGTGCAGGGATTTCAGCAGGGTATGTGTATTACTGGGGTGCGCGGGAAGTTTCACACGTGATTTCAGCAGGGTACGTGTATTTCTGGGGTGCGGGGAAGTTTAACACGCGATTTCAGCAGGGTACGTGTATTACAGGGGTGCGTTTGAAGTTCCACACGCGATTTCAGCAGGGTACGTGTATTTCTGCGGTGCGGGGAAGTTTAACACGCGATTTCAGCAGGGTACGTGTATTACTGGGGTGCGCGGGAAGTTCCACACGTGATTTCAGCAGGGTACGTGTATTAGTGGGGTGTGCGTGAAGTTTCACACGCGATAGGCCCTGTGCGAGTGGGGTACGTGTATTTCGGGGGTGCAGGGGAGTCCTACACATGAATTGGCGGTGTGGGTCCTCCCAGGTGTTCCCTCTACACCCTCCACGGCCCCTGCAGGCAGACCACACCACAGGGGTCTACCCTGCACCCCTGGTCATGACCCGCAGGCAGCCCATCCACCTTGGGCATGCCCCCCCAGCCAAGCCACATGTCACCTTGCACTAGTGATCACCAACGCATTACCCCCTTGCACCTCCACCCCCCAGCAGTGCAGGGCACCTACCAGCAGGCCCCCACTCATGTCCCCCAGCACCCCTACCCCCCAAGCAGTGCAGGGCACCTGCCAGCAGGCCCCCACTCATGTCCCCTTGAACCCCCACCCCCCAGCAGTGCAGGGCACCTGCCAGCAGGCCCCCACTCATGTCCCCCAGCACCCCCACCCCCCAGCAGTGCAGGGCACCTGCCTGCAGGCCCCCACTCATGTCCCCCAGCACCCCACCCCCCAAAAGTCAGGGGCACCTGCCAGCAGGCCCCCACTCATGTCCCACTCATGTCCCCTTGCACCCCACCCCCCAGCAGTGCAGGGCACCTGCCAGCAGGCCCCCACACATGTTCTCTGCACCCCCACACCCCATCAGCGCAGGGCACCTGCCAGCAGGCCCCCACACATGTCCCCTTGCACATCCACCCCCCAGCAGTGCGGGGCACCTGCCAGCAGGCCCCCACTCATGTCCCACTCAAGTCCCCTTGCACCCCACCCCCAGCAGTGCAGGGCACCTGCCATCAGGCCCCCACTCATGTCCCCTTGCACCCCCACCCCCCAGCAGTGCGGGGCACCTGCCAGCAGGCCCCGACACATGTCCCCCAGCCAACACATCATCACAATCTAGATCCCTGGCCCTTATGGCCAGCCTCCACATGCCAAAGACCCACCCAAGTATTGCATCCCCCCACATAGAAATGCCAATTACATGATACAACCCCAATGTCAAGTATGTACATGAACACATGTCCGTCACACACACACAATGGGTGCAAGTGAATGTCAAAACCCATATCATGACATGCATGAAACCTATGAGATGGTACCACAAATGGAAGTATAAAAAAATATTTATTAAAGATAACATGAATGTAAATCAAATTAAACACACAACAATGGGAATAACAAAAGAAATGGTCCATGTCCAATGAATTATGAAAATCAAGAAAACATAAGCAAAAGAAATCCAAAAAGAAATGTTGTCCAAAGTCACAGTTCAAAAAATCAAATCCAAGGGAAAATAAAAAGTAAAAACCATTGCTCCATGGTGAACACAAAAAAAATATTTAAAATGATGAATCCAATGTAGAACTATGTACAATTGAAGAATCCAGGGTCTATGAGCCCAACTTAAGAAATAAACCTACCAAAAACTACTACCTAATAAAAACACTATATACAAAAATGTGGTGCATTGTCCAAGCGGTCCAAAATAAAGAAAAAACGAAAGGAAACCTAATACTAACTAACTATTTACAAGGGCAGCGGGCAAGTCCAACGGCTCACTTGTTGATGTCCCGGGCCAGGGCATCATCGAACTCCTGCTCAATGTCCCAGAGGCGGTCCTCTTCTATGGCCCCGAGGGTTCGCAGGGACGATGACATCTGGATCTCCAGGTCCCTGCGAATGGCCTTGAGGCACTCGGCCCACCTCAGGGATCTACGCATGGAGTTCTCCACCCTGACCATCGTGAGCCGTGCCTCTTCCGCCCGCTGCCGCTCTGCATCTATCTGCTGGCCCAACCGCTGCCACACGGAAGACACTTCCCCTCCAGGGTCCTCTTGCCCTCTGGCCGATGCCTGCCCCTCCGATGAGGAAGGCCCCGAGCCGTCATGGCTCCCACCTTGTTGCTGCTGCTGCTGTGCTGCTTCCTGTTCCCTGGCTCCTGCTGCCTGCACATCAACCTCCAGCTGGGGTGCAGTTGTTGAGGTGGCCACCCCTGCTGGACGTCCGACTACCGACTGCCGCAGGGCCAGAGGCAGCTCCACAGGGCACCCAGGTGACAGATGGGTGGGAAGATGGCACGGAGGATGACTGGCGCATAGGGGGTTCAGTTGAGGAGGGGGTCGGAACAAGGTCCAGAAAACAGAGGAATCTGGCACTGGTGAGCTGTCCCAGTGGGTCAACGCGGTCAACGAGCCATGCGAGAAGACGTGCAGTCTCCTCATGAAAAGACTGCAGGTCAGCTTGCATGGCACGTTGACGCAACGCCACCCCACCCAGGACAGGCTCAACCCAGTGCCAGATAGCCACATCCGCAGGGAGAGGAAGGCCAGTTGGTGTAAGCCGATCCCCTACCTGAGAACGGGTCTGGACGTAGGTATCCCTGCTGGTGCAAGATGATGCAGTCACAGGATCGGGGACAGGATTACACACAGGCACCTCCGCGGCGGCCTATGCTGCCTCCTGTCCCTGTTCTTGCACTGCACCACTAGCACCAGTTGAATCCCCACCTCCAGACCCCGTCTCTGTCCCGTGCACAGCCTCCTCCTCCACCAAACCCCCCACCAACCTCTAGGACTCCGTGCCATCTTCCTCCGTCAGGCCCTGTGGGGTCTCATCTGCCCCTTCGGCTGCCGAGGAGTCCAACTCCAACCTCCGCCTCTTGGACCGCCCCTCGGCAGCTGCGACCTGGGACGCGGCACCGGACTCCTCACTCCCCGACGAGATGACAACCTGGGAGGGGAGCCGGGCCTTGTATCTCCGGCTGGTGGTGCGATCCCTGCCTCTGTGATCCACAGCACCTTCTCCACCCTCTTCATCAGTTGACGCTGCAGACAGGGAGAGATAGGAGACAGGCATCAGGGCACTGTACAATGGACTCATACACACATGACAGTTGTACATGAGTGGCATTGTCAAATTTCAGACATGGCATCACAATCCCCAACACACATGTCATTGCAACTCGCACACATGAGCTATTCCACAGCGATATCGCAACAGCCAGCACCATCCATACACATACAACAGCATGAGCAGCCAAAGTTGAGCCAGACATCACATGAAACACAGGGAGTGCACTAGACATGCACACACGCCACCACACTTACATGCATGTGTACACTTCTGCCAACTGTCGCAGTGATGAGATTGGCATCCATGTCACATCTGGCAATCAGTCTTCTACATATCAGTCATACATGCATCCATGTTGCATCACTGTTGCACCCTTGTCAAATACACACACATGCACATGTACACGGTGCAGATACATGCAGCTGGACCAACATCCATGTGTGACACCACATCCATGTGTGACACCACAACCATGCCTACTTACATACACAGTAATCCAAACATGTGTGCTCACACATCTGCATTTGGCCTGCATGCTTACCCACACATACACAATCCATGTGTCTTACTCATGAAAGGACTTGCATGTGTCAGCCTCACAGCCCTGTACATAAACATCCATACATGGCCCTACAAAACCACATGTACAACCTGCACACTACTGGCACACCACCACACGCACAGCTTCCAATCAGTATGCATGTACACTTACCGCTCGACTCCAGACGGGTCTGCCTCTCAAGGACCTGGACGTGGAGCGCTGGGCATATGCGTTCCAGGACCCTCATCTGATGTTCCGACAGGTGGCCTCCGCTACCTTCAAGAGGCGCCGGGCCTTGTTGAGGGTCCTGGACCTGAAGTCCTCTCAGCACTTCTTGACATGTTGGAAGTCGCGGACTGCCACCCCCTCCGCGTTGATGGCAGTCACGATGTCCGTCCAGATCCGAGTCCGTCCTTCCTTGTCGGCGCGCCAACTTCTGAAGAGGGCATCATACTGCCCCAGGACTTGCTCCACCAGGACACCAACTTCGGTGGCACTGAAGCTGGTGCCCCTCTGCCTCTCTGGCTGGGGGTTGCCAGTGGTGCCAGATGGTGTAGTGCCCGACATGGCAACCCCAGAGGTAGGAGTGGGTGGGCAACTGGGTCCTGGGGCTGGTCTGCTGAGCGATGGAATAGCAGTCGGGAGTCTTCGGTTCTAGCAGGGGTGGTCACAGCAACAGCACCCCTGGCTGACGTGCAGGCAGCAAATGGCAGGGCACGTGGGCATCAGGCAATCAGGCAGCAGCAGATGGCAGGTGATCTGGGGGGCAGTAATTCAGCCTTCTGGGCAGGAGCGTGGTCTTCCGTGTGTGAACGCGTGGCCAGCTTGATACGGAGTGATTTGGCACGTGAAAATCTTGCACGTCAGCGTGTAATTCGAGGAAAGGCCCTTAGCGCGTAAGCGCGTCAGCACAAGTATGCGATTTCATTGGACCAAAGGCCCTTAGCACGTAAACGTGTCTGTGACGTGACACGCGCGTGTGTTTCCCTCATAGCACGTGATGACAGAGCACACGTGGAAAAGCTGCACTTCCGAGTGTCAGCACGTGTAATTGGAGGAAAGGACGCGTACACGCGTAAGTGACGTGTACCTGTGGGCCGGTTTAAAAGGTACGTGTAAAACGCGATTTTCTTGTATGTGCTTTTCGTGGAGAGCGAGTGGGTGAATTCTGTACTTCTTGTCGGTTCACACGCGATTACTTCACAGTGTTTCAAGTTCGTACTCCCTGTTACCTCTGACAGCTTTCATTTTTCTACTTTTCTTGGGCCTGTTTCCTCAAACAGTGTTCACTTCTCCTTTTGTCCTGTCTCCTCAGACAGCGTACAATTCTTCTTTTGGCGGGGGTGTTGCCAACGCGCACACGCTCATATTTTTCACATTCTTTTTCCAGGCAGACAGTGAGTTCCGCACAAACTTAGCAACTGTGCTTGCCCGTGTGTCGCACTCCCCTTCAGAGGTCATTGTAGGCTGCGTGTATTACGTGTACGCTTATTTTTGTGTTTCTGGGTGCCACAGCATAGTGCGGGTTAATTTTTCCACAAACGAGGTCTGCGAGGGGTTACGTGCACGTTTATTTTTGTTTTTGGGCTCCCTGTGCGTTGCGTGACCCGTCATCTTCCCCCAGGGGTCACAGACAGCCTTGTTAGAGCACTAGGGTACGAATTCCATCTAGTACCCTACCCCTTTGACCCCCAATTGCCCAGGACAATAGTTTACTGCTCCTCCCATACGCACAACAACATCAGTGCCATGGTTGGGAGGCGAACAAGCGGTAAGGGAGACAAAGGTGGCCGACCTTCAAGAGGTGGATGTGGTGGGCACGGTAGGGGACGTGGCCGGGATTTGCAGGGTGCCCCTATACCCCCATGTGTGGAGGACCAATCAGGGACACCCATGCCCCCCCCATGGTTGAGGGAAACGTGGCTGAGACCATCCAAGCTCAGCCCTTGTTGGACCAGGCCATTGTGGCACCTGACCTGGCACAGAATGACTCCCTGGCTGACTTCCAGGTCAGCAAGTCTAAGCCACTTGTGGCGGTGCAAGTTGTTGGCACCAAGCCACGTGGATCTGGGGCAGCTATGTCATCTGCTGCCCCAAGTAGGCAGGGTGGGGAGGCTGCAGGGGCAGCTGCAGCTCAATCCACCCCAGCTCTGACTCTCCCAGCCAGGACAGTGTCGGTCCTGGCCCATCATACTGATGTTCCCCCTGCCAACATCACACTTCAGACAATGCCTGCACCAAGTCCTATGGTCATTGTGCATTCGCACACTCCAACTACCCAGTCCACCGGTGTTTCTTCCCCTACTGACCAGAGCAGCGTTAGCCACTCTGGCTCCATTCCACCTTGTAAACAGAGAAAGAAGAGTGCTCTGGCACAACAGGCTGAGACCCCAGGCACGGCTACACACTCCGGTACCTCAAGGAAGCCTTGCTTCAATGATTCGGAACTTGATGCACTTGTGGGCTATGTGTCTGCACATAGCCACGAAATGCTGTTGAGTGCAGGGTGCAAGACCACACTTGGTCAACGTCAGGCACACTGGCAGATCATCGTAGACCGCATAAGTGCCTTTGGATTTGTGAGGCACTCAGCTGGTGATTGCTACAAGCGGTGGAACGACCTGAAACGCAGAGCAAAGAAGAAGCTGGCCTCAAATCATGCCGCTACTCTGGTGACTGGCGGTGGGTCTCCACAAGAGGACAACAAACTCACTGAACATGAGTCTGTTGCTGGGACCTTCGTCACAGAGGAACTACCTGATTACAAAGCATTGTCCGGTGAGTGCCCATGCGTGTGTGTGTAGTGCATGTGTATGTATTTTGGGTGACGGGTTCTGATTGAGTGCCAGGTGAGGGTGTGTACTCAAGAGTGTTATGGATCACCCATTTCCTTCCACACATGGGATCACGTGCCTTGTATTTGGCTATGACTGCATCCCTTCTGCCCACAGTATCCTATAAGGTCCACAATTGTGCAGTTGACCTTGTACTGCCATCTTGCAACTACATTGGTCAGAATGTGTAAGTGTGCCTTAAGGATAATATTTTCCACTCTCCCCTTTTTTGCTAGACAGTTATCAACCTTATTGTGACATATGTGATATGCTTTGGTCATTGTTTACTGGCCACACTGGGGCAATGCTTTACCTGGTTATGTACACAATGAGACCATTCAGGCTGATGGAGTATTAGCCAGCACAAATGTTTAGATGAGTGCCTGTTTGCATGTGGAAAATGACAGATGTTTCCTGTGATGTCAATGTGACGAAAAATAGATCAGACAACTATTACTGTATTCTTGTATCTTGCATGTGTTGCAGTGAGTGGCACATGTGTACTTAGTCACAGTATGCAGCATTTTTCATGTCATCATGTCCATCTCACATGGATGGGTGACAGTACTCAATCACTGACATATGGCTGTACTTGTCAAATGTACCATGGCTATGCTGAATGCCATCTGTGTGCTGTCATGTGTCATGTATGTGTATTGGACATGCCACTCACAGGCCAATGTGTGATGGCAGTGCTACCCAGCATGCAGCAAATGTGTTGCTCTCCCATATTTGTGTCATCAGTATCTGCCTTTTGCCTCCCCTTACTACTCAGTGACAGTGAAGATATGGGAGGGTTATAGTCATGTGGGCCATGTGTGAAGCATGTACTGGTTCTGTAGCTTGACAGGCCTGTTTGTGTGCTATGGTGCTAATGCCTGTTTCCATTTTTTGCCTTTCATGTTTTTCCAGGGGATGACGCACTTGATGCTGTTGAGGTTGAGGAGATGGTGCAGACCCAGGAGGAATCCCAGGCATGACCGGGCACCAGCGGGGGACGTGGTGTGGTGGTGGGTGAGAACCCAATCCTCCTGCAGACCATACTTTCCTGGGGTGTCTCTGGGTGCACCTCCCCAGACCTCTATTCAGGTGCTGATTCGGATGATGAGACCTATATGCCTTCACAGGTAAGTGTTTCTGGCAGGGATTTTGTTCTGTCCAACCCACCTGCACCAGTGGTAGATCCCTCTATGGGGATGTCAGTGTTGGTAGAGGCGCCTTTGGCGGTTACGGATGCAGGGTCACACTCCACAGCATCTGATCCTGTTCCTGGGCCAGCACATCAGAGGGGGAATGCAGTCCTGCAGCCTCAGGTGGTGCCAGCACAGCAAGGTGCACATTGCCTTGCCCCAAACAGGTGTGGTGCCCGTCGACGCGGTGGCCGTACGCCACCAGGCAATAGCGTATGGGAGAACTCCATGTACGCTATGGCAACCCAACAGGCAGCATCAGTTGAAATGATGGCTCAGGCAATGGAAAGGGTGGCCACTTCCATTATCCCCCCTGAAAGGCAGATGGAGCAACTACAGCAGGCAACAGACTCCATTTGCAGAGCACACTGGGAAGACATGTTGGTGTCCAACAGGGACCGACGGGCGGCACTAGAGACTCTGCGCCAATCCATCTCAATAGAGTCCCAGGCCCACAGGGAAGCCCTGAGTGAAGAACTCCATAACTTCAGGCAGACTCTTTTTGAGCTTGAGACTTCCGCTAATTATAGTGCAGAACAGCGGCTGGAGCACCTCACAAGTACGTTCTCAGCTGAGATGTGGGCAACTCGGGAGGAGATCCAGGCATCACGTCAGGTATTGCATGGGGATCTCCGCACTATAATCCTCCAGAACGAGACCTTCCACACCTGCATGCTTGCTGCCATGGAGGACCATACCAGGGCTTTGCGTCGGCTGCCTCCCATAGCACCACCACCTCCTGATGCAGCAGCAGAGGGTCATGAGAGCGACGGCAGCAGTTCTCCCACATTGGCATAGCCGTGCAGGCCATGAGCCCATGGAGGTGTTTTTTTTTCCCAACATCCACACAGGTGGCTGTTGGTGCGCACCCTGTCATCGGACCTCCTGGGTGCCCCCCACCCCGGCCATTTTTGATTTTTGATTTTTGTTAAAAAAAAATTGACATTGTGTTGCCTTGTGTGGCTCCTGTGGGCATCCACTGTATTCCGGCTGGGCACATGCAGGCTTGTCCTGAGTTTTGGGTTAGATGCTTGGGTTCGTGAGACACACACCCCTCCTGCTTCCCGTTTCCATGGGCTTGCAAAGGGTGTGACCAAGTGACAGTGATGTACACAGTGACGTTGGGCTCCCATGAGCTGTGTGGGCAGCCTGTAGTGAATACTGTGTAGACATTCCTTGTGTATATTGTTGTTGTATTGTACACTGCATGGTGTATTAATGTATGATTTTGCTTCAATGTCTCCCTCTGAATTTGCAGGTTCATTCCTCATGTCTTCACTGGGCCATCTACTTTGGAGATGGAGTTCATGTTGTATGCAGTACACAGACCAGTTTTGAAGGCTGCAAGACTACAGTTTGAAGGGGGCGATGTGGTGGCATATTCAGGTTGTATGACTATGACTACTTTAACTTAGTACTGTCATATTCTAGAAATGTTTGAACTTGTCTAGATGCATTGTTTAGTTGGTAAGTATTTGATCATGTGTGTTGTTAGTTCAACATTACTATGAGCATATTATGTGTGGCCAGTTTCCATTAGGGACACTGTACTTTGTGACACTTGTGTCAGGTTTTTGGGATTGCTTTGTTTGCTCTCACATAGCATGACATGCCATGGTGTGTTGGGTGGCGGTGCTGGGGAGGGGTTGGGTGACATGGCACTGTTCTCATGTTGTATTTTGCAAGGGGGTCATGCATTTAGCAGCATATGTGTCCTTTGATGACACAGCATTGGTGGTGTTTCTGTAGGTAGGGATGCACATATTGTGACACTTCCAGGTGACCAATCTCAGGATGATATGGTTGTGACAGTTGACTGTCCCTCGTGTCATCATCATTGATTGTCAGCAGCTCCGAATGTGCGCTCCACTATGCCCCGGGTTGCAATATGGGCTGTGTTGTATCTTACCTCGGGTGGCGTGGTGGGGTTCCGAATTGGCGTCATCATGTGGGTGCTCAGAGAGTAGGCATTGTCCCCTGCGGAGGTGGTGATGGGTATCATTAATGGGGTTGTGACATTACTCAGTATGTGACATGCATGCATGTGCTGTGGCATTTATACTCACCGAGCAGCCATGTATCGCCATGCCACCCAGCTTCTAGGTCCCGGTTTAGGGTTGACATTCTGTAAATAAATCTGTCGTGGGTAAACCCTGGATAGTTGCCATATACTGAAGTGATGATTCCCTTGGCATCACATACTACCTGGACGTTAATGGAATCCCAGTGCTTGCGGTTTCTATAGATGTGCTCAGATGCCCTGGGAGGACGTAGAGCCACATGGGTGCAGTCAATGGCACCTAGCACTTTGGGGAAGTGTGCCACCCCGTAAAAATCCTGGACGACAGCCTGCCTTTCTGCAGGTGTTCTGGGCAGGTATATGTGCCTGCGGACTGATGGGCGTGTAGTCATGATGGCCAAGACCTGGTGTAGGCAGCGTGACTGCGTGGCCTGTGACACCCCCCCCACTATGGCACTTGTCCGCTGAAATGATCCGGTGGCCAAAAAGTGCAGTACATTGAGGACCTTCTCCAGGGGGCTGAGTGCTTGGGAGCACAGGGTGGGTGATGTGAGGTCATCCTCCCACTCACTGACCAGGTCGAGTATTATGTGAGGTGGAAACCTGTACCTCCCACACACCTGGTCATCAGGCATGCCAAAAAGGCTAGTTCTGGGTGTGAAAATTCTGGGCCTGACTATCCTCCTCCTCATCCTGCGGTATCCCACGACCACTGCTGCTAGGAACGGTATGTTCATCCTGGCGTCTGAGCTTGCTTGTTGTTTGCACGCACTTTTATGCTGCGCGGGTCCACATACGCCTGCTTCCTGCTGGCGTACATGTTTCCGGATTAGTGCGTCTTTTTTGGCGCGTGCGTGTGGGCGTTCCGCGCATTTGCCTCCTGTACTTCCCAGCCCACCCCAGATTTACACGTACCCTGCTTGCACAGGCCCAATCGCGTGTAAAACGTCCCGTGAGCCCAACTTCCCGCGAGCCCAACTTCTCGCGAGCCCCTGAAGTACACGTACCCCGCTCGCCCAGGCACAATCGCGTGTGAAACTTCCCGCGCACCCACGAAATTCACACTATTGTTGACACAGCGGGTGTCCGTGTTTGTCGCGTAACCCTTTGCACGTCATTTTTCCTAGAGGGCCACAGTATGGGAAAATCATCAGAGCTGTATATACGTGCTTTTTGATAGCGCACATTTTTTCAATGCGCAGGGACGCTACTGCCTGCCTTCGTGTGGCGGACATGTGTTGATGTACATAGTTGACTTTTGGTTTGTGTCATGGAATCGCCATTTCACTGCTGGGGGGTGGGGGTGCAGGGGGACATGAGTGGGACATGAGTGGGGGCCTACTGGCAGGTGCCCCTGACTGCTGGAGGGTGGGGGTACAGGGGGACATGAGTGGGGGCCTGCTGTCAGGTGCCCCTGACTGCTGGGGGGTGAGGGTGCAGGGGGACATGAGTGAGACATGAGTGGGGGCCTGCTGGCAGGTGCCCCTGACTGCTGGGGGTTGGGGGTGCAAGGGGACATGAGTGGGGGCCTGCTGGCAGGTGCCCCTGACTGCTGGGGGGTGGGGGTGCAAGGGGACATGAGTGGGGGCCTGCTGGCAGGTGCACTTGACTGCTGGGGGGTGGGGGTGCTGGGGGACATGAGTGGGGGCCTGCTGGCAGGTGCCCCTGACTGCTGGGGGGTGGGGGTGCTGGGGGACATGGGTGGGGGCCTGCTGGCAGGGGCCCCTGACTGCTGGGGGGTGGGGGTGCTGGGGGACATGAATGGGACATGAGTGGGGGCCTGCTGGCAGGTGCCCCTGACTGCTGGGGGTTGGGGGTGCAAGGGGACATGAGTTGGGGCCTGCTGACAGGTGCACCTGACTGCTGGGGGGTGGGGGTGGTGGGGGCATGAGTGGGGGCCTGCTGGCAGGTGCCCCTGACTGCTGGGAGATGGGGGTGCTGGGGGACATGAGTGGGACATGAGTGGGGACCTGCTCGCAGGTGCCCCTGCACTGCTGGGGGGTGGGGGTGCAGGGGGACATGAGTTGTTGATCATATTGCAAGGTGACATGTGCCTTGGCTGGGGGGCTTGCCCATGGTGGATGGGCTGCCTGCGGGACATGATCAGGGGTTCAGGGTAGTCCCCTGTGGTGTGGGCTGCCTGCAGTGGTCGTGGAGGGGGTAGAGGGGACACCTTGGGGGACCCACACTGCCAATTCACGTGTAGGACTCCCCGCGCACCCCCGAAATACACGTTCACCGCTCTGACAGCAAAATCGCATGTGAAACTTCCCGCGCACCCCTGAAATACACGTACCCAGGCCAATCGCGTGTGAAACTTCCAGCGCACCCCAAATTTACACGTACACCGCTCACCCAAGGCCAATCGCGTGTGAATCTTCACGCGAACCCCTGAAATACACGTACCCGCTCCCCCAGGACCAATCGCGTGTAGGATTTCCCGCGCACCCCCGAAATACACGCACATGCTATTTTTCACACAGCGGGTGTCAGTGTTTGTCGCGTACCTCTTTGCACGTCATTTGTCCTAGAGGGCACCAGTATGGGACATTCATCATGGCTGTATATATGTGCTTTTTGTTAGCGCACATTTTGGCGCTCATTTCTTTCATGTGCAGGGACGCTACCGCCTGCCTTCGTGTGGCGGACGTGTTTAGGCCTATGCGCGTCTTCGCCCGTGCGCTGGTTTGCCCTATTCGATTCCATGAATACGTGTTGTAGGCGAGCATGTGGGCGTTCCGCGCACTTGCCTCCTGTACTTGCCCCGTGACGCCCACATTTTCACACGTTGTTCCCCATTCCACGTGTCACGCCCCGTATTACGCCTACTTTTGTTGTGTGCGCCGTGCTATGTGCGCTTTAGCTGTGCGCTTAGGTCATGCGGTTTGAAGACGTGTGCGACAGCGTGCGCCACACAGTATTTTGCCGCACATCCTGGAATTTCCTCGCGCACGGACTTCCATGAATCGCTGTGCGCGGGTTTCGCTGCGATTTTCCCACTGGCACTGCGATTCGCACGCTTGCGCCGAACATTTCAGCGCTCATTATTTCCATGAATGGACCAGTTAGTGTTTTTGCACATTCCATTCAAGATAACTTTAAAACCATTTTGACCGCTTGCCAATCAATTCTGTTTTTCTCTTGTGTTGCTGGGGGGAAATTGTGATTGATATTTTGTTTGAATTCTTCCATTCCTGAATACCTACTCTCTCTCCTCCTATCTCTTGACATTGCCTATTGGGGGGTTGAGGGGTGCGCAGGGGGAAATAGTAACCACACTGCTATCTGTTCTGAACACACACACAAAAGTATAATTTCTGTGCTGAATTGTTTTGCTCAATATTACTCCATGCGATTAAAGAGATTGTTTAGTGTTACATCACCCCATTGGTGATTATTGTATACCCATTAAACATAGTGTGATTGATTTGTAAATACATAAATACATATTTTAACTTTGCAAACCAGCCTGATTCCTGGTTCAGTGTGACCGGGGGGGGGGGCAGAGGGGGTTCCAGGAGAGGAGCGTGATATGAGTGGTACATCGTTCAGAATAAAATAACTTTTAGACACAAATAAATAGGGATTTCAGTTGTGCATTGCACGCTAGGCATTGACTTAGGTGAGTTCCGTATTGAAATCACTTACAACTTTACAAGTAATATATGAACATAAAGTGAACTCCTTTGTCGATCACCACGCTACCCTGTATCTTTCACTCTCTTGGATCCTATCCCTCTGCGTCCTAACTTCTGTAAATTTTCACCCTACATTATTTCATTGTGTGGTTCCTTTGTCCATCTGCACTGCCATACTTTGCACTTGATCTGTCTGCTTCCCTTTATCTGTCCTACTACTTTAAAATCAGAAAGGGGCAAACATAGTTCCAGGCCACAGTCACAAATTGCAGTTTTAAAGCAATTTAGACTGGTAACAACACTAGCTGCCAGGGTTGGACTGGGGCATAACATTGTCTTGGGCCGCAATGAAAAAGTGACCCCCAGTTGCAGATGGCAATTCATTCCTTCTGTGACAGACTGTTTGCGTAGTACCCAAGTGGGTGTGGGGGAGCAGGGGTGATTGATAAAACGTGATGCAAATTGTGCATTTTAAAGAATATTCATTCATTAACAATGGTCAAAACAACTAGCTGCATGGTGAAGTAACATAGCAAAGTGGCCCACATGGGACAAAAAATTGGCAAACTTCGACCAAATACACTGGTCCACAATAGCATTTTGCGTTTTTGGTTCAGGCATTGCCCTATTGGCCAGCCAGAACCTGCTACCTGCTGCACAGTACACAAAGTCATTAAAAGGGCCTGTATTGGCCTATCAGATCGACCCTTTTGGCACTGACGTTTTTCAATAGTCCATTCTGAACCCAGATGTCCCAGAAAACTTATTTTTATAATGACGGATTTAACCAGCCCCTTTCCATGCTGCTTCTACATTTACTCAATGCTTCTTGTCTTGATGTTCAAAGATGAATCAATCACGGGTAGCCCTGTCCCTTCAATAGACAATAGAGCTATAGCGGTTTAGTCAACTACAATCATGTTGCTGAGAGTTCAATCATGGCTGCTGTAACAAGTGTCCTTTGCCTGCTGATATCATACACAGTGTGCCTTTTCTACAGAAAGTGGTGAGGGGCGGGAGGTTTTGTATTGGCAGTAGCAAAATCCAACATGGTGAAACCCTTCTCTGGACAAAACCTCTCCTCTGTGCTTCTCTAATTTCCTGGTTTGGGAGGGCCTTTGTCATGTCAGGGCTGCCTTTATAGCACTAGTTTCTAGGGGACTTCCAGTGCAGGGCTACTGTTCCCTGGAGGAAGGTGTTGATCCTCCTCAGGGAAATCAAATAGAAGCTTCCTGGGCAGGGGTCCACGTGGTTGTTGTGGTAACACCCAGGCAACACTGCTAAAGAACACCAAGCCCTGTCATGAACGAGGGACGTCACCAAGCTGACAATAAGTTGACATCCAAATGTCTGTGGCATTATAATTGTGTGATTCTAGAAGTATCCTTGTCAAACCGGACATAGCTTCTGTTTACTTAAACATCCAATGCCACCAGGCTGGCTGGGTCCCTACAATTATTACTTTTTGAATCAGTGGTGCTTGTTATTAATGAGCCACATTTACCCGTTGGAACGTTCATTCATTCAGCTTAGTTCGGTTATATAAATGTAACCTTTGGACCTACTCTGTTGTCACTGCAGTGTAGCTTCGGGGAGGGGTCAGTAGATAGGTTTAACTAGGTATATGGCATGCTATGCTTTTTGGCAAACATCATAAAAGCTAAGGCTTTTGCACCCTCACAGAGATGGCATTCCAACACTCACAGACAAGGCAGCAGACATTTGGGGAGAGAGTTGTGAACTTGTCAGAAGCAGACAATCATTGCCAAACTCCGAAAGATGCATTGGCACTATGAGTGCCAGCATCTTCAACATATTGTTGAGTTGACGAAGAATCTGCCACAGCAATTCCATTGTGTGCATGCTCTCGTGTATCATGTTGTTGCTGCACTACTCAAAGACGTTTTTTTGTGGAAAGTTACACATTGCAGTTCGCATTTGTGAGTCATCTTTTTCTTTAGCCTTGGATATTTTTTATTTGCCCCAGACCGGCCTAGTCCTGGCCTCTCTTGTCATGCTACTCATCTCGGACTCCTGGTCATTAGGTGTCTCTTGAGGATGGCCGAAATGGCCTACTATGAAAGCTTGTAATGTTACGACCAGCAACTGTCTACAAAGGCTTGAAGGGCTGGCAAAGAGTCAAGCCCATGACTGTCTATTGGAGACAGTGACGTGAGGGGAACTCTTGTTCCACTTCTGGTGATTGGTTATTTGTCTCCATATCCTCATCTTTGATATCCTGTATCCTGCTTCCTCCCCACCCAGCTGCCATATCTCTATCCCCATCCCTCCCTCTCTCCTTTGCCCTGCTTTCCAGCACCGCACACCCCTAAAAAAGATGGATAGACGAAGATCGGCCTGAAATGAGAGGTTTTTGACAGAATGTCTCCCTCCCATTCCTGGGCTGTGCTGGGGAACCCATTGTACTGCCTGCCGTACCTGCATTGTGCTAAGCACTGCTTGTCTGAACAAACATAATATGCTGGGCGCCTTTCAGATTTAATTGAAGACAAAAGCCCTTTTTTGTTACGTAAGTGATTTGGTCGGAAGCGGCGTGCACTTTGTGTTTGTGCACGGCCCATGCTGTGGGAGGAGAGGAGCAGGCCTTGAAATGGCAGCCTGCCAGGGCTAGCCGAAGCAGCCTTGCTGCTAAGACAGCTCCATTATGCCGGTGGGCAATTGTCAGTGCAGCACAGCACTCCGACGCAATCTCGCACATAACGTCTTGTCGCCATGGCAGCAGCGCTGGCTGCTGGGATCGGGCATTTAGCAGGTACGGTAATCCATGGACGTGAAACAGCAATTGTGCTTGATTTCACGTGCACCTCAAAAGTTTATATTGAGAGGGATGACACAGTTGTCATCTTGAAAGAATCACTGCACTGTCCAGGGATATGTAGCACCTTTTGAATGTTCATATTCTGACTGTCATGAACCAGCCTAGATGTGTGATGTCATCAGTGATGTAATCAATGACATTTTTGATGTCATCTTTGATGTCCTGGGTGTTAGTCTTAGCTATGCATGATGGTGGTGTGAGTTATGGTTGCTTAGTTTACCATAACTGGCAAATTTCTGGGGGTTTTCGGTTTTACTTGTAACCATAATGTCGTTTTAACAACGTTTGTTCACTGAATTTTATAGGTTTTTATTAGTGCAACTTAACCATAACGTCCCTTTAACACCGTTTTTTCACTGAATTTCATAGATTTTTATTAGTGCAACTTAACTATAATGTCCCTTTGACAAAGATTTGTCTGTGAACTTCATAAGTTTTTATGAGTGAGAATGTTTCATGAGGTTACATCCCTGTTTATAAGTTATCACATCAAACTGATGTGTGTCGTTATCAGCAGCGCATGCTGTCGGTGCAAGTCATGGTTGAATTGCCTGGGACATGAGGCTCGACCATGACCCCAACCCCACAAAACCACCTGCGTTATCCACTGCACCTGCCCTGCATCCTAGTTCAGTGTCCACTATACCCTCATAATGTGACCAATGGCCAGTGCTCATGGTTTACAGCCATGGCTAGTCTCCACAATCCATGGGGCATCGGCTTCAGCCATGCGGCATTCCCCAATTGGCAAATCAGAGTAGACATTTGTCCTAGCCCAGGCAACAAAGTTATATCACTATTTTTTTGTACTTACTTTAAGACACTTTAAAAAAAGTAAAACACATGACAGATTTGCAAAAGCATGCTTTCAGGTCCTTGCCGATGCTCCTCGTGCAGGTTTGCTGCAATCACATCCAGCACTTCTGTCTACAGCAGCAAGCAGATTTTTTTCTCCCATTCAAACCAAGGGATTCAGCCATGTTGCATGCCCCGATAAGCAAATCAGAGTACACATTTGTCCTTGCCGAGGGCCAGGCCCACTGTCCATGCACCAAAGTTATATCACTATTTTTTGTTCTTACATTTGAACACTTGGGAAAAATAAAACACAAGACATATTTGCAAAAGGATGCTTTTAGCTCCTTGCTGATCCTCCTCTCGCAGGTTTGTTGTAATCCAGACAAGCACTTCAGGCTATAGCCGCAAGCAGAATATTTTTCCCATTCAAACGTAGGGATTCAGCCATGTTGCATGCCCCGATAAGCAAATCAGAGTACACATTTGTCCTTGCTCAGGGCCAGTCCCATTGCCCAGGCACCAAAGTTATATCACAATGTTTTGTGCTTACATTCTGACACTTTAGAAAAAATAAAACACAGGACAGATTTGCAAAACCATGCATTGAGGTCCTTGCTGATGCTCCTCGCGAATGTTTGCTGCAATCCTGCTCAGCACTTCGGGCTGTAGCCACAAGCAGATTCTTTTTTCCCATACAAAGCTATCCCGATTTCGAAAAACTTTACCACAATGCTGGTCCCTGGTGGCCATGCCCACTTTAACCCCAAGGCTGGTCCCTGGTTAGCAATGACACAGATAATCTGGCCACTGCCCATTGCTGCAGGCTTTATCTCAGTCACCAAAGATAGATCAAATAGTTTGTTACCTACATTATGACACTTTAAAAAAATAAAACACAGACACATTTGCAAAAGCATGTTTTCGGGTCCTTGCCAATGCTCCTTGCACGAGTTTGCTGCAAATCCGTCCATGTTTTATTTTTTGAAAAGTGTCAAAATGTACATAAAAATAGTAGTCATATATCTTAGCCCCCACTTAAGTTCCCCACTTTTATTCAGCTTGTACATCCACTGTTTAGGGTATAGTGCCATGATGCCATTGGGCGACTGAAGCGCTTTATAAAAGTTGAAACATAACATAACACTTCACAAAATGCATTCAGACTTTGCACAAACATTCAAGGTTGGGTCTTTAATCTTTCTGAAAGCTTTATGTGCAGATTTGTCAAACAGCAAGAAAGTTATAAGCCATCTAAAAATGTTGAGACCCCCCTCTAATTGTGCCCCATTTCACAAAATCCCACCAAACATTATAAAAACATTAAAATCTGGCTCTAGAACCTTTTTGAAAGTTTTTGTGCCGGTTCATCAAATGGTACCAAATGTATAAGCCTTTGAAATGTTTTGGGGCCCCCTCTTATTTTGACCCATCTTGGCGAAACTGCACCAAACTTTGCAGAACCATTCATGCAGTTTGATCGAGTGGCATCAAAGTTATAATCCATTCAAAAACTGCCTTTCATCGACCCCGTAATACAGAAATGTGCATGTATGTCCCCTAACATCTGAAATGTTCAGGGACTTCCTAGAAGAAAAAAACACCAGATTTTTGGCTTTTGATGACCATATGCCATCACATCCTCATCACCGCTCATCTCCACAGAGACTGTTTCATTTGCTTGACAAGTGCAATGTTGTGTTTTTTAATGTTATTACCGCGATGTCCAGACTACGGGCACTGTTCGCGAATCCAACATGGCCCCTGATTCAAAAGTTTTGACGCATCTCACATTTTTAATTGACCAATCAGCGGGCACATATAATGTCTGCGACATCACGCTGCGCTCTGATTGGTCATGGGGGTGTCTGTGGACTCCGAATCACGAAATGAGTCTGCAGAGATATCACTAATTTCGTTTCTACTTTTTGCCCATTTTAAAAAAAAAACAAATTGATGGATTTAAGCCACATTTGCAAAAGCACACTTTCGGGACAAATCCACCGCTCCTCGCGCAAGTTTGGTGCAAATCCGTCCAGCGGTTTGGGCTGTACGCACAGCAAATATATTTTTCCATTGTGTCTATGAGGATTTCAAAAATGTTGTGATCCCCCTCCCCCTATAACTTTGGCTCCCCTTGACAAAACCGCACCGAACTTCACAGAATCGTTCTGAGGGGGCCATACACTTTTTCCTCCAGGGAGGGGCAAAGTTATAAGCTGCCCAAAAAGTGTTTTTTCTATGAGTTGAGCAACACACACACTAACTTAATTGTCACTTGGTGCTTCTAGCAGATAAAATGGCATTCACATATAAACAATAATATAAAACAATGATACGCGAAACCAGCAAGCATTAACTAAATAAGACACACATGATAAGCAGGCCCATCTTCTTGATTGGATGTATTTGATTGATTGATTGATTGATTGAGTGATTGATTGATTGATTATTTGTAAATCGCTTATACACAAAGTGTTTCAAAGCGCTTCAAGGAGGGAGGGAACATGGGAAAATACAGTTACATTCTTACTGGTCCTTGAAACAAATCAGAATGTGAGAATAACTATCAAATCATAACAGATAGTACAAGTGCATGGAACAATAAGGGAGAGGTGAGGGAGGGAAAAAAGGAGACCATTCTAGCAGTAACATTACTACCCCTGGCGGTAATTGTAGCAGTGCAAGAGTGACAAAAGGACGGGGAGGAGGGGAGGGGTGCTGGAGGGGAGAGAAGGGATGAGGAGAGGAACAAACAAGTGACTATCTTAAAGGGTCAGAGACTGATCAAGGTAGTGCTGGGGGGGAGGGAGGAGAAGACAAGAAGGAGAGGGGGGAACAGACAAGCTATTATCAGAGGTCAAGGGACAGTGTAAGAGTAAGTGCTTAGATAATAGAAAGGAAAAAAGGGGGAAGGGGAAGGGAAATGGCTGCAGAAGGCAGGCAACTACAATTACTATGCCTGACGGCAATTGAGGTAGTGACCAAACTTACACAGGACAAGGGGTGGGAGAGGTGGAGGGGAGGGCAAGCTGCTGCAAAGACAGGCGGCTACAAATTACTATGCCTGACGGCAATTGGGGTAATGCCTGAGATTGAAAGCAGGAGGGAAAGGAGGGAATGGAGGGGAAAGAGGGGATGATGGGGTGCGTGGGGTGAGGGAGAGAAAGAAGAAGGAGGAGGGAGTGGTGCAGGATGAAAAAGCAGGGGGGCACACAGATGACAAGGGAGGAAATGGGGGGCACAACAGATGACACGGGGCAATGGCGGGACACATCAGATGACACTGGGGCAAAGGGGGGCATACTAGATGACACAGTGGAAATGGGGGCGCACCAGATGAAACAGGGGCATGGGGGCACACCAGATGGCACAGGGGCAATGGGGGGGCACAACAGATGACACGGGGGCAGTGGTGCATTATTTGCATGATTCTTTGTGAATGCCAATTTTACATGGAAGCTGTTTTCACAATGTTTGCCAGTAACAGAATATCTCTTGTCTACTTTGCCCACAATTGCAGGTGTGGGTCCAATGAGCAAATCACCCCCGGTGCACAACAATGTGTAATCTTGACATGTTGTGGCTTGTGCATTGCCTTCACTTGCATGAAAAATGGATACGGGAGAATCACAAAAGGAATGAAATTAGAGCATCTCTGATGCTCACATTCCCACGCCCCTTGGGAATAGAGACGCACAGTGCACAGAAGGATTATCACTGACCCTTCTGTGCACTTCTATTCAAACTGGACATGGGCTGAGTAAAAACACTCATTGAGATGATAAGTGTAGCATTTCAGACATACTGCACGTCCCGAATGGATTTACCACTCTAAAGGGTAAAGTTTTAATGGGTCGGTACCCTTCAGAATACTGGTTGTGGTAACAGCACATACCTCATGTAGTATTCGTGAGGGGAATATATAATCAGAAAAATGAAATCGATTACCCCACTCTTTCTCCGGTCATTGTCGGTTAGTGCCCCAGATTGTCTCTATCACCAAATAAGTTTAGATATCACATGTTTTATCCACAAAATTATCGTTAAAACACATTTTATTCATAGTTTTACAATTCAGCAAACATAAAAACAATAAAGATCTTTTAGTGTCTTGTTCAAAAACATCTTTGTATCAAAGCTGAATTTACACAAACACTTTTTGACAATTATAATTCAACAAGTTACAAAACTTAATCAACCATGGGGTTAGTAAGTGACATTTGTCCATGACTTGCTCTTTGACAAAATCACAAGAGAAATTGTGACAATACTCTCGGTTATCTTTTGATCACCAGAAAGTTATTATGCCTCAAGACCTGTATTTCAGTCTATGGTTCACAGGTCTTTCTATATTTTTAAACCTTACATGATATCTGCATATGTTTCTGCCTCAGAGGGTGAATGAGACGTTCTCCCTAACGTCTCTTGTTTTTAATATGGCCATTTTCAGGACAAATGTATTTCGCATATAAAACCCCTTGGGTATCCTTTTTTCGACCACTGAAATGTAAAAAGAGAAAACAAATGGTTTAAAAAATATATTTAAAAAAATGGAGAGAACCAGGTGTCTCGCACCTTAGTCATTGTGGACACTAACCTGTTTTTTCAATAACCTGAGTTGAGCTTCTTTATTTTTTAAACGTTTCTCATACACTCTCCAGGTATCTCATATCATTTTGGCTGCAATTGCTTCTAAGCCACTTTGAAAATGATCTTCTTTTTCTTCCTGCAACAATCAATCGGTTGCATATATTTCAAAGTATTTATTTCTATATTTTGGGTATCGTCGCCTGTTCTATTATTTTGCTGTTCTATTTACTCGTTATTATAATACCCACCTTTTCTTTTTAGAGTCTGTTCTCAGAGTCGATTTCCACAGAGCCGTCTCCCGCCCTATCTTCGTGAGGGGAAAATAGGAATTTCATAATTGCCATTATATACTTTGTTCCAATGAGTCAACAAGAAACATTCATGTGAAGTTTTTAGTGTGCATTTTAAGTAATCTTTAGACCGTAGGGAGTTCAAAGGTTGTGTATTGACAGGAATAAAAACAACTAAAACTAGAACCCAGAAATTGTCTACAGAAAAAAGTAAGGGAAAGATAGATGAAAGTACCTGTGGCAACTTGTTCGATTATCGCCGGTGAGAGACAGTGTGATAGAGACAGAAGAAAGACCTTAGGAGAGAGGTAGCAATAGTCGAAGAATGAATAAGTGACAAAGGGAAAAGATAGAAGAAGGCAATGATGCGCTTTAGAAAGTGATATAACATGGACAAACGAGTTAGCAAAAGAGAAAGAGTTGGCATATTGGACATACAATTAGAATATGGAACATTTCTTGTGATCAATGTGCCTGATGTGTTCTATGCTGAGGTCTGAAATATAGATGCATAAAGTCGAACAGTGCCATCAGATGCCTGAGCAGAGAAATTAACAAGACAAAAATGAACAAATGTAGTAAGAGGATATTATGAATGCAAATTTATGTTTTTAAACAAATCTTTAAATTAATGTTTAACATTAAGAAATAAACGGGACTCTCTAAACTTATGCATTCAAAAGGACTCAAGAAAAACATGTATTTTGCAATTACTTATATTACATGTATGTGTAAATATAATCTATCAGAATGTATATTGATACACCCTAAAACAAGGGCAATGGCTTTCAAGTATATTCTCTTTGCCAAAGCACAATACATGTTTCAGGTAATTACCCTTCTTTGTGTGTAATGTCATAAAGGACACAATTACATACATGATGTGATGGTTTATGTGTACAGGGGGGACAGTGTTTTTACCTGAAGGGTTCGGAATATGTTGTTTGGCTGCTCGTATTGACATATATTGAATTGAAACTGTTTCCGTGGCTATTGTTGCTTGGCTTCACTGTTCAACCCCTCCATCCCCACTCCTCCCAACTCCTACGCCCTCCCCTTGCTGATTGGCCCTTTCCAACTCCAGAAAGCGCTGTAGACACAGCAATGGTCAGAACTCGCATAATTTAACTCTGCAATCAAATTGTGGATATCCATCAACCAGGTAAGGCCAGCAACCCCTTTTGTGCTGATAACATTGAACTGAGCCTCTTTTCGTGACCCTTACTGCTTGCCTTCCTCGCTCTGTCCCTCCCTCCCACTCCCCCAGCTCCTGCCTCCCCCACCCGCTTGATGATTGCCCTTTCCAACTCCAGGAAGCGCTGTAGTAAAAGCGCCAGCCACATCTTGCTTAATTTAGCTCTGCAATTCAGTTGTAGACATCCATCGACCAAGCAAAGCCCAGCAACCCCCCTTTGTGCTCCTATGCACTTAAGGATTGAATTTCACCTTTTTCAACGCCCCTTGCTGCATGCCTTCCTTGCTCCGTCCCTCCGTCCCCACTCCTCCCAGCTACTGTCCACCCCCCCTCCACTCTGATTGGCCCTTTCCATCTCCAGGAAGTGCATCTTCACTGGTAGAGCTAGGGCAGCCTTGCCCTGGCAACCATCGGCGAAGGGCCACATGGCAAAGGGCAGCTCCCCTACCAAGCAGCTCCACTCCATGTTTGCCCATATTCTTGTGGGACACCTGAAGCAGACTGACTGCAGCGACTGATAAGGTAAGTGTGGTGAGAGCAGGAAGTACAGACATTACAGTACTCCAGTAAAACTACACCACTTTTAATAAATACCTAATATGTTATACCTACATGCACCTATCCTAATTACATAACTGGCATTCGTTGTACTTCCAAATTGAATCTACCGGGCCTCACAGCTGGCCCAAAACTTAATCTAAGTGATTTCAACTACACTGAAAAGTTGAACCATAGTGGTTCTGATCACACTGCCAATCATTTTAATTCATGGTGGTATTTCCATTGCTGTGCCAAAGTTAATTCCAGATGTTTTCCCATTAATGTGCCAACGGTAAAGCTAAGAGTTTTTTAATTGCTCAGCCAAAGTTAAATCCAGCTGTTCTCCTTTTCACTACCAACGTTAAATCTGAGTGTTTCCATTGCTGTGTCAAAGTTAGATCTAGGTAGTTTTCCACTGCTGTGTCAAAGTTATCCCCAAGTGGTTGCCATTGTTCTGCATAAGTTGATTCTGGGACAAAGTTAAATGGGAGTGTTTTTCCATTGCCATACCAAAGTTAAATCCGGTTGATTTCAATTGCTGTGACAAAGCTACATCCAGGTGGTTTCCCATCGTACTAGCAAAGCTGACTCATAGGGCCTCATTACGACCCAGGCGGTAATCTTCCGTCATTACCGCCATGGCGTAATGAGCGTTTACGCCGTGGGCCGATGGCGTAAAGAGTGCCACATTACGACCCATCGCGCACGAGCATTACGGCATGGCGGTAATGCAATTAACGCCATGGCGGAAAAGGCCCCTACCGGCATCGTAAAGCGAACAAGGTGCACTTCCGCCACCGTAAGTAGCGGCCACCGTAATTAGCGCCCACCGTAAGTATCGGCCAGCGTAATTTGCGGCGGCCGTAAAAAGCAGAACCGGAAATAGCGTCATCGCGCCGGAACGGGAAACAGCACGTCGGCCATCTTTAAAAACACAATCCATTGCCATCCTACCGAACAACACCAGATCCAACCCTGACACCTGTCCCAACCAATCACCCACCCATCCAAGTACCTGAAAATGCCTAAAGTTGTAAAGAAGGCATGTGACCGCCAGCGCCAGGAGAGATTCAGCCGGGAGGAACTCTGCATGCTTGCGGAGACCCTGCAAGACAACGCAGGTGTCGTTTTCTCCCCGGAAATGACCAGGACAGCGATAGCGAAGAAGAAGGCCATCTGGGCCCTGGTGGCCGAGCGCGTCAGCGCGGTGGGGACCGTACCCCGCACCCCACAGCAGTGCAGGAAGCGCTGGGATGACCTACGCATACGGGTCAGAGCCGTCATCTCTGCAAACCGCAACCTTGCCCTGGGTACCGGTGGAGGGTCGGAATCCCCACTAAAACTCCAACCGTGGGAGGAGATCTGTGCAACCACGATTGGCATGGAATCCATTGAAGGCGTCGGAGGGATGGAAAGGGGAGCTCCGACATCAGGCGATGAAGGTAGGTGCCTCAAACAAGACATGCCATAGTCACTGCAGTCCATTCATGTGTAGCACAAGGTTGCCCTACAGTGTAAATGCAACACATTTCAACACTGCCCATAGCCACATGCGAGCACCACCCTGTATACACTGCTGGCACCCGCATACCTGCATCCACATTCCACACTAAAAGGAGACAACCTGCATGGCCCTGCCTGAAATCTGCCTCATCTACTGACCAGAATAATGTCAATCATTGTCATTCCAAAGTCCGCAGACCCATCAATCACGCCTTCCCTCCTTTGCTCCACCACAGGTACAGATTCACACCCCGAGGACCAGGACACCCCTGCGACGAAGAGAGCCAAGAAGGCCATCAATACCATCCCCGCACCCTCAACCTCAGCTGCAGTGAGCCAGACTCCACAACAAGCAGGACCCACTGCGAGCATACCGGACGTCCCACCAGCAAGCACCCCTGTAGGCAGCAGGCCAGCAGCAGCTGCTCCACCTCTACCGACATTGCCTGCCACAGAAGGCACCGGGTCAGCGGCCAGCAGCAACATCGGTGAGACAGCTGCAATAGCTGCATGTTCAGACTCAGACATGGAGCACGAGGTCAGAAGCCCCACTGACCTACTACATTCCCCCTGTTTCTCAGACGCCAGCCCCCATGAGGATCACACACAGGGGCACACAGAGGTAGAGGAGTGGCCTTCCACCCCATGCCCAGTCCTCACTCCACAGGAGGGGAGCAGCCCCTCCATCACACCACCAGCACTGGCCATGGGCCAGCAGGGGCAGCAGTCCCTCGAGGACATCACAGAACGGCAGCAACAACTGTCCACGATGCTGACTGAGCATGCCGCAGAATGTGTGGGGGCTAGGGCAACCATTGAACAGGCCACGGAGACCCTAAGGGCCGAAGTAGCGCAGAGCACTGCCACCCTGAGGGATGCCATGCAGGCCATGTCCAGGGACATCTGTGCTGAACTTGCCGGCTTGCGTCGTGCGCTCACTGAGCTCACCCACACCCTACAGGACGTGCATGCACGGGGGCAGGCAGGGACATCCTCCACTGCCAGTTCTGCACAGAGCAGCCCCGTGCGACGTTCTGGACGTAACCTGCGCTCCACAGCCAGGGTTGCCCCGGGGGCCGGGAGAGGGGGCTTGTAACAGCCTGTGGCCACTGTCACAGGCATCTGTTGACACCTACATGGGGTGTGTTGGGGTGTGCAGGGGGGAGGAGGGGGGGTGTGTTGGGGTGTGCAGGGGGGAGGTGGGGGGGGTGTGTTGGGGTGTGCAGGGGGGAGGTGGGAGGGGGTGTGTCACGACGTTTCATAGTTTGAATACACTTTTTTCTTTCCGAAAAAGAAATGTGTGGACATTTTCATTGCGTATGTGTGCTTTATTGGTGTACAGTCCACAGTGTGCATGTCCCAGAGCCACACAGTGCCCCAAGTGCAGTCACCATGTGATACACACCAGCCGTGTGTGCTAGAAGCAGTAGTCGATGATACTTTGGCGCATTGCACGCCCCTCCTGTGCATCGCCTCCTCCATGGGGTGCCGCCCCATCTGCACCCTCCTCATCCTCATCGTCAGGTGGTTGCAGTTCTGCGTCAGGGGGCAGGGGCAGATTCCGTCTGACGCACATATTGTGTAGCATGACACATGCCATGACGATCTTTGCCACCTTCTCATGGCCATACAGGAGTGCCCCACCAGACCTGCTGAGGCTTCGGAACCGTGCCTTCAATAGGCCGAATGTCTGCTCTATGACCACACGAGTACGTGTATGTGCACGGTTGAAGTTCTCCTCGTGCTGGTTCTGCGGGTTCCGGACTGGTGTAAGGAGCCACCTCTTCAGGGGATAGCCTGCATCACCTGTATGTAGGCGAGAATGTATGTGTCAGTCATGTTGTCTGATCAAGAACATGATGTTCCACCATGGCTTGCATCCAATTGTTACTTTGGCTCACTTCTACATGCACTAATTGATTCACACAATGCAACCAGTATATGCTCATGGCTCCCATGGCCTGTTTTGCATGCCATCACCCAATGTATGCAGAGGGGTTGTGGGCATTGTGAGTGCCCATCCCCTGTCTCCGTTCTCTGTGTTACTCACAGCCAGGTGGCGTATGCATCCCCCCCCCTTTCAGCCAGGTGGAGTATGCATCATCCCCCCCCCTTTCAGCCAGGTGGAGTATGCATCATCCCCCCCCTTTCAGCCAGGTGGAGTATGCATCACTCCCCCCCCTTTCAGCCAGGTGGAGTATGCATCGGTACGTCATTCACCTGCCCACTTCCATGACATTGGACTCACCGAGTAGCCAGGATCTTGGCCCTGCATGTCGCTCCATGTAGCGTGGTATTGTGGAGTTCCTCAGGACCATAGAATCATGGGTTGATCCGGGGAATCGGGCACAACAATGTGTGATGATCTTGTTGGAGTCACAGACCATTTGCACGTTGATTGAGTGGAACTGTTTCCGGTTGCGGTACGGTACCTCCATGGCACGTGGAACCACCAATTCCACATGGGTGCAGTCGATGGCACCAATGCAACCGGGTATGCCGGCTAGTGCATGGAAACCCACTTTGGTGTTTGCAATCTCCTGGCCAGTCCGTGGTAATGAGATGTGGTCGTCTGTGTGCTTGAGGAGGGCATCGACCACTTGGATGAGTGTTTGTGAGAATAATGGTTGTGAAATGCCATGCAGGTGCCCCACTGTGTGCTGGTAGGTGCCTGTGGCCAGGAAGTGGAGTACAGACACTACCTTCAGTAGGGGGGGGATGGCGGTTGGAGTTTCTATCATGCTGACGATGTCGTTGTGTGTCATGTCTACGATGGCGGTGATGGTGTCCCGGTCCAAACGGTACAGGGTGTGGATCTGAGTTTGAATGGATTGGCTCTGATGCGTGGGATTGGGGGCTGCCTGCGTGGTGGCACTGGCTGTGCTGGTGGGGCTTGCTGGGCCTGCCTTGCCCTCCTTCTCCTCCTGCGTCTCCTCTGTGCTGCCTGTTGTTGTTGTTGCTGTTGTAGCACATGCATTGCTATCAGGTCCTCCAGCCCCAACATTGCTAGTCGTATTGGTATCATTGTGGAGTGTGACTGGGTGTGGGAAGGGGTGGGGTGTGCTATTTTTGTACTTCCTGAGTCTGTATTGCCTTCACCTGTGCTGTTTCTGTGCACCTGTGGCAGCTGCATTCACTTAACATGGCCCTTTACGGTTGGTTCGCGATGGCGTTATTAGCACCATGGCGGTAAGGTACTTAACGGGCTGGGTGATGGCGTTAGGTGCATGTCCGCTTGGGTCGGCATTTGCGTACATTTCCGCCATGGCGCTAAGTACGGTGTGGGCGGTCGCGTGCGTGCACCCTTAGCGCAGTTAGCGGCAGCGTTAACTACGATGCCGCTAATGGCATCGTAGTTAACGGTCACGGGTCATGATCGGACCTGGTGGAAAACGATGACGGTAACCATTTACCGCCATCGTTTTTCACTTAGCGCCAGGGTCGTAATGAGGCCCATAGTGTTTACTGTTGTTGTGCCAAAGTTAAATCTAGGTGTTTTTCAATTGCACTGCCAAAAGTTTATTCTAGGTTGTTCTCCATTTCACTATCAAAGTTGAAATCTACGTGGTATTCATCACTCCGAAATAGTTTAATCTACCTGCTTTGACATTTATTCCCCAAGTGGAATCTAAGTCGCTCCCATTGTCTAACCAAGTGTGAATTCCAAAGAGCATCACTGCGTGCAGAAAGGAGACTCTTTGTAAGAAATTGCATTCTGTTAATTTCACACTCAGTTGTGCAAACAAGAAGGAATTTGTGTAAACATGTTGTTGCAGTTACATTTCTCTCCAAGGGGAGCACTCCTCCCTGTGTCATACCAGCCCCAAACGTACCACACCCCACCCAACACCTCTCCATTTGCCCCACTCACACCCTGCCCAACACCTCTCCCGTTGCCCCACTCCCCCGATGCAATACACAGTTCAACAATCATAAGGTGACTCGGGCAGCTCACTGGTGCACCCCCTCTCCAGCACTCCATTGGTACACACCAGCCGCTAGCCCACACGCTCATCCCATTTGTCCAAAATTCACACGCAATCCTTCCCGTCCACTCCCACAGGAATGGGGCAGCTCGGGCACCTCAGTGGCACGCCAGCCTTCCAGACCCCATTTTTACATACCAGCCTAGATCTTGCAGCACAACCCACCCACACCTGACAACACCACTCCCCCCCACCTGTGGCAATGTAACCCAACCCTGTCAACAAATCCTCCTACACTCTCACACACTCATGTGCCTCTCAGGGCCCCACTAATCACACAGGCCATACTCATCATAGACTGCCACCAACACATTGCTCACGCCATCGCCACCCTAGTGTAGCCCCTGCACCCCATTCCTATTTTTTCCAGCCTTCCCAACCCACTCCCAACCCAGTCCTTGCACTTTTCACCTCCCCTCCCAAACCCTTAGCCCAGACCAACATCCCTTGCAACCTCCCTCTTTCTGAACTTCCCACCTTGCAGTCCCATATCCTTGCTTCCTCCCACCCCGACCAACCCTCCACCACTCCTGAATCCCACCTTACACCAGAATTCTCTCAAACTATCTTGCGTACTCATTAACGCCAGATCGGTCACCAAAAATAAACACAACATCTTTGACCTCATATCCACTGAAAACCCAGACATCCTATTCATCAGTGAAACCTGGTTCACCAATGACAATCCCATCGCACACAAGGCCTTCCCACTGCACTACTCCCTGTTTGAACATAACAGGCCCAGCAGAGTGGGGGGGCGGGAGGGCTATCCATCCTCCACAAACAACACATTTAAGTAATATCCACAGAAAATCTACCTCGCAGAACTGAATGCAAATCTATTCCTACAAAGAACCTGCCCAATATCCTTCTACTTACACTTCCTCATCTCTCTTGAAAGGAAGGACACCACTCCTTTGACCTTTTGGAGAATGGATCTCCATAGCTATGCCCCCCTCACACCAACCCATCATTCCTCCCAGAAATCAAGCCCACACCCATGGTGGTACACCCCTCACCCTCAATGCTCTCAAAACCCTAAAGCACTGCCTACAGCGAACATGGAAGACCAACCCAACTCCACAAAACAAAACGGCCATCAAAGGACTGAACAGGGCACACCTGTCTGAAATCAAGACAGTCAAAAAGACCAACTATGGAAACTTAATCTGCAACTCCAAAAATCCATGAGGGGTACTCCACAACATCCTAGGGGAATTCAATTCCCCTAGTTTCCAACCCCATTCCCCCCAAACACACAGGCTTTCTGTCGTGAACTATCCAACCACTTGCATAAAATAGCTCTTGAACCCAATCATTTCCTCGCCCTCCCCACCATCCTACTCTTGATTCACACCTGGCACTTAGCTAACTCTCAGACTCTGCTGGAGAACCTTGCCCACCCAACCTTCTAAAAAATATCCTTAACACCTCCTGTGCAGGCAGTTTTGCCCGCTCCATCATCAATAACTCCCTCTCATCTGGCATCTTCTCAGAGGCCTTCAAAACCTCTCATGTCAAACTGCTATTCAAAATACCCAGTGTCAACCCACTCTCCTCATCAAGCTACCACCCGATCTCGAACACCTGCTTCATTGCTAAACTAATCAACCATGCTGCATACAACCAGCTTGACCTCTATAAAGAAGCCATAGGCTCTTTGACCCAGCCCAATTGGGGTTCAGACCCCTCGGTGGTATGGAATCCTCAATAGTCTCTATCTGGGATGACTTAAAAAAAATGCCAATTCAGAAGGATGCACTGCACTCATCCTCCTCAATCTATCTGCAGCCTTTGACATTATCGACCGCACTATACTCAGATTAGGCTCCTTATCCTAGGCATCAAAGATTCTGTCCTCATTTGGATCTCCTCTTTCATTTCTAATTGTTCGCAAATCACTCACCTGCCACCTTTCCCCTCTGACCCACATACCATCAGAAAAGAGGTCCCACACCACAAGGAGCCTCCCTTTGACCCCTTCACTTCAACCCACTGCTGGATTGCATCTGCTGTCACAACCTTACCTGTTACAATTGTGCATACGACACCCAGATCATTTTCAAAATTAGCAAGACTCCAGCCTCTCCTTCTCTCGACCTCTCCTCTTGACTCTTAGATATGGATCTATGTATGATGACCAACCACCTTATCCTCAACCTTGGCAAATCAGAAATCCTAATATATGACAAAACTGCTCTTATTCCCCATCCTATACCATGACCACAAGCCATAGGAGCCCCACCAGCCGCCTCCACCTCTGCTAAAAATCTCAGATGCACCATGTACGAAAACCTATCTCTCTCCAAACACAACTCTGTATCCAAAACCTGCCACTTCCACTTATGCATCCTAAAGTGAATCTTTCCCTTTCTCTCCTATACTCAAAGACTCTCCACAGTACTGGCCATCATCATCTCCTGCCTACACTACACCAACTCCCTCTATCTCAATATCCCAGCATGCCAGCTCAGGAAACTCCAACAAAAACAAAACTCAGCAGCCAGACTGCTCCTTGCCCTCTCGCCCAGAGAACATATCACCCCACCCTCAGAGTACTTGATAGAATGCCCTTCCTCCTCCTCAACTGAGTCATCAAATTGTGAAGAAGATGAGCAGTCCTGCTGGGACATGCGAGGAATCGTGTGCCATGGCCATGTCTCGCGCCAGAAGGCCAGGTGGAAGTTTCTTGTATTTTAATCCATAAAGGCAATCAAGAACTTGTCCAGAATCGCACTCTAAGGACTTGAGGGATAGGCGGGTATCGCGCTTGGATGAACTATAGGATTGCCCTCCCATGGTGAAGCTAACAATTGATAAGGTGTAGTATGCACACAATATCTGGGAAGATTTGCTATGCTCTCCACCTGGAAGAGCCTGTAAGTATAGCCTGCGCTCCTCTAGTTGCAATTTGTGAAGCATAGACTGTCGCTGTAACTAACTGCTTTATCGCAGAGGCAAGAATCAACAGAGGAAGCCACTACCTGATCGGGCACACACACAAATCTTCAACCAAACTACTAGGTACGTATAACGCACCACTCCGGTGGACACTGGCCACAGGCATGGCCACCCACACACATCAGAATACAGCAATTACTATGACAAATTCGGACACACAGGACACAGTTTCAACTGAAACCACACCTAACAGCTTGTACTAAGCATGAGTGTACCCACTCCAACAGAGCCTGTCGGAAACGACCACCGTGGACCGCCCTCACTTCCTGGTGTGCCATCCGTCCCGTACCCCCCTTCCCAAATCACCCCGCCCTCCTTTGCATTCCCTACCATTCCCCTAACCAAACACCAAGCCAGAGGGGCACGATGGCGAACCAACCACCCTAAGACCACTCCGCCCCCGAACCCCACCACCGGCCAGTCCACGTTAACCATCCGCGCTCCCCTCACTATCACAGAGGGCACACCTTGTCCTGCAAGCATCCACTCCCCGCCCTGCCCACAAACCCCCACCACCTTCCCCCCCGAACACACCCTTTCCCGTCCCTAAAAACTGCACGCCTAGCCCTAGCAAGAACCGAAGCCGCATCCCTCTCCCCCTCAGACCCCTCTCCCTCTCTCACACTCCAATCGCAACAAAGAAACTAAACGGGAATCGCACCTGGTCCCCCTAAATCTGTCAGCACTCCTCGCCTCCCCAGTCTCGACCCACCTCCACTTTCGCCCAATCGCATGTAATGACGTACATAGTATGGTCTGGAATGCAAGTAACGTTTGAAAGAGCATGTAACCCACCATATCACACCCCACGCTTACGCTCTTATTTACACCACCACTCAACTAGAACACAGAGATACTATGACACCATTCGGTATAACTGTTCTCATACTAACATCTCCCGCTCACTCCCCATCATTCTAAGTAAACACTGCTGGTTACACACCCCTCAGCCAGGCGTTCTCCTCAGGCCTAACGCAGCCACAGTTGGTCTGGATATATCCTGCCAGAACGAACACATACCCCTGATCTCAACCATTACACCTACCGCTAAGAAGCAGCTTTTTTCACGAATACCACACCTGCTGCACACATACCCGGTGCGCACACGCGCCGTTGACTCTCCCTACTCTCTCTACTGGCCTGAACTTCGGTTCCCAAGGGCGTTCAACCTACCAGCACCTTCAGACCATACCAATGGCATATAAGGCGCTATATAAATGCAAAATAACATAACATAACATAGCGAGTCTATAGCACTCACACCATCTCCAAACACCACTCAGTACCCATCCGCATGCCTGACCTCATGGGTGGCTTTCTACCAGAGCCTTGACAGCCTTTCTAAGCCTTATTTAGCCAAATGCACACACACATTCTAATCATACTCAGTGGCCTCTATCACACTGGATATTGAGACTGTGATAATGGTGAAAGGAGCTATATAAATGACAATACAATACAATATATAAAGGTTTTGCCCTATAATAGATATATTGATTTATACAATGATTGAATAAAACTAGCAATGAAACAAATCACAAACAAATCTGTGTTTCTGGCAAACCATTTAAAGGGTTGCTTTGAAAATGATCCCACAAAATGTAACTGTAATATTTGCAACATGCAGCTTCCTTGCAGGAAATAACTGCCACGCGACTGCAGAGTAAGCGGGTGGCTTTCGCTCAGCCAATCAGGATCTTTGAAATGTGGGTGATGTTTGCTGGTATTTCTTCGCAATTCCGAGACGTGCTTACCCCTGCGACATCTTCTCTTGGTGTCTGGCAGCCCCTTCTACGCTCCAGTGCCTCCACTGTCTCTCCTACTCAGCTCCTGCTCGTTTGTCACACAGCACCGCGTCCTTGTCTGCTCCCTGGCGGATCTCTTCTTAGTGCCCATATGTCGGTCGCCCAGAGAACATATCACCCCACCCTCAGAGTACTTGATAGAATGCCCTTCCTCCTCCTCAACTGAGTCATCAAATTATGAAGAAGATGAGCAGTCCTGCTGGGATGTTCGTAGGTTCTTCTTCTCGTTAGATGTTCTTCTCTCATTGTGGAGATAGGTTCTGCCACGGAAAGAAGCCACTATGCCAGATCAGCAGGTGTTTGATAAATAAGCCAGAGTCTGAGCACAGGACTCCCTTCCGGTGAAGCAGGGGAGGGGAAAAAGCTGCAAGGCTAAAAAAAAAACCTAGAAGTTGGAGATTTCTCAGCAGAGGTAAGCAGGTATGTAAACACATTGTGCGGTTGAAGAGTAATATTCCATGACCAAAAGCCTACAGGAGAAGCCTGCAGGCATCACAGAAGGAATGATGGTCAGCAAGGAAATAAGAGGAATAATCGGCAAAGAAGGAGAGCAGATTAAGCACCAAACAGAGGAAGGTAAAAGGCAGCTAGCAAAAGGTAGCAAGCAGTGGTAAGGAGAGACATCAAAGGGGGAGACAGAGCGTGTGTTCCAAAGGAAGTAAAACATGCCGCGTATGGCCCAAAAGAAAATGGCTGCAACGCCACGATCATCGGAGGCGAAGTGAATAAGGATACAGTGCGGCGGCCATGTTGAAAGGCATAGACCGCTAATCCACGTTCAGCGAGCGATGTGCTGGCGCATCAATGGTGGCACAATCTACACTTGTTCCAGAGATGCCATGGAGGGTACGCCGTGACAGTACTACCCTGGCTCACTACCAGCCTAAGATCAACCTTCATGCACTAGTGCATCAAACACAACCCTCCATAATACAGGACCAGAGTTCCTACAGAAGAACATCGTGCACCACCAACCCTCCTGCAACCTCAGATCGGGCTCAGCTCTCCTCCTCACTATTCCCCATTACTACTACTACCATCTGGAACACTGTTCCTCTGCACATCCACCACACCAAGGAATATCTTTCTTTCAAATAAGTCCACAAAACCTGGCTATTTTCTGCACTATCCTGAAAGCAGTCCCTAACATTCACCACCAACATTCACCTGGGAATTCAGCTATAAGCAGAGCCGCACATTTTCACGGTAGCACTGACCTTGCAGCATCTGGCAGCACTGGCCATTATTGTGCTGACCTAACCTCATCACACACTGTCATACACCAATCATGACCTTGGTTTCCACAAGCACCACCATCTGGAAACTCAGGCCTTCATCTCATTTTTCACACTATTAAATCTCACAGGATTGATTAGTCACTGCACCTGGCACATACAGGAAATCAGGTAATTTGGATACAAAGTGGTTGCGATAGAACAACAGCACTGCAGTACTCAGGTTGGGATGTACAGCAGGGCATTGTCATGCGAGGAATCGCGTGCCATGGCCATGTCTCGCGCCAGAAGGCCAGGTGGAAGTTTCTTGTATTTTAATCCATAAAGGCAATCAAGAACTTGTCCAGAATCGCACTCTAAGGACTTGAGGGATAGGCGGGTATCGCGCTTGGATGAACTATAGGATTGCCCTCCCATGGTGAAGCTAACAATTGATAAGGTGTAGTATGCACACAATATCTCGGAAGATTTGCTATGCTCTCCACCCGGAAGAGCCTGTAAGTATAGCCTGCGCTCCTCTAGTTGCAATTTGTGAAGCATAGACTGTCGCTGTAACTAACTGCTTTATCGCAGAGGCAAGAATCCACAGAGGAAGCCACTACCTGATCGGGCACACACACAAATCTTCAACCAAACTACTAGGTACGTATAACGCACCACTCCGGTGGACACTGGCCACAGGCATGGCCACCCACACACATCAGAATACAGCAATTACTATGACAAATTCGGACACACAGGACACAGTTTCAACTACACCAAGCCAGAGGGGCACGATGGCGAACCAACCACCCAAAGACCACTCCGCCCCCGAACCCCACCACCGGCCAGTCCACGTTAACCATCCGCGCTCCCCTCACTATCACAGTGGGCACACCTTGTCCTGCAAGCATCCACTCCACGCCCTGCCCACAAACCCCCACCACCTTCCCCCCCGAACACACCCTTTCCCGTCCCTAAAAACTGCACGCCTAGCCCTAGCAAGAACCGAAGCCGCATCCCTCTCCCCCTCAGACCCCTCTCCCTCTCTCACACTCCAATCGCAACAAAGAAACTAAACGGGAATCGCACCTGGTCCCCCTAAATCTGTCAGCACTCCTCGCCTCCCCAGTCTCGACCCACCTCCACTTTCGCCCAATCGCATGTAATGACGTACATAGTATGGTCTGGAATGCAAGTAACGTTTGAAAGAGCATGTAACCCACCATATCACACCCCACGCTTACGCTCTTATTTACACCACCACTCAACTAGAACACAGAGATACTATGACACCATTCGGTATAACTGTTCTCATACTAACATCTCCCGCTCACTCCCCATCATTCTAAGTAAACACTGCTGGTTACACACCCCTCAGCCAGGCGTTCTCCTCAGGCCTAACGCAGCCACAGTTGGTCTGGATATATCCTGCCAGAACGAACACATACCCCTGATCTCAACCATTACACCTACCGCTAAGAAGCAGCTTTTTTCACGAATACCACACCTGCTGCACACATACCCGGTGCGCACACGCGCCGTTGACTCTCCCTACTCTCTCTACTGGCCTGAACTTCGGTTCCCAAGGGCGTTCAACCTACCAGCACCTTCAGACCATACCAATGGCATATAAGGCACTATATAAATGCAAAATAACATAACATAACATAGCGAGTCTATAGCACTCACACCATCTCCAAACACCACTCAGTAGCCATCCGCATGCCTGACCTCATGGGTGGCTTTCTACCAGAGCCTTGACAGCCTTTCTAAGCCTTATTTAGCCAAATGCACACACACATTCTAATCATACTCAGTGGCCTCTATCACACTGGATATTGAGACTGTGATAATGGTGAAAGGAGCTATATAAATGACAATACAATACAATATATAAAGGTTTTGCCCTATAATAGATATATTGATTTATACAATGATTGAATAAAACTAGCAATGAAACAAATCACAAACAAATCTGTGTTTCTGGCAAACCATTTAAAGGGTTGCTTTGAAAATGATCCCACAAAATGTAACTGTAATATTTGCAACATGCAGCTTCCTTGCAGGAAATAACTGCCACGCGACTGCAGAGTAAGCGGGTGGCTTTCGCTCAGCCAATCAGGATCTTTGAAATGTGGGTGATGTTTGCTGGTATTTCTTCGCAATTCCGAGACGTGCTTACCCCTGCGACATCTTCTCTTGATGTCTGGCAGCCCCTTCTACGCTCCAGTGCCTCCACTGTCTCTCCTACTCAGCTCCTGCTCGTTTGTCACACAGCACCGCGTCCTTGTCTGCTCCCTGGCGGATCTCTTCTTAGTGCCCATATGTCGGTCGCCCAGAGAACATATCACCCCACCCTCAGAGTACTTGATAGAATGCCCTTCCTCCTCCTCAACTGAGTCATCAAATTATGAAGAAGATGAGCAGTCCTGCTGGGATGTTCGTAGGTTCTTCTTCTCGTTAGATGTTCTTCTCTCATTGTGGAGATAGGTTCTGCCACGGAAAGAAGCCACTATGCCAGATCAGCAGGTGTTTGATAAATAAGCCAGAGTCTGAGCACAGGACTCCCTTCCGGTGAAGCAGGGGAGGGGAAAAAGCTGCAAGGCTAAAAAAAAAACCTAGAAGTTGGAGATTTCTCAGCAGAGGTAAGCAGGTATGTAAACACATTGTGCGGTTGAAGAGTAATATTCCATGACCAAAAAACTACAGGAGAAGCCTGCAGGCATCACAGAAGGAATGATGGTCAGCAAGGAAATAAGAGGAATAATCGGCAAAGAAGGAGAGCAGATTAAGCACCAAACAGAGGAAGGTAAAAGGCAGCTAGCAAAAGGTAGCAAGCAGTGGTAAGGAGAGACATCAAAGGGGGAGACAGAGCGTGTGTTCCAAAGGAAGTAAAACATGCCGCGTATGGCCCAAAAGAAAATGGCTGCAACGCCACGATCATCGGAGGCGAAGTGAATAAGGATACAGTGCGGCGGCCATGTTGAAAGGCATAGACCGCTAATCCACGTTCAGCGAGCGATGTGCTGGCGCATCAATGGTGGCACAATCTACACTTGTTCCAGAGATGCCATGGAGGGTACGCCGTGACAGTACTACCCTGGCTCACTACCAGCCTAAGATCAACCTTCATGCACTAGTGCATCAAACACAACCCTCCATAATACAGGACCAGAGTTCCTACAGAAGAACATCGTGCACCACCAGCCCTCCTGCAACCTCAGATCGGGCTCAGCTCTCCTCCTCACTATTCCCCATTACTACTACTACCATCTGGAACACTGTTCCTCTGCACATCCACCACACCAAGGAATATCTTTCTTTCAAATAAGTCCACAAAACCTGGCTATTTTCTGCACTATCCTGAAAGCAGTCCCTAACATTCACCACCAACATTCACCTGGGAATTCAGCTATAAGCAGAGCCGCACATTTTCACGGTAGCACTGACCTTGCAGCATCTGGCAGCACTGGCCATTATTGTGCTGACCTAACCTCATCACACACTGTCATACACCAATCATGACCTTGGTTTCCACAAGCACCACCATCTGGAAACTCAGGCCTTCATCTCATTTTTCACACTATTAAATCTCACAGGATTGATTAGTCACTGCACCTGGCACATACAGGAAATCAGGTAATTTGGATACAAAGTGGTTGCGATAGAACAACAGCACTGCAGTACTCAGGTTGGGATGTACAGCAGGGCATTGTCATGCGAGGAATCGTGTGCCATGGCCATGTCTCGCGCCAGAAGGCCAGGTGGAAGTTTCTTGTATTTTAATCCATAAAGGCAATCAAGAACTTGTCCAGAATCGCACTCTAAGGACTTGAGGGATAGGCGGGTATCGCGCTTGGATGAACTATAGGATTGCCCTCCCATGGTGAAGCTAACAATTGATAAGGTGTAGTATGCACACAATATCTGGGAAGATTTGCTATGCTCTCCACCCGGAAGAGCCTGTAAGTATAGCCTGCGCTCCTCTAGTTGCAATTTGTGAAGCATAGACTGTCGCTGTAACTAACTGCTTTATCGCAGAGGCAAGAATCCACAGAGGAAGCCACTACCTGATCGGGCACACACACAAATCTTCAACCAAACTACTAGGTACGTATAACGCACCACTCCGGTGGACACTGGCCACAGGCATGGCCACCCACACACATCAGAATACAGCAATTACTATGGCAAATTCGGACACACAGGACACAGTTTCAACTACACCAAGCCAGAGGGGCACGATGGCGAACCAACCACCCAAAGACCACTCCGCCCCCGAACCCCACCACCGGCCAGTCCACGTTAACCATCCGCGCTCCCCTCACTATCACAGTGGGCACACCTTGTCCTGCAAGCATCCACTCCCCGCCCTGCCCACAAACCCCCACCACCTTCCCCCCCGAACACACCCTTTCCCGTCCCTAAAAACTGCACGCCTAGCCCTAGCAAGAACCGAAGCCGCATCCCTCTCTCCCTCAGACCCCCCTCCCTCTCTCACACTCCAATCGCAACAAAGAAACTAAACGGGAATCGCACCTGGTCCCCCTAAATCTGTCAGCACTCCTCGCCTCCCCAGTCTCGACCCACCTCCACTTTCGCCCAATCAACTCCGTCCCCCGTAGCTTCACCTTTTCTGAAACCCATCTCCCTCGACTTCTCATCAAATGAAATGGATACTCCTAACCACCCACACCCCACCCTCAATTCCCCCGAGTCAAACCCAATTATCCGAACACACGCAGCCACCGAATCCCGCCCTAAACCCGCCAATTCTTCTGCTCGCCCACTATTCCCACCGATCATCACCCACCCTCTCCCTCTCCAGCTTCCTCTCTCCCCGGCACTACCTCCTTCCACTCCAGCCCCGAGACTAACCTCGCCTGTCGATGTGAACTGCATCCTATTTAATGCCTGTCCCGTAGCAAAAAACAGATTCTCCATCTATGACCTCCTCGCCTCTGAAAAACCAGACCTGGTCTTCATCACTGAAACTTGGTTCTCGGACGACTTTGCTCCAATCGCCAGTGAAGCCTTTCCCCCTGACTACTCCCTCATACTACTGAACCGTCCCTCTAGAGGAGGGGGAGAAGCATTCGTCTTCAAGTCTCTCTTCCACGCCTCAATCATCGACAACCAACCTTCCATTCCTTCCAGCGAATCACTCCTCGTTAAACTATCCCTCTCCCCGTCGCTCTCACACAGCTTCCTAATAATCTACAGGCCCCCAGGCTACGATAGACAATTCCCAAACAACCTCTGTAACTCAATTGCCACCCTTCAACTAAATCATCCCAACCTCACCTTCTTGGAGATTTCAACATATGGCTCGACATCCCCACCAACCCTATGACACACTCTCTGGTTGACGGTTTAGACGCAATTAACTTCCAACCCCACATAAATGGCCAGACTCACTATAAACGACACACTCTTGATGCTCTCTTCAGCTCCAGCACCCTGATTCATTTAAACCCCCACACCCCCATCATCTGGTCCGATCACTTAATTCTCTCTTTCATCATTCGCTCACCCGTCCCCTTTCCCGTACTCGAATCTGAACTACCTAATCTAAGCAAATGCTGGAAAAAACGAATAATCGTCCCGGTCCTAGCCGACGCACTCCTCCAATCTCCACCACCTACCAGCCAACTCATTGAACAACTAACCCCTGATGCCTTTGACTCATGGCTCAACGCATCTCTGATGCAGCTCAAACCCCCTTGCAAACCATCAACCCGCCGTGGCCTTTTCCCCAGATGGTTTACTCCTCAGCTGAAGACCACTAAACAACTATATAAATACCTAGAATGCAAATGGCAGAAAGACAAAATCAAGGAGAACAGGGCCACCTTGGCCCGACACCTCTATCGGTACAAGGCCGAAATCCAGAAAGCAAAAAAAGCCCACTACAACTCCCGAATACTAAACTGCAAAAACCCAAGCAAGGAACTCCACAAATCATCTCTGAATTCACCAAACCAGCTTGCACCACGGCCGTCCCAACCCCCTCACAATCACTGTGCGACTCACTCTCCCTCCACTTTTACACCACGGCTCTCGAAAGAACAAATACTCCAGCCACCCTACTGGCTCTCTTACATCCACCAGGCAATACTCCCCCAATAGCGGCCACTCCACCAGCTGCGACCACTATACAACCAACGTTTGAATCCTTTAGTCCAATATCACCAGAGCAATTTCTCAAACTTCTATCTGCCTGCAAACCATCTGGCTCCCCGCTGGACCCTTGCCCGGCCACAACCCTCAAAGAAATGTTCTCTTTCACCTGCGAAGGAGAACACGCAAGATCCATCATAAATACCTCCCTTTCTTTTGGTATCTTTCCTGACGCATTCAAAACGGTTCATGTCAAACCGCTAACTAAAAAACCTTCCCTTGACCCTCTACAGCCCAAAAACGACTGCCCCATCTCGAACACCAGATTCCTCACCGAACTCATTGACCGAACCGCCTACTCCCAACTAAATGCCTTTGTCGAAGCCAACAATCTCCTAGAACCCGCACAATCAGGTTTCAGAGCCCATCACGGAACCGAAACCACCCTAACCTCAATCTGGGATGACCTTAAAATGACGGCAGACTCCGCGGGATGCGATGCACTAATCCTTCTTGACCTATCTGCCACCTTTGACACAATCAATCACTCAATCCTCAAAGACCACCTCCACTCCCTAGGAATTTGCGGAACCGCTCTTAAATGGATAGCTTCATTCCTCAAAGATAGGTACCAAATAACTCTCCACCTATACCTCCCAAGCCTGACCAGTCGACACGGGAGTCCCACAAGGAGCATGCCTATCTGCCCTCCTGTTAAATCTCTACTTGATCACCCTCCCTCCAATAGTTCGTTCACACAACATCCTGTGTTACAACTACGCTGACGACATTCAACTAATTCTAAAACTAATGAACTCAAATCCCAACTCCCGACCTGACCTGGCCTCCTGCCTCCTCGACATAGAACTCTGGATGACCCAAAGCCACCTCTTGTTAAACCCCTCCAAAACGGAAATCATGGTATGTGGCAACTCCGAGCTTCTTCCGCAACCACTACCCTGGCCATCCGCCATGGGCAGCTCACCGAATCCCTGCAATTCAGTGAAAAATCTTGGGTGCATCCTTGACTCTGACCTAACACTCTCGCGCCAAGTCAACAACGTCTCAAATCCTGACACTACCACCTTAAAACCCTTAGGCGCATCTTTCCATATCTCTCCTTTCCTAACAGACTCTCCGTGGTCCAATCAATCGTTATGTCAAGACTGGACTATGCAAACCCCATATACCTCGGAATCCACGCGTACCAACTGAATAAACTCCAAAGGGCATAAAACGCGGGGGCAAAATTGCGACTTGCGCTCGGCCCAAGAGACCACATCTCCCCAGCCCTTAAGACGCTGCACTGGCTTCCAGTAGCTTGAAGGGTGACTTTCAAAACCTTATGCATCTCCCACCGAGCACCGCATAAAACCGGAACTCAATATCTTCAAGACAATCTAAAACCCTATCACCCCCCTTGAACCTTAAGATCAAGCTCAGCCGGCCTCCTAGTCATTCCTAAGACAAACTCAGTCAGATTAGGCGGATCGGCATTCTCAGCCTTGGCCCCCACCCTGTGGAACTCACTCCCACCCCACATCCGCCAAACTGAGGATTTAACATCTTTCCGTAAACTGCTGAAAACCTGGCTCTTCCCCTAAAAGCCAACCGGTAACCAAACTAACCCAAACAGACAATCAGCATCTCAACGACACCAACCCAACAAACTACCTGAGGTGAGAAATTAGCAGCTAATGTCCCCGAATATAAACTAGAAAACAAACAGAATTAAACGAGTAATGTAGATCAAAACAGTGAAGCGGATAATAAGAATAAATCATAGGGAAACTGTAATAAGATGTAAATTGCTGAAACGCACATAATGCATGAAGAGGGAACGAAATGAATGGCGTCGATGAAATAGTTAGAATAGATGAAGCCTGTTGAACAGATGAATGCCCTGAGTGAAAGAATGCATGAGTGGAAGAACTGATGACTATATAGATTGAATAAGTGTGTAAATTGAATGAGTATGTACATCCGATAAGTGTATAGAACAAATGAACTTGTTAAGCGTTTCAGTGAGTAGAGTGGTTGAGTATAAACAGTTAAACGCACTGAATGGAAGAATGCATGAGTGGAAGAACAGATGACTACATAGATCAAATTAGTGTGTAAATTGAATGAGTTTGTAGATCGGATGAAGTTATAGAATTGATGAAAATGTTAAGCGGATGGGCGTCTGGAGTGGTTGGGTGTGAAAAGCGCACGAGCGTGTATGGCGGATGAGTGCATAATTACGGAGAAGCGGATGTAGAACTGATGAATGTACAGAATGCATGAGCGTGTAAAGTGAGGGAGCGTGTAGACAGGGGGGCGTGTAGAGTCGGGGAGCGTGTAGAGTCGGGGAGCGTATAGAATGGGGGAGCGTGTAGAGCGAGGGAGCGTGTAGAGCAGAGGAGCGTTTAGAGCGGAGGAGCATGTAGAGCAGAGGAGCGTGTAGAGCAGAGGAGATTGTAGAGCGGAGGAGCATGTAGAGTAGAAAAGTATGTAGAGCGGAAGAGTATGTAGAGCAGTAGAGTATGTAGAGTGGAAAAGTATGTAGAGCGCAAGAGTGTGTAGAGCAGAAGAGTGTGTGGAGCGGAAGAGTGTGTGGAGCGGAAGAGTGTGTGGAGCGGAAGATTGTGTAGAGCGGAAGAGTGTGTGGAGCGGAAGAGTGCGTGGAGCGGAAGAGTGTGTGAAGCGGAAGAGTGTGTGGAGCGGAAGAGTGTGTGGAGCGGAAGTGTGTGTAGAGTGGAAGAGTGTGTAGAGGGGATGAGTTTACAGAGCAGATGAAGTTACAGAGCTAACAAGGCTACAGAGCGGATGAATTTATAGACCAGGATAACTACGTATTACCAAATGTCTCTAAGGGGCTGATGAATGCTTGTTAATGTTGAATGCGAGGAAAGCACGAAAGCATAGAACGTATGAGTGCTTAGAGCGGATGAGTGTGCGGAGCGGATGACTGCGGGGAGCAGATGAGCTGAATGCGTGGAAAGCACAAATGCACTGAGCAGATGAGTACGGGGAGTAGATGAGTACGGGGAGTGGATGAGTACGGGGAGTGGATGAGTACGAGGAGTGGATGAGCACGGAGAGTGGATGAGTACGGGAGCGGATGAGTATGGGGAGTGGACGAATACCGAGAGCGGATGAATACGAGGAAATGATGAGCACCGGGAGCGGATGAATGAAGTGAGCGAATGAGTGCGGGGAGAGGGCGAGTTTAATGCGTGGAAAGCACGAGTGCATTGAGCAGATGAGTACATAGAGCGGATGAGTGCATAGAGCGGAGAAGCGAGGAGAGCTGATGAGTGAGGGAACAGATGAGTGCAGGGGAGCGGATGAGTGTGGGGAGCTGGTGTGTGCGGGGAGCTGGAGAGTGCGGGGAGCGGGTGAGTGCGAGGAACGGATGGGTGCGGGGAGCGGATGAGTGCCGAGAAGGCATGAGTACGGGAGAGAGTGAATGCGGGGAGCGGGTGACTGCGTAAGGTGGGTGAATATGAAATTCAGGGGCAAACAGGACTGCATGCGTGGGGCAGACAGGAGTGCATGCATGGGGCAGACAGGAGCGCGCGGGGCAGACTGGAGTGCATGAGTGCGTCGAGCAGACCGGAGTATGTAGCACTGACGGGGACGCATGTAATGACGTACATAGTATGGTCTGGAATGCAAGTAACGTTTGAAAGAGCATGTAACCCACCATATCACACCCCACGCTTACGCTCTTCTTTACACCACCACTCAACTAGAACACAGAGATACTATGACACCATTCGGTATAACTGTTCTCATACTAACATCTCCCGCTCACTCCCCATCATTCTGAGTAAACACTGCTGGTTACACACCCCTCAGCCAGGCGTTCTCCTCAGGCCTAACGCAGCCACAGTTGGTCTGGATAAATCCTGCCAGAACGAACACATACCCCTGATCTCAACCATTACACCTACCGCTAAGAAGCAGCTTTTTTCACGAATACCACACCTGCTGCACACATACCCGGTGCGCAAACGCGCCGTTGACTCTCCCTACTCTCTCTACTGGCCTGAACTTCGGTTGCCAAGGGCGTTCAACCTACCAGCACCTTCAGACCATACCAATGGCATATAAGGCGCTATATAAATGCAAAATAACATAACATAACATAGCGAGTCTATAGCACTCACACCATCTCCAAACACCACTCAGTACCCATCCGCATGCCTGACCTCATGGGTGGCTTTCTACCAGAGCCTTGACAGCCTTTCTAAGCCTTATTTAGCCAAATGCACACACGCATTCTAATCATACTCAGTGGCCTCTATCACACTGGATATTGAGACTGTGATAATGGTGAAAGGAGCTATATAAATGACAATACAATACAATATATAAAGGTTTTGCCCTATAATAGATATATTGATTTATACAATGATTGAATAAAACTAGCAATGAAACAAATCACAAACAAATCTGTGTTTCTGGCAAACCATTTAAAGGGTTGCTTTGAAAATGATCCCACAAAATGTAACTGTAATATTTGCAACATGCAGCTTCCTTGCAGGAAATAACTGCCACGCGACTGCAGAGTAAGCGGGTGGCTTTCGCTCAGCCAATCAGGATCTTTGAAATGTGGGTGATGTTTGCTGGTATTTCTTCGCAATTCCGAGACGTGCTTACCCCTGCGACATCTTCTCTTGGTGTCTGGCAGCCCCTTCTACGCTCCAGTGCCTCCACTGTCTCTCCTACTCAGCTCCTGCTCGTTTGTCACACAGCACCGCGTCCTTGTCTGCTCCCTGGCGGATCTCTTCTTAGTGCCCATATGTCGGTTGCCGTGATGTCACTAAGCAGGCCCGCTGCTCCATGGCACCCGCCTCTCCGTCGGCAGCAGCCTGTCTTTCACGGACCTCCATTGACGCATCGTGATTTCCCGAGCGCTTGTTTGTTGTGAAAGAAACATTGAAAGGTTCCTGGCTCTCTACCCTACTGTTAGTCTATGTCATAGCAACCATCTTTGAATTAAATTCTCTTTTTTGTAGACTCTGGATGAAATTAATGCTTCTACACTCAACGAGTTCCGCCGTTCATTGTGCAAACCTGAACATCACTGCTGAAACACGACATCTTGCCCCCTGGCCGAGTGCAAATAGAGCAAGGGCCTACAGATGTGGGCAATAATCTCCCTACTTGCCTTAAGTTCGTGTTAACGGCCCTGGCTTTGCGCTTGAATTTTTATTAAGATTGTTCGAAATTAAGTGTGAATATTTGCTTTCAAAGGCAAGCAAGTTAAACAGGATCATCTGGAAGTACATCACCCAAATGCTTGTTGTCAAGCGCATCACTACAACATCCTCTTTTTCTCGGCCCAGCCTAACTTGTGAAGGCCATTTGCCGCCCCCCAAACACTCTTCTCAAAATAAGCTCTGCTAAAAAAAATTCTCTATTTTTAAGCCAACCCTTTACGCCCAAAACACAGAGCAATGACCTCAGAATCTGGGTCCTCTAGCTTCCCCTTGCAACATAGCTTTGGTAAGGGGAAAAAGCATTGCAAGTCCTCTGTATGGGGTCTTAGGGCCCTCATCAGAGAGACTCTGCAGCAAGAAAAGCGGAGCAACGGCAAGGCTTAGACTTTCTGGGTCAGAGGTTCTCTTCCTGTTTATCCTCATCCTCCTAATTTCACCTCCTCTCTTCGGACAATAAATCAGGGAAAGCTCCAGGTGGCAAATACATGCACAGTGAAAGGGTCGTACGGGGGCATACAATTGTCTGGGTCACCAATTAAAAGTTGGCCCAAATATGCAAATGACAATTCATTCCTTTTTTGACAGGTTATTTCAGTAGTACCCAAGGCGGGAGGGGAGAGTCTTGATAAAATGTGATACAAATTGGGCATTTAAAGAATATTCAGTAAAATTAGTCAAAACTACTAGCTACATAACTTATAAAACTGTCCCACATGGCCCAAAAAAGTGGCCCACTTTGACCCAAAAAACTGGCCCACACCAGTGTGTTGTGTTTTTGGTTTGGGCATTGCCCTATTGCCCTATAGGCCAATCCAAGCCTGGACAGAGATACTGAAGGCAAAGGTTTGGAGCATGTGGCAGTGCAGAGGTCGTTTCCCAGTTCTGATACTTCTGAGCCTAACACTAAGCCTACTTTCAGGCAAGTTAAGAAGCCAGTGAAGGGGAACCTTCCTCTTGTCCTGAAACTTAAAAGATACGGTCTTAGAGTACAGAGGCGTGGGGGAGGATTGTGATTTATAGATTTATGAGTAAACTGTATCCCTTGATGAGAGAAGAACAGTCCCTTATGACCATGCTGGAAGTCAATTCCCTACATTGAACTCTAATCAACCGTCTCTCGGTGTCCCAGGAGGAAACAGCAATCCAGGTGCCCATTGACAAGAACGTCAACAAGGTTTTTGAGGAACAATTTAATAGTGTCCTATCAGATACTGCAGGCTTCTATTTATGCCCCTTATGCATCCCACTTGCCTGCCTTTAGAGGAATGTCAAGAGTTATACACCTGAATTGAGGACACCACTGAATGCCCCCCTCTGCTTGACGCACTGCATCATCAGGTGGAGTTTCTATCAAAATTGGCCTTCAATAGGATCTGAGCAACCTCTCCGACCATTGGGATCTTGGTGTTTGCCAGTAGGCAGCTCTATATGAGGAAGAGCACACAGATGCTTCACCGAAAGTGGTGGCCCTCCATCTGCCTTTCCAGGGTTCCAGGTTGTCTGTTCAGCAGGTGGAAGATAAGGTTTAGTCAGGTCCATAAGGAGCAACCCCATCACAGCACCCTCAGCCAGAAGCACCAGTCCCACTCCTACAACAGCAGGCCTTCAGACCGAAGGCCAAGGCTTCCATGATCTTTTACTCAGGGCAAGCCACAATTAAGGGGCAGGAAAGCACCTGCACAGAATATCAGGGCTTTTTCTCCCTGACGTTGGTGTGGGGGTGGAAGAGACTCCTTCTCTTCAGAGGTAGCTGGTGAGAGCAGATGTGTCACAGGTCCTTGGGTCTTGAGGATTGTACAGCAGGGTTATACCAACAAGTTTGTATCCTGCCCTCTGGACACAGGAACTTTGAACATTCACTGGCCTAGGAAGCCAAGAAGAAGAGAGCCTAAATACAGGGGGAAATTCAGAATCTGTCGTCAAAAAGGACAATTTGTGCAGCTCCTTCCTGTCCCCGGCAAGGGCCCAGAGATGCTACTCAATGGACTTTCTGGTTCCCAAGATCTCAGCAGGATTCCAGCTTGTATTGGATTTCAAGCGAGTAAACACATTTGTGACAAATCTGAGATTCAAGTTGGATACACTCCAACAAATGATTCCCCTGGTGTCGACCAGAGGCTGGCTGGCATCCATGAATCTCTGAAATGCTTATCAAAACATTCAGATTGATCCAGCCAATCACCCTGTACTGAGATGTTCTGTGTATTGGCGGAGCAGCCTTTTCAGTTCTCTGCCCTCCCCATGGGCTTTCACACTGGCCCGAGGGCCCTCACAAAGACTTGTGCACTGTAAGTGGGCATTATCCATGATGATGAAGGCTTTATCTTTTAGCCTACTGGGCAATCTGCTGAAACCATAGTCCTCCACGTAGGAGGTGACCCATGGTGGTTCCAGTAACTCAGGACTGCCAGACATACTGGCACCAGTCCCAACCCTCTTCCTGGGCACTAATCCACGTGACATGTAGCAGCATGCCTAAATAAAAAATATCCCGGTCTTTTCGAGCTGGGGGAAAGCAAAGGGACACCATGGCCAAAGGACAGAACAAAAGACTTTGTGGCACAGCCATTTTCAGCACTGGCCACAGTCTTGTTCCAAACGCCATAAATGCTGTATGGTCCTTAAAAACGAAGTCAAAATACTTTAAAAGTAAACTGCTGCCACCAGTCCATCCTAGGCACACTTGTAAAAACACCAACAAATCCTTAGTGGGTGGGTAGGGCCATAAAACAAAAGGACCCCTATGTGGAACTGTAAGGTACTTGGCACGTAGATGAAAAAGTACCAAGAAATGGCAACATAGTTTAAGACAAATGGAAACATAGTTTCACAGCACTGGCAGCCTGAAGGATGTGTCAGTTTCCTCGTAACAAATGAGAGAAAGCCCATAGGAGTGTGCTCACTGAAAAAGGCAGGTTAGGAGAGCCAAACAGAAGTAACATGTTTGGGGGTTCACAAATGGATGGAAAATTGCACCTAAGGGAAATCTTTCCTAACAGTAGCTCTGCAGGCCACCTGGGGAACAGCTCCAGCAAGCATACCTCTGGTGGGCAGTCATGCATTTTTATCCCTCCCTGTGAGGACCTGTTTGCTATGTCCTGCCAGAACCCCCAGACTATCGGATATTGTCCAGTGCATATGCAGCATACCTGCTGATTTACTTGTGCATCTAGGACATCTCTGTTCACCAGCTCCCAGGAACCATGAAATGGCATGAGCTTAGGGCCCTTTAGGAATGTGCATATGTAATGGATGGGATCAAACAGAATAATAATGAGTCCAAATAACCGAACCAACTCAGGAAGATGGCAAAGTACTGTTTTATTAACAATTATCTAAAACAGGGAGTTTACAGCAAACATCAACAGATGTATGCTAAATTTCTCTCAGTGATTTTTCCACAATACATAGACTTTATACCAAAAATTCATCCACGTTGATGTCATACTACGTGGCAATAAGGAAAAACCTATCAAGGGTCGGGATTGGCTAAGGGCAACATCTAAATATACTTTTTCTAGGAGCTAGGTTTGTGATTGGCTGTTCACTATCAGGTAGACAACATATTCCTACCTATAAAACATGTCATCTTCAGAAACATTAGATACACAGTTTCTCATTGGTCTTCAAACTATAACGTTGTTTGTTATATATGATATGACATGATATTTTATTTGTATCGCGCTCGTACACAAGTGTTTCAGAGGTGTTCAAGTGTTATGGCCTAATATAATTGGTTGGCACGCTTGTGCCAGGTCTGCAACATTCAGTTCAATTAGTAGAACGTAAGGCCAGACCCTGGTGCAAGGAGATGGGGCATGATGTTATCTCCCCACCCAATTAGCCCAGCATCTCTAATTGCCCATGCCTTCTGCCAGGAAGATTGTCTTTGAACTTGGCCTTGCAAAGTATCCTTGTCTTTAGAATAAATGGGAGTGAGAGCACTCACTATCATGTTCTTGGACTCCAAGTTCGAACTCTATTTTCAGCCTTGTCTCACGTGACAGGAAACCACAATTTGGTCCATGTTGCAGGTTTTAAATGCTTTAAATGAATTAAAGTTGGCACTCTTGGTGTTTTTTCTTTGTACCTTAACAAGGGAGGATCCATCCTCCACATGTTCGCTCATTTCCAGAATAGATATCTGACCTTGGCTGCTTCAGTCTTGACTTCAAGCCAGACAGCCTTGGCTTGCAGCTCACGATTCTGCTTATTCTTGCTACAACACAGTTTTCCCTTCCTGCTTCATGGGTTCTGGCTTACTAAATTCATGATACCGATGTCCAGCTTCTATATAATGATGGCTTTGCTGCATTCTATTCACTTTGTATAGCCAGCTTGTATGATGACTTGGTCTACCTTGCGTTTCAGCATCTGTACATTTATTGAACGGCTGATTTTCTGCAGCATTTTGTGCACACGTTTTCTTCTTTTTCATATTTAAAAGTTTACTTGATTCTTTACTTCATTATTAATTTCTTTAGGAGCTATACATCCTCTTCAGTCAGTATCTTGGGACGCTGTGCATAGTCTATGTGACATCACTAGCTTCTTTACTTAGCGCTTTCTCACATTCCTTCAGGGAGTACCTCCCTTAGGTTTTCATTACTTCAAGGATACATTCAGTAGGGTTGTCTCAACGGTTATCTTCTTTCGAACACACACTCCAGTATTGGCACAACTGCTGGTGTCAAACACGGCACAATCTCAGTTCTCCAACACATGGGAGGAAGGGGGGCAGAGTTTCCTGCAGAGGCATGCAGCTGCTCCTCTACACGCATGTAGGGTCATATATGCTCTGTATATTTTGCTGTATCTGTTTGAATCTAGCATTTCTGGACACTGTTTGTGTGTATAGCATCACACTCGGCTGAGCCCATCCGTGAAGGCTCAGCCCACATCTTCCTCCTACGTAGCCTGCATTTTGAGTACTGATGTGCTGAGTGAGCCTGATATTATGTCATAGAGCCTGGAGACCTCATGGCCCCCCTCTGTCAGATCATAGAGGGAGTCCAGCGTGGCGTCCCCCGTAGTTCCCATCTTTATGTCCGGCCATCTGGCAAAGGCATTTTTTGTCACTCCATGAGAGCTGCACATTTTTCAGGTTTTCCCTATTTCTGTCATTCCACAGCTTTCTAATCAAGATCAAACAGTCACACTCATTTTCATCCCAAGATTATCCATTTATTTGAGCCCTTTGTCTCACCAATTCAGGTTGTGTGTGCCTTCTGGAATGCAGGGCCTCGTGCATTTTTGGGGAAGTCTCTCAGATCTGTCTTCTAGAGAGGGTTTTGGTCTGGTGGAGAGCTGCGAGTTCAAGGTCTCTGTATGCTGCATTATTCCTCACTCCCTGGGCTCGGCTTTATCTTTACCCTCTGCTCTGGTGTCTGCATCGTCACTTGTATTTTAGCTCGAACTTCAAAAGGTTAGTTCTTGTCAACCCAGATAAAGCCTGATTCCGGTTATGGCTGGACCAAACCAATCTCCTCAGGGTGTTTCCCATGAACCCTCGCCTGCCGGCAGTCATCGCCATGGATTAATTGCTAGGGGTGGGGGGCATTTCTGATGACCACAACTATTCAGGGACTCTAGTCTCCTGAGGAAGCTTTCTGGTCTCCTAAAGGAAGGGAATTGGAAGCCAACCACTGTGCACTTCTGGGTTTAAACTACCTGATCAGATCTCGAGCAAATTCTAACTGAATATGAATGCAGTCTCTTATGTAAACTGGAAAGGGGGTATGGGATTCCCTTCTCTGGCCCTGATTTCCCTCCAGTTGAGATCTTGAGATGAACCTGTGGTCGCTGGGATCCTCACACACTGGCAAATTCCCTCAGCGGGATCTTTCCTGCTTCTCATGAATGGACCATTAGTCCTGCTGCATTCTGTTTTGTTTTCAGTCACCTCAGTGTACCAGAGATGCATACGTAGGCTTCTGCCCTGAATCGCAATTGCTGCTTTTCTGTTCGTGTTTTTTAGAGAGTCCAGCTTGGGTAATCAGTGCTTTGGCCATCACATTGCCACCAAGTTCCTTTACATGCACCCCCAATTCCTTTGCTCCACAGGAACTTGTAGAGGATCGGGCTCAGCCAGGCACAAGTGCTCTTATTCCCCCTCCTGTCCAGGCCCCGCACTCCTCTTATGCCGAGATTTGCTGCTCTAGTTCTCTCAGACAACTAAATGCCAGTTACCAACTGGCCTTGGGCGACTTCGACATGTAAAAGGAGTTCCTCGCTAGGTGGTGTCTCTCGGTCCGCATGTCCATAGTGGTACAGGGCTCCAGGTGTACCTCCACTCTGCACTCCTATGCTGGGAATCAGAATGCATATGTCTCCTGCTCCAGCAGGAATTCTCTTCTAGCCCTTGACTGAATGAGGGCTTTCAGTTGGGTCTGGCTCTCTCTGTGGTCAGGGCCTAGTATTTATCAATTCGGGCCTTCACATACCCATTCGCTGAGGCGAATGCAGTGGATGATACCGTTGCCAGATTTCTGCTAAACCTCTCCATGACCCATCCCAGGATGAAGTCCCTGGCACACCCTTCAACTAACCTTTATTTAGCAGGCCCTGCACGTTCTCCCTTTTGAGCCTCTCAATCTGCTAATTCTTTTTATAATGACATATTGAAGATTACTGATAAGTAACCAGAGCATTACCACGACATCCTCTCGTCCTCGTTCCAGTCCTAATTCATGAAGAATACCAAATACCAAGACTGTCCCAAAATAAAGATAGACCCAGGTACTGTTGGGTGTCCTGACCCATGTTTGAGCTATCATGCTGCAACATTTGGTGCTGTGGGCTTAGAAAATCCAAGATGGCCAAAAAGCCCACATGTGCGCCAGAATCCAGGAGAACCACGCAGTTTGTGCGGACACCAAAATGGCTGCCTAACTTGCCACCCACCAGTGCGAGCATGATGGGCCAGGGTGCCTTGAGTGGAATGGGTGCCAAAGGTAAAACAGCAGCGCCTGTTAGCTCAAAAACGCTTTAAAATTACCTTTGGTTTCTCTGAATGCCAGCTCAAAATGCCTATTTTCAAACATTGCAACACATCCAAAAATCTCACTGAACACCAGCGGACATCTGGCAGAATGAAGTATGTGTGCATACAAAATCTAGGAATATGAAGAGCCCAAAACAATGTTCATAACAAAACTGGCTGAGCTATGCATGTCAGCAGCCTAACTGAAACTGGATTAAAACCACCAAAATCGAAATGTTTAAATTAACTGAGTGACCTACTTTTGAGTGTCACATAGTTTGTAACTGTTAAAATGTCATAGTTTTGAATTTAGAATCAGCATTCTAGCTGCATATGTAAAAATTGTATTGACTTAAACTGGGGAACAAAAAATGACATGTAGCTAAAAACTGGCTTAAAGAGATTCCAATTCTGCCTGACAGGTTCCCAGGCCTGGCTGCATTCTGTTGCCCCTGCCAAAAGGAGGTCACACACTCTCTGATTGAATTACCAGGGGATTGCAAGAAACTAAACAAAGGGCCCAGGCAGATGGTTTATTTGGGGGGTCGTAAATGGCTTCCTTTTGAACAAAGCCCTTCCTTGACTCAGGCAGATGGTTTATTGGGGAGGTCGTAAAGTGGCTTCCTCTTGGCAGAAACGGGGAGGGGCAGCCCCCTCTGAGAACAGGCTGAGTTTAAGAAAGTGGGCAAACTGGTTTCCCAACGATGTGACCTGGGAAGGCACACCCCTGTTGGCCAGAATATGATTTTAAGAAAGATGTATAACTCATGGTGCGGACTTGTCAAAATTATCTAAATGATACCATAATTCTTGTGATTTTTCTGCCCACATTTTAAGAGGTTTTAGGACCCGGTGGCATGATCTGGGGGTTTACGAGCGGAAAAGAGGTTGTTACTCTAAATGTATGCAGGTTAAAAATCTGACACTTCCTTATCTAAATGCCCACATGCCTTGCACACAATTGTATAAATTTGGAGAAAAATCCGATATGGGGAAAGCTACTAAAAAGCGCAAAATGTTGCCATTTCTGAATGCAAGCCCCCAGGAAGAGCAGAGTTTGAACAGAGTATACCTCATGTGGTGCATGATGTGTGTATGCAATGACAAACAACTGTGTATCTGTGGAATATGTATTTGGGTCAAATATAGATTTATGTGCAATTTGACAGGGGAGTGTCCTTTCTGCAGGCCATAAAACAACATCACCATGACTCACATTTCCCCTATCAAGGAAGAGAGAAAAGCTTGACCAATGATCAGTTGAGAGAGGAGCTGGCTTAGTGATGCTGCGCACACACCCACTTTCAAAAGACATAAAAAGAGCCACTGGAAGCTAGAGAGGACATTCAAATCCAGTTGCTGCGGAGCGTTTTGCCGGACCACACCACATCCAGAAGATACCAGTTCCAGACTGACTCCAGCTACATACTCCAGAACCTAGAACTTATACTTTAGAACCTAAATCAGAGGCCTAAAACCACAAGCTGAGTTCTCTGCAGCAGGCCTCAAATCATTGCAAGCTACTCACAGCCGGGGGAGCTGCTTGAATCCCTTGCCAAGAACTTTTGCTAGGACCAGTGCAGAGATCCAGGAGCCGTGCAGAAACTGCTGTATCCGGACAGACCAGTCCAGTGCCAGACCAGACCAGACCGCGCAGAACCGCAGACCCAGAGACCAGATCGCTGTGAAGTGCCGCTAGCCTGATTGATCAGATCCGTGACGAGGTCCAGTCCTTCCAAAATATATTGTGAGTACTTAGGTCAGATTGTGACAGAAATAAGCTCTTAGTTTAAAATAATCTAATCCAAACTATTTTAATCTAACCAGAACTGCCTCCTAGAAATCGTGTCATCTGTCATTTGTAAAGCTGCACAACTGTCACCTGTCAATTCTGAAGCTGCAAGCTGTCACCTGTCATTTTGAGTTTACTTTAAATCCGAAAAACTACCTTTATTTAATCGTCCGTATCTCTGGAACCGTTTGGGATAGGAACGAAGACCTAGAACCGACTTCCTACTGCTTATACTTTTGCCGTAATCACGATTCACGCACTCGTGAATTTTACCACGATTTTGCGATTTGGTTAAAAATCCAGCCACGTGTAACCATCAGCAGTCATTTCTTTCCTTGCTAAAAATTTGTTTGCCTCTTAATCACCATCTCTGAATCATTGCTAAAGTGAGCCTGAACTCATCCCAAGTATCTCTCACTCACCCTGAACCTCCTAAAGGGAATTAAAAGCATTTTCAGCATATTTCTCACTTCATTGCCACCACATTCAAAGCACTTGGGCCTGTGTTTCAAACTCCTACCTGTTTCCTCTAAGCTTGCTGGGGGGTAACTGAATTTCGTATTGTATTTGATTGCATTCCTGAGAACTGTGTGCCCCTCTTTCCATCTCCTTCCATTTCTTACATTGCATAGGGGAGGGGGTGAATTGCCAGAGAAAAAGTGATTATATTATCTTTTGCTAAAATCATCGCAAGTATTTCTGTACTGCATTTTATTCCTAATTGCTTTTCCCTTGAAATCATAAAAGTATTGTTGCTACTTTATCCATCCTACACCAACTCCTCATTGATTATAAAGAAGTGTGCTAGTGTCAGATTACCCATTGTTGATTAACATTATATTTATAAGGGCGATATTGATTATTAATTTATTATAAAAGCGTGGTATCTATATTTTGTCTTATTTCTCAAATAAACCTTTTAAACTTGCAACACAGAACTACTTCTTGGCTCAGTGGGGTCAGGGGGATTCTAAGAGAGGGGTGTTATATAGGGGTAGTCATCCAGAACTCATGAACTGGACATAAAGATATATCAATAAGGGTTTCCATTCAGTATCCCAGACTAGGCATTGACTTAGCTGTAGTGTTGAATTGAATCCTCTTACAGTACACTTCCATGCAGGCAGAAGGGGACATCACCTCATCCAGAAGGATTAGTGATCTAGGACCTCTGCTCTACTCTCCTCCCTACCTGGTGGTCACACCCAAAGCTGTTCTCCTATGCTGTGACCCCACATTTCACCTCTTGCAGGAGATAGCCTTGTTGGCTCTCCCTTTTGATCTTCATGATGAGGGTAGAGTTCACTTGCCTTCACCAGGTGTCTGTTCAATTGTCCTCTCTGGACAAGGCATCCATTTACCCTTTACAAACAGTCCATTTGCGAGGAAGCTTAAGGACACAATATCAGTGGCCCATTCTCTTTCTGGCTTTCCTCTTCCAGGCAGTGTGGTGGCACATTCTACCAGGCGGGTGTTCATAACCAGGGTGGAGGTGAGTTGGACATCCTTGGTCAATATCTGCAGGTCTGCCACCTGGATGACTCTATCACTTTTGTTCCTATGGCATTTCGCTCCACAGACGATCTCCAAATGCTTTTACCCCTGCGATCCACAAGTCCACCCTTTCATGACAGGCATGTCTGCTTACTTGGAATTGAAGATGCACTGGGTTTTGCAGTATCCCCCAATCTGTTTTTATTTCAGGCCAAGCTTAGTCTTTGGTAGACTACATGAGTTAGGTCTGGGACGAGGAAGAAAGGATGCTGGTGGTAATGCTGCTCTGACTACTTACTGGTCATCTTTATTACTCCTGCTCTGCTTCGTCACAGACATGTTGCCTTCCCCTTACTCCCACGGTACAGGATCTCCCCACGATTCCTTAGGTATATTAACAGGAGGATTGAGGATATGCCCGTCCTTATGTACCCTAGTAAACGGGTGGGGGTGCTAAAAAAAATAAAGACATTTGAAGGGGTTATTTTGAGAAGAGTGGGGAAGGAAGCCACTATAAGTGACTTAGGCATGTAACCTTGAAGAGGAGGACTAGGTGTAATGAACATTACTGATATTTAATCCCAGCAATAACTTTCAAGTTACTTTGGCACTGACTCATCAGCAATAGCTAACCAAAGCTTTTCAGAGAAGAACTAAAAGGATGTTTTTGTACTCTGTAACATAAGCTGAAAAACACTTCCTTACCATTAAAAGTGACCTGCTGGGCCCTGTTCGAAACACTGGGAGTAGAACACTCCAGTGGCCACGAGTGGACAGGTGAAATATTCAGAAAGGTCCTACAACAACCTCTCATACCTGTCATGTTTAACACCTACCATCAAGCACGTTATTAAGTCACGTCAGACATGTCACGTTTCAGGGTTGAGGCGTGAAGCCATAAAAGGTGAGACATGCCAAGCGAAATACTTAATAGTAGTGGGGGCCGTGGCAACCCGCGTCTGAATGTGTCACTATTCGGCAGGTGGATGAACATTAGGAATAATGGAGACTTGCAAGCAGCAGGTAACATTTTTTCAACCGCCATCAAGATCTGTAAAACAGCACTGCTGAACAGAAAGAACACTCTTCTGAGGTAGGTTTTGGCACTTTTCAGTAACTCAAAGGAATACTCTATTTAGCAACCTGAAGAGTGGTTTGACGTTCAGCCGCAGTGGAAAGATCTGGGGCCAGATTACAGACACTTTGCACCGGTGCAAGTGCAAAGTTTGCACTGTATTAGCATTAGGGCAAAGTTTGCCCTATTTTTAAAAACACTGGGACATATTAGAAAACCATTGCACAATGACAAGTGCAGTTTGACATGGTAAACGCACCAGGGCAAAAATTGCCAGAGTGCAAAGAAGATACATTTCAATTCGTTTTTTTACCAGGGCAAAGTTTGCCCCAGTTCTAATGCCATTCCGTATTAGCACTAGGGCAAACTTTGCCCTGTTGTAATAATGCAGTGAAAATGTATCTTTTTTGGCTGAGGGCAATTTTTGCTCTGTTGCTTATACCCTGGCAAACTGCATTTGTCATGGTGCAATAGTTTTCTAATGTGTCTCATTGTTTTTAAAAATAGGGCAAACTTTGCCCTAGTGCTAATACCGTGCAAACTTTGCACTTGCACCGGTGCAAAGTTTCTGTGGTCTGGCCCCTGAATTACCTGCAAAGGCCTGTGAGATTAACACAGATGAAAATCGTGATAGGTACGCCATCTTGTCTTCATTGAGTTCAGCCTGCCACCCACGTGCCAGCAGGCAGTACCATGTCAATTGTTAGCAGGGACATCTTTAGGAATTTTGGGGCTGGGAGCACATATGCCTTTACAACACCCCTGAAGCAAAATAATGAAGTGATCCAGAATCTGTGGTCGTGCCACCCCCAAATGCGATCAAAACCCATAGTTTGATAATCTGACACGGCAATCAGAAGATGTTTGGGTTCCCCCTTCAAGTCCCCTTACCCTCATCAGACTTGCTGGAATTAGAATAACAAGGAAGTGTCATTTGAAGGACAACACTAGCAGTCCTCAACTAGGGTACAGTACCATTTGACACATTTTAACAACCACTGTCAAAGTTGACTGTTTTTTTAACGGTTTAGGCATGCGAAAAGCATTTGATGCGCACTTTCATAATGGTACCACGCAGCCATGCAATGGCAACAACTGGAACATGGTGTGAGTACCTGGGCATATCATAGCAGTGCCTGGAAAATGCCTAACTAATAACTATGTACAAGTTAAAAATACAAGCGTTGCCAATGCTTGTTTTACCAGGCCTTCCATGCAAGGACATGCACTCTGCTTATTAATCGAGTGGCTGAAGGCACACGTGGCAAGACATGTTAATCACACCAATAACACATTAACAACTGCAATTAAGCTGCTAACTCTCGTAAAACCAGTGGCAGTTCAATGTTTGATATTACAGCTTGATAAAGCTAGATCAAAGAGATCTGAGGAGGGTGTGTTTTGGGCAGGGAGGGGCCAGTAATGGGTGGGAATGGCATAGGGATTGCGATCGGTGGGAATGGCCATAGGAATTAGCTTGGGCAAATACAGTCAATGTGTAGGTAAATATCCGAACAACACCCACAGGGTGTGTATCCCTGCTCACAACCCACCTGCCTTCTGGTTGCACTCAAATTCAGCAGTTTTAGCTTCCACAACACCCACAGGGTGTGTATCCCTGCTCACAACCCACCTGCCTTCTGTTTGCACTCAAATTCAGCAGTTTTAGCTTCCGTGTGGCATTATAGCACTACCTAAAATCCACATGTAAAATTAGCAGCTATGAGGAGGGTGACTTTTGGAAGCAGGACACGGTGGACAGTCATAATGTCGACAGTAAAAATGTCGACAGTCAAAATTTCGAAAAATAAATGTCGAAAAAAATAATGTCGACAAACAATAATGTCGACATTTTTTCGATATTTTTTCGAAATTTTGACTGTTTATTGTATGAATAAATAAATAAATATATATAACTTAGATGTGTTGAGTATGAGGGGTGGTGGGGGGTGTGGGGTGGTGGCAGGGGGGTGTTGGGTGAGGGGGGGTTGGGGGGGACCCCCCCCATAGTAAATGATACTCGTTTTATTTATTTATTTATTGAATAAATAAATAAATAAATAAATATATATATATATAATTAGTATGTGTTGAGTATGAGGGGTGGGAGGGTGGTGGTGGGGGGTGTGGGGGGGTTGCAGGGGGGTGTTGGGTGAGGTGTTGATAGTTCTAAGTGACATTTTTTTTGTCAACATTTTTTTTTCTAAAAAATGACTTTTTACATTATAAGTATAGGATGTCGACATTATTGTTTTCGACATTTTTTTTTCGACATTTTTGTTTGTCGACATTTTTTTTTCGAAATTATGACTATAAACCGCAGGACACAGATCAGTAGTTGTATAAAAACGTGTACTTAACTTAGCATTGACAGCGGACTCATATTAGCAGAATGTAAAAGAGCTCAAGCAGACAGATTGGAAGCAATGGGAAAGGTACAATGTGTGTTAGTCAGCCATATCTAGGTAGATTGTGTTCGTCAGCCATATCTCACATCCAGGGAGATTGTGTTAGTCAGCCATATCTCGCATCCAGACGGATTGGGTCAGTTAACAACATCTAATATCTAGGCAAGTTATCCACTGTTATAATCGCAGCAAAGGCATTTACCCCTCCGCCCTGGTATCCCAAACCTGTCGTTACTGCCAGAATAGCATAAGGAGGGTAAAGCGAATATAGTGCCTGTGCGCCACCCTCCATCAGATAGATGGGTGTGTAAAATACAGCTGTATCCTTGCTGCAGTGGCCTAAATGGGACAGATATTCTCTTTTAGTCAGTCAGGAGGTAGGAAAAAATAGTGAAAACAGTTAGGTAAGTTGCTGCGCTAGGAACTAAGACAATAAATATGGTTAGAATAACTGCTGATTAGGTGTTTATTCTAGGTTCCAAATAAATAGGAATTGCTCACAGCACCTATTATTCAGCAGTTATTCAAACCATATTTATTGTCTTACTTCATAGCACAGCAATTTACCTAACTGTTTTCACTACTTTTTACTGCAAGCATAGTTATACCCCCATTTAGGCGTCTCTCCCTCTATCCAGGTGTCCCAAATCTAGGTGCTACTGCCTTTTACTGTCTACTCTTGTTTGCCCATTTAGGCGTCTCTCCCTCCATCCAGATTTCCCAAATCTAGGTGCTACTGCATTTTACTGTCTACTGTTGTATGCCCTTTTGGGCGTCTCGCTCTCTAGCTAGGTGTCCCAAGTCTGGGTGCTACTACATTTTACTGTCTACTATTGAGACAGGCATGGTATCAAGTGAGACACCTTCCCTTTTATGTTCCTTTTTTCACTGTGCACTCTTGCATTTGTTTCACTGTGCACTCTTGCACTTTTCTTTTACTTTCTCATGCTTCTCCTGCATGCCTAACACATTGTCCTATTTTTACTGTGCATGTGTTGCATTTCTCTTTATCGTACAAACTTTACACTCTTTAAACTCTTCACATGCATTTCTTTTGCTTTTCTCTTCCGTGCTGCTAGCACAACTTCCTTTCTTCTATTTCTTTCCTTCAGCTTATTTCTTATAGTTTCTGTACTTTGCGCACTTGCAAACATTTCTGCTCCATGCCGCTTTAAAACAGTGTCTTTCTTCCACTCTGCTTCAGTCAAACGCGCATGCTCCCGAGTTTCTCTGTCTCACTCACTGGTCAGCGTTGCATTGACAAGCGGTTTCACTGGATACACAGGGCTGAGGTCAGGGTCGCACCACCTGGCCCTCAGATACCCTTGGGACCGATTGACAAGTGGTTTCACTGGATACACAGGGTTGAGGTCAGGGTCGCACCACCTCGCCCACAGATACCCTTGGGACCGGCACACGTCCCAAGGGAACAAGGATTTCCCAAAACGCCACCAGGAGGTTACAGGCTGCCTTCCTCCGGCCCCTTGGAGGCACGGCTTCATAGCCAGGCTGCAACCCCTCTCAAACACTGGGCCTGCGTCTCGGCACACAGTTCTTCTCCAGGTTTTTCCTCCTGCTGCACTCCACTCGCTGGCTTCTCGGGTCTTGACAGCATCCTCAGCTCACTCACTTCCTTGTGTGTAACCACACCTTTTATAGTGGAAATATAGTCAAGAGGAGTCTGGTGTGAGTGGTCATTATTAAATGCCTGACCCAGACTCTATTAGTGGGACAACTTGGGTTCTTTCTATGGTAGGTTTCCCTTACTTTTCCCATGTTGTTTCTAAGGCTAATTGTACTGCTCTTAGTTGCCTCCTCCTCGTCTCAGTACTTGTTGGAAATGGGGAGGGGCAGATAGGGTAAGATTGAAAATACCCCATGAAGGCTGAGGGAGAGTAGGTTAGGGTATTATTGGGACTTGTCAACTACCATGTCTTGCCTTGGGTATCCTCCACCCAATCCCTTGTGACCCTCCACTCGGGTGATCCTCCCTCGCTTGTCCACCACCCTGGGTCGGGATCCAAAAGCGATGGCCCTTCCCTGGCCACCTGAATGGAAGATCCCAAGGGAGTAGGTGGGAGAATACTGTCAGGTTTCACACACTGGGCATACCAAGTCTTGGTGCTACTGCATTTTACTGTCTACTGTTGTATGCCCATTTAGGTGTCTCTCCCCTATCCAGTGGTCCCAAATTTAGGTGCTACTGCTTTTTCCTCTCTACTGTTGTATCCCGATTTAGGTGTCTCTCCTCTATTCAGGTGTCCCAAATCTAGTTGCTACTGCATTTTACTGTCTACTGTGGTGCCCCTATTTAGGATTGGCCCCAAAATCCAGGTAGGATTGTCTACTGTTGTATCCTCATTTAGGTGCCTCTCCCGCTTTCCAGGTGTCCCAAAACCTGCTCCTACTGTAGTCATTCCATGGAGATCTCAAACAGTGAGAGCAGCTAATCGCATTGGACCGAGAAAAAGAACAAAGCAGCTGAACTCCATCCAAGTGTACGGTACGTATACCTTACACCACGTCTGTGGACACAGGTCACAGGCATGGCCACCCATCATGTACCCTAGAATGCAGCTCTGGCTACGCAATTCTGGTGTAGCAGCACACATAGCCGTGTACACTGAAACCTGTGACATAGCTCAACACCTCTGCCATTAGTATACAGCTACAACCAACGGAAAATATTCTTTCTTGCTGGGCACATATCGAATCATCAGCACTAGCACTCTATTCTTAACCACCAACAACACCCACCCACGTACCTGACTTCTGGGCTGCTTACAGGATCCTGGCCAGTCCACAAAGCCTTAAACCGGCAAAAATGCACACATAAATCTTTTAGTTTAAACTCCTAGGACCTCCTACACATGGGCTGTGGTCAATGAGGGCATTCCAATGACAAAGCGCATTGAAGCCATACAAATGGAGAAAGGGTGCTATATAAATGATGAATACAATACAATACATAGCACTGCATAGAAGAGATAGTGTATATATATTGGAATCTACCAGAAAGGCACAGCATGCTAAGATAGACTTAAACCTGAAGAAATCTTTGGTTTTCAAGCTGTATTGAGATCAGTGAGCAAAGGAACACAATGCATGATTGTTGTGTAATTTATCAAGACCATTATTGTTATTATACATGAAGCAACACTATAGCTGATTAAACCATGTGCAAGACTTTTTTGAAGAGCATACTCTGAGAGCCAAATCTTTTTTAGGAGCTGAACATTTGGCATATTTAGAGAATGGCCATTTCGACCGGTTAGGCATCACATGATGACATTATTTGCTCAGGATAACAACCATTGCTTTTGAGGTGAAGCTGGGATGTGAGCCAATGTGCAATGTCTGCAATTGACACATTATTTCCACATTCTTATCACATATCCATGTGCAATTATTTGGGAATGTTTGACTTTCATTAACTAAATAGTCTCCTGTTTTGGACAACTGACTCGGAAAGTAAACACATTGCATAATAACCCAACTTAAAAATTGTTTAAAATAAAAAAATATAGATGCACCCTATGCAAAAGGAGAATTATTTCAGCTTCATGTATGTTCTCCATCATCAAGGCAAGTATACAAGTACTGAAAGGTTCTAGTGTATTTTAAAGCTTTAAATACACCCAGAACCCAGACTTGTTAACTGTTATTTACGATGCGCAGAAGTGCCTTTCCTTTGAAATTGTATGGGAAAGCAACCCAATTCTTGTGCTAAATAAGCACATCTGGCAATAGTCTCACGAGAGACCTGTGAAATTTCTTCAGCTCTCTTCTGTATATGTAATGGGATACATATTGCTATCAGTATGTGAGAAGCCAAGCCTTCTGACGTAAAGCAGCACAGTACTACACAGTGAGATAAGATGCTTTGTCCAGGATCTCTGTACCGTTTGCTGGTAAAGCCAGGATATGAGCTTCAATACTTGGATTATACACTCTTGAATTTTACTACCTAATAACCTTTCTTGGTTAACATGTTATGCTCTGTAATGGGGTGGCTGGTAGTTTTTATAAACCTTGTTTGGAGGAATCAAGCTCTAGACCTGCATCATGCTGATGCTATGTCACTTTTAATAGCTACCGCTGTCGAATGAAGTACATTGCTTTGTAGCGCAGCAGGTGTTACTATTACAAAAGTATAAAAGCATGCGACTTTGTGAGCCTCAGACATTCAAAAGCTGGCTCTACCATGCTGGAATTTCGTACTGTGGTATCTGGCCTATGAATGCAAAACTCTGTAATGTGTGTTTATTGCACATGATCAATATGTTCACCACTGAAGAGTAAGAATGCTGCAAGCACCCACGTGAGTGCTTGGAGTGTATTTGAGAGTGGGATTGTAGAGGAGCAGGTGGATGCATGTTCCCCAGCTCCCGCCCCTCACCCTCAGAAAAAGAGCTCTATGTGAGACCCCATGTGTTTTCCCTATACCGCATCGAGTGTATGAGGCACGATATACACTCAGATAACCATACCGAATGTACCCTCGTACTGAAAGAGTGGAAGGATGTCAGCACACACCAATGGACATCATGTAGTGCTGAGTGAAATCTGGCCAGGACAGAGTGATGTCATGAAAAAGATATATGAGGACATACAGAAATGATATCAAAATACATAAGTGACAAGAGAAACATGCACAAAATTATAAAGTAATCATATATACATAGAAGATAATGTAACTTGCTGAACAATAAGTGCAAATACGCAGTAATGCAAATTAGATGAGAAATATAGAAATTTACTATAGAGAAAAATATAATGTGATTAGGACGGCTATGATAGAAAGATGGACATTGGCTTGCATTGAGACTCAACCCGGCTCAGAGACAGACCATGGATGCAGAGACAGGTGATGTTGGAAAAACAGTACCATGTGCAGAATAAAGAGAAGTCTATATTGGCCTGGGAGCAAGGATACTATTTTAAGAAATAAAAACAAGGCACAAAGGGAGGCAGACGAATAAGCCATGTACGTAAGACATATTTTTCAGATTAAAAAAGCGGGACACATTTTCTAGAGCCAAGTATTTGACAATTAACAGTGAATAAGGTCTATCCAAGATGGAGTGAGCAAGCCTCTAGAGGCCAAGAGGAATAAGGACACCCAGTATAATTCAATTGAATAGCTGTAAATAAGAGGACGAAATTGACACATTTGTTGTCTCTTCACACATGATTCAGAAGTCAAAAACAAGGGCTTTTCATTAAGCTTTGGATGAAGATAGTGATGTGCCTACACTCTTTCAAATGCCGAGAACAGTGAGCAACTATAAGGTCAACTACAATCTGATGTGGCTCGAGCACCTGGGTTTCGTTATGCTTACGTGCTGCTAGTGAGCTGAAGGTCCAAGGTTGGGTGAACATGCAAACCAATCAGAAGGCTTATGGAGCAACGTGCTATACAATGTTGCCTAAACCAATCCGCTGCCATTTTTGTGAGTATAATCAGTATTATATGTATTTAGAGGTAGATCGAGGCATGCCCTACAGTTAAGGGGCAGCCAATGATCTACTAACCCCTATGTTTGCTATAGGTACATATGTTCCCCTAACCAATCCTTCGCTTCAATAGGTTTTGTAGTTTGCCAAATCGAATGATGTCATAAATGATGCATATTGGGGTATATAACTACTGTGTATTCAAGTTTGTGTATGTGTGTGCGAGCATCAGTCCGTTGTTTGCCAGTTCGCCCTGCTTTATTGAACTGAGAATAAAGTAGTATTTTGCCAGAGTTTTGGAGTCTGTCCGTTGTTTGGTCTGAGATCTTTATTAGTAATTAGATCTAGCACAAGAGACGCTTCAAGGTGCTAGAGCCCAAGATGCCCTCATGTCACTGTGAAATGTGGTAAAAAATAAAAATGCATAACTATCCTTGTTTGAAGGATAAAAATGCAAGTGTGAGAGCAGCAGCGCCACTGTGCTTCCACTTCAAAGAAAATACATAAAAGGTTCATACATGTACCTATTATGCATTTGGCCTACATCAGCACCTAGCTCGAAACAAGCGCAACTGAAGATTTTTCATTTTTGCACAATTGAAATGTACAAAATTGTCCTCTTATTTGTGCAAATGGGGTCTAAAAAGTCACCTGAATATGAGCATCTGAGATTCAAACATTCAGAGGCCCCATGTGGATTTGCGTGCACTTTTTGGGGCGCAAATGGTTATATGCTTTAGTGCGTTTTATCATTTGCAGCAACAACAAAAAAATGAGAATCTGGCACACTGTGTGTTGAACAATCAATGCAGCACACTTTACAGGTTTTTAGAGGTGTAGCACAGCACCAGAAATCCTCCTGACATGTTTTATGGATGTTTTATGGATAATGGGCACCGACTTCTTTGAAACCGACATCCATTTGGCCCCTCCTTCCCAAGATGGGGGCCTGGGACACAAGCCCCTTTTGTTCTCCCACAAAGATGCCACTGATTGCTAGATGCCCACCCTGAGCTTTTTTTTTTCTCTGCATTCTGGGGCTTGTAATCCTAGATTTATAAGAGAGGATTCAAAACTTCCAGTCCCAGAAGGCAAACACTAAAAAACAGCACTTGAACCATACAGGGCATGTCGCCAAATACGCTACCAATCACATACGTAACAGCGTAACAATGGTACCTTCTGATAAACTAACTAGCCCACGAAGCATTCATAACTCTTAGGCCAGGACAGCCACTCGCTTTAACAATATCTAGATCATTATCTGTAGCCCCACACGTCAACAACAAGTTGTAAAATCCGCCCATGTTTTGCTGGTTTACAACTAAGAAGGCAATATGCAAACACACAACCGCTTCAGATAAAAAGCACAAAGAATTGTGCTTGGCGGTTTTGGGCATATCAACAAGTGTAAACACAAACTACAGTACACCACTACAGCACAGTGGTACCGACAAGGTGGGTGTTGGAGATTTTCAACACCTATTGGGAAAATCTGTGGGGTGGGGGTGGTTAAGCCCTCAGAAGAGAGCAACCTACGAATCTGAGTAGCACCCACTGTGAAAACGACTTCAATTAACCTGTTCTTTGGTCTGGCCCATGCACTGAGAGCAGAGAAAAGCATAGTCATCAGCTGTGTGATGGAGAGCCATTTACACATCAGTGTGACATTCTGACCCGCTGTCACTCAGTGTTACCAGAAGCAGAGCACATTTAGAAGTCATTGGGCCTCATTCCGAGTACAGCGCTAACCAATGGCGCTATTAACGCCTTGGTTGACGCCGTACCCGGACCGGCAGCGCCTTGGTGGATGGCGGAATTACCACCCCATTCCAAGGTTGGCGGGGCGGTAATTCCCCATTCACCAAGGCTCTTCCCCATTTCCAAATGAGCCCCCATAGGGCTCAATGGGAATGGGGAAGATGCAAATAACGGTGACCGTTCATTACGGTCACCGTTATTGGCTTGGAGGCCCCTTTGCGCCCTCGACTTTAACACCTGCTCAAAGCAGGTGTTAAGGGCGAGGGCGCAAAGGGAACTCGGAGTATGGCGGTAAGGGATCACCGCCACCGGTCTCGTTACCGGTGGCCGCTATCCCTTACCGCCATACTCGGAATGAGGCCCATTGTTTGAAGAACTAGTTGTTTTTTTTGCTAACTGCCATGGGTTTCCCCCCCACCCCCCAGTGCCAAGGCCTTTTCTGGTGATTTTGGTATATCGCCATACAATGCCTTCTAACGTTTTCTCTTTTATTAACCCCTTAAGTGGGAGGTAATCCCAAGGACGAGATACCTCGTCCTTGGCACTTAAGAGGTTAAACACAGCATTGCAACTTCTCAACTTCTCTCAAAAAACGCTTTTGAAGGCGGCTCGTGCTTCAGTCCAATTTCATGAAACAATGTTTTTTTTTTCTGTGTCCAGTCGGTGCTTAGTACCATGCCCACTGTGAGAAACCTAATGTTCTAATAGTTGGCTGGACATACATGGCTTGTTCATTGCAGCATGCAGCATTTAGACATTCACAGGATTGCAATTTTTGATAGATTAAAATGAAACATTTGTTTACAAGTGGCACGTATTTGCCAGAGAAATCTCTCTTCTCTTCTTTCTTGTTTTTTGGACGTATAATGTCATTTTTGGGAAACGGGTTTATGGTAAAATTACAAAAGCATTGTGTATGTGTTCGGTGGGCAGTGCTGGATTAATTATCCATTAGGCTGTTGAGGCACCGGCCTTTGGGCAACACTCCTTTTAGGGGCTCGAGACAACGGATCGAAATAAAGTGGTGTCCAAAATAAAAAGAAAATGTATCAGGAGAACATTTGCGAGGGAGGGGAGGAGGGTTGCGTCATTTCGACTGCTGATGGGCCTCCACAGGGTTTAATCCGGCACTGTGATTGGATCAAGTATGTACAAAGCACAAGTACATACAATTCCAGCTTCTCTAAATAAAAAGGAAAAGGGCCTGATTCACAGAAGTGTTTTATAGCGACAGAATCCCATAGGAGAACGCTCTGCGAATCAGGCCCCAAGTTGCAAACTACAAGTATGTTCATTGTGTCATCCTCAGAAGTATAAAATTATTTACTGGTACACCACAGATACAAACCGTTGACCCATTGGTTGCACACAGATCGCTACAGCAGGTGCAAGAACCAACTGAGATGCCTTGCACATTATGAGGCCGATTCATGGAATTAATGTGCGCTGAAATTTTCAGCGCAAGCGTGCGAAAGCGTGCGAATTGCAGTCCCAGTGCGAAAATCGCAGCGAAACCTGCGCACAGCGATTCCTGGAAGTCCGTGCACGTGGAAATTCCAGGATGTGCGCCAAAATTCTGTGTGGCGCACGCTGGCGCACACGTCTCCAAACAGCGGGCGCTACGCGCACAGCAAAAGTAGGAGGAACAGGGGGCGTGACACGCGGAATTGGGAACAACTTGTGAAAATGTGGGCGTCACGGGGGAAGTACAGGAGGCAAGTGCGCGGAACGCCCACACGCACGTTCAAAACATGTATTCATGGAATCGAACGGGGCTAAGGCGTGCGCCAAAAAAGACGCGCTAATCCGGAAATACGTACGCCAGCAGGAAGCAGGCGTAGGTGGACCCGCGCAGCATAAAAGTGCGCGCAAACAACAAACAAGCACAGATGCCAGGATGAATATACCGTTCCTAGCAGCAGTGGTCGTGGGATACCGCAGGAGGAGGAGGGTAGTCAGGCCCAGAATTTTTACACCCAGAACCAGCCTATTTGGGATGCCTGATGACCAGGTGTATGGGAGGTACAGGTTTCCACCTCACATAATACTCGACCTGGTCAGTGAGTGGGAGGATGACCTCACATCACCCACCCTGTGCTCCCAAGCACTCAGCCCCCTGCATAAGGTCCTCAATGTACTGCACTTCTTGGCCACTGGATCATTTCAGCGGACAAGTGCCATATTGGGGGGGGTGTCACAGGCCACGCAGTCACACTGCCTAAACCAGGTCTTGGTCATCATGACTGCACGCCCATCAGTCCGCAGGCACATATACCTGCCCAGAACACCTGCAGAAATGTAGGCTGTCGTCCAGGATTTTTACGGGGTGGCACACTTCCCCAAAGTGCTAGGTGCCATTGACTGCACCCATGTGGCTCTACGTCCTCCCAGGGCATCTGAGCACATCTATAGAAACCGCAAGCACTGGCATTGCATCAACGTCCAGGTAGTATGTGATGCCAAGGGAATCATCACTTCAGTATATGCATCTATCCAGGGTCTACCCACGACAGATTTATTTACAGAATGTCAACCCTAAACCGGGACCTAGAAGCTGGGCGGCATGGCGATACATGGCTGCTTGGTGAGTGTAAATGCCACAGCACATGCATGCATGTCACATACTGAGTAATGTCACAACCCCACTAATGATACCCATCACCACCTCCGCAGGGGACAGTGTCTACCCTCTGAGCACCCACATGATGACGCCAATTCGGAACCCCACAACGCCACGCGAGGTAAGATACAACACAGCCCACATTGCAACCCGGAGCATAGTGGAGCGCACATTCGGAGTGCTCAAGTCACGCTTTCGCTCCCTTGACCATTCTGGCGGGCAGCTGTTATACGCTCCCCCAGTAGTGTGCAGGATCATAGTGGCAGCATGTGTCATGGTGGTGCCCCCACATCCCCAACCACATGCACGCCGGCTGTGTATGGGAGGGGAAAGGGCACGGGGTGAGGCAGCCCGTACGCAGCTGGTGGCTAATTACTTCACCTAAAATCACACCCCTGTGGATTGCACACAGCCCTGGAACATACCATCTGACAATCAATGATGATGACATAAGGGACAGTCAACAGTCACAATCATACCAGCCTGAGATTGGTCACATAGAAGTGTTACATTGTGTGCATCCCTACCTACACAAACACCACCAATGCTGTGTCATCAAAAGACACACTTCTATGCTGCTAAAATCATTACCCCGTTGCAAAATACAACATGACAACAGTGCCATGTCACCTAACCCCTCCCCAGCACTGCCACCCAACACACCATGGCATGGCATGCTATGTGAGAGCAAACAAAGCAATCCCCAAAACATGACACAAGTGTCAAAGTACAGTGTCCCTAATGGAAACTGCCCACACACAATATGTTCCCAGTAATGTAGAACTAACAACACACATGACCAAATACTTACCAACAATACAATGCTGCTACACAACCTCAAACATAGCATAAACATGACAGTACTAAGGTAAAGTAGTGGTAGTCTTACAACCTGATCATGCCATCACATCGGCCACTTCCAACTGTACAGTGTTCCTGCCACGCAAATGTCTAAGTGCACTGCTTACAACATGAACTCCATCTCCAAAGTAGACGGTGTTCTGAAGAGATGAGGAATTAACCTGCAAATTAGGCGAAAGACATGGATGCACAAGCACATAGCAATACACCATGCAGTGTACAATTCAACAACAATATCCACTAGGAATGTATACACAGTATTGACTACAGACTGCCCACACAGCTCATGGGAGCCCAACGTCACCGTGTAAGTCACTGTCACTTGGGCACATCCTTTGCAAGCCCATGGAAACGGGAAGCAGGAGGGGTGTGTGTCTCATGAACCCAAGCATCTAACCCAAACTCAGGACAAGCCTGCATGTGCCCAGCCGGAATACAGTGGATGCCCACGGGAGCCACACAAGGCAACACACTGTAAAAAAAAAAAAAATCAAAAATCAAAAATGGCCATGCAGGGGATCGGGGGGGGGGCACCCAGGAGGTCCGAGGACAGGGTGCGCACCAACACCCACCTGTGTGGATGTTGGGAAAAAAAAACACCTCCATGGGCTCATGGCCTGCACGGCAATGCCAATGTGGGAGAACTGCTGCTGTCGCTCTCATCACCCTCTTCTGCTGCCACAGGAGGTGGTGCTGCTACAGGAGGTGGTGGTGCTATGGGAGGGAGCCCACACAAAGCCCTGGTATGGTCCTCCATGGCAGCAAGCATGCGGGTGTGGAAGGTCTCGTTCTGGTGGGTTATAGTGCGGAGATCCCCATGCAGCGCCTGACATGATGCCCAGATCTCCTCCGAGTTGCCTGCATCTCAGCTGAGAGCGCACGTGTGAGCCGCTCCAGCTGCTGTTCTGTCCTCAAGTTAGTGGAAGCCTCAAGGTCAACAAGACTCCCTGAGGTGATGGAGTTCTACCCTCAGGGCTTCCCTGTGGCCGTGGGACTCTATTGATATCGATTGGAGTAGAGTCTCCAGTGCCGCCCGTCTGTCCCTGTTGGACGTCAACATGTCCTCCCTGTGTGATTGGCAAATGGAGTCTGTTGCCTGCTGTAGTTGCTCCATCTACCTTTCCCATGCGGTATTGCCTGGTGGCATACGGCCACCGCGTCGGCGGGCACCACACCTTTTTGGGGCAAGGCGATCTGCACCTTGCTGTGCCGGAACTGCCTGAGGCTGCAGGACTGCATTCCCCCTCTGATCCGCTGGCCCAGGAACAGGATCATATGTTGTGGAGTGTGACCCTGCATCCGTAACCGCCAAAGGCGGACTTACCAACACTGACATCTCCATAGAGGGTTCTACCCCTGGTACAGGTGGGTTGGACAGAACAGAATCCCTGCCAGAAACACTTACCTGCGACGCCACATAGGTCTCATCATCCGAATCAGCACCTGAATAGATGTCTGGGGAGGTGCACCCAGAGGCACCCCTCGACAGAATGTTCTTCAGCAAGATTGGGTTCTCACCCACCACCACACCACGTCCCCCACTGGTGCCCGGTCGTGCCTGAGATTCCTCCTGGGTCTGCACCATCTCCTCAACCTCAACAGCATCAAGTGCGCCATTCCCTGCAAAAACATGAAAGGCAAAAAATGGAAACAGGCATTAGCACCATAGCACATAAATAGGCCTGACAAGCTACAGAACCAGTACATGATTTACACATGTCCCACATGACTATAACCCTCCCATGCATGCACTGTCACAGAGTTGGAAGGGGAGGCAAAAGGCAGACACTGATGACACCAAGATTGAAGAGCAACACATTTGCTGCATGCTGGGTAGCACTGCCATCACACATTGGCCTGTGAGTGGCATGTCCAATACACATAAATAACACATGTCATCACACAGATGGCATGTACCATAGCCTTGGTACATTCCACAAGTACATCCAGATGTCAGTGAAAGAATACTGTCAGCCATCCATGTGAGATGGACATGATGAGATGAAAAATGCTACATAGTGTGACAAAATAGGCATGTGCCACACACTGCAGCACATCCAGTGTACAAAGATACAGTGATTCCAGGCCGATGAAACACATCAATGGTTGTGCACTACAACATGACAGGAAAGAACTATCATGTTACACATTCAAACAGGCCCCAAAAATTCCTGTGAGCAGGCCAATACTCAATTAGCCTGAATGGTCAAATCATTCACCTAACAGGGTAACACATTTGGGCCAATGTGGGGTTCTTCAATGAGAGAAGCATGTCACAAATGTGACAATAGGGCTGAGGAATGCATAGCAAAAGTGGGAGAATTGAATCAATCAGCCTGAACTAACACTGAAAAATACAAACAATGTTGTTGCAAGATGCCACTTCAAGGGCAACTGCCGTAATGTTGCGCTAAATTACTAATGTGGGTTGAAGGGATACTGTCACACCCAAATCCAACGCCGCTGAATGTTTTGGATGAAGCACATGGGTGACCCATACCACTCAGGCACACACACCCTCACCTGGCACTCAATCAGAACCCGTCACCCAAACAACATACACATGCATTACACACACATGCATGGGCACTCACCGGACAATTCATCATAATCAGGTAGTCCTTCCACACCTTGGATCTGTTCCTCTGTGACGAAGGCCCCAGCAACAGACTCATGTTCAGTGAGTTTGTTGTCCTCTTGTGGAGACCCACCGCCAGTCACCAGAGTAGCGGCATGATTTGAGGCCAGCTTGTTCTTTGCTCTGCGTTTCAGGTCATTCCACCGCTTGTAGCAATCATCAGCTGTGCGCCTCACAAATCCAAGGGCACTTATGCAGTCGGCGATGGTCTGCCAGTGTGCCTTACGTTGACTAGGTGTGGTCTTGCACCCTGCAGTCACCAGCATTTCGTGGCTATGTGCAGACACAGAGCCCACAAGTGCATCAAGTTCCGGATCATTGAAGCAAGGCTTCCTTGAGGTACCGGAGTGTGTAGCCATGTCTGGGGTCTCGGCCTATCGTGCCAGAGCACCCTTCTTCCTCTTCTTTAAAGGTGGAGCAGAGCCAGAGTGGCTTACGCCGCTCTGGTCAGTAGGGGCAGAATCACCGGTGGACTGGGTAGTAGGAGTGTGGGAATGCACAATGACCAGAGGTTTTGATGCGGGCATTGGTTGCAGGGTAATGTTGGCAGGGGGAACATCAGTTTGGAGGACTGGGACTGACACTGTCCTGGCTGGGAGAGTCAGAGCTGGGGCGTATGGAGCTGCAGCTGCCCCTGCAGCCTCCCCACCCTGCATACTTGGGGCAGCAGATGACATAGCTGCCCCAGATCCACGTGGATTGGTGACAACAACTTGCACCGTCACACGTGGCCTAGACTTGCTGACCTGGAAGTCAGCCAGGGAGTCATCCTGTGCCAGGTCAGGTGCCACAATGGGCTGGTCCAACAGGGGCTGAGCTTGGATGGTGTCAGCCACGTTTCCCTCAACCATTGGGGGGGGCATGGGTGTCCCTGATTGTTCCTCCACACATGGGGGCATAGAGGCACCCTGCAAATCCCGGCCACGTCCCCTACCGCGCCCACCACGCCCACCTCTTGAGGGTCGGCCACCTTTGCCTCCCTTACCGCTAGGTCGCCTCCCAACCATGGCACTGAAGTTGTTGTGCGTATGGGAGTTGCAGTAAACTATTGTCCTGGGCAATTGGGGGTCAAAAGGGTAGGATACCAGATGGAATTCGTACCCTAGTGCTCTAACAAGGCTGTCTGTGACCCCTGGGGGAAGATGACGGGTCACGCAACGCACAGGCAGCCCAAAATCAAAAATAAACGTGCACGCAACCCCTCGTAGACCACGTGCGTGAAAAAATTAACCTGCACTATGCTGTGGCACCCAGAAACACAAAAATAAGCGTACGCGTAATACACGCAGCCTACAATGACTTCTGAAGGGGAACGCGACACATGGGGCAAGCACAGTTGCTAAGTACGTGCGGAACTCACCGTCTGCCTGGAAAATAATGTGAAAAATACGTTGGCAACATCCCCGCGAAAAAGAAGAATTGTACGCTGTCTGAGGAGACAGGACAAAAGGGGAAGTGAACTCTGTTTGAGGAAACAGGCCCAACAAAAAATCAGAAAAGATCTGTCAGAGTTAACAGGGAGTACGAACATGAATCTTTGTGAAGTAATCGCGTGTGAACCGACAAGAAGTACAGATTTCACCCACTCGCTCTCCACGAAAAGCACGTACAAGGAAATGGCGTCCTACACGCAGCTTTTAAACCGGCCCACACGTACTCGTCAGAGATGCATGTACGCGGGCGCTTTCCTCCAATTACACGCGATGACACTCGGACGTGCAGTTTTTCCAAGTGTGCTCTGTCATCATGTGCTATGAGGGAAACGACCGCACGCGTAATGTAACTTACTCGCTTACGCACTAAGGGCCATTGGTCCAATGGAATCGCGTGCGTGTGCTGACGCACTTACGCGCTAAGTCCCTTTCCTCGAATTACACGCTGACATGCAAGATTTTCACGTGCCTAAACACTCCGTATCAAGCTGGCCACGTGAAAACACACGGAAGACCACGCTCCTGCCCAGAAGGCCGAATTACTGCCCCCCAGAGACCCAAGCACGCTCCCACCTGCAATCTGCTGCTGCCTGACTGCCTGCTGCCCACGTGCCCTGCCATCTGCTGCCTGCACGTCAGCCAGGGGTGTAGTTGCTGTGACCACCCCTGATGGAACTGAAGACTCCCGACTGGGATTCCATCGCTCCACAGCCCAGCCCCAGGACCCAGTTGCCCACCCACTCCTGCCTCTGGGGTTGCCATGTCCAGCACTACACCATCTGACAGCACTGGCAACCCCCAGCCAGAGAGGCAGAGGGCCACCAGCTTCAGTGCCACCGAAGTTGGTGTCCTGGTGGAGCAAGTCCTGGGGCAGTATGATGCCCTCTTTGGAAGTTTGCGCGCCGACAAGAAAGGACGGACCAGGATCTGGATGGGCATCATGACTGCCATCACTGCGGAGGGGGTGGCAGTCCACGACTTACAACATGTCAAGAAGCGCTGGGAGGACTTCAGCTCCGGGACCCTCAACACGGCCCGGCGCCTCGCTAAGGCAGCAGATGCCAAGGGGCGCAGGGGCCAGCTGTCAGACCATCAAATGAGGGTCCTGGAATGCATATGCCCAGCGCTCTACGTCCAGATCCTTGAGAGGCAGACCCGTCTGGAGTCGAGCGGTAAGTGTACATGCATGTTGATGGTATGCTGTGCGTGTCGTGTTGTGCCAGTAGTGTGCAGGTTGCACATGTGTTTATGTAGGGCCATGTAGGGATGTGTATGAAAATGGGCGTGTGGCTGCCACATGTGAGTCCTCTCAGGTGTGAGACACATTGATGGTGTATGTGTTGATAAGCATGCTGGGCATATGCAGGTGTGGGAGCAAACAGGTTTCAATCTCTCTGTATGTACATTGGCATGGTTGTGGCACAGATGGTGGTTCATAATTCATATATCTGAACTGTGTACATGTGCATGTATGTGTATTTCACAAGTGTGAAAATGTGATGCATCATGGACGCACGTGACACTGATATGGAGAAGGATGAAAGGCAGATGTGACATGTATGGCGATCTCTTCACTGAAACAGTTGCAGGAGATGTAGACATGCATGTAAGTGTGGTGGCGTGTGTGCATGTCTAGTGCACTCCCTGTGTTTCATGTGATGTCTGGCTCACCTTTGGCTGCTCATGCTGTTGTATGTGTATGGATGTTGCTGGCCGTTGTGATATGGCTGTGGAATAGCTCATGTGTGTGAGTTGAAATGACATGTGTGTTGGGGATTGGGATGCCATGTCTGAAGTTTGACCCTGCCACTCATGTAGAACTGTCATGTGTGTATCAGTCCATTGTACAGTGACCTGATGCTTGTCTCCTATCTCTCCCTGTCTGCAGTGTCAACTGATGAAGAGGGTGGAGAGTGTGCTGTGGAGCACAGTGGCAGGGATCGCACCGCCAGCCGGAGATGCAAGGCCCGGCTCCCCTCCCAGGTTGTGATCTCGTCGGGGAGTGAGGAGTCCAGTGCCGTGTCCCAGGCCGCAGCTGCTGAGGGTAGGTCCAAGAGGCGGAGGTCAGAGTTGGACTCCTCGGCAGCAGAAGGGGCAGCTGAGACCCCACAGGGTCCGACGGAGGAAGATAGCCCGGAGTCATCCAGGTTGGTGAGGGGTTTGGTGGAGGAGGAGGCCGTGCAAGGGACAGACATGGGGTCTGGAGGCGGGGATTCCACTGGTGCTAGTGGTGCAGTGCAGGGGCAGGGACAGGAGGCAGCAGAGGCCACCGCGCCTACGTCCAGACCCGTTTTCAGGGAGGGGATCCGCTTACAACAACTGGCCTTCCTCTCCCTTCGGACGTGGCTATCCAGGACCGTGTTGAGCCTGTCCTGGGTGGGGTGGCGTTGCATCAACGGGCCATGCTAGCTGACCTGCAGTCTTTTCATGAGGAGACTGCACATCTTCCTGGATGGCTCGTTGACCGCGTTGACCTACTGGGACAGCTCACCAGGGCCGGTTCCTCCATTTTCTGGACCTTGTTCCGAACCCCTCCTCAACTGAACCCTCTATGCCCCAGTCATCCTCCATGCCATCTTCCCACCCATGTATCACCTGGGTACCCTGTGGAGCTGCCTCTGACCCTGCGGCCAGGCTGGTGGAGGACACATCCCTGCCACAGATGTGTGTGGCATTGTCCATTGACCACAAATAAAAGGAAAACGAAAAGGAAACCTAACTCTACAAACTATTTACAAGGGCAGCGAGCTAGTCCGACGGCTCACTTTTGGATGTCCCGGGCCAGGGCATCATCGAACTCCTGCTCAATGTCCTGGAGGTGGTCCTCTTCCATGACCCCGAGGGTTCGCAGCGATGACGACATGTTCTCCTCCAAATCCCTGCGAATTGCCTCGAGGCACTCGGCCCGCCTCAGGGCCCTCCGCATGGAGTTCTCTGCACTGGCCATCGTGAGCTGTGCCTCTTCTGCCCGCTGCCGCTCCGCATCTATGGCATGGCCTAACCGCTGCCACACGGAAGACACTTCCGGTCCTGGGTCCTCCTGCCCTCTGGCCGATGCCTGCCCCTCCGATGTCGATGGCCCCGAGCCATGATGGCTCCTACCTAGAGCCTGCTCCTGCTGCTGCTGTCCATGTGCCGTGTCTGATGGTGCCTGCACATCCTCCATCAGCTGGTCTCCAGTTGTGGTGTCCACCCCTGCTGGGCCGCCGACTCCCGACTGTTGCAGGGATGTGAGCTCCACCAAGCTGGTTGTGTTGGTCGGGCCAGGTCCACAGGGGGCCCTGGTGGAATCTGGGCCAGAAGACAGTGTGGAGAACGACTGGTGCATAGTCTCCACAGAGGAGGAGAGGTCCGCCAGAGTGCGCTACACATGTAGCGACCCACCAACCAGGACGGAGCCCATACATTTGTGGGACCCCTCGTCCGCAGGTAGTGGAGAGGCAGATAACATGGCACTCTCCCCTACCTGCGGACGGGCCTGGGACAGGGCCTCCCTGCTGGTGCATGGTGGTGCAGTCACAGGGTCAGGGACAGCGACATGCACAGGCCCCTCCGCGGTGACCTGTGCTGCCTCATGACCCTGGCCAGTGACTGCAACACTTGCACCAGTGGTACTACCCCCACCAGGCCCCATGTGCGGCTCGGTAGCGGGCTCCTCCTCCTCTGTGGAGACCACCAACCTGGATGTCTCCACACCGTCTTCCGCCATTGGAAGCCCCTGTGGGGGCTCACCCGGCCCTTCCGCCACAGCCGTTGTGGCAGATGCAGCACCAGCCCCCTCGTTCCCAGATGATGGTAATTCCTGGGAGGGTGGCTGGGCTTTGCGTCACCGCCCAGTGGAGGCATCCCCGCTGCTTGGCTCCACAGCGCCGTCTCTGCCCTCTTCCTCACTTGACGCTGCGTAGAGGGAGACATAGAACACAAGCATCAGGGTACAGCACAAAATACCCTAGAAAGGAAGCAATAACACATGAGTGGCACTGTCAAATGTCACTTCCATCCTGTCATTCCACAACACATGGGTGAATGCACACAACACATATGCAGAAACAGTCCTGGCGCTTGTAATTAACATCAACATCCATATAGAAGGGCCCCTGTAAACCAAGATGTTGCCTTCAAAGTCACATGCATCCATGGCGTTTCAAAGTCACACACACACTTCTCTGGCACACACACACACATGTGCACCATACATGTACATGACATCAACACCCATTCCTCACCCCCCTTCATGTTGTTGGGTATTTTGTATAGATTTGGGGCCTAGCGGTATTTTCTTACCGCCAAAATGAAAACAATTCAGTAATAATCACTCTTTGCATTCAGATTAGATTTGGTATATAGTACTACATACATTATTTCAGCACACAGATACATTTAGTGGTATACATTATGTTGGTATGCGTTATTGGTGGTATTTCTGGTGAGCATAATTCCTTTGTTTTATATGTGGCCTCAATATCCAGAACACCTTATTTTTGCTTAGTTTGTTCGTGTGATCACTAGAGAGGCCTCAGGCTTACATTTCAGGAACACCACATTTTCAATTGGAGTGCCACCATGGGCTGTCCTCACTGACTTATCTACGGCAGCGAGCTAACATGTGGTATTCATCACCAACTTATCTACATCGGTGAACTATGTCCAGGGCCTCTCTTTCTGCTGACTTATGTACCTCCAGCAGCAGTCTATTTCATTATGTTATTATTATGTTCCGTTCAGAAAACACACACTTATATATTGAATGGAATCATGCACACAGCTACCACTAAGTCTTATTTTTAGCTACCTTAAAAATGACAATTGCACTGTCTAAACCTCTCCCCATATTATCAGAACTGTAATGGTAGATGCACAAATACAAGAGAAAAATAAAACACACTATCCGTCTGCTTTCAGATATTTTTGTGTATTATAAAAATTGCATTTCAACATGATCTTACTCTTTCTACAGAAATAAATGGAAATTGCACAGTAACAACATTATCTGTAACAAAATGAGAAGAGAGCGGCGAGAACATATTCAATTTGCAACATTAAACATGTTGATAAAAAATTGGAATTCCCTCTTTTACTCTGACTGAATAGTTTCGCACACATACGCACTGTCCCCGCACTCTGCAATATAATTACCAAGCCTGTCCAGCATGTGAAATTCTTCGGCTGGTCGCCTTCTGGAAGTCCCTCTTAGATCACCCCAGCAAGGACGAGCATCTGCCGTCACTCAAACTGGGGCTTATTGACTGGAATTCCCAGTCTCTGCAGCAGTGCACTGAGAACTGCTTTTTCAATCAGGAAACTCCCCAGCCACCAGCCAGGTATTTTTCCCAGCTGTGTAAAATGTCTTCTCTTCTCTTCTTCCCCAGGGTTCATTAGAAAAGCTCTGTTACAGCCTACCAAATGAGTTCAACCAATGACATTAAATCATGTCCTACCCTCCTTCTCTTGAACAATGGCTTGGCTTATACAGTTGCAACTGTAACCAAACTGATTTCCTGCTTATTCGAGTCTTTGTTTCCTGCAAATACTGTGGACAGAGCACAGATAGAAGCAAAGAAAAAAAAATCTGAATGCGCGTTTAAAATGACTTTCAGAGCCTGTCATTTTCCATCTCATTTTGCACTGGAGAACACATTATATTATAAATGAGTTAAAATCGTTAGTATTGTTAATGAGGTTAGTTCATTAATCCTCAAATGTGTATCCTGCAACAGAGGAATTTCAGGTGAGAAAAATATATGCTTTTAACTGTGAAAAAAAATTATTTGCATTTTATATGTAGAAATCGTTTTTGACTGAATAGCCTGTTTTCATTTACATGTCCATGTCACACTGGCAACACATGCCTTGCTGTACCGCATTATAGCAATGCACCAACCCATGCAGTGGTGCTGCATGAAAAAAATGCTAAATACTCTTACATATTCCAACACATGACTTGCTGTATCGCATTATAGCAATGCACCAAACCCATGCAATGGTGCTGCATGAAAGAAATTGCTAAATAATCTTACAATGGCCAGGAACACAGACAGCCATGCTTTCATGTGTGCATTCCACATAGAGCCCCCATGTTGCAATAAAACACATGCACCAACCATGTGGTTCACACATAACTGGTCTCACATGCATGACCATGATGTCCCTGCACACACACATCCATACATGCCCTATGTCACACATACAGGCAAGCATCAGGCTAGCAGCACACTGCAACATGCCCTGTCTCCCACAGCAATGCTTGGCCACTAACCGGTCAACTCCGGACGGGTCTGCCTTCGAAGGATCTGGGCGTGGAGCCTGGGCCTATGCGTTCCAGGACCCTCATCTGGATGTTACTCATGCGTGCCTGGCCCCCCTCCGCGAGGCGCCGGGCCTTGTGGAGGGTCCTGGACCTGAAGTCTTCCCAACACTTCTTGATGTGCTTGATGTTGTGGGTTGCCACCCCCTCCACGTTGATGGCAACCACTACTTCATCCCAGATCCTCTCCCGTCCTTCCTTGTTGGCACTTGATGTTCCGAAGAGGGCATCATAATGCCCCAGGTCACGCTCCACCATGACACCAACCTCGGTGGCAGTGAAGCTGGTGGCCCTCTGCCTCTCTGGCTGGGGGTTGCCAGTGGTGCCAGATGGAGATGTGCCCGACATGGCAACCCCAGAGGCAGGAGTGGGTGGGCAACTGGGTCCTGGGGCTGGGCTGTGGAGCGATGGTATCCCAGTCGGGAGTCTTCTGTTCCAGCAGGAGTGGAAACAGCAACTGGACCCCTGCAGAGGGCTGATGTGCAGGCACCAAATAGCAGGGCACGTGGGCAACAGACAGTCAGGCAGCAGCAGATGGCAGGTGGAAGCATGCTCAGGGCTCTGGGGGGCAGGAAAATGGCCTTCAGGGCAGGAGCGTGGTCTTACATGTGTGTATGCGTGGCCAGCTTGATACGGAGTGATTTGGCATGTGAAAAATGTGCACGTCAGCGTGTGATTCGAGGAAAGGCCCGTAGCGCGTAAGCGGGTCAGCACACGTACGCAATTTCATTGGACCAAAGGCCCTTAGCGCGTAAGCGCGTCTGTGACGTATCCCGCACGGGCGTTGCCCTTTCGCGTGTAAAACTTCACGCGAACCCCAGGAATACACGTACCCCACTCGCACAGGCCTTTTCGCGTGTCAAACTTCCAGCGCACCCCCGAAATACACGTACCCGGATCCAATCACATGTGTGACTTCTCGCGAACCCCCGTAATACACGTATCCTGCTGAAATCGCGTGTGAAACTTCCTGCGAACCCCAGGAATACACGTACCCCACTCGCACAGGCCCTTTCGCGTGTGAAACTTCCCGCGCACCCCTGAAATACACGTACCCAGATCCAATCACGTGTGTGACTTCCCGCGAACCCCCGTAATACACGTACCCTGCTGAAATCGCGTGTGAAACTTCCTGCGAACCCCAGGAATACACGTACCCCACTCGCACAGACCCTTTCGCGTGTGAAACTTCCCGCGCACCCCAGTTATACACGTACCCTGCTAAAATCGCGTGTGAAACTTCTCGCGAACCCCAGTTATACACGTACCCCACTCGCACAGGCCCTTTCGCGTGTGAAACTTCCTGCGCACCCCTGAAATACACGCACCTAGATCCAATCGCGTGTGTGACTTCCCGCGAACCCCCATAATACACGTACCCTGCTGAAATCGAGTGTGAAACTTCCCGCAAACCCCAGGAATACACGTACCCCACTCGCACAGGCCCTTTCGCGTGTGAAACTTCCAGCGCACCCCCGAAATACACGTACCCGGATCCAATCGCATGTGTGACTTCTCGCGAACCCCCGTAATACACGTATCCTGCTGAAATCGCGTGTGAAACTTCCTGCGAACCCCAGGAATACACGTACCCCACTCGCACAGGCCCTTTCGTGTGTGAAACTTCCCGCGCACCCCCGAAATACACGTACCGGGACCCAATCGCGTGTGTGACTTCCCGTGAACCCCCGTAATACACGTACCCTGCTCCAATCGCGTGTGTGACTTCCCGCAAACCCCGTAATACACGTACCCCACTCGCACAGGCCCTTTCGCGTGTGAAACTTCCTGCGTACCCCCAAAATACACGTACCCGGATCCAATCGCGTGTGTGACTTCCCGCGAACCCCCGTAATACACGTACCCCACTCGCACAGGCCATTTCGCGTGTGAAACTTCCCACAAACCCCATAATACACGTACCCTGCTCCAATCGCGTGTGAAACTTCACGCGAACCCCAGTAATACACGTTCCCCACTTGGCTTTGCTGTTTGGCAGCCCTGTAAACTGGACCAGGGTTAGCGCAGCCCTTTGCGCTGGATTGGGGATTTTGATGGCTTTTCCTTGCACGAGGGCGTTCTTGGGAGCGTAACTGGCGCTGCTGCAGTGTCGCTGTGCCACTCTGCGCCACGGCTGGTTTTGGAGGCTATCATCCATGAATACGCTGTGTGCGGAAATCGATTTTAGAGCACCCGGCTGGTGCAGACATTCGCACGCACACACTGTGCGCCAGCCGCGTGCGCCACTTTTGTGCGAAATTCTATGAATTACCCTGTATTTTGAAATGATATGGCTTTATCTTTTTAAGGAGGGGTGAGCAATAAGGGTTGTTATATGAGAAAAGTAAATCAGAAGGGGAAGGAGGGGTGAAATTAAAAAGTAATCCAATTAACCATAACTGAGTTTTGTGCAGCACGACTTCTTCCATTCGGACTGCCTTTCGAAAGCGATGGATGAAAGGCTTTGAGTTAAACGTAACCACTATCAATGCTCTACGCAGCCTCCCATGGCATGATTGCTTAGTGTTTCTGCTGCATTACAGAAGGGGACCAGCCAGTAGCCAATCAGTCTTGGTCCTGCCACCAATGTGTGGTATGTGAGATGGCCCAGAGCCATGAGAGTGGTTTCGATTAATTTGAAAGCATCCATGCATCACTTTTAAGTTTTTGGTGAAATCAGGCTTTCACAAACAAAAAAGCCCTGGCCAGTGGGTCACTCATAGGCACATGCCTGTGATGTCACGCCCCGTGATGTTACTTCTCATGACATCACCTGAATCATTGTGTCATAAGGTGCAGCCTGCTGACACAGTTAAAAGATGGCACGACACCCACATGCAGATCATGCCCTGTGTGCATGTGTGTGTTTGTGAGTGTCATGCCACTCCTGCTTACTGTTTGTACAGCACTCTTATCTGTGCGTTCCACTCCTGCTCAACACGTTTTCTTACTCATTTCACTCATGGCATGAGGCTCCGAGTTTACTGCCTCCTATTTAGCAGCGAATTTAGTGCTTTCCATCACTCCAAAAGTGCACATGTTGAGTGGTCGAGAAAGTAAATGTGTCATATTTGAAATCTATATGAATTTTCAAAAAACTAAAAGGAGAAAATATGTTGGTTTTCTTAAAAAATGTGTAACAATTATAATGTGATTGAGCCCTTGAGATGTAAAGAATATGCAAACATATGTAATTTGGCTTACAGTTAATTCTCACTCTACCATGAATGGTGTGAGCTATCCAATAGCAGTACATGGAGCACTTGCTTATGTGTCCTGTCACTGGCATTACCATGTGTGTTTGTAGTCAATAAGCAATTGAACACTAGTAGCTCTAATACTGTGATTCGAGTGCCTTTTGGAAATATTTGGTTTCAAGGCAATTGCACTTCTCATAGTATCAAGTCTGTTCGTACCTAATATACTTCCATTTCAGATTGTTCAGTTTGAATTTTGGTTCTAGCCCATGTGGCAAACTATAGCAGCACCCCTGTGGCTAACACAATGCTGCGGGCAAGGAGAAAAGAGAAGGGGTGTGGAGAAGAAATGTGTGGTTGACATGGAAACAGGCAACGCGTGTGGAATACACTGGCCAAATTACTTAAATGAGCCAAACGTGTGGGCCACACTATTGAGAATAAAAGCAGCAAAACCTTGCTCTCCCAACCATGGCTCGGCACACAGTGAGGGCATGGAAGGACGTTCATAAACATATCAGATGGGAGAATAGACTTACCTTGCCTCAACCATTATGGTATAATGGGGGGGAGGGGTGGGCTATGCGAAGTTACAAAAAAGAGGCAGGTTTGCGAGATGGGCCTGCTGTAATGTGCTTACTCTGGAAGATATGAGGGGGGAAGGGGCTCTGATCTCCGCTGATCTTCAACACAAGTTTGGCTTGCCTGATGCCGAACTGTACCATATGTATACAACTTAGACATGCCTTAGGTGCACAAATTAGGGATTTTCAGCAGATCCCATTCTGCTCCCCACTTGAAACAAATGTTCTTCCGGAAGGTATGGCCTCCAAGGTTACCTCTACACTGCACCAGACCATAACTTCCTTTGCTACCCTGGAATTGTCTAACTTAGGGCCAGATTGGAAGCTGGCACAGGCTCTATTGATCCAGAAGACTGGGACGAGGCATAAATGTTCCCACGTGAAGTGGCAATCTCATCCAGATTTTGGCATGTCCAATTTAAAAAATCCTGCACAGGGTGTACTACCCACGGACATTGCTTCTTAGATGGGGGCAGACTGGGCCTCATTATGAGTTTGCTGGTACACTAACAATGGTACCGGTAAGCTTGCAGGTACGGTTGTTACTGGACCGGCAAACTACGAGGTCTGCTCGCACGTGCCTTCCCGCCCGCCAGGTCTGACCTGGCGGGCAGACCGGCACCCGTGAGAAGACCATGTCGGATGCACCAACACCATTCGTGAATGGTGCCGGTGCATCCGGCCTCCCCATTCCCAATGGGACTCAAATGGGAATGGGAGTCATGTTTTCTGGCGCCCAGGAATGGGCAATTACTTGCTGCGGGGCCAGTAATTTCCCATTCCCGGGTGCCGGAAAAAATATGATACCGGCACGGCTACCGCCAGTCTCATAATGAGGCCCATTGTCTTAGATGTAAACACACTGAAGGAATCTTATTTCACATAAATTGGGATTTCCTGCAGATACATCGCTTCTGGAGGTTGACCCTCTATAGATTGCCGGTGGCTATGGGGGTGGCTATATCTTTCAAGCCAAAGTTATTGTTATTGTGGATTTAGAGGGAAACTGCTTACACCCGCTGTGAAAAACTGTTTTCGTCCACTTCTGTTATTTTGATAAAACACAATATTGCCATGATGTGGAGAGGATGTGACAATCCCAAATACAGGAAGTGGGTCTCAGACATGGATATGTGCATGTCACTCAAAAAAAGAATTCACAGCGCACTGGATTGCCCTGGTAAATCACAGAAAATGTGGAACAAATGGAAGCGGGCAGGTCTAAGCATGCAGTCCACGACCTCAGATGTCTAGAATGAATTCATATTGGAGGTACATATCATGTCTGTTTCTCTAATGGCTCCTTGATGAATAATGCTAATTTTTGTTATGTGTTTGTAAAATCAATACATTGGGCCTCGTTACCGTTTGCCGGTTTGGGAACTACGGTTCTGGTAAGCTTGTCTCTACCATAGTTCCCGGACCGGCAAACTACGAGTTATGCTCGTGGGTGCTATTATGGCCACCAGGTCTGACCTGGCGGCCGTACCGGCACCTGCGAGCAGAGCATTTCAGATGCACCGGCATCATTCTGAATGGTGCCAGTGCATCCAACCTCCCCATTCCCATTGAGCCCTATGAGGGGCACATCAAAGAGGGTCACCCCTATACTATTTTTTGATTATAGGTTTGTGTACTGTCCCAAACACAAAGACATCCTGACGCTGAGATACGGCTTCCTCTCCCAACCCATCCTCTTATAAAATGTATCAAGGCTTTCGGTTTTAGGGAGAGGAAAAGAAAAAGGACAACGATTTGGAGCCCACTGGAGTGACAGGTTTTGTAGCCATTTTATCCTCAAACACTAATTCTGAGCTTGTGATTATGAGTGTACATAGTTAATGAATACAAGTACATTAATGTTCAGGTGAGTGTTGCAAAAAATTGTGCATTATGTGCATGGTGATTGAACTATACCATTATTTTATCTCAAACTAGTTTGTGAAGTGGAAACATGTGGTAGTTCCTATGTTCTTAAAATGTTCTTTGGTGATATGCAAGGATGTCCGGCACCTTCATTGGCGCTATTTCTCTTCTTTACAATAGGAGATACTTTCGCATCGATCTGATATTCACACCAAAGCTCAGCGCACGGTGAAAACCAAACTGAAGCTGCCAACAGCACACCACTTTCTCACTTTCCTATTCCCTTTTCACCCGACTAAACCACCCCGTCTAAGGGGCTGATTCATGGAATTATTTGCGCCGAAAAACGGGGATTTGTGCGCAATTCTGCCTGCAAATCCCCATTTGTTAAACAGGGATTTGCGGGCAGAATGGCGCACAAATCCTTGTTTTTCGGTGCAAATAATTCCATGAATCAGCCCCTAAATGTTTTCAGATCCGCCTTAGCGTCTGGGGACTAATTCCGATTGGTCTGCGTTACAAATATCTTTAAGATTTAACATTTAACATCTACATGATTTTCTAGGTTTTGATAATGTGCTTTGCTCCGCAAAGACAAGTGTAACATATTACAAAAATGTCTATTGCAAGTGATCATTAAAAATAAACACAGTTGGGCCTCATTATGAGTTTGTTGGTAATTTGGTGGTAAATCTGCCAAATTACTGCCAAACTCGATTACTGTTACCATCACTTAGTCCCGTGGAGTTATCATAGGATTAATAGTGGTGGTAGGGCGGTTTAATTCCCAATTTTTGGAGTCCTTAAAACTCAATGGGGATTTTTAGCCAATTTAACGCTGGTGGAATAACCGGTAAATACATGCATTTTTTGAGGAAAGTGGAGGATTTATCTCCTGTAAAAAGCTGGAGGTGAAACTGTCACTTTTCCTCAAAAAATGAGCGGATTTGGTGAAAGGTGCAGTCAGCCACTTTTTTCCTGCATCCCCAAACTTGTAATGAGGCTCATATTTTTAAAGCTAAATTGTTTAGAATATTAGTACAAATACATAATGTCCTTTTAGAAATAGCTCATTTTGCCAAGAGCACACACTATTTTTTCTCTCAAGATGTCCTGTGCTTTTTTTCTCCGGATGCAACCGCTGAGGCCTTTAGCAAATGAGAAGCAAGCGATAAATTTGGGGAGCAAGGTCGATGGAGACAACAGGGTTTACAGAAACCATCACCTCCCACAAATAGATCACTGATAAGAACTGCCACTTCAGATTCCTGCTCTGAGTGGCTCACTGCCACACATCTCGCTGATTAACGGGGGAAGAATCGTACAACTGCACTTTTTAAATTCAGTTGATTTTAATAGCATGAATTGCAGTTGGGCAAATATTTTCTAGATTCTGATGACCTTGATTACCATTTCATGTGATTGATGGCAAAATCACGAAATTAACAAATAAGAGTACATTGTATGTGCAATCCGGCCTGACGCACTACTGAAGTGCAGTTCTACATTTGTGTTGTCTGCAACATTTACATTGTAGTCCTACCTTTATGTCTGCGCCCTGTCCCAGTTTTCGGTTCGTAAAATCCAGTCTCCCTACATATGCAGCCCCCGCTCCCTCTCTTAGCCATTTCTTTTCCACAGTTAGGAAGGCACCTTACTTCCATCCTAAGCTACAAATGATTGCAAAACAGAGCAGGGCTTTCTGGACAGCTACCGCCCATCCCCACTCGACCTCTCCTATCCTCACATCCCAGGATGCCTTCAGGGAAAGGGGTAGAGGTGAGCTCAGTGAGGCTCTCCCAGTAAAGCACAGGCAGGGGGATAGGAAAAGATAAAGAGAGTGACTGGGACAGAGAGAGTAACAGAGACAGAGCGTGAGAGCATACTATATCATGATATCATATAATAGGGGCCGATGCGATACAAAGATTCCTCGCCATTATTCTGAAACGCCAATCCCTACGTCTGCAAATGGATCTGCACATGGAACTTCTACATTTCAGGATTTAGGGGGCCTCACTTGTTTGGAGGGTTTGTAGCATGCATGGGATTTATGCTCTGTCATCAAGCGGGAAATGTATAGGCAAGCGCTGAGTAGACCGTCTGTTTCATTTTGCCCAGGGGTAAATGGTACTACAATACTGTTCCTGAAATGTTTCTCAATGTGGCATGTGGCCTTCACACTATTGGACCTTCCTCACCCCAGTTATAGCCAGCATTTGTAAATGAATGTTGATGGATTCTTCAACTGAGCATGGCTAGTAGACTGGCTCTGGTTCTTGGTATCTTACAATATATTCATCTTGTCGCAAACAATTTTATTGAGTAGTACATGCCGTCCTACAGATGAATTCATATATCATGTACTGATTTGTACCTATATTCCAAAGTGGATCAGGTCTACCCAATGGCTCTAGTGTCAATAGATTGTTAGGGGTTACACCATTCTGTTGGACATTGATTATGCCCAGGGTAATTGGTGCACGAGGCTATGCTTTCACATTATGAATGATGCCTTTTTGAATAGTACAGAGATATAAAGCATGTAAAGGGCTACATTACAAGCTAAGTAAGCTGCAGGCTTTCTGACTCAGCTACTCCTTTAAAATGTTAGCATTATTTAACCAGCCAGAAGAGGTGACAGCTCAGGTACTAATAGTCACACGGTAACACCGACTTTCAGCTTGCATGTTATTTCTAATGGGTGACACAATTCATGCCTGTCAATGTAAAATCGACAAATGCCCAAACTAATGGCTTTGCCAATGTTTGTTTTGGTTTGGGGGTAGAGAAATAACTATTCTCCAGAGATATTTTGTAGCATCCATAGTTAATGTCGATTATTAGAGAATTCACTGGGTAACCGGATCTCTGAGAGCTGCGTGCCATGGAAAGTTGCTTTATTTTTCCAAACATTATATTTATGGGCACAACCAGCCAGAGGGGTAGGCAGACGATGTTTGAGATGAATGCGTGACTATCAGTTTTCAGAAACACACTCTTTGGTCATTCCAACCTTTCCACCCTCAGTTCTTCATCTAGAGCTGCAAGCACAGAGACTCCTGGGAGTCCTGTGTTCAGTGCAGAGGGATGGAGGATCTCAGCCATTTGGTTGTTTCACTCATCTTCGATCATTTTACTCTCCAAGGCAGGCTGCTCACTGTGACTTATTTGTACCCCATGCCTCATGTAGGATGAAATAGGCTGACTCTTCCTTTTGCTAATTGTTTTATACCTTGGGATCTTAGATATGCATCATCGGGCTTGGTACTGCACCTTTTGTCAATTATGCTAATTTACTTATTGGATGCAATAAAGACTACCACACCCTTTCACAGTCACTTTATATTTTCAATACCAGCAAGAAACAGTAAACTCTAGTATGTCCCTTGTTGAGCATGAATACAAAAAAACAATAAAACATTCATCATAAGGCACATTTTACATTAGCAGTTCATTTCACACATACAGGTTTTTCGTTTTAACCTTAGAGCCCCTTCCCTGTATTTATGTGTAATCAAAACAATATAAAAGCATTTGGGTATCACTTTTATGTTAATCACCTTTTCTCACTTATCATTGGAATGTGTGTCAAATTATGAACCTTGTTGGTGCTAAATTGACAAACCCCCATTCAAGATTTTGAATTCAGCCTACTTCATTAATCTTTTGGTACCAAAAAGATTAAGGAAGTGTTGCCTTTCATGTCCAATCTGATACCCCAGCAATTACGCTACAAAAGGGGTCCTCATGTTTATTTCTCTCTCTGATACTCACCATCCAAATTAATCTTGTCTCTCAGTCTTTTAGAATGGCCGTCTCGCCCTTGGCTCTCAATCTCTTTTCATGCAACCAATTACACCTCAGCCTGTTTTTTGGCAGAACACTGCTCCGGAGTTGAACCACAATCTTCAATGAACTCCCAGCTCATTTATCAACAGCCCCCTCCAGCAAACCCGATCAGAAGTCCAGGAGTCCAACCAGCCCTTTTTTATCTCCCTCTATTTTAAACCCTTTATTCATATCCATTTCCTCAACATGTTTCTGTGTATTTACTTTAATATTTCCCAGTCTTTTTCATGATGTCACCTCTGACCATGTCATGTGCCAGAACTTTCCAGCACCCATCTCGCCCCCTTTGCGACCACTTAGCACAAACTACTATTAATGTAGTGCTTTTTACTTCCACCCTTCTCCTTCCTTTCCTCCTGTTTTGCACAAGCAATACGTGTTTATTTTCAAGGACTATCTCTCTTCTGTTACACTGCTCTGCACACTATGAATCTTTCCTTCTTGTTCAACTTTTAATTTTACTTTATTTTCTGAACCTGACCATGTTCGTGTACCTGTGGCTACCAGCATTTTCATGACCTAAGCAAATTTAACCCCCTCTGTTTACCCCCAAATTCGAAGTGTTAGCATCAAATGTTAAACTATACACTGATAATACTGCACAAATTCCTGTGGTGGCACACACAATCTAAAGATCACACAGCACAAGGGTGACACTTTTATCTACAGCATTCTGACAGCCCAGCACACTTGGGGAAGGCTAAAAAATAAAAACAGATCAACAATGTGAAATATAAACCAGACCCTTACTTTGTGATGAAAGTTATAATTCTATTTTAAAGCATAATGATTTTCTTTTCATGACAGTAAGGAAAATAATAATTATAATAAGCATATTCACAAGGTAAAGAACTACAATGTAACATTTATTTAGGTTTTGGGTCAATAGTCAATGCTTGTGGAAACCGTGTTGTATGTGTTTATCGTACAGTTTGTAGGTTTCAAAAAGAAAATATTTCTATGTGTTCTTACATCATAAGTACTGAACAGTGTGTGTGGAAATATTAGGGTAATTTTGTGTTTGGAAGTATTTCTGCAGTATTTGTGCACAAATACCACCAACATCAGTTACTGCTACTGCCAATCGGTCCAGTGGAATTATCACTAGATTACAAGTGGAGGCATGGTGTTATTAATCCCCATTTTGGAAATCCACAGAACTCCATTGGAAATTTGGTGGAGTTACAGTGGGCAATAATTCTGCCAGCAATAAATCTGTCATTATATTATGGTAAAGTGCAGGATTTACATCCAGATACCTGCTAGAGGAAAATCTTCCACTTTACCCCCAAAAGTGGATTTCAGGAGTGTGGTAAAAGTGGTGGTACTTTCATTACTGTTAAAAAAGTCACAGTGATTACCACCAAACATTTACCACACTGCTGAACCTGTAAAGACCCACATTGTATTACACATGTTTCCACTAGATGTGCTAGACGTGTATTAGGTGCAAGAATACCTGAGAAGCCATGAGAAGTTATCCCATAGCACCACATTAGTCTTCAATGTTTACTCTAACAAAGGAAATCAGAGACTTGTTTTTCTACATTTTGTATGAAAGAAGGTATTTATTTTTAACTTATTGTTATTGTTTTATTTTATATATTTGTGTTTGTATCTTCCAAGACTAGGTGCACATGTCTGCTTTCTGTGGTTGTGACTGATTTCGGCCTAGTGTAATGGTAAAAGTGTGGGGCTTTGCTTATTTGAAAGAGAGGTGTTTCATGTTAACTTGTTCTAATCAGTCTCCCCAAAAAAGTATATTTATTTTTTCAATAAGTTCTGGTTGATGAGTCTAGTCCTTAATGTAGTTTTGAAGGCTGAGATCTATTTAAGCGTTTTGTGATTTTCAATGGCTCTGGTGTGGTCCTGGCCAACTTCGGCCCTTAGTAAATTACAAATGTCATAGCCAATATTATTGAAACACTTAAGCTGAAAACAACCAAAGGCTTCAAAACTATATGAAATACCATGCTCTTTAATGAGAAATTCTTGAAACTTCCACATTTTGGCACTAACACATCTTGTCAGCTGGTTCGACAAAACACGCCCTTCCATGTTTAGAGGTGTGGTTTCATATAAACTGTAGAGTGGAAAGCCTCCACTTTAAATGGACACAAATGAGCACATCCCAAGCCCTTCATGCAACCACACAATACTTATTTAGAGCACCAAAAACCTGTCAGCCTAGATATTGCTGCTCATGTTAAAGCAAAATTTTACTACAAGATAAACATTTGTTGTAGTTTATTTCATGCTGATTTAACATGCATCAATGCCACCACAAACATTCCCTTTGCCAATCTCCCATTAAACTGCTTGTGTGTCACATAACTAATGTGTCTCTATTTGTTACTTCTGTTACTATCTTTACTTCCATGTCATTATCACCCTCTTATCTGTTCCTTACTACAACCAGACTATGGTTTGTACACACCCTGGTGCGGACACAATACGCTAATACCCAGACAAGGCTAGGCACCATAAGACTATTATGGTGGTGATGGGGGCATCATATATATCTATATCCTAGCTTGTACTGCCAAGCACCTTTTCACAGAATGTCATCATCCTAGCTGCTTTGGGCCACAAGAGAGAAGGTTGCGTCACATCCTGAGAGCTTATCACCCATAGACAAATGGCTTAGTCGAGAGGTTTAACAGAACCCTCAAAAGCATGATTGGAGATTTTGATGAGACCCAGAGGAGAAGGTGGGATCTCTGTTTACCATGCTTACTCTGCCTACAGAGAGGTCCCTCAGCAAGGGGTTGGTTATAGTCCCATTGAGCTTCTCTTTGGTCATACTGTCAGGGGACCACTAGCTATAGGCAAGGAAGGACGGGAGCTTCCCAATCCTCCTGTCACTACCAATGTGGTGCGCTATGTTCTAGGTTTGTGAAAGAGGATTGCCTTACTGGTGGCTCAGGCCAGTGGCAAGTTGAAGGCTTGTCAGGATTTGGTCAAACATTGGTATGACCAGAAAGCTTCACTTGTGCATTTTCCTCCAGACCGGGAAGTCCTGAATATGAATCCCATCAGGCCTAGGGCTCTACAGGATAAATGCTGAGGCCCTTACAAAGTTGTAGAGCAACTTGGTGAGGTAAACTATTTCCCTATGAAGACTGGTCAAGCCCCTAAAGTGTTCCATATGAATAGGCTGAAGGCATTCATCCCTAGGACTGAAATGGCAGCTCAGCTCTTGGCATCACACACAGAGCAAGAGGAATCTGAACCCCTCTCTGATCTGTTCCAAGGCAGTCCTTTCGATGGCCCTGTTGAGGGTGTCCAATTGGCTCCTCCGCTGTCCCCTCAGCAACAAGGTGAGGTGAGAACTTTGCAGAGGCAATTCACCCCCTTGTTCTCACTTACCCAGGCTTGACACCTTGGTGCAAACATGAAATTAACACTGGAGATAGTGTGCCTTCAAAGTTAGGAGCTATAGCATGTCAGATAAAGCAAAGACCCACATCATGTCTGAGATCAATACGATGTTGGATCTAACAGTGATTGAACACTCCAGTAGTCCATGGTCCAAACCTCTGGTTCTGGTGCCAAAGGCAGGTACCCCACCCCTGAGTTGAGGTTCTGTGCAGGGCTCTCAATGTTGTCACCAAGACAGATGCTCACCCCTCTACCAAGAACAGATGAAATGGTAGACAAATGATGTGCATTCAAGTATCCCAGCACTTTTGTTGTCACTGAAGGGTATTGGCATATTTCCCTGACAGAAGATGCCAAGGACAAGACTGCATTCTTAACACCAGAGGGGCTTTACCAGTTCAGGGTAATGCCATGTGGATTAACGAATGCACCTGCCACTTTCAAAAGGTTGGTCAACCATGTTCTGAATGGTTGTATTCTGCATTACATATCTGGATGATATAGCAGTCTTCATCCCCACTTTGGGAGAACATGTGAGTTAACTAGGGATAGTGTAGCATGCCCTTCAGAAGGGCCACCAGACCATGAAGGCCACCAAGTGCCAAATTAGTCAGGGCTCAGTGGTCTACCATGGGCATGAGGTTGGTGGAGGTAGGATTCAGCCTCTTCCCAGTAAGGTACAAGCAGTATATGACTGGTCTACACCCACAACCCAAACACAAGTGAGAGCTTTCCTGAGCCCCACCGGGTATTACAGGAACCTCATAGCAGACTATGGCACCATAGCTGCCCCCTGACTGCCCTCACTACTCCTAAGAAACCCAAGAAGATCACTTGGTCTTAGGAATGTGAGAAGGCCTTCCAAGGCTCAAAAGACTCCCTGTGCAAGGCCCCTGTTCTCAGGGCACCTGACTATCAGACAACATTTATTGTGCAGATGAGTGCCTCTGGCACTGGGAAAGGTGCAGTTATATCATAGCTAGATGAAAAATGCATGGAATACCCCAATGGATTAATCTGTCTCCAGCTTAAGGACAGAGAACTCAGGTGGTCCACTATGGAAAAATAGTGTTTTTACATTGTGTGGGCCCTTAGAAAGTTGAGGCCCTACCTCTATGGGACCCATTTCATGGTACAGACTGACCATAGGCCCTTAAAAGGGCTGATGAACATGAAGGGTGAGAATCCTAAGTTGCTCATGGGGTCCATTAGTCTCCACAGCTTTGACTTCACTATTGAGCACAGGCCAGGTGTCCAAAATAGCAATGCTGATGGGGTGTCCAGAATTTGTATCCAACCTGAACATGAGACTTATCCAGGGCTGGATTAGTTCCCCCTGTCGTTAGTTTGGGAGTGGCGAGTTTTAGGGAAAATGTCTATAAAGTCAACTTTCCCTCTATATCTGTAGAATCCCAAAAGTTTTGCTTTTGTTTCAGCATCCTGACCTGACTTTAGCCAGTGAAGCACAGACTTCATCTGCACTCCACTGGGATTGCTCTCATCATTATGTGGAAACTGACATGTCATTCAGGCTGTCAGTACTGAGAAACTCTGTTTCTCTTAGTCTTTTAACTATGGGGTCCTTGTGTTTTCTGGCCCTAGTCCACCACTAAGAAAGTTTTGATGACTGGACAATGTGCCTAGGAGTGGACTGATGGCAGCAGAAGCTTCTTTGTGTATTTTTATAACTGTTTACTGAGCCATACCGCACTTACTGCGCATGGCTCATGACTGTGGCTAGTATCTGCCATGGCCAGGCCACATGGTCCTTTGTCTACTCCTTTGGCCATTTTGTCCATTGGCCTTCCCCCCAGGTCTTCATGGCCCAGGACTTCCTTATTTGGACATTCAGTTCCCGCGAAAGCCGCTTCTTTCGTGGGCTACTGCAGGTCATATGTGTAGATATCCAGGAAATTGGCTGTGACAGTCTGGTCCGAATCCACACTCCTGATGCCATGATATCTGGTGTGCACAAGAGTATGAGAGGCTCAGTGGTCTTTGATTTGACCACTGCTGATGCGCATGAGTGGGGAAGATCTCATTGGTCGGCTGGGTGCAAGCACACATCAGACTTGTGGATATGAGGAAGGGTCATGAATGCAGACCCGCAGATCAGCAACAAGTCAGAATCGACCTGTAGATGGAGCCAAGTAACCAGAAAAGAAGAGCAGAACCAATGACAATCCGGAACCACGCTGAAGAAGGTTGGCACCATGGGCCCACTGTTGCCCTGGCAGAGCCCTGCTTTGTGCTCGCTCACCGATGAACTGTGAAGGTGCTTGAAACATTTGGAGTGATGGGACAAATCACTCTTAATGTGTCCTGGTTGCCCTGCAAAGGAGCTTGCTCTGAGGTTTTCCTGGGCCAGCCACCGGACTGTTCAGCTAAAACCTTGGCACCTATGTAGGAGGGTTGTTGCATTGTGTTTTGCTTAGATACTATGGGGATCCTAGCTTGCATTGCCAAGCACCCGTTCACCAAATTCCATTGTCCCAGCACTTTGGGCAACGAGAGAGAAGGTTGCATTTGATCATGAGAGTTGGATGCCCCTGCATCACCGTGAGTGTTGCTGAAGGTTGTTTTCCTGCGTTCGTTCGTTCGTTCCTTCCTTACTTGCCCTGAGATGAGCAGTATCAGTGTTTTCTTTGTTCTTCAATAGAGATGAGAGATACAGCTCCTGTTGCAAACCAGATCCGCATCTGTACCCAAAGCACCTATGCACTTTGAAGCCAGACCAAAAGTGGGTAATCAAACTTCTGATAACCACAGCCAGACCTGCCAAGTTTGGACTCAAACCCAGATAAAGTCAGGGAGTACTGCAACCACTTACCTGTGGCCCATTGTTTATCCATTGCATTTTACATACAGTGGATCCCTTGTGGTCCATTCTTTGGCTTGGGTAGCCTCCGCTTCCTAAAGTCCTCTCAAGGTTGGGAGTAGCTTTGTTAATCACAGCAGTTCCTCCCCTGACTCTTGTAACCAGTTTTCACCTTTCAGAATTCTGTCCCTAACTTTGCCAGCTCCTTTGAGAAGTACTTTGGTGTCTTTACACATGACTGAGTTCTTTCACACGCACATCGAACATTGAGCACAAGGCTCCATTCATCATAGGACTGGACTTACAAGTTAGGGTTTTCCATTTTGCAAGATTGTCTATGCTATAAAGAGGGTGTGCCCTTTTCCCTTACAGGTTTTGGTGGAGTTTAGAACATTATCGGATTTACTCCAGTGACAGTATATATTTCACATAGTGTGTTGCTTGTGTGGCATTTTATATTGCATTTCATTATTCAATTGTGTTTATTCTGGGCCTAATAAATAGTATATGTTTGTATGCTTCTGTCTAATGGTAATTATAGTGTTTCACTGTGTGTGCTCATCAAAGTCCTCTGATCACCCCCACTCCTCCTGAGACTTAGCCTTAACTGCTCTCCAAGCTACCATGTATTGGTCTGTCTATCTTCCCAGAAGTTTCCCCTGTTTCACTAACAAGGGTAGCCTCCTAAACTTCTGTTCACCAGAGCCGAGTTTATAAATCCATTCTAACACAGGTCATAGGACAAGCGAGATAATCTGTTACCTGTAAAGGGTTAAAAACTCAAAATATCCGTGTCTTCTATGAGTAGTTAACTAAGAACATCCTAAAAGTGACCGAGAGCCATGGATCAAAAAAAAGATTACAAGTAAAACATTTTAAATACCCCTGCAAAGGATTCCAATCGCCATTCCTCTGTGCTTTGATGAATCCTCTTATCCCGGCCAATGAAGCACGAGGGGCAACACAGGTTATATATAGACATTGTGATGAAACTCAGTACCACCCTAAACTCAGCGTGTTGCCAGCACAGGTAAGATTGAAAGGCTAACCTAACGAAAATACATCATACTGTCTGTTACAGTCCTCCATTTGAAAGAAGATGTATATTGAAAACATTAATTACATGTCTCACTTCATCCCCAAATATTGAAACCGTCAAAAAATTTAAATTTGGAAAAATGCTCAAAGTGCCCATTTTTTGCCCCTTAGCAGTTCACTGTCTCAGGGTGAAGGCATCTGAAATCTGGTTTCTGCTTGTTTGGATTGCAAGCCCAGCTTTTAAAATTACTTTTGCCTCCAAAATATTGAGGCAAGCATTAAAAATCAGATTTTGGGAAAGTTGCCAAAGTGCCAGCTTTAATGCCAAAGATTAGGGTTACAGTCTTGGCCCATTCATTACATCTGCTCTCTTTTCTTAACAGGCAGGTCAAGGTCTTGTGGGACAGTAGTATCCTCTGGGCCCTGCTCCCTTGTGGTCCAGTGTAGCACAGCCTTTAGCGAAATCCTAGAAAATCCCTGCAGGCTGATAAAAAAAAAATGGTGTATTTTTAAAGGTGAATTCCCACCTTTGTTTCCTTGTAAGTCAAACAACAGATGATATCATGAATTTAATTGGAACAGTGAAATAAAACATCTTGTTTGTTTAAATTTGAATTGAATCCCTTCTTGTCTGTATCTCTTGCATACATATGAAATTGCATGTTTCAATAATATATGCTTTTCCAAATGATAAAATAAATATCAGTGCTTTTCTTCATAACATGTTCTACTATCAGCATTTCCTAATTAAGCTATCAATGTTGGCTTGGACTTGAGTTTCTTTTATTCATATAAACATCAAATATGTTTGCATCTTGTAATTACATTGTTTCAAATAATTGTCTTTATTAAACATAATATTGGGCCTCATTATAGGTTTGCTGGTCCAGAAACAAGGGTGCCGGTAAGCTCACTGGCACCCTTGTTACCGGAACGGCAAACTATATGTCTCTCTGGTGTGGCCGCTGTGCCCGACAGGTCTGATCCGGCTGGGCACTGCAGCCACAGTATGCAGACCGTTCACGGAAGCACCGGCACGAATAGCAATGGTGCAAGATGCTTCCGAGTCCCCATTCCGATGCAGTCCTTTGGGACTCCATGGGAATGGGCACTTACATTTTGAAATCACCTGATTTCCTGGGCCGCCGGACTTGTAATAGACTGGTGACACCGGGAAGTCAGGCAGCAGTAAAATATTATGAGTCCGGCGGCAACCCCCGGGTAGCACCGGCAGGGTTACCGGTGGATTTTTAATGAGGCCCATTGACTGTGTTTGAATTCTGTGTGCTCTCTGCTGTTGTTTTCATAATAATGCCAGCACATTGCTATGTGCAATGTAATAACAATACTGATAAACTGCCCACGCTCTCATTGAAGTATAGCAAGGAGATTGTTTTGAAAAACAATGCAGCAAACTGGACTAGTATTTCAGATAAACATGTGCATGCAGCACAGAAAGAAAGAAATCTATTTTCTAAACGCATCAAGCTTTTAGATTTCTTGTAAACACATTAACCCCATCATGAATTATAAAAATGTTTCAATAATGTTCTGTATATTTCCAATTGTGCTTGAGATGAGAAAGTCAGAAAATGGCAAAGTCAATAGTTGGAATGCAAACATTTTTCAATGTATCTCTGTATATGTTAACCAGAATGTTTTCTGTGTGTCTACAGGCTGATGTGGCCTGGCTTGGAGCTTAGAGCTGTTCATACTAAAGTCATATAATGCAAATTGTGATAGAATGGAGCTTTAAAGACATTATGGAAAAAGTCATTTTTTTATTGAAGCGAAAAACCTACATGAGTGATCAGTCCCTTCAATGAAAAATATATGCAAATAACATGAATTGGCTTCCCAGATAGCATAAAGATAGACCTTAAGCAATACTTTATAATCAACACACTAGAGTGCATGTGCCTTCTGCTTTCAGCTAATCAAAAATCTTGCTTGAGGGTGCCAGGGTCAAGTGAAAACCATGGGACGTACTGACCCTCACAAGAGGTGATGGTGACCTTTGGTTACTAAACACTTGACTTAGCAAGATAATGTTCAAGTTCTCATCATACTTTTCAGACTAGCAACACTCTAGAAATGATTGAGAAACCACAATAATATCCCCATAGAGGATCAATGGAGGCTAGTGTCACTGCAAGGCCATGTGTGTGAGGTAGCAAGAGGGAGCCATATTTAAGGCAGTTGACCTTTCCCCGAGACAGCACTCCTCTCAATCTGGGATGATCTAAAGACAAATGCAGACCCCTACACAAGTTCTGCTCAGATACTTCTGGACCTCTCCACAGCATTTGAAACAGTCAACGTTGACATATTCATCAAGAGACTAGAAGAAATAGGAATCATCAATTTAGCCGTACTCTGGATTAAATCATTCCTAACAGACAGACTGGAAACCATCTGGATTAAACCTTTCAAATCCACTCCAAGAGACAACAACTGTGGAGTACCACAAGAATCATCCCCATCCCCACTGCTCTTCAATATGTACCTGTCTATACTAATCAAGCTCATTAAAAGACACAAATTTACATTCTACAATTATGCAGACGACACACAAATCATCTACAAAATAGAAGACACACAAGAAGAAAACACAACGATGGAAGGCTGTGTACACGAACTCTATGAATGGATGAATACAAACAGCCTCAAACTCAACCCAGGACAAACGGAAATGATGGTTGTACCCAAAAGATGGGAAAACAACCACTGCACCCCATGGCCGTCGACAACAGTTTGCAATCTTGTGCTGATGGACAACGAACTAACACTAGAACCACAAGTAAACATAAAAATCAAGAAATGCTTCTTCCTCATGCACACAGTAAAAAGGATCCTACCTTTCCACGCCTTTACCCATAGAACACTTACCATCCTCTCCCTCATTATGTCCAAAATAGACTATGCCAACAGCTTATACCTAGGAATGCCGGTATGCCTACTAAAGAAACTCAATGCATCCAAAATGTACCGGCCAGAATCCTGTTCAGACTACCACGAAGGGACCACATCACCACAGCGCTAAAAATGCTACATTGGCTGCCCATCAAATAACGAATGAGGTTCAAAACAATGTGCATAACGCACAGAGCAATGCAGGGCTAAGGAACAGAATTCCTATAAAAGAAAATAACCATCTACCTACTGGCAAGACCAATCAGATCAAGAAACGGCATTAGCCTAAAACGGAAACCATACAAAAAAAAAAAAAAATTGGTGGTCCGCTTTCATCCACCTGGCAGTAAAAACTTGGAACTGCCTCTGAAAAGCAATACGCAATACAAAGGGTCACCTAAAATTCAGAAAACGTCTTAACACTTGGCTCTTCACCATATTTTCAGAAGGGAATGACAAGGAAAAACAAAGACTTCACTGGAAACAGAGCACACATCAATGAGCATACATGGAAGGACCAAGCCAGGGAGAGAGCCCAAAAGAATCACCCTCTCAATACTTCACTCTAGTCATTACCCCAGAATCAGAAACCCCAGCTGCAGGCAAGGGAGCATTCCCAAACCAAGGGTACCCCCAGGAGGTCTTAGCTCCCTTGGTCCTCAGTTGGTGGGAATCGCGCACAAGAAACCAAGGGAGACAACCAAAACCCCCAATCCCTAGCTATCTCCAGCACAGGGGTTAGGGGAGACCCACACAACCTCATGCCCACACACCACTAGACAAAGGAAACCCAACACCATGCACAATACCAGGCGAACAAACCACTACAAAACACTAAACTCACAGCACGGACAGAGACGTCGAGCACAGAAGTCCAAAGAAACGAGGTAAGAATAATCCCTATAACCCAACCCTAAAATCTCAAGCTGTGCATACACTTCCCAAATGCAAAACAAAAAAAAAACACCTCTCTGCACAGCAATCCCCATCTACTTAACCACATTGTAATGGCAAAACAAAGCACACATAGCCCTGCACAACAGCACAACAGCTCTAAAATTCATGAGCAGCGTGTGGCTTTTCCAGTGGTGGTACAATGTCAATGCTAGAAAGTCCCAGAAGTGCCCTCTCAATGCTACGGGACTCCAGTGATCTGACAGTCCTCACAAAGTGTCTGAATTTCTGATGGCATTTGTACGTTTCAAGTAAATGCAGGCGATTACTGATCACGATCGTTGAATTATGCAATTAGCCCTGATCCGAGAATAGTGGCCAACAGCCCACTCTGAAGCTTATGTTGATTACAGCCTATCTGGCTTGAGAGCATACAATCTAATATCACCCCCCTTTCCTTTTTCTCCAAATCTCCAGTTGCGCATTGTAGGAGCCACAGCCCGATGCAGCCATTGCACCCGGCGAGACATTTGGTTCTTTTGACCAGGTGAGTCATGATGAATTATATTAACAGCACTTTAGAGTTTGACTCTGCACCCTTGATCTAATACTCACAAACTGTTTTGCTATGTCACTTACATCATACAGGTGGCCATGAATTATCTCTGCTTACCAAGGAAAGCAGGTCAGTCTATCTCCATTTTGGAGAGTTACCTATTGAGTTCCTCCAAACTCTATATAAATCTAAAGAGTGTATCCTTATAATTTGTAGGAATCCCTACCGAATTTTGTTGAAACTAAAACCCGTCCTGCGCTGAAGATGGATTTCCAATAATCCGAAACGCGTTGGCACTGATTACTCAATAGGATTGTCTTTAGAAAAAACTCTGAGCAGAGTGAATGTAAAGGCTCAAAAGCAGTGAAATACAAATTTGACAACTTTCTTGTATATGAATTACTCTATCATGTTATACTGAGATGAAGTGTACTTTACTTTTGTACTTTACCGCACACGGTTTGGTTTTGAGCATTCTTTTAGCTCAATTGAAATGCTGTCCTTTGTTTTTGAATTATAAACTGACTTGTATGAACTAAATCTGTGAATTAAATTAGTTCTTTTACACACATCTAAGGTATTGGTGTGGTGTAAATTAAATCTGTTTATCAAATCTGTTGGCGATATGATGTAATAACAATCGGGTCTGCCTCACATCTGTTTGTTCTCAGCTGGATTCATTGTTGGTTGGAGACTCACAGCTAGACAGAGCCGAATGTACCCGGTTGACTATTTGAACCTTTAATGAAGCCAATCACACCATTCTGAAGACTGGTGAAAACTGAGCCTTGTCGAACAAATATTCCCACGAGGGAGTCTTTAGTCTCTGCAAGGCAGGATTACTACTTGGGACTAGTTCCCGCGACGAGTGCAGCACAGGGTTACCGGCCGGCAACGGTCGGTGCATGTCTTGTTCTTCGGCATTTGTATGGTGCCACATGTAGCTTGAACTATGTCAAGGCATACACCGTTCCATGTCATTTCATTGCGGGATGTTCTTTTCGCAGGCTTTTTTACTCCGGTTTTATTTTACGAAACAACTCATCAAATTCTGTATTTTTTTTATTTTTGGGGGATTTCCCACCTTACCCCATCCCCTTTAATTTTGTATATATCCCCGAACACCCACACCCAACATATATATTTTTCTAACCCCCCCTCCAAAAAATGTGATTTGTTTTTTCGACAAAAAAAACGCGGTAAAAAAGCCTGTGAAATAACATCCCACAATGAAATGACATGGAACCATGTGTGCCTTGACATAGTTCAAGCTACACTTGGCACCAGCACCTCTTGGCTGGATCCCTGTGACTGAATCATTTTGCAGAACAGAACCCACTTGAGAGATTTATGGAAAAGCAAAAAATGATCCACCTTCGTAAGTTCAACTGTAGATTGTTTCATAAACGAGGGGAAGTGGCAGGAAAACTCCTATCACCCCATGATCTAAACTTGCTTCTGGGTCTCTAGAAGGTAGAGATTTTCTGAAGGTAGACATCCTCTTGACTTGCAGATATTTTGAAGCCTTTCAGTGCAAACAGGTGTACACCAAGCATAAGGTCTTCATTCTACATTGGACAGTGAGCCGACACATAAAACAACACGTAGCCGATATGGAATGGAAGAGTGTACATCACATACATGCATGCAGGTCTGCTCTGGCTAATATACCCAGCTGGATTTAAATATACACGGCCTTTCATTGGACGAGTCCTGTTTGATTAAAATGTTCTTCAAAACCCTGCATATTGTTGTGTAGCATATATTAGTTTCCTAACCTGCCTATAGCACAATTTCGCCGTAGTCACAACTCACATCACCATCTTTGAGTAGATGTGCCAAATGAATATGGGTTGTCCCATCTTACCTTTTATTCCATAGCCCTAAATCAATGCAGATATCCAAAGGAATGTGTTCCCGAGATTTGAGCAAGTCACTGAGAGCCTCAGGATACATGTCTACTGCTGAGCTCCAGATGTCAGTGAAGTTCAGGCAATGGTGACAGGACTTATTTGGCCCAATTCTAAGCATATAGCAAAGACATTACCAAGAAAACGGCGCTCGGCCAGAATCTGGAATCAGGTTCCAATCACTCTACTTTCCTCATCAAAGTTGGACAGCAGGCAGTGGACCCCGCCATCCTTCGTAGACGACACCACGTTAAATGAGGCGACTTTGGAAGTTTGCAATGATCAGTCACCCGAACAGAGCAACAGGGGAAAACCCGAGCCAGCAAACAAACTGTCCTTGAAAGAGATGATGCCTTCACGGCTCATTGCAGAGCTAATGTCCTGAGAAGGGCCGTGCTGGAGGTAATCTTTTCTGCAGGCGGGGGAATTGAGAATGTGCCGGTTAGGGCTAGTGAAAGATGAAGCGCAGGAGGCAGTGGTGCAGATGGACGGGGCTTTCTTGGGAAATGGATCTAGCAAGACCTGGCGGTGAGAAGAGTGGACAGCCACGCGCCTGCGTTGCTGGTTGGCTACACACCCACGGACAATCCTGCCAGGACTAGGGACTGCCATGCTCCCCCTGGAGCAGTGCCAGAGGGGGCGAATGAAGGCATTCCAACCTTCTGAATTCAGTGAGAGCCTTCTCAAGTGTGTGCCATCATAGTAGCTTATCGTAAGTGGCCTACGGGGAGGGATTGGACCTCGGAATCCAGTCTTTATAACGGAAATATTATGTAGACATGCACGTACACCGAAACTTTTACAACGACACACCATAATGAAAATACATGTGCGGGTGAGGTAAAGGGTTAAATATTATGGGGAAACGTTTGGGGTGGGTTTTTAGAGGTGGGGAACGGCAGTATGGGGGGCACTCCCCAACAAAAAAAAGATCTCTTATGTTTGTAGTTGCTAAATGTTCGCTATATGTGCATCCTATCTAAAATCTGTCGTTATAAAGACATGTAACCGTGGACCTCGTTATGCATTTTCACACGCACACCATCTGCACTTTTTTCAGAGAGATACCCGGCAGAGTCTCAGGGCTGCGTCTGGAAAGTGAAGTCTGTGCTCAGACAGTGGTCTTCAAACTGTGGGGCTGCCCCCCTCGGGGAGCCAAGAGAACGTCATGGGGGAAAGATGGTGGGGGCGGCGCCTTTACAAAAGGGAGTATGTAGAAAGCTTCCACTAGAAAACAGTATCTGTTGGTGCCTTAGGGAAGCCTGCCCACAATATTGTTGCCAAGAGGGGGCTCAGCATGAACACGTTTGGATGCCACTGGCTCAGGGGGTCTTGCAACCACAGATTTTAATGTTGCCTTCCCTGCCTTGAGAGCACAGAGGTATACATGGGGAACACTGAAGCCCGGTGTCTGTTTTAGTGCACAGCACCCAGTATGGTTTTATAGCACATGGAGAGATATACTGAAATGTGTTACTCTTTCCCATGGCATATTGCAGTGGTATTTCCACATACATAAGTAGCACATTCAGGGATGGAGTCGGGGTCTTTCAACCTTTGCAAATGAAAGGGGCCTTGAGCCTCAGGAGGCCCTCGGCAACTGCCACCATGTTGCCAGTCATCAGTCTTGTAACACGGCAATATATTAATTTCTCTGTTTTCGTTCTGGGTCTTTAAATGCGTGCTTTTCAGCACTGGCATCACAAGCTGTGCTTTCTCTTCCCACGGGATATGCAGAAATGTTATCACCTCTTTGCCTTCTAACACTGGTTCCTCCACATAATCCACTTGCTGACAAAGCAGGATGCGTAGCTCTTCAGTGGGCATTTAGTGTTGAAGATCCCTGCTGACCGCCCACCTCGTGATATTCGGCAGCTGTTACACGTATCTTTGTCACCATTGAAATGTATGCACCCCACGAGTGCCTCATGCTGATTTCACTCTAAGCAAGGGTATGTCCCCCAACCCTCATATTGAAATGGGCCCCCCACACATCCTCAGTCGGCCCTGAGCATATTGCATAAAATGTTACATTTTACACATGTCAGACATTGTCTTATTTATGTATGATATACCTTACATGTGTTAGAAATCTACTTAGCACATATATTTCATTACCGCAACAGCTGGTTAAGGTCACATGACATTTTACATAGAAAGTGAGAACATATTTTCCTCTCCACCGTTTGGCTTCCTGCACGAAAGGTTTTTTAATTTGGCAAGTAAATGATCCAGCCAAATGTCAAGATTTGCATGCACAAAAAAAAAATGTTGAGAAAATGGTGGTATTTTCATTGGGGTATTTCAAAGACCCCCCAAAAGATGTCCTTTTAGGATTGATTCCTATCTTTATATTGGCTGCTGCGATTTTTGAGATGTTTGGCATACACACAGCGCTTACCTCGCTGGACCTCATGCACAGCATAGGCATTTTTAAAATTAAATCAGCCATTCTCAGGATTTTTACTTTGGGAAGTCCAAAACATATGGCTACAAGTCACACTTGAATGATAGGTCCAGAATAACTATGCACATGTATGGATGATGCATGTGCATACAAACCCACACCATGACACATAACAGCATGCACAGGATAAAGGTGTGCACCAACAATATGTGCAGAATGCAAAGGAGAACAATAGGCGCCGATAACAAGCACTGATGATATGCCTTAAATAAGTACATGCACCAATTGGTGGAATTCAAGACATCCCAATGGGCACAGACAACATGCACAAATAATATGCAGAGACAACATGAAGAGACCCTTTGCATGGAATGACAGTGCAAACCGGCCCTCGCAAGCACAACCAACACACACCTCCCACACACACACCTCCCACACACACACACACACACACACACACTCTCTCTCTCTCTCTCTCTCTCTGTCTCTCTCTCTCTCTCTCACACACACAAACTAAGCAACCCGGGCACACACATTCGACATACACCCTACCCGGGCACACACATTCGACATACACTATAACCCCACCCCCACACACAGAGCCCCAGCATTCATTCAACCCCACACAAGAGTCCCTTCAACCATGGAGAGCCTACTACCCAATGTTCCAAATACATGTAAACACGTTATGCAACGATTATAAACACATAATATGAATACCCAGAGTCATCGCACAATATACACACACATTATGGCTGTAATGCAATTCAGCACAGAACATTTGTGTGTGCATACGCACATGGGTGCTTGGATTACGCGTAGATCACATACTGACAAAATAGAAACACACGTGCACTTTTGGAAAGGAAACAGCAGCCATATGTATGTAATATATGTGTAGGCACAGAAAACTTGCAATGTATGCATACATTATGTCCGGAATGCATGTAAGCACTTGTGAGATTCTTTTCATATGAACTGAATGTAGAGGAGCATGCACAATGCGCTAAACATAAGAACAGTCACATACACACAGCGACCCTTTGGAACATGTTGGGTGTCCTGACCCACGTTTGGACTATTATGCTGCAACATTTGGTGCTGTGGGCTCAGAAAATCCAAGATGGCCGAAAAAGCCCACATTTGCGCCAGAATCCAGGAAAACCGTGCAGTTTTGCGCACACCAAAATGGTCGCCTGACCTGCCACCCACCAGTGCGAGCATGATGGGTCAGAAGTGCCATGAGTGAAATGTGGTGCCAAAGGAAAAACAGCAGTGTTAGCTCAGAAAGCGCTTTGAAATCACCTTTGTTTCTCTGAAATGCAAGCTAAAAATGCCTATTTTAATCATTGCAAGATATTCAAAAATCTCAATGAACACCAGCAGACATTTGGCAGAAGGTAGACTTGTGTGCATACAAAATTTGGAAAGAGAAAGAGCCTAAAATAATGTTCATAATGAAACTGGCTGAGCTGTGGATGTCAGCAGCCTAAGTTAAATTGGACTGAAAGACACTAAAATCTAAATGTTTAAAATAAATGAGTGACCTACTGTTGAGTGTCACATAGTTTGCAACTGTTAAATGTCAGCGTTCTAGCGGCATGTGTAAAAATTGTAAGTTTGATTTGGATGAAGAAAAACTGGGAACAAAAGTGACATTTGGCTGAAGCCTGGCTTGAAGAGAGTGAATTCTGCCCGGCAACTACCCCCGACAGGAGTTGAAACTTGCTCAGCCACTCTTCCGAGGCCTGGCTGCATTCTGCTGCCCCCACCAAAAGGAGATGACACCTCCCTGATTGAATCAGGGGAGGAGCAGCTGGGGACTGCAGGAAACTGCACAATGAGCCTTCCTTGGCTCAGGCAAATGTTAAATTAGGGGGGGTCGTAAATGGCTTCCTCTTGAGAGAAACGGGGAGAGGCAGTGCCTCTGTGAGCAACTTGAGTAGGAGGAAGTGGACAAACCAGAAATTCCACCATGTGCTTTGGGAAACCACACCCCTCTGGGCCAGAGCATAATTTTGAAAAGATGGATTGTCAAAGACTTGTCAAAATTATGTAATTAATATCATTATTCTTGTGATTCTTCTGTGCACATTTAAGAGGTGTTAGGAATCTGTGGTATGTTCTTGGGGGTAGTAGTGGAAAATAAGGTATTACTCCAAATGTCTGTATGTTAAAAATCTGACACTTCATCATCTGATACCCATATTCCTTGTGCATGTTTGTGTAAATTCTGGAAAAGTTTAGAGGTTGTGTTCTTGATGAAAAGGGAAGAATTCTGTCATAAGTGGACACGACATCTTACAAAGACAGGGATCGGATGGTTTGGTGCTACAGAAAATATGTTAACTGGACATATAATATTAGAAAAATTGTACGTAGATAAATATGTATTTGGATCAAGAATAGATTTGTGTGCAAATTGACCAGGGGTGGATCCTCTGACCCATAAACTACCTCATCACAATGACACTCCATTTTCTTCCCCCAATCAAGGGAGAGAGGAAAACCTGGCCAATGATTAGTTGCGAGGGGCAGGCTTAGCTATGCCAAAACACACCCATTTTCTAAAGACATAAAAAGAGCCACTGGAAGCCAGACAGGGACATTCATTTTCCAACCTTCAACTGAATTCCTGCGCAGCACGCTGACGGAGGACTCCAGAAACCAGAACTCCAGAGATCCAGACTAACTCCAGAACAAAAACTCCAAAGAGCTGAACTCTTCAGCAGGCCTCAAAATCTTTTGCAAACTATTCAACCGCCGGGCTGTGCGGTTTGCTGCTTGCTAAGAGTCCTGTGTATCCAGAACAGAACCAGTACCCAGAAAGCAGTGCTATATCCAGATTCCATTTGATCCAGACCAGCAGAACCAGAGATCCGTGCAGTGCCGAGTGCCAGACCAGACCACTGTATCCAGAACCGCAGACCAGACCCAGAACACTGTGAGCAGAACCGGTGCCTGATTGACCCGCCGAGCAGAGAGAACCGCAGCTAAACCTATTGACCAGACCCGTGACAAGGCCATTCCGTTTAAATTTATAGTGTATCTCGCCAGAACTGTGCAGAACCAATCTCTTAGTTTAAAATAATCTAATTCAAACTATTTTAACCTATTGAGAACTGCATCATAGGAATCGTGTGTTCATTCTGTCATTTCAAAGCTGCAAGCTTGACTTTTATTTTGAGAATGTACCTTCACAAAATCGTCCGTATCTCTTGAACCGTTAGTGATAGAGCTCTAAACCGACTTGCTACTCCTTATAGTTCCTCCGTAATTGCGCTCGACGCACGTGACTAAATTGCCGCGATTTGACATTTTGCTTCATTTCAGCCACGTGTAAAAATATTTGTCTTTTGCTTCCATTACGGAATTCCGTTTTCAACCTGATAACCATCCCTGAATCATTGATAAGGCTGGCCTGAACTGATTTAAAATATCTCTCACTCACCCTGAACCTCTAGAGGGAATTAAAAGCATTTTTAGCATATTTTTCACTTCATTGCCACCACATTAAAGTATTTTGGGCCTGTGTTTAAAAATCATCCCTGGTGCTCTCAGCTTGCTGGGGGGGAATTGGAACTTTGTATTGCATTTTTGTTGGTATTCTTGAAGACTGCGTGCTCTCCTTCCATTTCCTTATATTGCATAAAGAGGGGGAGTGAATTGTCAAAAGAAAAATTGATCACATTATCTCTTGCTGAAATCATATCAAATTATTTCTGTGTTGCATTCTGTCCCACCTTAAATTTCCTTGAACCATATAAAGCATTCTCTGCTACCTTAGTCCTCTGTTCTTATTCATAAGTAACCAAGAACTGTGCTACTGTAGGATTACCTATTGCTGATTACTGCTCATATTCACATGTGTGCTATCAATTATCAATTTATTTATACAAGTGTGATATATATCTATTGTTTAATTGTTCAAATAAACCTTTTTAATTTGCAAAACAAACCTACTTCTTGGCTCAGTGGGGTCATGGGGATTCTAAGAGAGGGGCGTTATACAAGGGTTCATCATCCCGATTATAACTTGTCATAAAAATATATAATAAGGGTTTCCATCAGCATCTCAGACTAGGCATTGACTTAGCTGCAGTGTTGAATTGAAGCCGTTAACAAACACACACACACAAACATGCAAGCACAACGAAAAACAATCATTGGCAAAGACACCAGTTTTGGCGTTTGTGTAGGCTTGGAGCACACGTTTTTCAGGCACTGCCACAATGATACTGCATGTTCATAAGATGCCAACAGGAGGCACATATTACAGTACCTGGGCACATTATGGCAGTGACTGCAAATGTATTATCTAATGCCTATTCAAGAGCCAAAACTGTTGGCTTTGCTAATACTTTTTAACAGAAATTCTGTGCCTGGACCGCATTCCGGGACACGCACCGTTTGTAACGCTCACCTGATTCCCGTAGAAGCGCCGGTCTTGACTGGGCGTATACCGTATTTTCAAAGGTGATGTGTAACACACGGCTGGCTCTTTGGGCTGGACCTCTGTGCACTGTATGTCTGACTCGAAGGGTAAAATGTCTGCAGATAGAAAATATGGGATTAATGAACTGGGTTATTGAATGTCTCTCTCTTCTTCCCTTTCTCTTCTTCTGTAGAACCCCAAAGGTTAACGCTCTCACCTTAGGTAAGTGAACGCCGTGCTCTCCATCTGCCTCGGGGCAGGGTGCTGTAACCAGTTTCTTCACTGGATAAGGGGAGCAGGCCTCTTGACTTCAGAGGACTGCTGTCCGTCGTTTACTGCACGAACGGTAAATTTCGAGTAATTCTAATGTCTTTAAAAGTCTTTAGTAATGATGTCTCTTGTTTTGCAGGGTTCCGGCGATGGCGGATGACGGGCTGAAGGGAGTTGAAGATGGAGCCCGTGTGATGAATGGAAGCGCCTGGAAGCACGTAAGTAAGTGCTTGTTGCCTGCTTCACGATGCGCTCTAACTGTCTTTTTATTTTGCAGGTACAAGTTCGGAGCGGCTGCAGGGTGCCGGAATACCCACTGGGTTAGATGTGGAAAGGAGTAATGGCACGTGAGTATTAAAGTTCTCCAATGTCTTTAAACGCACCTTTGTTTTGTCTTTCAGATGCGGGATGCAGCGCCGAAGGCCTCCGGAGCGTGCAAAGAGCTGGTAAGCTTTTGTCTTTCAGATGCCGGAATGCAGTGCGAAGACCTCCGGAGCGCACGAAGAGTAGGTAAGCCTTTGGCTTTCAGATGCCGGAATGCAGCGCGAGGCGTTGGTGACAGCCGATGGACCAGGTAAGTGAAGCGCTGTCACTGAAGACCGTAATGCTAACCTGTTCTTTCTTGTCTTTATAGGTGTTGCTGAAGACTGGATTCAGGATGGTAAGCCTTTTTCCTTAGGCCCAGCATCAGATGCAGAAGACACGATGAGCGTTCTGCTGCAGAGGATGCAGAATAACGCAAAGCAAGATTCATCCATCGGGTGTGGTTTAAATATCCTCCTGTAGTGCTTAGGTGTCTCCTTCCACAGCGACGCCTAGGAAAGAAAAGAGTTCCTGCTTTCCAGAAGAGTTCCAGTGTTCTGAACCTAGGGAGTGGCTCCTGCCCCACCCAACAGGAAAAGTAGTTCCAAACAGAAGAGGATCAGAGGCTCAACTGGCAGGCAAGTAAGCAGCATGGTCTGCTGCAGGTAAGTGCACCCAAGCATTATGAGCCCGGCGCTTCCAGCGCTGGGACTGGGCATATTTATGAGCCTGGTGCCACTGGCGCCAGGACTGGGTTCGGGGCGAGGGTGTTTAAAGATTGGTGCAGAGATAAATTTAGTCTTCAAATCCTGGAAAGCTTGTTCCGCCTCGGTAGACCATTCAAAACGTTTGTTTTTCTTTAACAAGGCAGTGATGGGCTGGACTATTCGAGAAAATTCGGGGATAAACCTGCGGTAAAAGTTCAGAGGCTCAACTGGCAGGCAAGTAAGCAGCATGGTCTGCTGCAGGTAAGTCCACCCAAGCATTATGAGCCCGGCGCTTCCAGCGCTGGGACTGGGCATATTTATGAGCCTTGTGCCACTGGCGCCAGGACTGGGTCCAAAAGGTCCCAATTGGGACTGGTTGGCACTCGGAACCTGGGTTATGGATCTGCTTCCAAGGGAGTTGGGAAAACCCTGACCTTGTGGAAGCAGAGATCATGACACCGTTGTTATCAATCAAGAGGTTGAAGGCACATTTGTTTAAGACATTTATACTAACATGAGCTGGTTTACAGACACATTTTTGAAGAATGCTTAGAAATAACATTGGTAGCCCCTTAACAACACAGAGCTTACTCAAAGAGACCCCATAGGTGTGTGTTTTGGGCAGAGGGGGGGTGTGTGGTTTGTAGGAATGTATATGGGGACTAGGGTGGCAATTGGCTGCCATTGGGTGCATAAAAGCCAAACAATACCCACAGGCTCTGTGCCCCACCTCACACCCCGTCTCTCACCAATCTTCACATAGCAATGGTTTCTGATCATTGGCATCACTTACAGTGCCACCTAATAGCAACCAACGAAAACGAGGAAATAAGCGAAATAAAATTATTTCTAAAAAAGAGTTAATGTTATTACAAATATTTTGATGAAGTCCACAAATGTTGGGAATGTCAACATTCAGGTACAAATACTCAGTCCAAATGATCCGATGCAAATGAAGGTCATCTTCACATTTGACATTAACTCACATTACACCCCCATGTCACAATACTAAGCAGCTTATATGTATGCTTAAATTGCAGTCAATCTAGTCAAGTCATGGTGTACTGTAAGATAAGATTACATTCCAGGGGTGATTGCATTTGTTTGTATTAGGGATGCTGCGGTGTTGTGTGCATATTTAAAAATACTACTTGCTCTTTGGCAACCATAATAACACCATACTTAGATTGACTAAGAACCTGATATAATTTCTTAGTAATTCTTGTATAATGTCAAGCTTACGCAGTATCTACTGTATACTAGCTATGTCCTTGTTCCTTGCCACTAGCTTCCAGGACTATCATAGTGGACTCCCTTTAAATGAGTCAGCATTTATCCTACCAAACATGCCAAATACCAGCAATAATTCTGACCACGTCGGCACAAAGTACCTTGCCGTACCAGGACGAGGAGCCTACGCCTCCCTGCCTAGCACAACTAACGATAGAAACAACAAACTACATGCCAGACTGAGCAAAATACACGAGCTGCCCAGAAGACTTCTCCCCTTGACTAAATGTGAAACGAAATCCCAACATAATAGGGACTATAATGCCCCCAATCACCCTCCTCCTGCCCCATCAGCCACTATGAACTCCTATATCCTTAAATCCATTCCTCAGCCTAGTACTAAAAGCCTATCTAACCCTGCACAAACTAACGTAAAAACGGAAGCTCACTCTTACAAAGGAGCGCTCCTTAATGTAAGGTGACTAGTTGCCCATGCCCTTGATGTAGCTGACCTAATCACTGAAGCCAATTTGGACTTTGTTATAACTGAGACCTGGCTACACAACGCGGCAGGGCCGTCACTTATGCTGGCCATCCCGGATGGTTATATGATAATTAGGCAAGACCGAGAGGGTTCCCGTGGGGGTGGCATTGCCATCATATCCAAAACACATTTATCGCTAAGACCAGCCCCTACCCAAACTCTGCAATCCTGCAAAGCCCTCACTGTTAAACTCCCAATAAACAACTCCCAATCACTAACCATCCATCTAATTTACAGACCACCTGGCCCACTTGGGACGTTTGAGGAGGATCTGCACAGTTTACTTTCCAATAATGCCAAAACTACCTCACAACTGCTGGTACTAGGGGACTTTAACCTAGGATTCAACTACCAAGCAGACGTGCACTCCTTGACCATTGCAAACACTCTTAACTCATTAGGACTGTCCCAAAAAGTTAACATCCCTACTCATCTGAAGGGCAGAATATTAGATTGGGTCGCTGATTCCAACTGCACAGCTGCTATCTCGGCTATCTCTCCAGTACCCTGGACCGACCACTTATTGGTGTCCTTCAACCTCCTAACCACCTGTCCATCTACCATAGCCTCACCCACTGCACCACCCTGCCCTATCATAAACAAAAAGAATATGACAGTGGACAATATCATTCCCGCTATTCTCCCAACTTTAAATGCAATGCCGGACAACCTAGACCCTAGTGCACTAGTGCACGAATATAACAAAATCATGCTCGACAGTATGGACAAAATTGCCCCACTCAAATTACAAACAAGAAAACCAAAGGCCCATTTAAATAAATGGTTCACGCCTGAACTTAAGGCCCTACACCTTACAAAGAGAAAAAGTGAAGCAACATGGAAATTATGCCCAACCAATGAGAATAAGACCAGCTTAACGGCTATCTCTCGCCACTATAAACAGGAAGTCTGCTTGGCAAAGTGAAACTCATACAATGATCGCATTGCCAACTCTAACTTGAATATGAAGGAACTCTTCTCCATTTTGAAAGAACTTGAGTCACCCATTGCCACAGCAGACACTTGCACCAAGGATCAGACTTGGTGTGCAGACATCCAATATGCTTTAGCGAATAAAATAAACACCCTCCAAAACAAATCCAACTAAAAAAAGACTCACTAAACCTTCCCAATCACTCTCAGTCTCCACCCAATGCTCTCCTCAATGACCAAACTAACAAATTCTCCTTCACCAAAACTAATACATTAGAGGTAGAGACAATTATCCTCTCCCTTAAACCCTCTAATTGTAAAGGTGATATTTGCCCTGCACAGATAATAAAAGACGCGGCTAGAGATCTATCACCCTTCATCTCCAAACTTATTAATGCTTCATTCTCTACAGGTAACATCCCTGCTAACTTAAAACAATCTTGGGTGCTCCCGCTTCTCAAGAAACAGACATTAGACCCATCTATCCCCACTAATTACCGTCCAATTACTACGGTACCATTTCTATTGAAGCTACTGGACAAAGTGGCATACACACAAATTCAAAAACATCTTGAAGTACATAACCAACCGGGAGCTAGACAATCTGGCTTCCGTCCACTACATGGAACCGAAACAGCCCTCATTGACCTAAAGACCCAAATAGATGAGTTGAGAGATCAAGGAAAGACAGCACTCCTCCTCTTACTTGATCTCTCAGCTGCTTTTGATCTTGTGGACCACAAGGTCCTCTGTAGACATCTGGATTCTGCTGCCCACTTTTCCACACAGCTCAACCACACGGGCACCATAAACCACGATGTATGCCTCCCTCCATGCGTCTCCTGCGCATTGCACCTCACAGAGGCCCCTGCCTTGTAGTCAACTTGGGTGCATGTAGGCTATTACAGCCTCCACTCGAACCGGACATCACACACGTTCTGGTTCTGTTGAATCGGCCTCCTGGCTCCTTCACCCCTGATCAAGTATGTACCACCGCTGACCGGTTAACCTTTTCTGTAACAAGACCAAGACCACTAGTAGCTCTTGCCTTTTTCTTCCAGTTGCTGGTGCCATTGATTGACGCTACCGACATCTGTAGACCCCGGTTCCAGATGCGGTTCTTTGGACTAATTCCATCAGCAACAGTGGCCACTGGGCCACCGCCTTCACCTGACTTCCCGGAAGATCGAAGACTCTCAGAAGCCCTTACCGCTGCACCGCTTGTCGGCTCACGGTAAGCTTCTGTTCACTGGTGCTTACCCTTTGCACCTGTCCTGACACTAATTGGGCACTAATAAGTTGCACAAATCACCAATTAACTCTGGAGATCCCACCCCTCCTAAACTATCTGTAATTGAATCCCACAGATACCCCACAGACAGTGTTTCATCCCTTCAGATGGATAGAATCCTTCCTGAGTGAGAGAACTATGCAAGTTTGTTCCCCCTCGGCAGCAGCAGACCCTACACCAATCACATGTGGAGTCCCCCAGGGCTCCTGTGTCTCCCCGACTCTATACAATATATTCACCAAACCCTTTTCGATGATTTGGACCATCTAGGTATCACCTACACTAACTATGCAGATGATACACAGATTCTCCTCCCGCTTGCTGGGGATCACGGTACGGACATGGAGTTGGTGAATAGAGTGTATCTCATCATTCAGGCATGGATGGCATCTCATGGTCTATGCCTGAATGATGATAAGACAGAGCTAATCATTTTGGGCTCACAGACCAATATAAATAAATTAGGCCCTGACTATGCTGCGTTCAGTATAGACGGCAACTCCATCAAGGTCTCTAGGGAAGTTAAAACTCTTGGTTTTTACCTTGATTCTACCATGTCATTCACTAAACAGGTCAACTCCCTAGCATCAACCACAGTTTATACCTGTAAATTAATAAGAGCAGGTAAACCCTTCCTATCTAATGACAGTTGTATGATCTTGGCGAGAGCCTTAATACTCTCCCAACTCGACTACTGTAATGCCCTGTACAGTGGGGCTAACAAAGTCATTACCCAAAGGCTCCAAACCCTACAAAATAATGCCCTCAGAGCTGCACTTGGCATAAACAAAAGGGAGCATATCTCCTCCACCAGACGCCATTATTAATGGCTTTCTACTGACGACAAAATCCATCTAAAAATGATCTCCTTGACCCACAAGGCTCTCAATAATGCAGCTCCTAGCTACCTGTCAGACAAAATAAAGAGAAAAGTATCTAGCAGACCGACAAGAACAGTCAATTCCAACTGTCTGGTAGTACCGAGATTAAAACTTGCCAAAACTGGCGGTATCAGCTTCCCTGTGATAGCGGCCAAACGCTGGAATGCTCTGCCTCACAACAACTCTAACAATCTGTAGTTACCACTCTAGATCCCGCCGATTCCTTAGCCAATGGGACTGTATATATGTACTATTAGAAATTGTCCTATATTTGTATATAACTTAAACATAGACGGCATCCTGTATATTAACTGCATATGCTTTTAACCATCGGCCCACACTGTATCAGTGTAAATATGTAAAATGTACATCTATGCACCATTGTAAATATTGTAACTTTATATACTCCAGACTTTTGTAACATTGTAAGTTTTGCATATTCTTTAACTGTTGCGCCCGGTTACCTTTGGGTCTGGCGCGCATTATAAATAAATAAACAAACAAACAGGGTTACCTGTGCTGTGCACATTCTAGCTCTTTAGTGAGACAGCTTGATACTCAAAGGTGTGTGTGTGCGTGTGCGTGTGCGTGTGCGTGTGTGTGTGTGTGTGTGTGTGCGCGCCTTTGATCTGCTGTGCCTAGCAGAGTAGTGGTTAAGGGAAGTGTGCACGGTTGTGTTGACATGTCTCTGCTGGCTTGGTGTGGTGTTCAGGGAACTTTAGTGTGTAACACGTGGGTCGTCAGTAGGTGTATGCTCTATAGTGCTAACCAGTGACGTTCCAGTGCTGGGGTTATGATTCCAGATTTATTATCGATTAGGGGCGGGGGAGACGGAATTATTTTGAGGTGTGTTTTGTTACTGTACCTTGCTCAGCAGACCACCCCACAACAACTGCACACAATCTTCGCCTTGGACGCATCACAGTTGGTCAGATTTATTTGTTTATACCCATGCAAAACATTTATCCTCAGGCCTTTTTGCCTGGTGATGGTAGGCTAAGTTACACTGTGTCAGTACCCTGTGTATTGGCACAAGGCCAGGGCCCACAATGTGTAGTCAATTTCTCAGTCCTCTCTTCTGACATCTCAAAGACACTCAAACGTTAGTGACGCTCCAGTACTGGGATTATAGTGCAATTCAGCCGGACATGCACAAGGAACTTGCAGCGGTCAAAGGCAACCCCACGCTACTGCATTACCATGCTGGCTAGTAGTGATAGAAATATCCATTTTATCCTTAAATCCTATCAAGTTTATGGGCAGTGCCAATGGCATCATGTGCTTCAAATTCCACCATTCCATGGTAACTTGATACTAGTTTCCACAAACAATCCTACGGGAGAGTTTGGCCCACCGCCACACAGTTGCTGAAGTTAGCCCTTCCTCCACCATTTGCATTGTGCCATCGGCCTCCACCCGCAGTTTCGGCTGGTCCATTCTGTAGCCGAGCAGGTGTGAGCAAGACTGCTCCTATCTCAGCCCTGCACCTAAGCCCACCCTTCAGGCCTTAGCCAATTGGACTCAGTGAGATGGGCTTAAGGGCACAGCTGACGTGACTGGTGAGCTTGCTGTATTAGCAGGGGTGCACTATCCCCACAAGTGAGAGAAGAGCATTGTGGGATGTTTAGTTATATAGGGTATCTTTAACGAGTATGGTAGAGTGCATTTCAAGACCTGTAATCTTGTGGGCCGTTTGTCAGTGGGCGTGCCAGAGTTTATTCTGGAACATATCTGGTACAAATCTGCAATGTGGGTGCCGGAATGCATTTTGTGATATTCAGTCTTAAGGGACTAATTGCTCCTGTGGATATGGTTCTGTGGTGCCCCATTACTGAATTAATGCAGTTCTCTGGAAGCACCTGTGTTGATGGAGATTCCATACTTTGGAACATAAAGTCCTGTGGAAGATCTGTGTCTGTGGTATATTCTGAGTGATGTGACTGCATGTTTGCTGCGTCAAGACAGGAAGCACCCTGTGGCATGTACTCATGTGAAGGCCTTTAACCTGCTGCAATGATCTTTCTAGAGATGCAGCCCAATGGAAGCATCTTTACTGGTTTGCACACAAAGCAATCCTGGGCATATGTTGTCATGTGAGGCACGCTAAACACCCAAGACTCCACAGAATGACGCCACTCGACCTGGAACTTAAGAAAACATAAAGTCTAGGTTGGGTCAATTTTTTTACATAGTAATTTCCAAATAATATCTGCAGTGTTAGGTATTACACATAAATGAAGATAATTTGTTTGTTACCAAGTAGTATCTTTAATGTTATCCAAGTGAATTAATTAACAAGTGATGAAACAAAAAACAATGAATCAATATATTTGCTCACATGCCTGTCACCCAATTTAAAAAGATAAGTGGAAAAATATGAGAAAGTCACACCTTTGGCATAAAAAAAAAAAAACATATCAAATATTATGAAATATCAGAGTGACAGTATAACATTCTATATTGTAAACTTGTACAGTCCTACTCTAATGAATAATTCCCAGGATTAATTATATGTCCATATGTAACCTCATATGTCCGTGCTAAACACAACATGTTTCTGTCAAGAACATCAAGTTTGAGACATTCATCAGGACGATATGCTATTAAGACAAAGCCTTAATTATGGTGTGCAGTTACAAATGTGATTGGTCAGTTTATTTGTGTAATGACCCAACACCAGTCCACACTACCCTTGATGATATGGACTGTATCTAGTTAGTATATCAGAATTCATCGTCTGTAGATCTTAAGCTGGATTTTCTCTTTATGAGGTGAATCTGTTTCTGTTTTTTTAGTTTGTTTTGCATTGATATAGCGCTACAAACCCTCAGGCATCTGAGTGCTGCTTTTTATTTCCCACGGTGTGTGGTGCTTATTTATGTACCTTGGATGGACGAATGGCTGAGTTTGGCCCTGCCGTGATTCAAACCTGCGTCAGTAGCCTCTGCACGAATGTTCTACTCGCTGTGCTATCTGACCAGCTTTAAGATTAGACACTGCAATATGACCAACCAAAAAGTGTGATGGGTTAGGCAGAGTGTTTTTTGAGACATTATCCCTGTGAGTGTGGGCCTCTTTCATACTGAGGTAGGGTGTATTTTCTGGAATAAATTCCAAATGGGTGGTCTGCCCTGTACCAGCAGAGTTTATTCTTGAACATCTCCTGTGGTAAAACCAAAAATCCACAGTCAAATTTGTCTAGTTACAACCGACAAAAACAATCAAGAGCAAGAGATTGGCAGATGGAAATGGAGAACCGTGATCTCTTGCAAGTAAATGGAAATGTCCAAGGAGACCTGGAAGGACAATCGACTTGGTCATCACATAATTCAAGCGCAACATTAGACTACGTTTTTGTTGACCGGAAAACTTTTGGCAGAATACTTACCTTAAAAATCTTACCAACAAAAAGTAGCGACCACAAAATACTAATTCTCACATGCTCAGATCCAGCAATAGAGCATAAAAGGGATGTGGTACCTAGGAATACTTGGCCTACTGGAGTCAGTGTAAATGAGGGGCGAAACAGACTGAGGTTAACAACACAAATGATTCCCATGCTAACAAATTCAATAAATAAATGGGCTACCATAACAGGAAAAGACGTGGAGTATGAATCGTGTCTTAAAATCTTTAAAGTGACCACAGAAACAAATAGAAGAACCACAAAAAGCAGGACGCATTGTTTCAATGCGGATCTAGCGGAAAAAAAACAACATCTGGCTAGAGATCTAAGAGCCTTAAAAAAACAGAATATTGCCTATGATGACATGCAAACAAAAAAGAAAGAATTGAGAAAAGGTTATCGAAACTGGGCTAAGTCCCATAGAGCTCTATTATTTCAAAAATATTCTGAATACATTTTAATGGCGATGAGAAACAAAAATGCAAAATATCTATGGACATTGCTAAATCAGAAAGGAAACCAACAAAGTGAGGAACAACTTAATCCTATAAATGAAACAACGTGGGAACAATATTTTCAAGAAAAATATAATCGAGAGCAATTTTCTCTTGCAACGACCGCCGGAGCGGCTGCTACTCCTTTCTCCCTCCTACCATCTGATGCCTTGCAGTGCACTGAGTGCACCTCCATGCTGCAGGCATGCATCCCCTGGTCCTCGGCGAGTGGCACATGTCCTGTGCAGAAAAACGAAATGAAGGTACACAATTGTAGTAATGGACCTGATGCTCAGCAACATTTGACTTTGTGCTACTTTTGGAGCCTGTTAACGCTCCGCTTTGTCACCGTTTGGGTGTGCGCTATTTCGTTTTCTTGCTTACTTGCCATTTCAAGATGGCTGTGTGCACCTGCTATGCACCGGAGTGCTACAGCTGGTGTGTGCATGGGGCCCAGGATTGGCCATGGCCCTCTACATCTTGGCCAATGAGGAGGCCGGCAGGCTTGGCCGGCCCTCCCCCAAAGGCCCGATCCTAAGGCCGTGTCTACCGCTGTCCACCGCGGTACGCCGGATTGCCGGCCCCATGTGAGTGTTTGTCTACCCCCGTGAGTATCTATGTGCCCCTCCTGCCCCTCCTGCCCCCCGTGAGTATCTGTGTGCCCCCCTCCTGCCCCCCGTGAGTATCTATGTGCCCCTCCTGCCCCCCCTGCCCCCGTGAGTATTTATGTGCCCCCCTCCTGCCCCCCGTGAGTATCTATGTGCCCCTCCTGCCCCCCCTGCCCCCGTGAGTATCTATGTGCCCCTCCTGCCCCCCCTGCCCCCTGTGAGTATCTGTGTGCCCCCCTCCTGCCCCCCGTGAGTATCTATGTGCCCCTCCTGCCCCCCTGCCCCCCGTGAGTATCTGTGTGCCCCCCTCCTGCCCCCTGTGCCCCCGTGAGTATCTGTGTGCCCCCCCTCCTGCCCCCCGTGAGTATCTATGTGCCCCTCCTGCCCCCCTGCCCCCGTGAGTATCTATGTGCCCCTCCTGCCCCCTTGCCCCCTGTGAGTATCTGTGTGCCCCCCCTCCTGCCCCCGTGAGTATCTATGTGCCCCTCCTCCCCCCCTGCCCCCTGTGAGTATCTATGTGCCCCTCCTGCCCCCCCTGCCCCCGTGAGTATCTCTGTGCCCCCCTCCTGCCCCCGTGAGTATCTATGTGCCCCTCCTGCCCCCCCTGCCCCCCGTGAGTCTCTATGTGCCGCTCCTGCCCCCCCTGCCCCCCTTGAGTATCTGTGTGCCCCCCCTCCTGCCCCCGTGAGTATCTATGTGCCCCTCCTGCCCCCCCTGCCCCCTGTGAGTATCTATGTGCCCCTCCTGCCCCCCTGCCCCTGTGAGTATCTGTGTGGCCCCCTCCTGCCCCCTGTGAGTATCTATGTGCCCCTCCTGCCCCCCCTTCCCCCCGTGAGTATCTATGTGCCCCCCTCCTGCCCCCTGTGAGTATCTATGTGCCCCTCCTGATACCCCTGCCCCCCGTGAGTATCTATGTGCCCCTCCTGCCCCCCTGCCGCCCGTGAGTATCTGTGTGCCCCCCTCCTGCCCCCCGTGCCCCCCGTGAGTATCTCTGTCCCCCCTCCTGCCCCCCGTGAGTATCTATGTGCCCCTCCTACCCCCCCTGCTCCCCGTGAGTATCTATGTGCCCCTCCTGCCCCCCTGCCCCCGTGAGTATCTGTGTGCCCCCCTCCTGCCCCCCGTGAGTATCTATGTGCCCCTCCTGACCCCCCTGCCCCCCGTGAGTATCTATGTGCCCCTCCTGCCCCCCTGCCCCCGTGAGTATCTGTGTGCCCCCCTCCTGCCCCCCGTGAGTATCTATGTGCCCCTCCTGCCCCTCCTGCCCCCTGTGAGTATCTGTGTGCCCCCTCCTGCCCCCCGTGAGTATCTATGTGCCCCTCCTGCCCCCGTGAGTATCTGTGTGCCCCCCTCCTGCCCCCCGTGAGTATCTATGTGCCCCTTCTGCCCCCCTACCCCCCGTAAGTATTGTGTGCCCCCCCCTCCTGACCCCCGTGAGTATCTATGTGCCCCTCCTGCCCCCGTGAGTATCTGTGTGCCCCCCCTGCCCCCCGTGAGTATCTATGTGCCCCTCCTGTCCCCCCTGCCCCCCGTGAGTATTTGTGTGCTCCCCTGCCCCCCGTGAGTATCTGTGTGCCCCCTCTGCCCCCCTTGCCCCCCGTGAGTATCTGTGTGCCCCCCCTCTGCCCCCCGTGAGTATCTGTATGCCCCCCTGCCCCCGTGAGTATCTGTGTGCCGCCCCTGCCCCCCCTGCCCCCTGTGAGTATCTGTGTGCCCCCCCTGCCCCCCCTGCCCCCCGTGAGTATCTGTGTTCCCCCCCTCCCCCCTGAGTGTCTGTTTGCCCCCACTGAGATTATGTTTGCCCCCCCGTGAGTATCTGTGTGCCCTCACCCTGCTTGCCCCCCCTCTTGCTCTGCGCTCCACCCCCTCTCCTCATTCCGTCCTCTTCAACTTCCCTCCTACTCCCCCCTCCTTTTCTCCCCCCTCTTAGACTTCCGCCTCCTAGCACTTACTCCTATCATCTGTTCCGTGACTCTTGATAGCAGCTTGTCTGTCCCCCCCCTTTTTGTTCTCCCCCTCCCTCCTCCCCTACTTTTCAATTTGTCACTGACTTTTTGCTCAGTAGCGTGTCTTGTTCTCCTTCCCCCTCCGTCCACTTGCCCCCCCACCCCACCTCTTGTTACCACCTGCACTGCGTAAATTGTCGTCAGACTTAGTAATGTTACTGCTTGCTCTGTTTTCCTTCCTTTCCATCACCCCTTGCCTTACTTGTTCTATGCACTTGCACTATCAGAAATGTCGACAGGCCTATTATGATAGTTATTTTCACATTCTGTATTGTTTCAAGGACTTTTGCTGAATGTAACTGTATTTTCCTATGTCCCCTCCCGCCTTGAAGCGCTTTGAAACACATTGTGTATAGGCGCTATATAAATAAACTATCATATCATATCATATCATATCATATCATATCATATCATAACAGACAAAATTCCACAAGATGACAAAGAAGAAAAAGGTTGGGATATCGACTCACTTCAAGTGAAATCTTGGCACTGATAAAAAAAGCAAGTAGATTGCGAGCACCAGGGCCGGATGGCCTCACAAATGAAATCTTAAAGCAAGCTCCAGAGGTATGGGCACACATGTGCTTTGTTCTCTTTACACGAATAATAAAAATGGGTTATATACCAGAATCTTGGACAACTTCAATTACTATTCCAATCCATAAAAAAGGAGACAGAGCTTGTCCGGAGAACTATCGTCCCATATCCTTGCTGGATGTCTTAGTCAAACTCTTTGCGGGCATTCTCTTGAAAAGATTAAAGGAATGGATACAAAGATCTGGTAATTTCGATCACAGACAAGCGGGTTTTGTGGAAAATGTAGACTGCAGTCTATACCTCCTAATCCTCAACCTGCTAAAAGCAAAGACCATTCATGAAAATCAAAAACTGTTCATCGCCTCAATAGATATGGAGGCAGCCTTTGACAGAGTAGATCGCCGAATTCTCTGGTCCAAATTGAAAGAAAAAGGTTCTCCATCAGACCTAACAGAAGCTATCAAATCTCTCCACACAAATACATCGATGCGAGTCAGATTGGACCAAAAGGGAAACTTAACGCAGGCAATAACAACAACCTGTGGGCTAAAACAGGGATGCCCACTAGCGTCTATACTCTACAACTTGTATATTTTAGAAGTAAAGGACTGCTTGGAACCACCAAGAGCATGCTCGCCTAAAATAGGAGAAATGAAAATTGGTCATCTCTTATATGCTGACGATCTCATAGTGATGGTCAAAACAGAAATGGGTCTACAAAAAAAACTAGAAGCTCTGAATATACATCTAAAAGAAATCGAACAAAAAATCAATCCTGAAAAATCAGTGGTAATGATAAATAAAAAAGCAGGTCCTGCAAGTAAAAAATATTTTAGATGGCATATAGAGAATGATCTGATAACAACAGTTAAAAACACAAAATACCTGGGAGCAATTGCAAGTGCCAATTGGAGTGACCAACCGTGGATTGAACATTTGCAGAGGAAAATGGACCAATTAATATCACAGGCAATAATATTGAAAAGAAAGTTCTGTAAATTCTCCATGTGCCCGATTGTGGAATTCTATAATGCAAAGGTCATCCCTACTGTGACATATGCTGGTGAAACGGCCCTGAGAATCCCTTGGGAAACATGGGATAAACTTGAAGCCAGATTTTGGCGTAAATTGCTGAATATTCTGATATGTGTTCGTATAAGTATCATACGACATGAGCTAGGATTGCATTCAATGCAAGTCCGAATCATCTGGAAAACACTGGCCACATACAGAAAAATATCTTTGGAATGCTGTCCACCTCAATACCAAATATTGAACAAGGAAGCAGGAAAAATGCCCTTTTGGCCATTGGATGAATGGAAAGCGAAATGTAGCGAGCTGCTGCAAAATCTAAAAGTCACGACAGAAGCCCTTCTGAAACATCCAAAGAGGGTAAAAATACTTTTATTATCAATCGACTGGGCAGAAACAGAGCCTGCGAGAGTAGCTTCGAACCATCATACTCTATCGAACAAGATAACTAGATGTCCACTGATATTGCCTGGATACCTAGAAAAAAGCGCAAATCGGAATCACAGAGACCTAATAATGCGCTTTCGTCTGAACATTTTAAGAACAAAGATCAATCTGTTCAGATATGGCATGGTAAAGGAAAAATTATGCAGATTATGCAAAAAAGAAGAAGAATCGTCTCAACACTTAATGTTGTTCTGCCCTGAACTCAGATCTGAAAGGGGTTGTTTATTACTACCAATATTGCCTCCATCATGTGATCTGGACCCCAACTTATGGTGGTCAGCTTTATATGACGATCTGAGTAAAAAAAAACGTTAAAGGTCTGGGTATTTTCCTAGAATCTATGCTAAAGAGATTGGAAGGGAATTAAGACTATTATTAACAAGGAGGACTAAGAACAAATAGCCAAACCTCGACTTAAGAACAAAGAGAGAAGACTTGGGAGAGGTCTGGATTCTGCCTGGGGACGAAGGAAAATGTGTACATAAGCAAAAGCTCGTATTTTTGTACGCTGAAAGCTTTAATAAAAAAAAAGAAAATAAAAAAAATAAATGAAGATAATTTGTTTGTTACCAAGTAGTATCTTTAATGTTATCCAAGTGAATTAATTAACAAGTGATGAAAAAGAAAAACAATTAATCAATATATTTGCTCACATGCCTGTCACCCAACTTAAAAAGATAAGTGGAAAAATATGAGAAAGTCACACCTTTGGCATAAAAAAGAAAACATATTAAATATTATGAAATATCAGAGTGACAGTATAACATTCTATATTGTAAACTTGTACAGTCCTACTCTAATGAATAATTCCCAGGATTAATTATATGTCCACATGTAACCTCATATGTCTGTCCTAAACACAACATGTTTCCGTCAAGAACATCAAGTTTGAGACATTCATCAGGGCGATATGCTATTAAGACAAAGCCTTAATTATGGTGTGCAGTTACAAATGTGGTTGATCAGTTTATTTGTGTAATGACCCAACAACAGTCCACACTATCCTTGATGATATGGATTGTATCTAGTTAGTATATCAGAATTCATCGTCTGTAGATCTTAAGCTGGATTTTCTCGTTATGAGGTGAATCTGTTTCTGTTTTTTTAGTTTGTTTTGCATTGATATAGCGCTACGAACCCTCAGGCATCTGAGTGCTGCTTTTTATTTCCCACGGTGTCTGGTGCTTATTTATGTACCCTGGATGGACGAATGGCTGAGTTTGGCCTTGCCGTGATTCAAACCTGCGTCAGTAGCCTCTGCACGAATGTTCTACTCGCTGTGCTATCTGACCAGCTTTAAGATTAGACACTGCAATATGACCAACCAAAAAGTGTGATGGGTTAGGCAGAGTGTTTTTTGAGACATTATCCCTGTGAGTGTGGGCCTCTTTCATACTGAGGTAGGGTGTATTTTCTGGAATAAATTCCAAATGGGTGATCTTCCCTGTACCAGCAGAGTTTATTCTTGAGCATCTCCTGCATTGGCATGGAGCGCTGCAATGAGTGAGATAGTGAGCATTTTAGCTGAAGGCTGGTGGGGGTATCAGACTCTGGGGGCATCTGTACCGTGGGTGTGATAGGTTACATTCTATGTGGGGCCATTAGTGACATGGGTCATGATTTATAAATCATGTAGTGTCATGGGGACAGTTGCACTGAGTGAGACAAAGTATATTCGGGAACATGCAGTCGACTGAACTTGCTTCCATATTCAAGGAGACATGGTGCCTCATCACAAGGGCAATTTGTCATTTTCTTCCTTATGGACAAAAAGTCTTCTGTATGATGAAGCAAGGCGTTCCATGGTCTAGCTGCAGCAACCACCACAAATGGCCTTCGGAGGGCCCTATGATCCTAGTAAAAGGAGCCAACCACTATACATTGTGTTCTTGCACACTGTGAAGATAGATAAGTCTGCTATCTTAAGCAGTTATTCAGGATCAGCGGGGACAGAACCCTATACATATCTATGAATACGATTAAGCCAACCCTAGCTTTAACAGGGAACCAGTGTGATCTCCTAAGCACAGTTAAAATATGATCACACTTGGATGTATGAGTAACAATTTTTGCTGCAGCATTTAGGAGTGTGTGTGGTCTACGGAGGGTATATTTAGCACTGCCTACACACAAAGAATTTCAGTGATCTAAGTTAGCTCCACTGATGGAACAAGCAATTACACTACGATGCTGTCCTGATATAAAAGTTCTTATTCGAACAATATGAGTAGATCAATCGACACACCTGATTTTTGTGTGTATATAATGAATGGATTTTATACAAGGGAATAATGCATTTAAGGTGCGGAGGAGAAAGATGACAGCCCTGGCATATGGGCTGCAAAGACATAAAACAAAAGTCAAGTTCCCAAATCTGGGAACTCACGTCCTCTGCACTCTATGGGTGGCTCAATCATTTTTTCTATTAAATAGAAGATTGGGTAATATATTCAATTGAGATTAACAGTAGAATGATCAATAATAATTGTTCAATTACATATGTACACATATATACAATGACAAAACGTATATTAGTTTAAATCCAATGATTTATTTGGGAGCCCAAGGCATTTCGTGAATTGGTTCACTTCTTCAGGGGCAATTTTCATAATTTTCAAAATTTTCAAACTTTTCAAACAATCTCTGAAAAATATAACATTCAAATAAATCCACATTAGAACAAATCATCTCAATGCAGAATATCTTATATACTATTACAAAGGTAATCAAGTCAGTCATATCATAACGCCTAATTTTGTGGATAAAGATCCAAAAAGAAACCCATATCACGCTCATGCATTTGTTCCTAACTAATAGTCATAGACACACTGTGTCCTTTCTTTACAAAAAAGTCCATCACAAGGTGAATAACATATAATATCTATTTGTTATGTTGTGTTAAACCCAATAGTCAATAAAGTAATTGCTGTCACAAATAGGGCATGTCAATATTCCAAGAGAACATTTACCTATGGTTTAGATCATATCAGTCATCAAAAAGATAGTTTTGCATCATAGAGAAGGTGGGAAGTAGATCCCCTGTCTATTCGCGTCAGAATATGCTGAGGTCCTATTTGAAGAATATGCTAAAAAATTATTGTAAAAAAATAGTGGAATGGATAGGTAGGTAAGAAAAAGTAAGGATAGTAAAGGCTGTGGCATAGCTGTATCTTACCAGCAAGGGTCTTAACACAGTTAACGAGTAGATACTGAGGAGGGATCCAGTTTGGTAGTGTGGTCAGCCATTTTGTTCAGCAATGAATGGGCCAGGGGAAACCCCTGATCTAAAAAAGAATCTGAAAAAAGGAGGGTTAAATGACCCTAGTGGGCTTAAAGTCAGAAAACTATCAAAGGTCGAAGTATACTCACGTTGGACGAAATAATGTAGAAGAAAAGAAGAAGAACACAGTCTTCCGGGGGAGGTGGGTGTCTCCTAGCAGGATCCGCTAAAAAGGAGATAACTGGAAGTGGTCCTTAAATACTCAGAAGTATAGCGATGCAAATCAACATACTGCGTCGAGAGAACGTGTGACGTCACGGTGTAAACACTGTGACGTCATCACGCGCATTCGCAGTTGCGGTCAATATCGAAGTAGATACGAAGAAACAAGGGTTGTAAGAGGATGTCCTTGGAAAAGATCTGCTAAGTAGCGAATGAAAAAAGGAGGGGGGGGTTGATACTTTATGTTAAAGCAGGAACATGTCTATTCCGATGTAAAGTGTCTCGGTAAACACAAAAAGATAAGTAAAAGAATATTTAATGGATGCTGAAAGCAAACTCGACTGGTATAAAACATCTGAGTGATGTTGAACGAATAAAAGCATCAAAAACAAAGTAAGAGCCAATAAAACCGGATGATGCACATAAAAAAGTATTATGGGATCATAGTAAGCGATAATAAATGTGGTCAACATCGTAAGAGTAATAAAAAAAGGGAGGAGATGGTAAAAAAAAGAATAATTACGAAAATAGTGTAAAAAAAGTCATGTTGTGTGGGATACATCTCAAAAGATCAGTCATCATGGTTTGAATTCACATGTCCCTAGTACTAAATCTATCTAATTTGTGATAACTGGTAAAAATGACAATAATATAGAAATCTCCACATAATCAGAACCGTTCAGTTTTGTAATGGATATACAATTGTATACAGAGAGATAGAATGGAAAAAGACCATTAGTAACAGTGAGACTGTCTTTACGCAAGCTCACAATCTCAGAAACATATCTTGAGGAAAACATCATGAGAAAAACATCAACAGGAACAGTAGGGTTGTTTAAACTGGAGTTAAAGACTCTGAATAACGGGGACAAGAATCATAGACCTGGGGGTTGAAAAAAAGGTCTGCTAAAAGTAATATAATTGTAAATAATATTTTGGGAGGGTAATTATCATCTAGATTCGTCTTGTCTCTAGTAAAATATATAAGAAAGGACCCATATAGAAGTCTTCATTTAGACCGAATGGGGCTAATGCATCAAGTTTGTGGATCCAATATAATTCTCTTTGTGCAAGTCTTTTTGCATTATCTCCTCCCCTGGGAAGTGTTTCATAATTTCCAGGACCACCCATCGGATCTGTGAGATGTTATGTCGGTTCTCATTGAAATGCCTAAATACTGGTGACATCTTATTGCCTGTTCTTATATTAGATTTGTGCTCAGTAAGTCTTTCCTTTATTTTTCTTGTGGTTTTGCCTACATAGTATTTACCACAAGAGCATTTCAAGGTGTAAAATTTGATTTTTGTTGTCACAAGTTGCAAAATCTTTTAGAGGAATTTTCTTGCCACTATTGGGATGTCGGATGTGGTCTCCTTTCAAAATATTAGAACAATTTTGGCAATTAAGACAGGCAAATGTGCCATGTTTTGGTTTAGCCAGGAACATTGCTATTGACTTTTGTGTTTTTCAGCTCTGATCAATGAGTCTCTGAAGTTCTTGCCCCTTTTAAAGGCCAACATTGGAGGTTCCAGAAATAGTTTGTTGAGATTGCTATCAGACTTTATGATGTCCCAATTCTTTAGAATAATCTTTTTCATCCTAAAGCTTTGACTTGAAAATGTAGGTGTGTGTATGTGTATCAATCTCATGTTTTCATTTCTTGGCTTCTCTTTCAACAGTTCTTTTCTCTCCAAGGTTGCAGTACGTTCAATAGCCTTATTGATAGTATGTTCCAGGAATCCTCTTGTCTTGAATCTTGTTAGCATTTTTTCAAATTCATGTGTCAATTGGGTTGCATCTGAAGTGATTCTTTTAGCCCTTAGTCATTGGCTGTAAGGTAGATTCTGTTTCAAATGTGATGGGTGAAAACTTGCATAATGCAGGGTACTATTGGCATCCGTAGATTTTCTATAGATTTTTGTGATAAATGTGTTGTCTAGTCTGGCGATATCAACATCCAGAACATGTATTTGTGGATTGCCTATTTCCAATGTGAACTGAATATTTCTGTGAGACCCATTAAGGTAGATAAAAAATGGTTGCAATTCATCCTGTGTCCCATTCCAGATACCAAAAATGTCATCAATAAATCATTTCCAGAAAATCAAGTTCTTGTTCCAAGGTTCTTTGTTTAGAATAAATCTTTTCTCAAAATGGTACATAAAAATATTTGCATATGCAGGGCCACCGAGGAGCCCATTGATGTGCCCGAAATCTGGAGGTAGAATTTGTTGTTGAAGCAGAAGTAATTATTGTAAAGAATGATATTGATGATTTCAATCGCAAATTCTTTATGTATCAGAACGTCATCATGTTGTAACAAGAACCATTCCAATGAGGCTATACCTTCTGCATCTGGAATTGACGTATAAAGGCTGGTAACATCTAGTGTAAACAAAAGGACTTGGGATTCATTTAAATGTAATTCATCCAACAAGTTCAAGAAATGCGAAGTGTCTTTTAAGTAAGTTTCTGTCTTCTGTACCAAGGGCTGGAGTGCCTTGTCCAAATATATAGCCAATGGGTGAAATATGCTTTCCGTACCCACTACAATGGGTCTGAACGTCGGATCCTGCATATTCTTATGAATTTTAGGTAATGCATATAGTACTGGAATGACTGGGAATGTCACACATTTTACACTTGGCATTGCATTGATAACTTGGGTCCTTCCTTTCCTCTACCTCACTCTCTACCTGTGGTGTTTCCCAGGGGTCTAACCTCTTTCCCTAGCTGTTCAACCAATACCTGGCACCCCTCTCCCACCGCATTGCTGCTCTCTGTTCCACCTTTTAGTGCTATGCAGATGACGCCCAGCACCCCTCTGCCTCCTCTTCTCCCTCTCTCATTTCTGACTGTCTGCCTGCAATCCAGGAGTGGTGTGCCACCAATGACCTCTGCCGTAACACTCGCAAGATAGAGATCCTCCTCATCGGCACTCCTGCACCTTCATTTCCTATCACTCTCTGGCTGACCTCCCTGAGCCTTCTTCCTACTCCCACCGGTGAGGCTAAGAACCTCAGGGTCATCTTCAACTCCACACTTTCCTTTTCTCCTCACATTTATGACATCTCTAAGAAGTCAAAGTACCAACTGCACCTCCTCAGAGGTATTCTACCTAACCTCTTCTTCCCCCAGAAGCTCACTGTCTCTAGAGCTCTGGTTCTCTCTAGGTTGGACTACTGCAACAGCCTCTTTATAAATCTGTCTGCTTGTACTCTCCGCCCTCTACAACTCATCCAGAACAGGATCGCAAGTCTTTTCCTTGGCCTCAAGCTCAGGGATCGTATCTCTCCAGCCCTGAAATTTCCTCATTAGCTCCCAGTAGCTGCAAGGATTAAGTTCAAGACCCTCTGCATTGTCCACAATGCCTTCTGGGGCCTAGGCCCACAATACCTTCAACTCTCCCTTCGGAAATACCTTCCTACTCGAGCTCTTCACTCCTCCACCTCCAACTCCCTCAGGGTCAGTCCCTTCTCCATGCAACAAGTTGGTGGTAGATCTCTTTCTTTGGCTGGGGCCACCCTCTGGAACAGCATCCATGCCTCTCTGAAACTTGAGGAGAACCTTCTTGAGTTCTGGAAGCACCTCAAGGCCTTCCTTTTCGCTTCCGCTTTCACTCTTCCTCTCCCCTGCTGATCTCTATCTGCTATTGCAAGGGGGCACCTGGTTACCCTTTGAAATCAGGCCCAGGTCCCTGTCCACCCAGCTGCATACCCACACTGCCTCCTGGCAACACTTGCACTTGGGACTCTATCAGCAACCTTGCAGTCCCCTACCTGCACTTATTAGACACCCTTTGTCTGTTCTTAACCCCTGCACTTGCCACCTGCTGGACACACTACTTGTCTTGATCCCTTGTTCAACACTTTCCAATCATCCCCTTCCCCCTGCACTCTGCCCCTTCCCTCTAGCATGCACTTGCGTGATCACAGTGGCACTGGGCCTTGTAAGATTGGTGTCTTGTCCTCCCTTGTACCCCTCCCTTGCCTCATCGCGCCTTGAAACACTTGTTTATAGGTGCACTATAAATAATATATCATATCATATCTAAACTCATACTGAAGGTGTTCTCCTTAATTTGCACAGGAATAGTAAAGTTTGATAATGAGCTACATTAATAGACATCAATAGCTTTAGGTAAGGGGTAAGAGTTGCCCTCATGCAAATGTTACATCTTCTCTTGATTCAAACACAGGCAATTGTTCTTCAAGCACTTTTTGCCTTGGCCAAATGTGATTAAGATGTACACTGAGTTGGCCTCATGGTCATCCTCCATACGTACGATGACCTGAAGATCATATGTAAAATTCTGAAAAACAGGGCCCATGTTCATCAGTAAGTCATGTACAGGCTTTAAACACGTATTTAAAAGTTAGGGGGAGAAACAGGGGACATGTTGGACACTGCAATCCAAACTCTCCATCTGAGAATCTACAGTGCCCAATTTAATCCTTGATGACCGGGACCCCAAAAATAATTGACCCAGTTTGAAGCCTTTCACAACACACTCCCCCCGAAGAGGTGTGTCAAGAGTGTGACGTTGTATGTGTCAACATATCTCACTAGGTCTGAGAGCAGGAGTAACTCTACCTTACCCTAATCAAGGATTTGAAGAAGAGTCTTCTTTACATCTAAAAGAGATGATTTGATGCCTCTATTTGTAAAAAAAAGCCTCACTGTAAATTGCCAATTAGTAGGTACAACTCTTCAACATGAGTCTGGAGTGCCTAGTGTTGTTCTTGTCCTGGATGTTTAACATAAAACAGACTTTGGGAATGGGTCCATAGTTGCTATATCCTCCTACAGTCAAGGGAAGCTTTTAAATGAATGAGGCAACCAAACCTGTTTTAGGACATTGGGAGAAACTTAGGGGTATTCTCCCATGTAGACTCTAGTAATCCTCTATCAACTGGACCAGGGGAGGGCCATCACTCTCGAATCCCAATGCTGGGTGTGGACCAGAGAGGGAGGATCACCTGGGTAGGGTAGTTTGATATTGTGCCCGGGGGAGTACCCTGGGTAGAGTGTGGTATACCAATCCGACGAGAAGCGAGGAAGCTGAAATCACAGAGGCTTTTGGGGGGTATTGTCATCCAGAACACATTTTACAACTTGATTTCCCATCTAAAGGAAGTAAGACAAAGACATCTAAGTCCAAAGGTAAACCAAACATTTCCTCTCCTTCCTGACTTTCTTTGGCAAATAATCCACTTAGACGAGGGACATCGGAACAACCTCCCATTCATTACAGTTATCCTGATATTCCCCATCAGAAGACTCTGGGAACACCACTCTGTCTATATCATATACATCACTGTAGTCCTGAGGTGAGAAAGAGAAGGCTAAAGGCATCACCCATTTATTATCAGAAACACAACTCCCTCTCTCCATTTCCACATAACACTAAGACAAGGAAGACGATGACTGTGAGTAAAGAGGCTAACACTTACATATCTCAGTGGACATGTCCTGTTATAAGTTCAGGCAAAGTCTGGCATTTGACCTTAATTACATACAGTTGATACCCATTAGCTCCCATCACACGGATAAAAGGCAGACAAGTGAGACACACTCTGAGCGACGTGAGACATCAGAATTATCAGATCTTCTTGGGCAAAGGCAAACCCACTGGAGCAGGATGACCGATCGAGGGACCCGAGTGAGTGGTAGGGAAACCCTAAAGATCCCTGCAGGAGGTCATTGCCTCTGGAAAACTGTGACAGGATATGTGGAGAAAGCCAAATCCCTGATAAGAAGAAGCCTGTGTTGTGTTTCAAGGACGACAGTGACCCTCCCTGGTGAACGACAGAGTTGAGTAGGTGAGGCCAAGCCTGTGGTATCAACCTTGACTTGTGAATCAAAGATACAGAGAATAGAAAGGAGTGTGCACAACCGGTGAGTTAGAGCTATACATGAAAGGCCGGTATGTGTTAAGGAAAGATTGAAGCCGCAACAATGTATCTCACAATTGAAGATTGCGCGTGTGCTGATGAGACCTGAAACACAGCATACCAGTAGTGAACTTTAAAACGTACCGATAACTGTGAAGCCAGTGATACAAAGTAGCGGAGTGGTCGGGTGAAAGGAAATAGCCCACTGGAAAGTCTCCACAAAATGATTGATATTTTGTTATAAAGCCACAAAGTGAACGAATTCTGGAATGTGCAATGGTCAAGGTAAATCACGACGAAAGGGGAAGTTAAAGGTGAATGATTTAAGAGAAAGATTTCTTTGAACTTTTCTGATTGTGTTTTGGAACTACCAGGACCAAGAGACACTGGGGCAAATGACATAAGGGAGAGGTGAAGTGAAAGTCCTGCAGAGGTCTATGAGAAAAAAAACATGTACACTCGAAAGTCTTTGACATCAGTGAAAGGTCCTAAACCGACAGAGGGAGACCTGGAACCTGAAATAAGTTAGGGCAACGGAATCCCTAACAAATGAGAATTAAGCTTGGGGAAGGGAACCCCTGCACGTGCTGTGATTGCGAGGTCCGAGCCCGGCTGAGGGAGATCTACGTTGAATCAGCTACTTTATGTTGAGAGGTCTGAGCCCAACTGAGGGAGACCTATGTGAACTGTTGATGCCTTGAGAGTTCCGAGCGCGAAAGAGGGAGACCTACGTGAACATTTTATGAACTGTGAGAGAACTTTTAGTGAACTGAAAATAAATTACTTCATCATGGAAGTCCAAATGGGGCTCGACCCAAGTTGTGAACTGCCTGTTTTTGATAACCTGAGCCAGAGTGTGTCATCCTGTCTACGGGGGCCGCCCTACTCCATGTTGTCCAACGTAGTAAGGGGAGCTGACTCAGCCACCGTGATCCTTTATGTTATAACACTGACCTTCCTTTGCATGCACATTCCCCTTTACAGAATTTTTGTATAAGAGCTAGGGCAGGCATTAGTTTTTTTTTTAGAATAGGCCAATTTGATTTGACATAGACTGACTAGCACTGTGTTTTCTTTATTATTTAATGGTAGGGGCTACTCCCATTGTAGCTATATGGAAAAGTAGACATTTTTTCAAACCCCATGAATTGAATAAAGGTTTTGAAACTTGTAGCTCTTGTGTCAGTGTCATACTTGTGATACAATGCTTCCCTTACAATGTCAGGACCAATCTCTGAAAGCGGCATTAATAAATTGAGTAATACTTGGAGTCTCCTTGCATTTGTTGACTACGCTGGATGAACAAGGGTAACCAAGACATTGGGCCTCATTACACGGAATGTGGTAAACCAAGGAGCCCTATTGGGCAGAAATGGGAATGGGGAAGGGCAATGGCGGAAGGGGGATTTACCGCCCCTCCAACCTTGGAATGGGGCAGTAAATCCCCTTTCCGCCAAGGCGGTGCCGGTATTTTACCGGCATGAGCCATGGCGCTAATAGCGCCATGGCTCACCGCCTACCGGGTAATGAGGCCCTAAGAAAAGCTGCCTTGATGAGTTGGTGGCTTCATCAATCTCACGTGAATATAAGCAATTGTTGGCCTCAAATATCCCCACCTTATTTGAGGCAAAGCCTCTCTATAATGCAGTTCATTTTTCAGTGTGAGTCCTTTCTTCATGTTCTTTCTCTTTGTCCAAGTACTATTTTCAGTTGGTATAGACCACTTAAACAATATGTCGCACTGTGGCTACTTCTGCCTGCTGCAGCTCTGGCACTACCTTCTCCCCACCAACTCCAAGATCGGTGAACTGCCCACATTGTACATGTAGAGGTGGAGTGGAGTGACTCTGCAGCTGGCACAAACTCATCATTGCCCTCATTGGTAACCACATTCTCCTCCTGCACCTCTACAGCTCCTTCAACCACAAAGCCTGATCCATGGCAGCTCCCTCTGAAGGATCAAACTCTTCCACATCCTCGTCCATGAGGTCCTCAGCGTCTGTTTCTCCCGCATGCACCTTAGGTTCCCTTTCTGCTAACTACCCTGATCCCTGATTCTGTGGGCTATTCCAGTCATCTTTTCTCCCTGCGTCCCTCCAAAAAAAGACATGGGGCCTCATTACAAGTACTTCGGTCCGGAATTAACACTGCCGGTAAAACCATACCGGCACTGTTTCCACGTCCGCCCAATCATGACCCGCGGCCCCGGAAAAGGCACCACCCCCATCCGCCACCGCGGAAATAAGTGTTCCGTTAAGTCCGTCTGCACGGAAACCCCTCCTTTTCCGGCAACACGAAACACTGCGAGCATTACAACTAGCGCGGACACGGAAACACCGCCAGAAAAATGGTGTTAAAACCGTGATCACGGTGGCGGTACTGTGATCACGGTGGCAGTACCGCCGCCACCGCGAACATGACGTTAAACACTGCCTGCTGAACTGAATCAGGGCACAGGTGCACCAAATCAGCCCAGCTGGACCTAGCAGCCCACTGGGAGCCTACAAAAGGGCCACACCCAGCCCAACACAACACAGAACCATGCAGGCAGCAGCTCTAGTAGCACTGGGACTGGGCCTACTCAATCAACAGGCAGCACTGCACATGATGGCAGTAATGGCGCAGAGGAGGAGGAGACGGAGGAGGCGCAGGCGGCAACCAGCCAACCCTGCACCTATGGCAAACCCCATTGTCCAGCCGGCCCTACCCCGCAGGCAGCCAGCAATACCACGCATCAGGGCCTCACCCTGGAACCTCACCCCAGGACAGATCCACAGACTATACCGGCTGGACCGTGCAACAATACTGCACATCACCACCATGATTGAGGACGACATCAGCAACCAAATTGACACCCCCACCGCCACCCCCCCCCTCCTGAAGGTTGTGGCAGTACTGCATTTCCTTGGCACTGGCACCTATCAACAGACCGTTGGTGAGCTGCACGGCATATCACAACCCTGTTTTTCAAAAATCCTGGTACAGGTACTGGATGTCCTGTGGCGCCATGTGTCGGAACACATAGCCCTACCCCGCACCCTCCCTGAGGTCATTGCCACCAAGTTGGCCTTCCATGCCATAGCAGGCATGCCAAATTGCATAGGCGCAGTTGACTGCACCCACGTAGAGCTGACAGTACCACGTGCAATTGAGCTGGTGTTCCGCAATAGGAAACAGTATCACTCGTTGAATGTACAGATGGTATGTGATGCCATGCAACTGATCACACACTGCTGCGCACGTTTCCCAGGCTCAACCCATGACTCAATGGTACTGCGGAATTCCACGTTGCCACGGTACATGGAACGCTATGCCGGACAAAGCACATGGCTATTGGGTGAGTACAGCTGACAATGCACCAACCCTGTTGAAGTGGTGTGTGTGTGTCCAGGCCAATGAGCATTGTGAGTGTGCCACTGTGACCGCACATGCATCACCCCCCCTTCCATCTGCCAAATACACAGCGGATACCAAACATCACAAAGGAAGACATGACAGGTCACCACAATGTGCCCGGGCACACCCTGCCACAGCCCATCCCGTCACTGTCTCATGAACCTTGTGCCACTGCAGACACCCACCCTCAAATGAAACACTGCCCTCAAAATGCATGAGATGCCTGTAAATGAGACGTTGTGCATCTACTACTTCAGTACAGTGGAGTCACTCTGCCATGTGTGGACAGCACTGCACTGTGACATGCTCACAATCAAATGTCACCCGCAGGGCACAGTAGACATGCATGTTAATGTGTTGGCCCATATCCAGTTTCCGACATGCATTCTGATGCCCAATATACACCTCCAAACACTGCATGGCACATATGCATGAATGAACATTGATACACGATTGCACAGCATCAGATGAGTACATGATGCCACAAACACTGACATGTTCCCCCATGTACATCCCATGTAGGTGATGCCGGATATGCACTCACGCCATGGTTGATGACACCTGTACGGAGACCAAGGGACAGGCATGAAGAGGCATACAATAGGGCACATGTCCGCACAGATGGAATGATTTGGAGGACATTCGGACTGCTGAAGGCACGTTTCCGCTGTCTGAGCAGATCTGGCGGATCACTGCTGTACAGCCCAGTGAAGACAGGTAAAATCACGCTCGTATGTGCCATGCTGCACAATATATGCCTGCGCAGGAACATCCCAATGCCACCAAATGCAGATGAGGAAGATGGGGATGGGGATGGGGATGGGGATGGAGATGGGGAGGGGATGGGGATGGGGATGGGGATGGGATGGCACCACCTCCCCCTGGGGGTCCACTTGATGGCCAGAGAGCACGGATGGCCTGATTAGCATTTACTTTTGAGACACAGCACATTCACAGCAATGCACGAACATGGTGATGACAATAAATGATTAGTTGCACTGCCAATGAAATGATCAATGTCCACACATGTATGTCTTGATTTCAAATGGTGATATATTGATGTAAACACAACAGGGAAGGAGGTGCATTGGTTAGGGAAGCTGTACACCCGAGCCCACCCACCACCCAAACGTACCCACCCCCACCCAGGCCCCATTGTTCAAACCCCCAAAACTACCTCCCCCACCACCCAAACGTACCCACTCCCACCCAGGCGCCATTGTTCAAACCCCCAAAACTACCTCCCCCACCACCCAAACGTGCCCACCCCTCTCACACCCTTCAAGTCCACGTGTGTCCTGCACTGCCCCACACACATGCCATCACTTCCGTGTGCGCTTCTGTGCCTGTGCAACCTTGCCTGAGGGCCCCGTTAGCCTACTCGAGCGCCTCCTTGGACTGGCAGTAGTGGAGCTGGATGGGGTGGTGGTGTTTGATGGCACTGAATCTGGTATTGATGGCATCCGTGCCAGATAGCCTGTTGCCCAATCAACATGGCCTCTATGAGCCTGGAGGTGTTGTCATTACCCTCCCGCACATGGCGTGCAAGGGTGACTATTGTGCTAGCAAAGCGTCCAATAGACCTTGACAGGTGACACACTGAGGTGCTATAGCTCTCCCTCTGCAGCTTAGATTCCTCAAGCTGCTTCTCCACCAGCTGGGTGAGGGTAGCCTCCTGCTCCTCCATCCGCTGCATGAGGGTATTCAGCTCGGCCATAGATGGGGTGGGTGACCTCATGGGACTCCTGAGTGAGGTGGGGCTGAACTCCAGCTGATGGAAGGAACCCATGTCCTCAAATGTGGGCATCTCCCCCTGTGGCCCAGTATCAGAGTGCTTTTGCGGGGCACTGTTATCACTACAGGCCGCCCCTCTGCAGTGCTGCAGCCTTCTGTGTTGGGTTGGGTGGCCATGATGGGTTCCTGTGGCACCTGTCTTGCCTCAGGCAGTGTGGAGACGTTGGGGATGTTGGTGGTGGTGGGCGGCACATCAGTTGCAGTTGGTAATGTGGGCAGAGATGCCGAACTGCCGGCAGCATCCTCTTGTGTGGTGGCGGTGGCTTGGGCACTTGCCGGTGCAGATTGCCTGGCCTGTTGTGCAGTGTCACTGTCACTTGATACGGCTGTGGGGACACAAAGGACATGCAATTAGTGTTGTGGTGGTGGCTGATGGGTGCATCACATGCGTCATACAGGTTGGACATTGAATAGTGTTAGTGACATGCATCTGATTGCTGGGGGTGTGCATTTTTCTGATGTTGGTTGCCATACGGATCATGTGTCCTATGGGCCAGCCATGCACTGCTGAGGGGGGGGGGGGTTTGTTGATGGGTCCTATGGGCCAGTCATGCTCTGCTGGGGGCGGGGGGTTGTTGATGGGTCCTATGGGCCAGTCATGCACTGCGGGGGGGTTGTTAATGGGTCCTATGGGCCAGTCAAGGGGGCAGTTGTTAATGGGTCCTATGGGCCAGTCATGCACTGCTGGGGGGGGTTGTTAATGGGTCCTATGGGCCAGTCATGCACTGCTGGGGGGGGGTTGTTGATGGGTCCTATGGGCCAGTCATGCACTGCCGGGGGGGCGGTTGTTAATGGGTCCTATGGGCCAGTCATGCACTGCTGGGGGGGTTGTTAATGGGTCCTATGGGCCAGTCATGCACTGCTGGGGGGGGTTGTTGATGGGTCCTATGGGCCAGTACTGTTGGAGGACACTGCTGCAACGCTCCTCCCATGCTTGCAGCCTCAGTGGGGAAGGGGGTCCTCCGCCTGTACCACTGCTGCGTTGGCGATGTGTGGATATCAGGTTGCGTACCCTCAGCCTGAGGTCGTCCCACCGCTTGTGGCAGTCCTTGACGCTCCGCAATGTCATGCCCACAACGGTGCACTTGCGTGCTGCTTCCGCCCACACTTCCTTCCTCCGCTGCTGTGTGGCACGCCGTTGATCGCCGCTGAAGAGCATCTCTGCATTCTCCACAATGTGCTCCACCAGGACAGTTAGCTCCGCCTCACTGAAGCGCTGTTTGCGCTGCCTCTGAGCTGGAATCCTGGCAGACATGCTGGTGGTTCCTTTTGCCTTCTCACAGTATGGATTGTGCTTGTGCTGACTCTGGATGGCAATGGATTGTGCTTTTATATGATGGCCGCCTCTCTGTTTCCTGTTTTGGCGATCATGGTATTTCCGGTTCCGTGTCCGTGGCGGCGGAGGCGGAGACGGGTTGTGCGCTACTTGTGGCAGCGCTATGTCCATTTCCGTGACTTTTTCCGTGATGGCGGTAACAACGTTTCCGCGTCCGTGTGGTGCGTGCGACCGACAACATGTAATCGGACGGTCTTTCCGCAACCTTGCGGACACGGAAACGTTTTTACCGCCGTCACGGATTTACCACGGTCCGGCCCTGGCAGGTTGTAATGAGGCCCATGATGTCTAAGTATCAATGTGCAAAACACAAAACAAGTGTCAAAGACAAACAAAGGTTTTCACGCAATGGGAATGGGTTCTTGAAACAGCCAATGTGAAAACGCTCTCGGGACACACAAACAGTGATAAGGAAACTGAGTAATGCACACAGCACAGGAAGCCTCCTTGGGTTCACACAAGGTTTTCCCCCAATAATGGTGTCAAAAAACGTATCGTTTTGCATTTAGGTAAGAAAAGTGAAAGTACAAGATGGACTTTTTTTTTGTTTGTACATTTTTGTATAATGGGAGAATGGTAACATGGGTAGATAGACTGGGAGACTAAAACACTCACAGAAAAAAAGGGGTTCAATCAGGAACCAACAACGGCCTTAACAAACCCCTCTTAAAGCTCCCCTAAATTAAGAAAAGCAGTCCACAAATTCTCTGAAACAACCAGTCTATGAGCTTTTCATGAGCACCTCTCTCAATAGCCAAACACAACCTGCACCGGGAGTAGGAGCATGGCAATAAAGAAGATAGTCTTCATGCATAACCAGGGCCATATAAAGGCTATCCAACCTATTTAGGAAACCCCTAATACCTTTGATTGGCTGGTGAGACTCTCCTCTGAAGTTTCAGAACTCACGATTGGACATCGTAGCTCGGATGTTGCCCTGAGACCTGAGGTGTGATTCGACGCATGGTAAAACCCAGGGAATCCCCGAGGTCAGTTTAGACCTTCCCTTGGAGCAGTTTTTTTAGGATCAAACAACCCTAGTACAATTGTTGCCACAGAAACGTGTGACCCGGAACATTCTCAAGCTCAATGAGTGCAGAAATCTCGGCCTGACTAAATGAAATATTTGCCTAGCATGTGGCCAGTTATGACAGCCTTTTTCAGGAATAGACATGTATGTTCAGGTGCATCCATCAAAAGTGAGGCTGGGGAAAACTCCCCCAAAGTGTCCCATGTATATTTGTGAAGAACAGAGGTAAGGTTCTATTACCTGAGAATATTGGTTGGTCACCTTTGAGTTTGCAAGCCAGCCCCTCACCTTGTAAACGCACCATCATGCCCCGCCCTACCACTACAACTTTTCCCAATGGTCTAACCCCATCTCCCATCAGCCAAAGAATAATATTCATTTTTTTTAAAATATTTCCAGCACAAAAAGAAGTTCATTATGCACCACTTCCCTGCAGGCGTCTGCCAGGACCCAGTAGGACAGTTGTGCATATTATAAGTCCATGTGGGGGATGGCAGCGGCCTGACCACACCTCTCAGGACCCTACTATTTAACAGTGGTTAACCATGAAGGTTTCCAGACTAATTTCGGAAAATGTTCTAAAAGGTTACAGAAACAAAAGTACCCCATTTTCAGGGCTCCGGTGAATCACCGAACATGTTTGCCCAGCATTAATCACAAGCTACCTGTTTGCCATTTCTTACTCCTACTTACACACAAATACAAATAGGAATCAATCTGTTTCCTGTCAGTATGTGTTTCTAAAATAACTGAAATAAAATGAGAAACGTCTGTTTCTTGCTTGTCGCCCCCACGCTGTCAGTCATGCCTTGCAGCCCAAGGACTCTGCAAACTAGCAGCGTTGTGAGTGTAGAGAGTACATAAGGCAATTTCATGTGAAGCCCTTTTAACGCTTTGGAGACGCAGTGACGCAGCGATGAGAGCAGCGGTTCGATTCCAAATGTGAAAGTTAAGATTTGCTCGAAAAGGAAGAACCCAGGTCAAAGTGCACATACAGAAGTGTAGGTGTTTTTAAGGATGGCATGGGTCGCTGTGTGTGTAAAAGGGGGAATGATGGAGATTTGTGAGTTTGTAAAAAACGTAAATGGCCCTCATTATAAGTATGGTGGTGTAGAAATAAGGGTGCTGGTAGCGACGTACCAGCAACCTTTCCGTAGTGCCATACTACAACAATGCCCATAGGGGCACAGAACTCCCGGCAGGCCTGACCTGCCTGGAATTCAGGCCCCTACCGGCAGTGTTTTCACTGAAGCACCGGCTCTGTTAGCAACGGTGCTGGTGCTTCAGTGTTCCCATTCATATGGAGTCCTATGGAACTCCACGGTAATTGGGATTTACCGTTTTCGCCGCCTGCCATAATATCCCAGTGGCACCGGGAAGTCAGTCAGCAGAAACAGTGTTACCGGGTTTGTCACTAACCCGCCACCTACCAGCAGGTTTTCCGGCAACCACATAATGAGAGCCAATGGGCCTTATTACAAGGTGGGCGGTAAGGGATTACCAGCACCGATAAGGGCACCGGTGCCAGTAATCCCTTACCGCCCTACTATGAGTTCCCTTTGCGGGTCCTCCCTTAATGCCTGGTTTTTACAGGCGTTAAGGACGGGACCCGCAATGGGACTCTGGAGCTGATAACGGTACCACAATTTGCGGGACCGTTATTAGCGCCTTCCCCATTCCCGTTGAGCCCTATGGGGGCTCAAATGAGAATGGGGAAGGGCCCTGGTGAATGGGGAATTACCCGTCCCGCCAACCTTGGAATGGACTGGTAATTGCTCTATTCACCAGGGCGGAGATGGTTGGGTTTTGGAGGCAGCCATGGAGCTAAAAGCTCCATGGCTACCTCCAACCTCGTAATGAGGGCAATGTCTCTTTGTAGTGACTGGCAATGTAAAGGGAACTTGCCTTGATTGGAGAGAAGTCATCACAATTTGTGTCCCATGTTTTCTTTATGCAAATCGTGCAAATTTAAACTAATAATTTAGCGACAGGATGCCTTTGGGTAGCAGTGCGGTTTATAAGCACCCAGTAACATAGCATAACATAACATAACTGGAATCAGGCTCCAAGAACGCCCAATACCAGGAATTGAATCACTAGCAATTATATGATTTTTTTGAATTAATATGGAAAATGTATAAATGCAACTTCATGTTTTTTACAGGACAACATATACATGTTGACAAATAGAGATGACATGATCCACAATTAATTAAAAAGTGATACAGACAGAAAGAAAATAGAGTAAATCCTGTTTTGTTACTCACACATAATTTGCCATTGTTGGTACTGCATTAAAAATGTTAGGGTTTCAATAAGTGGACCTCAGCCGCAGTCACATCAAGGGTCATAGATCAGATTGAGTATTTATGCAGAATATTGGGCCGGACATGCCTTACACTCTCCTCTCAGAATGGTCAGACCAAGCTACCTTCTTATTCAACACTTGTATTCTGCCGCGCTCTTTCACAGTCCGACATATAGTTCCACAGAGGAAAATGTAAATGATGTGCTCCTCATTTGCACCTCAATTTCTTCAATGCGGAAATTAATATAAACCCTTCTGCTAATGCAGCCCAAATAGTTACACCTGAAGACTCTGCTGTAACAAAAAGTATTGATCAGCTTGTCAGTTTAGAACAAAACTGGCTATGCCTATCTCCTTTTGGAACAAATAGTACACTGGTGTGTCTACAACTATTCAAAATGGCACTTAGACACAGGGAAGAGTGGAGAGCAAGAGGTGGTGGTGCTGCAGGCGAGTGAAGAGCACCAGGTGAAGGAGCCAGTGTTTGTCCCTCAGATGGCCCTGGAGTTGGAGATTGGATGCATTCCAACATTAAATTCCAGTGTGGGGGTGGCGGGGCAGGGCAGGCTCAGGCTTTCCATGGGAGGGGGATGGTGGGCTAGAGGATACTGCACCCATGATATTACCTTCCGTCCGGTCATGGGTATGGGGTTAGAAGAACTTACCATAAGGTACTGTGACTGTGGAGAGGGGAAGCAGACAGTGTAATATGCAACCTCGGCAACAACGCAGTTTGTTGGGATTCCCCAAGCAAGAGTGCCTTGAATATTGCCTTGATTATCAAGCACTGTCGGCTGTGGTACAACTGTGTGTATGGGGAGCAACGTCATGTGTCACAGACATGGCTGCTGCAGCCACCTTCTTCAGTGGCACCACTCCAGTTTGTTACCATTCACACTGTAGAACAGGACCCCCATCCTCACCTTCTCTGGACCTGCTTGAGCCTCTCTCTGACCCTACCATGACCCTTCCATGCCTGGACCAGCACAGCTTGACCCGCCTGCACCATTGTCTAGCAGGGCCACTTTGCCACCACCAGGACCTCAGACGTCTGTTCGAAGTGGTAGCGTTCACAGGGTTGTGCCAATTGGGTAGGACAGGAGAGACACAGTGCTAAGGAATGCAGGCATTTGTCAGACCCCCGGGCTGGTGACTCCCAAGATCCTGACCTCCCCTCCTCAGCCTCCTCCTCACCTGAGAACCAAGGATCAGATGTAGCCTATCCATATGGTCTCCTGGAGAGATCGTCCTTCTTCTTCTTTCTTTCCTTCTTTTTTTTGTTGACAATGTCACACTCCCGGAGAGAAACCACAATGGGAAGTTGTAAACAACATTACCAGTGGCCCCTTCCCTGGAAATGGACTAAATGGGGAAAAAGCCGTTCGACATAAAAAATCCCAGGATGAGCTGAGAAGACCCCAGACCCAGCTGGATATGGAAGGTGGGATCCGCAGACTCGAATGTAATCAGGAGTGGAGAAGAGCAAGTCCTCTTACAACACTGAGCAGCACAGAAGTCAGATCAGTGCCTACACACCACACCGAACTGTGAGAGAGCTGGACTCGGAGAATGAGAACACAGAGAAACCAGGTAAGTGAGAAGGGAGCGAGCGAGGGAGGGACTGTAAGACAGAGAGAAGCACAAAAGAAAAGGGCGTTGCTGGCGACAGAGGCAAAAAGCAGCGAAGGCAAGGAAAGCGGAGAGAAAGAGCAAGGAGGGAAACCCTCTGTGGGTAGAAAAAGGGAAAACTAGCGCAGCAAACCAAAAGATGCTACGGGCGAGGGTAGAGACCTCGAACTGGAGCGGTTGCAATGCGTAGCGCGCAAGGAGGGTGTGGCAGATAAACCTCCCTGAACGCTACGAGAAAACAACTATACTGTTGAAGTCCGTACAGAAAATATGTCATGGCACCCATAATGGCCTGCGCGCAAAGTAATCCTGGGCAATAGGCACCACGAAGTAAGGCGCTTGACAGCAATGCTTGTCTTCTTTTCAGTTGGGAGGAACTGGAACTCATGGCAGTAGTGGCTGCCGTGGAAAAGCACATGTTTGAGCACCACGTCTCCATCTTGTAAGTGACTGGGCAAGAGGGTAGCACACAGGGACTCATGGAAAAGTGGGAGAATCCATAAAAAATGCAATACAGGCTATGTTGGTAGGTAGAGTAGTGTCAAATGCATTGAGTCAGAACCTCAGTTTATCAATGCCGAACTAAGATGGACATACCAGATCTGTTGGTTAGTAGAGCCTAATAGTTTGAAGCAGAACCTTTATTTTGTGGGCTTTGTAGTAGGATGTAAAAAGTGGCCAAGAATGAGCACACAAGATGTACCACTAACACCTGTTTTCATGTGCCTTTTTTCACTCTTATGATTGTGAGTTTCTCCTGGTAGCAAGTTATTGATTGAGGCAGAGCCTGCAGTTTGTGGGGGTGCTACTAAGACTCTGGGGGTGGCTTCCCAGGTTGGTTGAGGCAAATAGGTTGATGCAGAATCAACACTGAATCAAATGCTGGTGTTAGCTGGACTGAAGAAGACAATTATGTAACTAGTTAAGGATTTTGAGTGGCTCTGGTGGTTGGTTTAGCTAAATAGATTGTGTCAGAACCACAATTGAATCTAATGTTAGTGTTAACTGAGATGAAGAAGACGAAAATGTAACACTCTGTAAAGGTTTTTGTGTGGCTCAGCTGGTGGGAGAGCCAATTAAAGTAAGGCAGAACCTCCTGTTTTTAAGTATGGTAATAGGACTTAAGAAAAAGGGTTCACTGGTTGGCAGAGCAAAATAGATTGTTCTCCTATCTGGTAAAACATTGTACTAAAATGAGAACAGGGATCATTGTACTGACGAATGTTGTTTTGTACTTCAAGTCAAAACAGCCACCCATCTTTGAATCATCCCAGAGGGCCGCACCGCTGGAGCAGCATTGGCTACTGCTGGTACACACACTTGTGGTACCACCCTGGTACATGAACCATCCTTTGCAACAAATGAGCCCAAAATATGAGATGGGTGACACCCCGCAACGTGCATCATATGTAAACCCCTCTCCATGCAGATAGATGCTTGAATCCAAGAATGTCACCAACATAAACCACTCATCTAACCATCCAGTTGACCAAGACACTCTCTCAAGGGGTCCAACAGTTCAACAGTCCTGACGAAGGCGAATTACATTATCAATCGCCGAAACGTCCAAGACAAACACAACCACTCCCTGTCCTCACTTTACACTAATTACAAATGACATAGACCAAGATTTGGTCAGGTGACCACCACACTAACTGTGGAAAACAAAGATCTGGCCACTCTGCCCTACCATCTCCTCCCACCTCTGACTAAACCAGGAGGATAGGTCCACACAAATTCCCAGCCTGCACAAAAAACCATCACATTACATATAAATACAGATCTCTGATGTTTTTAGTGATGTATTTATACACTGTCGCTCACATTGAAGGTGTAATTGTACATTTCCTGTTCTGTGAGAGTTATACAAACTAGGAGTCATATTTGTCTCCTAGCACTATCCATATGTAAAAACGGAGAGATTTACTTGTGTTTTCTTTCACTATGTCGGTTGAGTTTTTGATGTCTTTTGTTTGAAAAAACTGAGGACAAAAATGGTGTCTCTCGACACCGAACAAAGAAAAAGAAATTAAAAAGATTGAATAAAGACAATGTTGAAGGAGGAAAATAATAATATCACTGCTGCACACTGTGCTCGATAAAAGCTTAAATAAGTATGTTTTTTTCCTTGCTGAGGTACAGAATGAACAGCCACTGATCAGCTCCTTTTACAAATAGATGCACACCTGGTGCACAAGGAATTAATCTATTAGTATGCGTCCTTCAATACAAATTATACTTTAGGTCACCTGTCTAGGTGTATAAGTTTCAATATTTTGGGAGAGCTAAATAAATTGAGTCGAAACCTCTAGTTTGCACGCACGCACGGTACAATGACTCGGAGAGCATCTGGGGGGGTTGGTAGTTGCTAGATCTTAAAAAAACATTAAGAAGGGACAATACAACTTTTCTAATGCAATGCATCCAAATGCCCTATAGTAGCTGGTGTGAGGGTTGTGTGATCATGGAAGTTTGTGTAGCAGTCACTACTTTCAGGGTCCAAGACACCTTCACATTTCCTGGTGCCCACCATCCGCATTATTGTACCATGCTGGCACACAAATCTTTATCAGCTGTGGAATTTGTTGCATGGCCTACCATGTGATGGGGTTTATGTTTCCACATGCAATAGCCTTTGGCGATATGATCCACATTCATTGTTCTTTGAATGTAAGCTCTCTTGCATAGCCCCGGCATGATAAACACCCATTCACACTGCATATTTGAACAAGTACGGATGACCACTCTGACTGCTTGCCAAGATAGAATTGCAGAGGATCATCCTCACTACCCTGTTGGCATGTGTCAAGAACATCATTTTAAACTATATGGTCTTCAGTGAGTCAGATGAGTTCCATTGGGGCTCCCAATGCAGACAGCAAGCCAGAGTAGGAGGGGTCTGTCCCTCAGCTGCTTACATTTTTCCACTGTTTGAAAGCTCGTCGTTGTACCCTCTGAACTAGTGTCAGAAGTTATGATCTAATAACGTCCTGGTGGTGTTCCAAATTGTGATGTTGATCTCTGATCATTTTGGAAGGTCAAGAGCAGTTTCATTGCCAGTTTCCGTGATTCTGCGTTACCAGAAGTTTCCCTTTCATTTTTTATGTTGGAAAGATTTAATTCAAACATGTACAACAGCGGCAGCACCTCGCTGAGTGACAGCACATAAAGGCGTACCCACTGGTTGGCCTCTTCAAAAGCCTGCAGTAAAGAACATTAATTGCTTAAAATGCTCCAATGAGTAGACAAAAGGTAGGCACAGTTCAATTGCTGGCACTGGGCATTTTTTTGTTGTTGCAATATTGCAATAGTTGGTCACTGTGCTTCCCTTCTCTAATAGACGCTCCAGCATATGGAGGGCTGAATTCCATCGCATTGGCATTGCATTGTTTAAATGGTTGCGAGGTAGCTGACAGTGCGACTGCAGCTTTCCTAACATTTGTCAAGCCTTGTAGGGGCTGCAAAAGGAGCCGCAGGTGTTCTGGGCCACACTTACCATCTCATTTAGTGTTGGGTAGTGGCTTATGCAGCAGCTCACCACAAGAAGCAGGGCATGGCAAAGCAGGGTATGACTATGGTTATGCCTATCAAGTCCTCCTTATGGAACCACAGGGAATGAAACAGTGGGACACTTGCTGTCGGAAACATCCATTCAAAATACAGAGTGGACTGCTAAAAAAAGGCCTTTTGTGGCTGCTTCCGTTTGTTTTGATGCCCTAAGGTAGGGGGCAGGTCAACCAATGTACGATAATGTCCATGAAATCTTTGCATTGAGCACTGACCAAATGTGCATTTTCAGGTGAACATTCTTACACTCACCCATACCACTGCCATCCATGCTGCTTCCATACCATGGTCATAGAGGCATAGTACTGATGTTTGCTTGAAGTAGTGCCAACTGAGAATTTGCCCTTGGGAACCAATGAGGCCAAGGAGCCATCTGAGGCAATGATTTTCAACAAATGAGTTGGGCAGTCCATCTATTGTTAACATTACATCAAAGTTGTCATTGAACAGACAGTCCTTTTGTGTATGTTGTGTTATTTGCTGCTCTGTCAAAAACATCAGAAATAGTGGACTAGTGTATTGAGGTGGGAAATGTGTCTCTGTATTGTTGGCTCTGCAAGCAAGGATGGTGCTCCCACGGGTCTTGTGGACATTTTGGAATCAGTAAGACCAAGGGTGTGAGATTGTGGTACAAATATGCCTATTGCCGGAGGTTAAGAGGTTGAAGGGTGCAAGGCAGACCAGTCACTTTTCCTTTTGCCAAGCATGTGGAAGATAGTGTAGGGAAGTGGTGTCCAAATGGCTTCCATTTCAAAACATGTTGGCTACTATACAAACATTGTGTTGTATGTATAGTAGGCAGTAGGATATACTTTTTGCTTTTCTGCAGTACAATATATCTGTGTGATGATATTTCTAATGCCTAAAAAGGGCCATTACCTCTTCTCGTTCTTGGTATCTGCTTGAGAAACTTTGCAGTGGATGCTGTATGGGGGCCATTTACTAAGGAACTAGTGAATGAGGTCTAGCCGCAAAGGTTTATTACCACTGGCATGCATTTCTTTCGGTTCCATGTATTACAATCGCAGCAAAAATGGTTGTGTATACAAAATATTGTGGCAAAAATACTGTGGTTTTGCCGCCACAATCATGTAAAGGATGCGGGGGACACCTCCGCAACCCCCGCTCCCCTTTAATGGTATAATGGGGTACACCTTTACGGGGTCAAACCACAGCATTATTTCGGCGATTTCTTTTACCAGCGACATTTCTGCCATGATTTTATTACCTGATACATTTTGTTCAGACTGTTTTTGGGCGAGGACATACATTACCACAGTAACTGAAGCTTGCTTCTTGTGGGCAGAGCTTGAAAATGACAATTGGATGGATGTGTCAATGCCTGCACACTCTACAGAAGCCGTATTGACACCCTTGTTATCTTTTGCAGAGTCAAAGAGTAAGCAGGTGTCTGTTTTTCTTGGATATCTGTTTCCAAGGAAATCAGTGATGGGAAATGTTCATAAATCACATCTTGTTCATCAAATGTCGACTGCTCTCTTTGTTGCTGAGGTGTTATCATCTCTTCTCCTTATTGTGCTTCAGATGGTGGAGGATTAACTTCTTCCTCCTCCCATTGTCACTGAATGAAGGTGTAACAGAGGTGTATTAATGATTATATCTCTATCCAATGCACCAAATAACACTGGAGGAGGCTTGCCCTGTTATTTGCAGAGGAAGGAAGGTATCCAGTGCATAGACCCACCTATTTTCTGGGATTCTCAATACAATCAGCCACTGCTATAGCTGGTGAAAAGTGGCATGCAGATACATTCCTTAGCTGCCCCTACTCCATCCCCTACCATGCATGGTTACTTTAGCAGACGCAGCCATGTTACATTAATTCACACCTGTAACAAGAACTCTTAACAATACGTCTGTGGATTACTACCCCAACTAAGGCTGTTTTGGTATGCTGCTTCATCCATTCAATTCACATGTGCTTAAATCTTCTTTGGTGTACTGTTATGACTATGCAATTCATGTGTGTCTAAGACCTCTTTGGTGTGCTCCATATCCTACAAAATTCTAATGTAGCATAGACTGCTGTGGCTTACTCTCCTACCTAAAAATGTAATGTGTGACAAAGACAGCTCTGGCACATCTCTCTGCCTACAAAATATATTTGAGCCTAAGACTTTTGTGACATAGCCATCCACCTACAAAAATTGATGTCTGCTTAAGACTACCCTTCTGACCTTCTCATATGTTGATGTGCTCCTCCTCTACCTGCAAATCGTGTGTGTTGGAAAACCCCTACAAATGTGCACTCTAATTTCCTAACTCTACCTAGGCCATTATGAATGTACTACTACTCTAAACTTATATAATATATATATATATATATATATATATATATATATATATATATATATATATATATATATATATATCAGGGCCTGCGGTAGTGGCCCCTGTAGTTATGGTTAAATTGCTCAACTCATAGAAAGAGCACTTTTTAGGTAGCTGATAACTGTTGTGCCGTTCGACGAATCCGCTCAAAACTTTGCCAAAACAGATATATGCCCGCTTGGAATGCTTTTGGTAAGTTTCATATGGCCTCGTCCATGGGGAGGGCCAGGGGGGGGCAAATTTATAGGGGGTCCCAACATTTTTTAAATCCTCATAGACACAATGAAAAAAGAAGTTGCTCGCTTCTACAGCCCAAGCCGTGGGAAGGTTTTACAGCAAACTTTTGCGACGAGCATAAATCTGTCCAGTCATTTTTTTAAAAATGGCCCAAAAGTAGTTCAAAATAAATGACTGATTTCTGGGTCCAGTTTGCGGACTCATTAACTGATTCAGAGTCTGCAGACACATCTGGACCAATGATGTTTGCAGACATCGTTTGCGCCCGCTGATTGCTCAATTAAAAATGCAAGCTGCATCAGATTTTCTGAAACAGTCGCCATGTTGGTCCATGGATACTGGCCATAGTCAGCAGACAGTGCAGTGAATAAAAAGTTTGGAAAACACATTTGGGGTTATTTTATGGCCGAAAGAGGGCATGCAAAGGGTGGGGGAGTGGATTAAAGTTGCTAACTAGCTGTTTGCATAGGTGAATAAAATTGTTGCAGGTGCCACCGATTCCGTGGACACAGCAGTAGTCCGCGGACACAGCAGTAGTCTGCTACCTGCACATGCCATGCAGGTCTTTTAAGGGTGTCTGGCATGGAAAGAGTACATTGGTGACTAGCCAATCAGGTTTTGTGGGTCTGGAGGAGGAGTTGAAGTGTACAGGACTACAGGACAGGAAGTGTTTTGTTTGTTGTCTGTAGAGAAGATGGCTATGGCTATGAAGAAGCAGAGTGTGTGGATGGTGGGAGATTCTTGGATCCATTGTTCAAACGTTTATCATGAATTTGGTTTCATCTCTGCTACTATTGAATTGGACGAAGTGGATGTTTCGTGGTATGCAGATAGTTGCTTAAACTGGGTAACTTCATTACCATTCTGTGAGAGTATGGCTCACTTTAAACATCCAGATATTATTATTGTGCATTGTTTAGGCAACAGTTTGGGCTATGTGACTGCAGGATTTTTGTAGTTTTCCATGAAGGATATGTTCAGAAGCTTAATGGAACTGTTTCTAGCTGTGAAGATATATTTTTCTGAAATCAATCAGACAAATATGATGATAACCAAACCTATTTCCCCTCAAATAGAAGAAGCTAGATAGCATGTTAATAAAGGTGTATGTGATTTTTTATATACTTTGGGAATGGCAACTTTTGACAATGAAACCATCAAGTTGGATTGCGTAATCATTTTTCGAGGAGATGGAATGCATCTGACTGATGTTAGAAATCAGATTTTTCTTTTGAATATCCCAAATGCACTGAAACAATTTGTATGAACTTGTGAAATATGTTGTGAAGTTTTTTTAATAGTTATAGTAAATAAGAAAAGGTAAAAACAAATTTGAAGCAGTTTTTGTGAACGTTAGTAAAAATAATTAAGTTAAAAAAGGTTCTTTCGAGAGACACCATTTCTGAATGAAAAAAAAAAACTTAATTGATTTTAATTCCCCCATCCCACACCTAGATTTTTCCAGATGTCTGCAGACTTTTGCACTGTCCAGATACAGTGCTGACTGCAAAAGGTCCTGTGATTATTTTATTTTTTGGGGATTTTGTTTTTTTTGTAGTAGAGGCGAGAAGGTAAGGTTGGGACGGAAGGTAGGGAAGGGACACCAACCACAGATACGGAGGGGCAGGTCGAAGATGTAGGGCGTGCCTTAAATCTAAGGTCAGTGACAGTGTTTCTTGTGCTCCTTGGCCACAACACCACTCTGGAACTGCTCCCCCTGCAGTTCGGTGTGTCTTGAAAGGAAAAGTCTTTCTCAAAGCACCCGGGTGGTTGGAGCGAGTATGGCGTTGCATGGAGGTAGTCCCAAGAGAGTACAGCTCAGGTTGTCCATGACTGAGTACGACCCTGCACTCAATGCATTCAACCATGGCAGCATGAGCTTTTGGTACACCCATAATGGTTTTAAAGAACTGCCACATACATGACTCTCTCTAGGTGCTGGAGGTAGGAACTTCTTCTACCTCATCTTCCTGTTCCTCACCATCCTCCTCTGCATCATTACACCTGTTCCCCCTTCCAGGCCCTCCACGTGGTGATGGTGGTGGCCTCTGGGAAGGTGGGATGGCCATGACAGATGCCATTTTTAAACCCCTCTAAGTCTACTGGAAGCAGCGTTTCGAAAGATGCTCTCTCCTGGTTTGCCAGATTGAAAATGACTAAACGTAATGGATGGGCCCCTTCAAAGGGACCTTCAGAAGGAACGTCCGTGGACCATGTGACTGTCCGTGAACTAGTCTGTGGGAAATAGGCCTTGTAAAGTTGATCTTGTTGACGGACCAACAATAAATGGCTCTAGAAGTTCTGGAAGGGTAAAGTTTCAACTTGAAACACCCTAGATTGACCAAAATGCAGTTTCAAACTGTACGCGGTGATGAACACTGTCCACGCACAAGCAATCATGCCGCATGGGGGCGGTGACATGATGACATCCGGGGGAGTCCGTGGAAGGTGTATGTGGAGCCTGTCAAGTGGGAGATGCAGGGCACATGCGCATGGATGTCCTTTGGTAATTAAAGGTGCGTCATGCGAGACCGGACCGGGTGGTATGTCCACGGAAGCCCCATAGTGTAAATGGACCCTCTGAACAGTTGTGATGTCTGTGGACTATTAATTGGAGTTTTGAAAAAAAAAATAAGAATTTATTACAGAATAATATACAAGATGTTCATAGTAGAAAACATACATTTATTTATGAAAGGGATGGGGTATTAAAATGAGAAACATAAATGGGAGAGTTGGACATTTCCATAAAGTCATCCTCTGTGGAGGGAGGTAGAGAAGTTTCATCACGTGTCTTTGATTTATGTTTTGTGAATTTGATTGGACTGATTGCTGGGGGAAGGGCACACATACAAGTAGGACAGTGATAATCAACATTTCTAAGAACTTGATTGTTAACATAATTTAAAAGTTCTTAAAAGTAATTGCAAAGTTCATCCAATTTTGAAGACCAGATCATTATTTAATTCTGTACAGTTGGGGATTGGGATTGTATTTCTCATTGTTGAGATCCTGCATAATTAATCTTAGTTTTTTTCTTAATATAAACTGTGTACTATAAGAAAAGAAGAAATTATTAATTCAATGAGCTCTCCATAAATTACATTACTAGTTTACAGTTGAAAGATGCATTGTTCAGCATTCGAGATTTCATCTTCACTCATTTCTTCTTTGGGAAAGTTTTCCTCTAGACACTCAAGTGTGTTTGCTATTTCTGTCAAAATAAGAAATGGTCATATTTGCTTATGAGAAATGTTTATATAATGAAGGGTAATAATACCATTGGTTAAGTTGCTTAACATATAAAAAAGAGTACTTTTCCGACAGCTTATAACTTTGGCTCCATTTGAGGAATGATCACCAAACTTTGCAGAGAGAGGCATATGCTGATAGGATGTTTGAAACAATAGGTATGTCACAATTTATGAAACAGTCTCCATACTGGATGTGCGGATCATGGCCTTTGTCTGTGGACACCGCAGTGAGGAAAATAATTCTAGGGGTTATTTTGTGGATGAAAGAGGGCTTGGAAAGGGTGGGGGACTGGAAAAAATGTAATATACAGTTCTTTTTATAGGTAAAAAAAAGCTGTGCTGGTGCTGCTGTGTCTGCTGTTAATTTTTCAAGAGAAAGCATTTTCCCTTTCCTCACCTTCCCTCAGAAGCTCAACGTGTGTCTAGCCCTGGACCTGTCTAGGCTGGAATACTGCATCAGACTCTTCTCAACCTCCCCCTTTGTTCCCTATGCCCCCTTTAGCTAATCCAGAATAGGGCTGCAAGACTTATCCATAGCCTCAAGCCCAGGGATCGTATCCATGGAGCCCTATAATCTCTACACTGGATCCTGGTGGCCGCAAGATGAATTTGAAGACCCTCTGTATTGTCAACCGGGCTTTCTGGGGTCTGGGAGTACACAATCTCCAACATTATCTCCCTAAATACTCCCGTGCTAAAGCCCTCAGCTCCTCTAACTCCAATTCTCTGCTTTTCAAACGCTTCTCCAAACAGAGAGCCAGAGGCAGGTCTCTCTCTTCGGCTGGTGCCTCTGTTTGGAACAGCCTCCCTGCTCCTCTCAGACTTGAGCCAGACTTCTTTAAGTTCTCGAATGTTCTCAAAACCTTTCTCTTTCTCTTTCACTCTGTCTCTTCCCTGCTTACTCATACCACTGCCACTGAAACTGGTGGCCTGGTCCCTCAAGAACCTCACAGGTTCCATGCCCTATTCCTAGTCGACACCAATACCACCACCTTCAGCACTGCTCTTGCAGGATTACTACCTGGTGGCTGTGCACCCCACCCTTAGAACCCCTCTACCCCAGTAGCCTCACACCTTGGCATCCCTTGGCATTTCCCTCCCGGGCTCACATCAGCACTTGCCTATCCCTACTTCATGCACTTCTCTCATTGCATAATGCATATATGTATTTATAGCACTACTGTGTACAGTTTGATTGTATAAGTAAGGGAAATGCAGATAGAAAAGATTTCTAGAACATTGTTAAGTGGCAGTTCATGTGTGTAAGTTTAATATGTTGATAGGGTTACATGCAGAGTTCTTGGAAGTGATTGGGGGATGGATGTGTCACTGTTTTTAACCATAGAGAAAATAAGAGGATTTATTAGGTAACCATGCTTCATTTGATGCTGCATTCAATGCAAATGAAAGCAGTATAACACACGTCAATGTCAAGCAATACAAAAACATGTTGGACAATGAACACCAACAAGAGGAAGAAGTTCAAACACAACTAGATGAAGACACTCCGTGAGGGCAGTCAGCCTTCTCTTACAGGAAGCCAAGAACCACTTGGAGAGCCACTCATTCTAAATGAAGCAGAAATAGCCATGACTGAAATAGAAAACACCATGTATCAATATGAACAATCAGAAGAAAACATGTCAGTGCTGAAATCACAGCAAAATGATGAGCAACTTAGCATTTACCTAGATGTGATTGAAGAAATTGAACATGGTCTGAAGCATGAAAGTAAAACTTGTATCTGTCAACATTATAAACCTCTGCTCCTCTATGTAAGTGGTGAAGTTGGTTCTGGAAAACATTCTTAATTAAAATCATCATCAAATTCCTCCAAAACGTAATGGTGACGCTGATTCTGGAAAAACATTCTTAATTAAAATCATCATCAAATTCCTCCAAAACTTGCCTGCAGGCTGGCCGTCCAGATGCTGGTAAGGTTGCCTTAACTTTAGCTTCCCACCAATTAGCATATAAATCCATCATCACCTAAGTGGTCACACACAAAGTGCTCTTCCTATGGGTTGAGCAACTTAACCATAACTATAGGGCCACTACTGCGGGCCCTGTAATATATATATGTACAGAGAAAAAAAACTGCCAGCGGCAGAAGGACAACACTCCAGGGTCAGCGAATGCTGGATAATTGACAGAGCGTATGATTACTTGAATATAGTAATGTGGAAAAAGACGGCAAATACAGGATACAGCAGGGAAAAGGTTCTGAATGACGCATTTTACGCTCAGAGGAAGCTTGGTCACACAGGGGTTACAGCTAAACAATTGCAGTAATATTACATGCAGAGTCCTTTTTCCATGTTGATAACAAAGGCGAGTGAGACAGCCACAATGTGATATGCAGGCAGACATGTATGAATACGGTAGAACATGGGTTACACAAAGCAATGCTTACAAATGATCCAACTGAAATTCAGACAAATACAAGAAATTACCTGTTAAGATGAGAGAACAACAAAATACCCAATATATGAGTAATGCATACATTAAAGCAACTTTGTACAAATCGATCACAAATGCATGGACAGCATTAATAAAGAGCAAGTGCTGGCAGCAAAACAATCCCAATATAGCAAAAAAGTGCTAATGCATACAGCAGCATGAACATAAAGTGCTAGTGCAGGAACCTCAAAGAAGACCACGCGCTATATTAAGCAAAACATGAGTCTGTACCTGACAGATCTATAATTAAGAATGAAGTGCAAGTGCCAGCAATAGTGCAGGAATGTTATTAAAGCAAACAACATTATAAAGTGCAAGTGCACATAGTTACCGCAGTCTAAAGTGCAAGTGCAACAATAGGCAAAAATGCCAACGCGCTATAATACATTTTCAGTGAAATTACAGGTAATTGAAATCTCCCTAATACTAAGTAATATAACTCGACAACAATCATGTTATGTGTGCAACAAATCACCATGAATCTCTGTGCACACAAAATGTGTGCCATGCTCCTGCATGACTAAAATCACACAATCACAAATAAATCACGTCAGAGAAAGCAAGCCAACACTGGCAACATGCCAACATTATAAATTAAGCAAAATTGAAGCAATGGGCCCCGGACTACCCCCACTAATGTTCAGTGCGAAGTTGAAAAGCCAAATGGGGACGCAGTAGTCAGTCCAGGTCAGAAAATTCCACAAGGGCTCAAGGCACAGGGGCTAAAAGGCAACCAACACAAAAGGGAAAAGAGGAACCAGGACACAATATGCAAAGAAAATGATGACCCAATGCTAGAAAGGAAAATAGAAAAAAAATGGATAAAGGGAACCCATAACATAAGCATGAAACAGAAATAAATACAGTGAGACAAAAAGGTAGCTCAATGTACTGAACAGCTTAAAAAAGCTGCAAAATAAACAGGAATGTATACACATGTAAATAACAGCAAGCATTAATAAAGACAAAATCTACAATATTTAAAATCTACAATATTTAAACGATTGAATGAGGAGAGGTTTCAAAATTGATATAAAAATTCATTTGAATGTGGAGGTCCAAAAAATTATTTTTATCTAATCAAAATAGAAAAGACATTAAAATGACATGAATTCTATCCCTATAAAAGTGTACAATTCTTCATTGACATTATGGCCAAAGGGTACCTTTGTGGAAAAGTCTAAAATGAATTTCGTCTAAAGTTGACGTAACCGAAGGACCCGAAAACCCCCTCTGGGATGTATGGCTATGTGGCCAACCCTAAAGAAAGTGAGCAACTGGGAATTGTTGTTATGTTGCTCCTTAAAATGCCTAGCCACAGGATGTTTAGGATCGGACATCTTAATGGCTCTTAAATGCTGGAGAATCCTGATTTTTAATTTGCATGTAGTGCTGCCCACGTACCATTTGTTGCAAGGGCAACTAAGGACGTAGCCAATGAAGGTGGTATTGCATGTAATCAGCTGCTTGATGAGACAATGGACAGCTGTTATGGGATGGGCATAGGATTTTTGTACAGTGGCAAGAGAGCACACCTTACATTTGTGACATTTGACAAAGCCAGAAGGAGATGCAGACAGCCAAGCAGACTTGGTTAATATCTTAGGAAGAGGTATTCAAAAACTTGAGACCAATTTATCTTTCAGCGAAGGTGCTCGCCTAAATGTTAAGACCGGGCATGATGAAAGTAATGATGATAAATCTTTGTCCATCTTAAGAATATGACAATGCCACAGGATGATTTTCCTCCTATTGTGAGAGGAAGTTCCAAATGTAACAATCAGCCATGGATCATCATTATTAGTTTGCTTGACCTATATGTTTGTATTGAGTGAACAATCTCGATGAAGAGACCTGACCTTCACATAAAAACTCTCAATCATAATCTTGGAATAACCGTGTAGTGCATAATTGTGGTAGGCTGGAGGGCAGCATTTATCAAATTGAGCAATATCTGAACAATTCCTCTGGTAACAAACAAATTCCCCATATGGAATGCTCTTCTTATAACTAACTGGATGGCTACTGGTGGCATGTAGTCGGAGACATGAGCTGGTCGTTTTTTTGTCCACTGACGTGTGTATACCCAAAGTATCTAAAGTACAGTTACATCAAGATACACAATCTCACAGGAACATGATTCTCTGTAAAGGTCACATTAACAGTGTTAGTGTTAATGCTTTTCACAAAACCAAACCAATTAACCTCAGTCCCCTTCCATATAACAAACACATCATCAATGTATCTGCACCAGGCCCCGTTTGTGTGGAAAATATTTCAGAAATTATCTGAGATAAAAATGTTGCCTCCCACCAGCCCATCATCAAATTGGCATACGAAGGAGCAAAAGTACTATCCATGGCGGTGCCATGCAATTGATGGAAAATGATACTCTAAAAAATAGACACATTATTGTTAAGACAACATTTTAACATCTACAAAATCATAGTACAATTGGACACCAAATTAAGCAAACGTGTTTCCTAAAAATGTTGACATGCATTAATGCCCACTAAATGATATATAGAAGTGTGCAATGATACAACATCCAGGGAGGCCAAAATCAAACCCTCTTCCCATGGAACCTCTTTGATGTGTTGGACGAAATCCTTGGTGTCCTGTAAATAAGAAGGTAACACTGAAACAAAAGAAATCAAAGTTTCATCAATAAAATGTGACATGTTCTCCAATAATGATCCTGACAGAGTGACAATCGGTCTCCCAGGTGAACGCACCAAAGATTTGTGAATTTTGGGCAGAAAATAAATAGTGGCAACGGTGAAAAAAGATAGAACCAAAAAATGTAATCATGTCCTCATCCAAAATCACATTCTCACACCACTTGATGACCAATACCCTTAATTCCGATTGCATCAGAGTAAAAGGATTGGTTGACAAAGGTAAATAGCACATTTTGTCCCGTAGTTTTCTGAAGGCCTCTGCCACATAGTCACTACAGTTTTGTTAGACTATATTAGAACCTTTGTCGGATGATTTGATGACAACCTCCGACAAAAATGTTGTAATTCCAACAGAGAATTTGATTGCAGCTGGGTGAGGTTACGACATGCAGATGACATAGATGATTGTCACAATTTCCAAAGGTGAGCAATACAAAGATCGTGAAATTCCTCCAAATATCCCTTAGTAGGCATGGGAGGATTGAACTTGGATTTAACCTTCACTTGCGAGGAGACAGACAATTCTGAGTCAATATCAAAATCACCAAAATTGATATTGGTAGGATCAAATGATGCATCCTCTAAAGTCTCCAGATTAGTCAGAGATTCAAAATCAGCAATTAATAAATTACTCCTGCCTGCAAATGGTGTTGGTTTATTGACTTTGGCCGCATTGGTGGCAAAACACTGTTTCATTTTTTTTAATGAAACTACTGGGCAAAGTCCACACGAGTTTGAACATAATCAAAAGTGGATGTTGTGCAAGAGTAAGGCCTAATCTGAAAAGATCCAACTGTGAGCTGATTAGAACATGGGTGGATAAATTAACCACCTGTTTATTATCCATAGATTTTACATTTTGGCTTGAGCCCCATGGGAGTTAAACTGCCCTGGGTGTCTTCATTCAGGTTGTTTCCCACGTTGACCTCAGCAGGTTTTCTTCCAGCAACAGTTTTTCGGCTTTGGCCTCTTGCGCGACCCCTTCCTCTGTTTTGGGATTTGCCATCTTGAGTCGGCTCATCATTTTCAGAGTTAGACACATCTGATTCAGACGATGTGGTACCTACTTCCTTTGACTGAAATGGCACCAACTGGGACTTGGACATGTTATGCAGTGTATCAAAGCACTTGGCAAATGTATACACCCTCACTATATTACACAGCCACAGTAGTGGCTGTGTAGTTATGGTTAAATTGCTAATCCCATAGGTAGAGCACTTTTTGGGTGGCTTATAACCTCACTCTCCCCGGACGAATCCTCACTAAATTTTGCAAAAAAAGTATAAGGCCCACTCTGAATTTTTTTGCAAAGTTTGGTGAGGTTTGGTCCAGGGGGGGCAAAGTTATAAGGGGGGTCCCAAAACTTATTTTTTTATCATAGACTGAATAGGGAAAAAACTTTGCTCAAGCCTACAGCCCAAACCGCTGGGTGGATTTTCACCAAATTTGCAGCGGGAGCAGCGGCTTGGTCCCAAAAGTGTGCTTTTGTAATTTTGGTGAAAATCTGTCCAGTAGTTTTTTTTAAAAACAACCAAAAATGTAGGTCACAAAATATTAGTGATATCTATGTCCACTCCGCGGACACACTTCCCTGTTCGCTCCGCCGACAGTGTCTGATTGGCTAATCGTCTAGTGTCATGTCCGCGGACATGCGACGTGTCCGCTGATTGGATGGTGAAGAGCGTGGAGTACGTCTGATTTTTTGGAAACGCCCGCCATCTTGGATCCGCAGACATCCGCGGACAGCGCGGTGACAAATGGTGGAGAAATACAATTTTGGCAAGTGTGTTGGTGTGTAAGAGTGTTTGAGGAGGGTGGGGGAGTAAGAGATGGGTCAAATGCTGTATTTATTTAGGTGGCAGGTACTGCTGTTGTGTTCGTCTTGTCCGCTGACAGCCGCGCTGTCCGAGATGTCCGTAATTGGGCAAATGGGGGTTTCTTAAGGACACTATTCTTGTCCGTACTGTCCGCAGGAAAGTTGAAACTGTTCTAAGAACGCATGCAGTGTCCGAGATGTCCGCAATTAACCAAAATGGAGGTGCCCTAAGGACACTATTCCTGTCCGTACTGTCCGCAGGCAAGTTGAAACTGTTCTAAGAACGATTGCGGTGTCTGGGATGTCCACAATTAACCAGAATTGAGGTATCCTAAGGACACTATTCCTGTCTGTACTGTCCACAGGCAAGTCTAAACTGTTCTGAGAACAGGCACTGTGTCCGGGTTGTCTGCAATTAACCAAAATAGATGTGTCCTAAGGACACTATTCCTGTCCATACTGTTCACAGGCAAGTTGAAGCTGTTCTAAGAACAGGCACAGTGTCCGGGTTGTCCGCAATTAACCAAAATGGATGTGTCCTAAGGACACTATTGCTGTCCATAGTGTCCGCAGGCAAGTTGAAACTGTTCTAAGAACAGGCGCGGTGTCTGGGATGTCCTTAAGCAATCAAAATGCAGGTGTCCTAAGGACACTATATCTGTCCGTGCTGTACGCAAGCAAAATAAAACTGTTCTTAGAACACGTTAGGTGTCCGCGGACATAAAAATTGCCCATAATGCATGGTTAAAATGTTTGATTCTATGGGTGTGATCTATGGGTGTGATCTACAGTTTACGTACTGTTTGACTTGTATAGTTTGTATGTGAAGTTGTGGGTACATCATGCCATTAAGATTGTATAGTTTGGTAACAAGCACTGCAGTATAACATATCCATGGAAGTAAACATTGTGCTTTGTGGTGTACGGTTACATGTTTGCTTCAATGGTTGTGTTATGGAGCAGTATTTATGAGATGTACTTATTATAATATACTTACTGTTTGGTTTGGTAACTGGAGCACATATATTCTTTGTCAATTTCTGTGATAAAAGAAAAGATCATGTTAGTGTCAGTAGTTCGTAAGGACTTATAACATTGAATAATAGACATTTTTGATTCATTTCGACCCTCATATTTAGTAGATTACAAACGAGTGTACTGTGCAATTTGCTCAGTTTCTGTGTTTGTTGTTAAATCATTGGGTCTGTGGGAAAGAAAATCCATGTTGGATTAAAAAAACCTTTTTTTTACTTTTGGTACAGTGCATTTATTGTTTTGTTTTCAGTGTTTACTTGTTGTTTCTGGCTAATGTTGGCTTGTTGCAGATTGTTAGATACTTGTTGTTGAATTGTAACTGATTATACTTTTTATTTATATTCTCAAGTTGTTAATCTATCTGTTGGGTTGTTGCAAAATCTTGGGGCAGTTAGATACCTGTTGGTGTATTCTAACTGTTTATTTCTTGTTATAATTTAGTAGTATTGATTTATCTGTTTGGTTGTTATAGAATCTTGGGGCAGTTAGATACCTGTTGGCGTATTCTAACTGTTTATAGTTTTTTAATTGAAGTTTTATTAATGTTTATGCACAGATTAGTTATTAGTGGTATTGATTTATTTGTTTGGTTGTTGAAAAAATTTGGAGCAGTTAGATACCTGTTGACGTATACTAACTATTTATAGATTTCTAATTGAAGTTTTGTTAATGTTTAAGTACAAATTAGTTATTAAATTTTGGTTTTAAGAAGATTAAATAAGCGTTTATAACATTTGCTGGTAATCTCTGCTTTAGAGTAATGGTACTATCATTACATTTGAACCATCCACAATTCTTTTTTATATATGCAGGGTAGTGATCTGCATTGGTTGTGGCTCCTGCGTGGAAAAGATTATACCTATTGTTGTGAATGTTTTCTTACCAAGCAATACTTGACCATGTGTGAATACAGTCAGCTTGCAGTTGTTTTTCGTACCATCTGCATTGTAACGTAGAAGCATTAATATTACGTATTTAGTATGTGTGTGTATTAGTAAGGTGGAGCGATTATCTGAATTGCAGGTAGTACGTAATCTGCCATTGTTTGCATTTTGTACAAGTTGCTGAAATGGAACGGATTCACAGTTAGGTATGGATACATACACAAAACATTCATTAGGGATTTGTTCATATTGCATATTGTTGCACAGAGTGCATGTATGTTTCCACATGTATGAAATCTGGAATATTTCATTTATAGGTATGTTTTTGTTTTCCAGTACTTGTAGCAAGTACATTAGAAATTCTTGTGGATCTTCTTGTGAGTTTATAGTGAATTTCACGATTCGAACACAGTAGTCCAATTCTTGTCTCATTCCATGAACACTGTAGGTGTTGTCAGGATTGTTGGTTGCATTTCTATGAAGGACTAACATTTGCAAACACAATTGGTCTGTACTGTGTAAGTAAATGTTGTCAATAATTGGTGGCAATTGAAATAGAATATTGATTGCTACATTTGCGTAGCAATTTACACCAGTTATATTTGGACGTTTGAATGGACCAGATAGTTCCGTGTCAAAGTCATTTTTTCGGAGTGTGTGTTGCTTGTTTGAAGAAGTACCTGAGTTACTTTGAGTATTAGATTCTTCTTTGGTTGTACTAATCGATGAAGTATTCGTTTCTTTTACTCTCTTTGGAGGATTTGCAGTGACATCCTGTTTCATTTCTGTTTGAACTAGTTTTCTTTTACAACGTTTTGCTTTTTGTTGAACAGGATATGTTTTTAGATGGGGGTGGATAGTGAACGTAGTCTATTGTATTCTAAAATGCAAGGAATATCAGTGTTTACTTTACTTGCATCAAAGTTGATTAGAAATAGACTGTCAAGTGTACGTAAATGTGATAGTGCTACGTAGCTTATGTCTTCTTTAAAGACTGTGTTCCCAATATCTATCAATACTTTATCTAAGGCAAGACCTTGTGATTTGTGCATGGTGACTGCGTATGCTAGAGTTAGAGAAAATTGTTCTTTGAGTACATACATGTCTTTCAAAAGAAGCAATCGAGCTGTTGAGCACCCAATCCTTTTTACTTCTGAAGGTTTCTCAAAGAGAATATTGACAAACTGAATGTTGTCACGTGGGTATGTTTGAAAGCCAACAACTGTACCCAGTGCTCCATTAACTAGTCCTTGCTCCACGTCAAGGTAACGTTTAAGCATTATTCTACAGTTTAAAGATAATTTTAATATTTTTTCCAAACCAGCTGTGTTGGAGATTGAATTTTCTAAGGTATTTAGTCTTGTTGTGGCTTGTTGACACATGGGTAGTGTCATACCATGTACGTCCAGTTGGTCTGTTGCAGAAATTTCAATTATTGGTTGCATTTCTTTTTTCAACATTGTTTCATTGAATTTGGAACAGCTTGCAAGAGTTGGCATCAAGGACATACAATTGACATTTCCGTGTGCTAATTGTTCCATGACATCAGTAGCACGTGAGTTATGGCCATAAAGTGCATGGATGTGCCGGGTTTTTAATATTGCTTGTGCTTCTTGAGATAGTACACCAACTCTAATACTTTTTAAAATGTTGGCGTAGGTGAGGTCTGCAGATTGCATGTTTTCTGTTAATGCTCTGTATCGGGAATGTTGCCAAAGGTTGACATTTCCTATGCTGTCAACAGTTTTATGGCAGAGTTTGTGTCCTAAGGTTTTAAAAATAGGTTCACCATTTCACTGGTGTCAATTGAAGATCTCCAAAAACAATAATGTGTTTTCCTCCAAAGAGCTCTTCGTAGTTTGTTTTGGAGACCATGCTCACTTCATCTATTAGTAGCATTTTCAATTGTTTTAACACTCTGCGTAGTTCCATTGCAGCTTCTGTAGAAAGTTTGTAATATTCTAATTTGTTTTGGTTTTCTACTGGCAGGAGTAGTAATCTGTGTAAAGTGACACCACCTATGTTGTAGGCAGCTGACCCTGTGGGGGCAGTTACTACAGCTGACAGTTTGTTGTTTGTCAATTGTTGAAGGAACTTGCTGATGATTTTGATTAAGGATGTTTTGCCTGAACCAGCTTTACCACTGACGTATAGTAGTATAGGTTTGTAATTTTGGCAGGTACATTCTTTCATTTCATGTTGTACACCATGTGCAATTTCTTTTGTTACTTCTTGTAAAATGCTACACTGCTCATTGTTCAGTTTTGATTGTAGTACCGTTAAGTCTTCTGTATCTTCATAGTGACACATGGGGTTTTCTACTTCTGTCATAGCTAATGATGCCTCATTTGCTATTAGTGGCTGTCCCAGTGGTTCTTGGCTTCCTGTTACAGAAGGTTGACTACTGTCGGGAGTGTCCTTATCTAGTTGAGCCTGGAGTTCTTCTTCGTGTTGCTGTTCATTGTGCAACATTGTTTTGTACTGTGTACAGTTTACATAGGTTATAGTGCTTTCATTTGCTTTGAAAGCATCTTCATAGGAGTTATAGTTATCTGGTATCTCTTCTTCTTTTCTCCATGGTTTAAAGAGTTGTAGTAGGGACATGTAATATAGTTCTTTATGTTGAGGAGTTTTTAATGACAATTCGATATGATTAATTAAACTTGGTTTGGTAAGTTTTACTAAGCTGCCTTCACAATTTGTCACTCTGTATCTACCTTTTTTCATCAGGTTTTATATTATTTTTGATTGTGAAGTTTTGGGCTATGTGGTATAGCCACATGGTTTCCAAAGTGGTCCTTCTGTTTAGGTAGTATGTGTCTAGTAAATTGTTTCTGTAACTGGCCTAGGGAAACCAAAGCGGCATTTGGTGTAGTATTTCCCTTTGTTTTTGTATTTGCGATGACAATATTTTCCACATTTGTGTCTTTGAAATTGTACAATTTGTGCATGAAGATCACTATTTGTTGTTTCTGATGGAATTTCACAAGTGACATATTTTTTGATAAACTGTAAAACAGTGTCATCACTATCTTGACCAAATTTAGGAGCATCTTTAATCCATAAAAGCATGTGGATATGTGGTGCTCCTCTGCCTTGGTATTCTTTTCTCCAAAAAGAAGTGTTGAACTTCTCCTAGGGGAGGAACAGTTTTATTACAAATAAAATGTAGCATAGCAATGAAGCGATGATGGAAATATCTTGAAACATTAACAGGATCTAGAGAGCAAAGTTCTCCAGGTGTTAGTATATCTGTTTGTTTTGTTCTTGTTTGATATGCTTGGGAAATCATGTAAATCTTCACATGCATATTCTGCACAACATAATGTAACAAACCAAGTGGGTGGGCCAAGGTTTCTTATCATACAACGTAATCTCCGTGAAGTCGGAACCAGTACTCTTTAGTACCACGCATATTTGCTAACAGATTTGTAATGCTTGATTGTATAACCTCATCTTTTTCTTGCACTTTTTTTTATTAATTGCATTGCTGACATATTTTGAAAGTGGGTTCCTGATTTTAATGTGTGTGCAACTCTGTAACATAAAGTTGCTAGTTCACTTTCAAAGAGTAGGTGGAATATGTATTCCACATTTTGTCTAAATCTGGGATCTTCAGAATACATTTGTAACAAACGGTATTCTGATGCTGTTATCTGAATAGGTCTATCATCGTACGTTCCTCCTTTGCCAGTAGGAAAGAGTAGAGGAAAAGCACGTGCTTCTATACCTTTTTCCCATATGCTGATTGGTGATCCTTTGGTTTGTCGCATTTGGTATGTTTCTAGTGCATCATCTATGGTGTCATTAGAGTGTAATGGATTAATTGTATAATGGTCTAAAATGTTGGATACTTTAGCAAGATCTAGAAGTTCAAATGGATCAGTGTCTGGTGACTCATGAATTATTTCAGTTGTTTCCCTTAAGTTTTCTTCACTATTTATGTCTTTGTTGTTTTCATTATTATCTTTTAGATATTACAAGTCTTGTCTAACTTTATGTAAGTCTATGAGTTGTTGCCAGTGTTTTTTGTCTTTTGTAGGTACACCATTTACTAAGACAATTAAAGATTGCTCTATTTTGGGCGTTGCACTCCCATAGTGTGCACTTTTTCTTTTAGATCTAATGGTAAATAAACTTCTTTGCCACAAATGCCTTTCACAAATTCAGAGGGAGGTAATTGTGCTGTTTTTGGTTGAAGGCATATTATTTCTTGAAATGGGTGTACTGTTTGAATTATGATGCTCTCTTATAAATTGAGTTGTTGCAGGGGTTTTGGTAGTGGGAATAATTCCAAATTATTTGTGATGCACGTGAAGGAGTTTGATTGTTGGCAAGTTTTGTAGTGCAGTAACTGCAAAGTATTAAGGGGTCAGTTATTTCGTATTTGTTTTCTGCTATAAGTTAGAGAGCTAATTTAAGCCATTTGGATTCTTCATTGTTTTCTATTGTGTATGTTACGTCTATAGTTTTTGTGTTACTTTTATAAAAATTTCTGCGGCAATCACACACACATGGTTTGGTATTTCAGCAGATGTACTTTTTTGTATGTGTGTAGTAGAAGATTGCCATCTGTACAATTGTTGCTATTTTGTTGTACAGATACTGTATTTTGTAAGTGGCTTTCACTTCCAAAATATTTTTTCTGGATATGCTCTATTTTTTCCAGTAGGTCTTTGGCTGTACCATGTAGAAGATTGTTATTTAAATTGGCTAGTTCTAAAGCAGGACTTTTAGCATAGTACAGTTTATAGACAAGATTTCTTATAGTTGAATCATGTGTTGATATCATTTTGATATGATGGAAGGTGCTTTTGCAAATAGGTCCTGAAATGCAGGCCAATGAATGTCCTTGTATTCCTGTGTATTTGCGTACTGGACAGGTATCCATATTTTGCATCAGTTTAATTTTCATTTTGTCTTTCCCTTTCACATATTGATTGAGGAACTGTCGTAAAGATTTGAAAGATTTTTTGGCAATGTTACACATTGACGTGCATGGCCATTTGTATACTGGACATTCTGGTTCAGTCGAATGGAGAGTTGATACTGAGTTTTCTGGGGATATTTTTGTAAGCAGTATTTCTTGTTGCATTATGGTATTTTTAAGTTTTTCATAACCTCGTCCACTGCTATGTTTGGCAATTGTGTTTGTTTGATTTTGTTTATATGCTTCATCATTAAAATATGGTTCTCTGCTCGTGGTGTGACTCCATTTACCTCCACAGATATTTAAGAAGTTATTTTTGTTGACATTCCATTTATTAAGAAATCTTTTTTTATAATTTAAAAGTTAGTTTTGTTAGTGGTTTCATTCTGTTTAACACTAAAATAAATAACTTTCTTTTAAGAAGGATTGCACTGTATCAAAGCTTCTAAGATTAATTTTCTACGTTAGGTTTTAAGGGTTGTGCATGATTTGTCTCCTGTTTTTATAAGATTCTGAAGGACTCATTTTTGCTAAAATACTTTTTTGGTATGGTTACTTGCCACTATATCAAGATTTATAGGAGCAGTTTTAGCAGTAGTGGTAGCTGCATTCTTGTTAATCATGTTTTGTTTTCTTTTACATTTTGATAGACGGACAAGGTTTCTGTACTGGAAGATTGTTTTGTTTTGCTAAATTACTGTATGAGCTGTTTTGTTTGAACTTTTTGTACAAACTCTGCTAGAGATGGATGCTTATTTTGGACAGTTGAAACAAAAAATAAGGTATGGGTTGGGCTGTTGTGCAATGTATGTGTGCTATATGCATGAGTGTCTGTGTATGATGGTAAAGATGTATGTGGTGGTGTGTAATTGTGCATTGGGCAGCTACAATTAGTTGGGAAGGCTATTCTTCTATTTGTGTGTTAATATACTGTGGTTCAGATGACAGTAGAAAGTGTGCTAGTGGTGAGGATAGAAGCACTAATAGTAAATCTAATGGTATAAACAGTTCTTTATTTTGTAATACTAACATTCTAGGGGTTGAGTTATGTCATTTGTGTTAAAAGAAAAAAACAGGGATGTGTGTGTCATTCTGCCTGCTAATCCCTGTTTAATAAATGGTGATTTGTGAGCATAATGGTGCACAAATCTTCGTTTTTTTGGTGCACAAATTACATGAATCAACCACACCACAAAACAGTAGGTATAGCAATTAAACTGAAGGGGAGAAGAAGAGTAGTGCAGTAGAACTGAGAGCGAGAGGGAGGGGTGGGGAAGAGGAGGAGGAGGGAAACAGATGGGGTGAAGGGTGAGAATGGGGGAGGGGGCAGGGGAGGGAGATGATCAAGGAGATAAGGCATGGGGGAAGGGGGTCAAGAATGGGGGAGGGGTTTCATGGCAGGGAATGGAGAAGGAGAGATTTGAGAGAAGTGTGGCATGAGGAAAAGGTAGAAATAAAGGGAAGTGAGAGTGGTAAGGAGTGCCAGTGCAGGAGGGCTAGGAGATGGAAGGAGCGGTAATGGGATGTGGCTCATGGGGAAGGAGGAACAGTGTGAAGCAAGTGGTCAGCAGAGCAAAGGGAGTGGGAGGTAGTGTAGAAAGAGAGGAGGGAGGAGAGATAAGGGGGAGCAAGACAGTGGAGATATTTAAAGACTAGGCAGAGAAATTAAGGTCATATTGTACTTAATTCTTTTTGTGGAATGAGCAGGTTTCTTTGGAGTTGTTTGTAGTTCAGATGCTGCTGTTTTCCAGGAGAGTGGTCTTCACTGCAATTGTAAAAGAAAGAAGTTAGTAATTTTGTGTGTTTATAACACTGATGTTAATTGAGACGTTGATTTTTATGTTTTTATAGTAGTATTCTTGTTTGATATCTGAACATAGTGTATGCATGTAGTTTCATTTGACTATGTGCAGCATTTATATTTTATTTACAATATTTTACTTCAACATGCTTTGCAAATCAGTACAATATTAACTGTATGAAACTCACTTCATTTTGTAAAGCTGTGTTATGGGATGTTAGGATAAAGAAGAAATAATGATATATTTATTTTGCAATTTTTATAAGGTAAATGGCAGAAACTGGATAGAAAAACATGGAATGTGTGCATTTGTGTAGGTGTGAGTAATAAAGCACAAGGATGTGATTTACAGATAGTGGTCTTATTGCAGAGGGAGCTTTTCAATGATAGTGTCTATGGGCCTCATTACGACCCAGGCGGTAATCTTCCGTCATTACCGCCATGGCGTAATGAGCGTTTACGCCGTGGGCCGATGGCGTAAAGAGCGCCACATTACGACCCATCGCGCACGAGCATTACGCCATGGCGGTAATGCAATTAACGCCATGGCGGAAAAGGCCCTTACCGGCATCGTAAAGCGAGCAAGGTGCACTTCCGCCACCGTAAGTAGCGGCCACCGTAATTAGCGGTGGCCGTAAAAAGCAGAACCAGAAATAGCGTCATCGCGCCGGAACGGGAAACAGCACGTCGGCCATCTTTAAAAACACAATCCATTGCCATCCTACCGAACAACACCAGATCCAACCCTGACACCTGTCCCAACCAATCACCCACCCATCCAACTACCCAAAAATGCCTAAAGCTGTTAAGAAGGCATGTGACCGCCAGCGCCAGGAAAGATTCAGCCGGGAGGAACTCTGCATGCTTGCGGAGACCCTGCAAGACAACGCAGCTGTCGTTTTCTCCCCGGAAATGACCAGGACAGCGATCGGGAAAAAGAAGGCCATCTGGGCCCTGGTGGCCGAGCGCGTCAGCGCGGTGGGGACCGTACCCCGCACCCCACAGCAGTGCAGGAAGCGCTGGGACGACCTTCGCATACGGGTCAGAGCCGTCATCTGTGCGAACCGCAACCTTGCCCTGGGTACCGGTGGAGGGTCGGAATCCCCACTAAAATCCAACCGTGGGAGGAGATTTGTGCAACCACGATTGGCATGGAAGCCATTGAAGGCGTCGGAGGGATGGAAAGGGGAGCTCCGACATCAGGCGATGAAGGTAGGTGCCTCAAACAAGACATGCCATAGTCACTGCAGTCCATTCATGTGTAGCACAAGGTTGCCCTAGAGTGTAAATGGAACACATTTCCACACTGCCCATAGCCACATGCGAGCACCACCCTGTATACACTGCTGGCACCCGCATACCTGCATCCACATTCCACACTAAAAGGAGACAACCTGCATGGTCCTGCCTGAAATCTGCCTCATCTACTGACCAGAATAATGTCTATCCATGTCATCCGCAGACCAATCAATAACGCCCTCCCTCCTTTGCTCCACCACAGGCACAGATTCACACCCTGAGGACCAGGACACCCCTGCGACGAAGAGAGCCAAGAAGGCCAATAATACCGTCCCCGCACCCTCAACCTCAGCTGCAGTGAGGCAGACCCCACAACAAGCAGGACCCACTGCAAGCATACCGGACGTCCAACCGGCAAGCACCCCTGTAGTCAGCAGGCCAGCAGCAGCTGCTCCACCTCTACCAACATTGCCTGCCACAGAAGGCACCGGGTCAGCGGCCAGCAGCAACATGGGTGAGACAGCTGCAATAGCTGCATGTTCAGACTCAGACATTGAAGAGCACGAAGTCAGAAGCCCCACTGACCTACTACATTCCCCCTGTTTGTCAGACGCCAGCCCCCATGAGGATCACACACAGGGGCACACAGAGGTAGAGGAGTGGCCTTCTACCCCATGCCCAGTCCTCAGTCCACAGGAGGGGAGCAGCCCCTCCATCACACCACCAGCACTGGCCATGGGCCAGCAGGGGCAGCAGTCCCTCGAGGACATCACAGAACGGCAGCAACAACTGTCCACGATGCTGGCTGAGCATGCCGCGGAATGTGTGGGGGCTAGGGCAACCATTGAACAGGCCACAGAGACCCTAAGGGCCGAAGTAGCGCAGAGCACTGCCACCCTGAGGGATGCCATGCAGGCCATGTCCAGGGACATCTGTGCTAAACTTGCCGGCTTGCGTCGTGCGCTCACTGAGCTCACCCACACCCTACAGGACGTGCATGCACGGGGGCAGGCAGGGACATCCTCCACTGCCAGTTCTGCACAGAGCAGCCCCGTCTGACGTTCCGGACGTAACCTGCGCTCCACAGCCAGGGGTGCCCCGGGGGCCGGGAGAGGGGGCTTGTAACAGCCTGTGGCCACTGTCACAGGCATCTGTTGACACCTACATGGGGTGTGTTGGGGTGTGCAGGGGGGAGGGGGGAGGGGGTGTGTTGGGGTGTGTTGGGGTGTGCAGGGGGGAGGGGGGAGGGGGTGTGTTGGGGTGTGCAGGGGGGAGGGGGAGGGGGTGTGTTGGGGTGTGCAGGGGGAGGGGGGAAGGGGTGTGTTGGGGTGTGCAGGGGGGAGGGGGTGTGTCACTATGTTTCATAGTTTAAATACACTTTTTTCTTTCCCAAAATGAAATGTGTGGACATTTTCATTGCGTATGTGTGCTTTATTGGTGTACAGTCCACAGTGTGCATGTCCGAGGGACACACAGTGCCCCAAGTGCAGTCTCCATGTGATTCACACCAGCCGTGTGTGCTAGAAGCAGTGGTCGATGATACTTTGGCGCATTGCACGCCCCTCCTGCGCGTCGCCTCCTCCATGGGGTGCCGCCCCATCTGCACCCTCCTCATCGTCAGGTGGTTGCAGTTCTGCGTCAGGGGGCAGAGGCACATTCCGTCTGACGCACATATTGTGTAGCATGACACATGCCATGACGATCTTTGCCACCTTCTCATGGTGGTACAGGAGTGCCCCACCAGACCTGCTGAGGCTTCGGAACCGTGCCTTCAATAGGCCGAATGTCTGCTCTATGACCACACGAGTACGTGTATGTGCACGGTTGAAGTCCTCCTCGTGCTGGTTCTGTGGGTTCCGGACTGGTGTAAGGAGCCACCTCTTCAGGGGATAGCCTGCATTACCTGTATGTAGGCGAGAATGTATGCGTCAGTCATGTCGTCTGATCAAGAACATGATGTGCCACCATGGCTTGCATCCAACTGTTACTTCGGCTCACTTCTACATGCACTAATTGATTCACACAATGCAACCAGTATATGCTCATGGCTCCCATGGCCTGTTTTGCATGCCATCACCCATTGTATGCAGAGGGGTTGAGTGCATTGTGAGTGCCCATCCTCTGTCTCTGTTCTCTGTGTTACTCACAGCCAGGTGGAGTATGTATCATTCCCCCCCTATCAGCCAGGTGGAGTATGCATCATCCCCCCCCTTTCAGCCAGGTGGAGTATGCATCATTCCCCCCCCCTATCAGCCAGGTGGAGTATGCATCATCCCCCCCCCTTCCAGCCAGGTGGAGTATGCATCGGTACGTCATTCACCTGCCCACTTCCATGACATTGGACTCACCGAGTAGCCAGGATCTTGGGCCTGCATGTCGCTCCATGTAGCGTGGTATTGTGGAGTTCCTCAGGACCATAGAATCATGGGTTGATCCGGGGAATCGGGCACAACAATGTGTGATGATCTTGTTGGAGTCACAGACCATTTGCACGTTGATTGAGTGGAACTGTTTCCAGTTGCGGTACGGTACCTCCATTGCACGTGGAACCACCAATTCCACATGGGTGCAGTCAATGGCACCAATGCAACCGGGTATGCCGGCTAGTGCATGGAAACCCACTTTGGTGTTTGCAATGTCCTGGGCAGTCCGTGGTAATGAGATGTGGTCGTCTGTGTGCTTGAGGAGGGCATCGAGCACTTGGATGAGTGTTCGTGAGAATAATGGTTGTGAAATGCCATGCAAGTGCCCCACTGTGTGCTGGTAGGTGCCTGTGGCCAGGAAGTGGAGTACAGACACTACCTTCAGTAGGGGGGGGATAGCGGTTGGAGTTTCTATCATGCTGACGATGTCGTTGTGTATCATGTCTACGATGGCGGTGATGGTGTCCCGGTCCAAACGGTACAGGGTGTGGATCTGCTCAGCAGTGAGGTTGAATGGATTGGCTCTGATGCGTGGGATTGGGGGCTGCCTGCGTGGTGGCACTGGCTGTGCTGGTGGGGCTTGCTGGGCCTGCCTTTCCCTCCTTCTCCTCCTGCGTCTCCTCTGTGCTGCCTGTTGTTGTTGTTGCTGTTGTAGCACATGCATTGCTATCAGGTCCTCCAGCCCCAACATTGCTAGTCGTATTGGTATCATTGTGGAGTGTGACTGGGTGTGGGAAGGTGTGGGGTGTGCTCTTTTTGTACTTCCTGAGTCTGTATTGCCTTCACCTGTGCTGTTTCTGTGGACCTGTGGCCGCTGCATTCACTTTACATGGCCCTTTACGGTTGGTTCGCGATGGCGTAATTAGCACCATGGCGGTAAGGTACTTAATGGGCTGGGTGATGGCGTTAGGTGCATGTCCGCTTGGGTCGGCATTTGCGTACCTTTCCGCCATGGCGCTAAGTACGGTGTGGCCGGTCGCGTGCGCGCACCCTTAGCGCAGTTAGCGGTAGCGTTAACTACGATGCCGCTAATGGCATCGTAGTTAACGGTCACAGGTCATGATCGGACCTGGCGGAAAACGATGGCGGTAACCATTTACCGCCATCGTTTTTCACTTAGCGCCAGGGTCGTAATGAGGCCCTATGTATGTGTGTGAGTGTATGAAGATGCATGACCTTCTACTGGCTCTGTGTAATTTTTAATACACTACTAAGTGTTTTTCCACAATCATATTGTTATTTCTCCCATCTTCTAATATTATAATTTTTTAGATAGGTGTGTGTGTAAAAAAACAATTGATAGCAGACAGGTTTGGAAGTGACAGTTGATTATAGCACATGGGAAAAATGACAGTAAGTTCATTTTAAAGGTTGTACGGGTTAAGTTGCAGTTACTCTGTTTATATGCATTTATAAGAGTTGTACATATACTGTGCAGATAATATGCATACCTGTAGTTTGTAATCATGTATGTGGATATGCATGCAGCTGCAAGTAGAAATCTTGGAGACTTGTAGAGTAGTTTTTGTAGGAGGTGATTTCCAATGATATGAGACTTGTACTCGGAGTGATCAACAGTACATTTGAAGTGCTGAACTCTGATGATGGAGTTAGATGTAGAGATCTTGGGTGTGATTGGTGGATGATTGTGTGACTGGTTAGCTGTATCCATTGAAGGAATGGCACAGAGAGTGAAGTGGAAATGGTAGAAGGGCTGTGCAAGTTACGATATGTCAGCGGACCTGGCGGTAGTCTGCAGACATTGCATATTACATATTGGGGTGGAGAGGCATGCAAATGAAAATGTGCAGAGCAAGGGATTGGTCAGTAAAGTTTACTGGGTGTGCTGTGTAAGGAGAGAGGTTGTCAGAAAGTATTTTTACTGAGAGAAGAACAGTTAGCTATGGCTGTGTATTTCAGAAAACAGATCATCTGGATTTTGGGAGATTCATGGATACATTGGTTGGAGGTGCATGCAGAACGCTGTGGAGTATCTGCAGATCTTGGATTCCCTCATGTGGAAGTGCACTGGCATGGAGTGCATGGAATGAAGTGGTTGGACTTGGTACCTCTCTGTGCTAATTTGGAGACACAGTGTCATCCAGACATAATTATAATTCATTGTGGAGGGAACAGTTTGGGACATGTGTCAGAAATTTCTTTGCAATTTGCGATGAAAGAAGGACTTGGGAAGGTCATGGACATGTTTCCAAGTTCCCAAGTAATATTTTCTTGTATTGCGCTGAGACAAATGTGGCTGCGTTCTTCTTCATTTGGTCCACAAGTGAAAGCGAGGCAAAATGTTAATAAGGCTGTTTGTGCCTTTCTAAGAGATGTTGGCATGTCTTCTTTCCACAATGAAAATATTATGTTTTGTAGCACATACATTTTTCGCAGAGATGGAGTCCATCTTACTTATGCTGGTAATCAGATTTTTCTGAGAAATGTACAAAATGCATTGCAACCTTTTGTGGAATTACAGCCATACATTTTGCAGTAGCTGTTGACAATTTGAAGTTTTTCAAACACAAAAAACACCACCAAAAGGCTCTTTTCTTAGCCACCACTTCCTCCCAGAGAAAAGTGTAATGGTTTTTATAGGGCAGCACCCCAAAATTTTAGATGTCCACAAACTGTCCACGGACTTCTAAAAAATGCACAGGGCCCGCTTCATTTAATTGTCAATTCTATTTTTAGACTGTGAAAGGCGGCTCTGAAAAGAGCCTTTTTTGGGGGGATTTTTGTTGTTTTATATTTTTTTTGTTTTTACACACGACACACTAGGAGAGGAGGGGAAAGGAGAGTAAGGGGGGACAGCAACCACGGGGATAAGAAAGGGCAGGTGGAGAGAGGAAGATGTTGGGTGGGCCTTACTTAGGTAGGTAACAGGTCTTCTCGTGCTCCTTGACCGCAGTCTCGAAAACACTGTGACCCTCGAAAGGTAAGGGTCATTAGCATCATGGATGGCCTGTGAGACAGCTGGAGGGATGCGCTGTCCCACAGGAGTGTCTCCTGTGGTGACAGGAGCGAAACAGAGGGTGTGGTAGAGGAACTCAACCTACTACGTTGATCACAAGGTACAACCTTGCAAATGGCCCCACCGTGGAACAACCTTTTGTGTCACTTCATAGATGTCATACCAAAGGTGTACAAACCAGGCCTCCCATGACTCAACACCATTTTGCACTGGTTGCAGGTGACCTTGTTTGCACGTGCTTTTGGTACATCACCTTGAATGGTAAATAACCGCCACACCCAAGACTCATGGCGAGTGCTGGTAGTAGGGACTTCCACTACCTCATCCTCTTCATCCTCTTCATCCTCCTCCTCTACATCCTCATGCCTGTTCCCCTATTCAGGCACTTGGGGAAGGGTTGGTGGTGGAGGGGGTGGGGGTGGTGCTGAGACTGATGTGGCACCAGCTGGAGCAGCAAGCATTGATGTCATCAGGTCTGATGAAAAGCAGCAGCAATAGCAGCAAAATATCAGCCAAAATAGACAATGCTTTGTCAGATAGCCAAAAGCACAATGAGGATGAGCTTTGGGGTGTGGCCTTTTATAGGGGTGCAGGTGCGTGCTTCGCGGACACCTGCGCTGTCCGCAGACAGATCGAACATCCCAAAAAGGCTCAAATAGTTCCAAAAAGTATGTAGAAAGTCAGGGTCATTGTCTGGGACATGTGCTATGGTGATTTTCTACTATAAAATACTTTGGATTGCCTGAAAAGGTACTTTTTAAATGTTCGGGGACCTGGACAGTGTCTGCAATTCAGGACACATGCTCAGCGTGGGTGCGGTCACATGATGACGTTGCGAACACGTCCGCAAAGGGACACCAAATGTACAGGAACATCTGCCCACATGAAACTAATTAAAAGTGCAACACAAGGGAGACGGACAGTTACAGACAGGCCCGGTGTTCGCAGGACTTATGGGTGTGGTGCGCATGTGCATAGATGTTCTACAGGCAGTGCAGACAGGTATAGTGTCCTTAGGACACCCCCATTTTGGTTAATTGCAGACATTCCGGACAGCGAGTGAGTTCTAAAACAGTTCCATCTTGCTTGCGGACAGTACGGACAGGTTTAGTGCCCTTAGGACACCCCCATTTTGGTTAATTGCGGACATTCAGGACACCGAGTGTGTTCTGAGAACTGTTCCATCTTGCTTGCGGACAGTACAGACGGGTATAGTGTCTTTAGGACACCTCCATTTTGGTTAATTACGGACAACCAGGACACTGCGCATGTTCTTAAAACAGTTTCAACTTGACTGTGGATATTACGGACAGGTTTAGTGTTCTTAGGACACCCCCATTTTGGTTAATTACGGACATTCAGGACACCGAGTGTGTTCTGAGAACAGTTCCATCTTGCTTGCGGACAGTACAGATGGGGGAACGGCTGCCCGCATGCGCGAGGGTGTTCTACGGACAGTGTTCGGGTCCTGAAACTAATTAAAAGTGCGACACAAGTGAGACGGCCAGTTACGGACAGCCGCGATGTTCGCAGGATTTATGGGTGAGGTGCGCATGTGCGTAGATGTTCTAGAGGCCTGGTAGCAGGTATAGTGTCCTTCGGATGCCTCCATTTTTGTTAATTACAGACAACCCGGACACCGCGCGTGTTCTTAGAACAGTTTCAACTTGCTTGCGGACAGTACGGACGGGTATAATGTTCTTAGGACACCTCCATTTTGGTTAATTACAGACAACCCGGACACCGCACATGTTCTTGGAACAGTTTCAACTTGACTGTGGACATTACGGACAGGTTTAGTGTTCTTAGAACATCCCCATTTTAGTTAATTACGGACATCCGGAACACCCATGCTGTCCGTGGACATCTTAACTGCCTTTATAAAAAAATAAGACACAAAGGACTGAATTAAAACACATCTAATATTTTTTTATTATATACAGGTATAAAATGTATGCAAGAGAGGGGGAAGCAGAAACTGACACAAACACAGGGGAATTGGGGGTTTGGAGAGGATGGATGGGAGGAGATGAAGGGTTGGAAGTCTCATCATAACCTTTTTCTTGTTGGGGAAGGTTTGGGGATAGTTGACTGGGACATGGAGAAGGAGAAGAGATACATGTGGGACAATGATATTTATTTTTTTCTTTTATGTGGTCCTCCACAAAATGTTTCAAAACATTGACATTTCCCATTAGCATGTCAATTTCTTCTTCCATGCGGTACAGAGTATGTTCTAATATGTCTTTAGGTGTATTATTCTCAATGTTTGTATGGTCTGTGAAAAAAATAAAAATGTTAAGTACTCATACAGTTATGATTATTCATTTGGCTATATAGAAAAGTGTCTACCATTAATATCACTATTGTCAGTCATTTCCTCACGTGGAAAATTTTCCTCAAGCCATTCCAAAGTACTGGCCATTTCTGTGTAAAAAAAAATATATATTACTTTAAGTGTACCTAATACAGAAAGTTTAGAAATATATAAGAAAAATGAAGTTTTCTTACTAGCGTCTGGTAAATTGTGTTCTTACTGTTGTGTACGTCTGCTGTTGCTCCTAGCTGTGCAGTTTCTGTGAGGTAATTATGTTGGAGGCATATCTTTTTTGTTTTGGTATATTCCATTTTAGTACATATGGTATTTAAATGGATGGTTGATCTGTTACATATATAGGTTCCACTTCTTATTTATTATTATATATAAGGTGTTTATATGCTACTTTTTGACCTTGTGCAGTGTTTATATGACTTGATAGAACAATTTAAGACACCCCCTGAGTTTTTGGGTAGTGTTGCTGCTGTCCGTGTCCGTCCGCGGACATACGCACAGTCCGCGGACATCAACATCACTAGCACGGGGTTAAGTATGTTATATGTTACATGTATATAAAGTCATGGAATCCTAGTAAACATCTATCAAATTCACAATATGAATATGTATATTCAATAAAATTAAATTTGATAAATGAAGGTTATGGTTCAGTTGCGCTACTAAAAACCTATGAAATTCAGTAAAAAAACTTTGTTAAAGGGACGTTATGGTTAAGTTGCGCTACTAAAAACCTATGAAATTCAGTAAAACAACTTTGTTAAAGGGACGTTATGGTTCCAAGTAAAACTGAAAAACCCCTGAAATTCACCAGTTATGGTAAGCTAAGCAACCATAACTCGCGCCACCACTGTGCATTGCTAAGACTAACACCCAGGGCATCAACAATGACATCACAAATGTCATTGATGACATCACCGATGACATCACATGTGCATTTACTTTTCATGAAAAGTCTGTACAAGGGATTCTTATTAGAATGTTGACAAAAAAGTGTCAAGGATCATTGGAATAGATGTCATGAGATATGTAGTGCATTAAGCAATGCATTGCTATAAATAGCATTGTATTATGAAGTTATTTACAGTATAATAAGCTACTCATGTATAAACATAAGCATTGTGTGCAGCTACCATGATGGAGGTGCAATATTCATAATCTTCCCATGTTGAAGAGTCAAATGATACATGCTTTTTTATTAGAGTTTTGTGTACTGTGCAACATGTAGTAAGTAGCTAATAAAACCCACTTACTATATAATTTCATTATTACATACAGAACACAAACACACAACAACACATACAAATATGAGCATATACAGGGAAAGTGAAGTGTGCAAAAAAGCAGCAGTAGAACTAGAAAGTGTTCGTAACCTAACTGATTATCTTTATGCACAGACATGATTGTTCTGCTCCAAACCTACTTCTTCGCTATGTACAAATATCACATGATGTGACTGCACCCTAAAGAAAGTAATGCAAATACAAATATGAGCATATCCAGAGAAAGTACAGTAATAAAAAAACAGCAGAACAATAAGAAAGTGTTGATAACCTTACTGATTGTCTTCATACACAAAAAGCATTGCTATCTTTTAAGTGTGTATTTTTCTTTTGTATATATTTCATATGCTGTGAGTGGACCCTAAGTGAATTATTGTAAGAACATATTTGAAGTATAAGTCTACAAATATAGCACTTTTTGATTTCTTTGTTCCTAACTATTACTGTCTAAGATATATCACTAAAGGAAAAAACAGCGAGTCAGACATGTGATGTCATCAGTGATGTCATCAATGACATGTGTGATGTCATCTTTGATGTCCTGGGTGTTAGTCTTAGCAATGCACAGTGGTGGCACGAGTTATGGTTGCTTAGCTTGCCATAACTGCTGAATTTCAGGGGTTTTTCGGTTTTACTTGGAACCATAACGTACCTTTAACAAAGTTGTTTTTACTGAATATGTATACAATTCTAATTGTCGCTAACTGCACAGATTCCCTTCCATAAGAATCCAGAGCTCTATAGTATTGCTTTGGCCTCTTCAGACGGCACGCACAGAGTGCCCTGAGTTTCTAATCACCTGTTATTATATTGACATGAGGTAAAACCCAGGAGAGCCCCATATCCATCTCGAATCTCGGGGGGAGGGAGGGGACCCTGGAAGGTTCTGTTAGGCTCAACCCACAGAAATTGTAGGGGTTTCAGCCTCACATCCACCATCCCACCCATTTACAATCTGTACAGAAGGTGAGTGAGCATTTTATGAATCATAGCCCAGTAGGGCGAGTAGGAGCTAGGTACTGAGTGAGGCGGAGTGAATCATGTCTAATTAATTCCTGTGTGTGCAGTGTTTTCTGAGTGGAAGAGTTCATTCTGGACTGTAGACTTCCATTTAGGAATTTACACTGGTGTGAGGCTGTGTCTAGTAAATTAAGCTGACTCTGACAAATTGGAGTTACCCGGACACATGATGCCTACACCTGGTGAATGCTGTGCTTATTGCCGTTTCTATCTCTTCTTGCGGTATATGGTTAGATACGCACATGATGGAAGCATCAGTTCCTTTGCATGGACTGGCAATACATTGGCATGTCATGCAGGCCATGGCATAAGATGGATGACATGTGATATATGATGTGGCAAACAGCACCAGATAAAGCTAAACCCATTGTCTACATATTGCTTGTCTTGGTTTGGAAGGGACCACGCTATGTGCAATTAAATTAGTGCTTTTGTGTTTTGGGAGTGGAAATTACCGAGAAATAAACAAATCTTGTTAAACATTTATATTAAACACCAAAATGCAGAATGAGGGCCTGATTAAAAGTGTGGCAGTAACAGTAAAAAATGTGGTATTTGAAAATACTGCATGTTTTGTGGATTCGACAAACTACGAGTTTCGTTACCATGATGATTATTTTGTGTGGTGGTACTAACCACCACACAAGAGCATTACCACATGTGATATTACTGCATGGGGTTGTCCTGCATACAGCAGCATGGTCTTCTGGTACTCCAAAATGGGGACTAACAAAAGAGTGCGCATGACTTGGCATCCTGCAGACCCCTCACATTCCTGTCGGCTCAACAAATGCATTCATGGTTTATGCCTTTGGGAGTATTTCCTTGCTCTCCAACCTACCCTGACATGCGCTCATTATCGTCTACTCATCACGCCACCGCTGTTTCCATTTTCTATCTGTTATTTCTGTCTCCACTTCAGTGTCACTTCCCCCAACCCCTTCTCTGGGGTATACTTCCACAGGTCAGACGCGACCTAGGTGTGACACGCAATTAAGAACAAATAATTAAGTTTCCATTTTGGGAAATTCCTGTAATGACTATGGGGCTAATTCATGGAAAAATGTGCATTAATCCTGCAAGGGCAACGCACAGAGAATGACACTGTGCAAAATGCGCACCGGTTTTCAGCACAAAGTAACTGCATATGCAACTCGCGAACACCCCCGACACGCAACCACGCAAAGCAAAAACAGCCAGACAGCTACCTTTGAGTGTGCCCTCGGGTGCTAATACAAGCACCCTTCAAACAGTGCATGGGGTGCCCTGCATTTGGGCCTGCCTCTCGAGGACCATACGCAGGGTCCTCAGTAACTGTTACCGGCATCCTGACAACATGTGTACGATATATTGTAGCTCAGGGTTAACTCAGAAAATCTGCCTGCGAACCCCTGTAAACCGTTCCTGCTCCACACTAAACTGCATTCGTGCACACCTAGGTCTGATCGGACTCCTGGCTGTGTACACGCACCCCTAAATTCGACACGCAAACCCACCTCTGCACTGCGATTGCTATGCGCAAGTGTACTCACGCCTGCCTTTGGGTGGCGGAGAGATGGACGGATTTGCGTGGGCATTTTGCAGTCAGGAGGTTGCATGGTCACATCCATGAATACGCTTTGTCGGGAACATTTGTGGGCGTGCTATGGGCTGCCTGTGGCCCGTTCCTCGTAATGCCCACTCTTTCCCTTGTTCTTCCTTATTTTCCGAGTTCCGCCCCCTACTCCACTCTCTGCACAGGTCTCGCCCACGCACTGTGTGGTGTCTTGTGCAAGGCACTCGACCGCTCCCAGAGAAGTCCACGCAAGTTAGGAATAAGCGCAGCACAGTCAATTCCATGAATCAATGAACAGGGATTCCATGAATCGGCCCCTATATCTATATTGTGCCTAATGGCACCCACAGATTTAGGAGGCCCCTCTGATGCATTTCTACTAAGAAGATTTTAAATCAAGGTGCACACATGAGCAGATTAGCGAAAAGCTGAGCGCAGTGGTCGAAGTGTAGGAAAAGAAGCAGTGGAACTATGTTCCCTGCTGGCCTGCCCCTGCTCCCCACAAACCCCATTGCCACAACCCCTCCCACAAACAATTCACCCCTCAAACACTTTCACCTGCTGTTTAAGGGAATGTTCAGTGCAGTGCACGGAAAGTGAAGGATTAAACTTCTTCCTACACTTTTATTTTAAAACATTCTGGAACGGTTTCTTTTTAAAATAAAAGTATAGGAGCTGTACGAGGTAATTTAAAAAAATATAGGAGCACCGCTCCCGACCGCTCCCGCTCACTTCGACCACTGGCTGAGCGCAAGGCTACAGAGAGAGCTGCTTATGTGAAAGTCTTCTTACAAAAAGAGGTGACAATCCGGGACTACGGGGTTGAAGTCACAGTGCAGCGCTCTTTTAAGCCCTCCTAATGGACACTGTGAGGAGCTGCCAGGTAAGGCACAATATTTATTAGTAACTCCTGTAAAGATATGTTGCGGGGATGACGGCCCAGCTGCAACAGCATTACTGGGTTGGAAAGTAAAGCGATGAAGAACATTAAACAGGACAAATGTCCTGAGGTTATCCTGGGGGTTATGCCAAAGTGTCTAAATAATGTGCCATCACTGCACCAGGGGGCAGATCCAAGTTTGGGGTGCAGAGAGAATGAAAGAACAAAACACAATGGAGTTTATGTTTCCACTCTATACCTCAATGCAGAAGCTTCATCTGGACCAGCGTTTCGGTTCCGGACGTCCCATCACAGTTATTGTGTCTATTTCCGAGAGCCTGGTTAGGTTACACTTTGAGTGGTGCATTCATTTTTGTGAAATTAATCTGGAGTAGTGTGTCCGGTTATGGATGTCCCATTATAGTTATTGGGCTTCATTCGTAAAAGGCTACGGCGCCGTTAAACCCTTAACGCCAGATTCCCACTTTAACGCCTGCTTTTTGCAGGTGTTAAAGTCCAAGGCGCTAAGCGACCTTGGTGCTAATTACGGCATCGTAATTTACGGTGCTGAAATTAGCGCCTTCCCCATTCCCATTGTGCCCTATGGGCCAAAAATGGGAATGGGGAAGGGGCCATGGTGAATGGGGAATTACCGCCCCGCCAACCTTGTAATGGGGCGGTAATTCCGCCATCCACCATGGCGGAATCCGGCATGGACCATGGTGCTAATAGCACCATGGTCCAACGCCAGGGTCGTAATGAGGCGTATTTCCCAGAGCCTGATTTTAACTATTTTTTTCAGGTCTAGAGGTATTACCTGAAGTACTATCTCCAGTTCTAGAGGTTACACTTTGAGTGTTGCATCTATTTGTGGAAGATTAAAAGTATGGTGTCCTATGCTGAAGGCTCTGTTTGAAATATCGTGTGCAGTTTAAAGGCCACATTTTTATTTATTTATTTAATTATTATAACACGCCAAATGTCAATAGGCCAGATTACTGAATGTGTTTATGGAGGGTTCGAGCAATGTGTGCACTTCTGGAGGCCTCATCTGAAATACTTTGTCCGATTCTAGCAGTTTGGCCACTCATCTACAATTGCTTTTTTGTTTTTACTAATCCTGATGTGATAATCCCGCGTGCACAGCTTTACCACTTAAACCATGTTAACTAACTGTAGGGAGGTCCAGATTGTCGAGCATAATCTTTTGCGAAGTCTCGGCCTGGCCTCATAGGCAATGCGGCTGTGGTGAAGTGCAGGCACAACATGCTAGTGTGCACCAGCTTTTTTGCTCAAAGTGAGCAGATTTGATGAGCTACTCACTATGCAGATAGTAGTTCTGACCAGTGTTAGTGAACAAATATTCTAAAATGCACATTGTACCAGAAAGCTTCCCCATCAGAAGCAATATCTCACAAGGGAACTGATTTCTATTTATGACTGTGGGTAACTTTCGCATCAATATATGAGCCAATTGTATGTCCCAGTGTCCGACCCTGGTGACAGCGCTCCCACTTGGCATGGCCGGTGCTGGTTACCAAGGACAGCTTGTCACCAACATTCCGAGGGAGATGGTCAGTATTTAAAATGGAGTTCTCATCACTTCTCAGAGGTGAACTAGCAGCACTGCATGTTGTGGTTATCTTCTCCTGGTGGTTTTTTTCACCCTGGAAAACTGAATAAACTCAGAGCGGAGATGTCTGGTATTACAAGGCGAGAATGTGATGTGTTAAAAAGACAAAAAGAAAAGAAAATGGCATTACCATATTGTGCCGGACCTGTCCAGTTCCCAAGACAAGCGGGTTGCCCCTGAGGTATCCTCCTGGCCCTGTTACTAGCTCACAAGGTTTTATTTATATATTAGTACCGTGCGGGGGGAATGGGTGAGGGTGGGAGTAGGTGGTGGCCTCTCAGCCATTCAGGAAGCTAAGAACAGGGTCTTTATCACATGGTTAATCCCCCGCTCTGAGGTGCCTCAGAAGAGGGAGGCCACCATCTTCCACTTCGGGAATCAGAAAGGTGTGCCTGCGCTCCCTTTCCCCTCCGTCTCCCCACTCGCCAAACATCAATTTCCACATCCCCCATCCACCCCATCGCCTACCCACTTTGTGCTCTTTTGTGGAAATGCTGCTAAAAAGGGAGAAGGGACTACTTGTAGTTCCCTCTCCCTGAACCATGGGGGCCATCTTGTTTTGTATTTTTTTTTTCAAGTTGAGAAATGGCAAACACGCTTTTTCTCTACTTTGAAAAGAATCTATTAGTATCCCAGTATAAACATGGCGGTATACTATTAGCAATACACCCCTTGCTGGGGGGTATTAATGTGGCAGGCAATTCCCCAGGGCCAACGTTAAAGCCCTTGTTTTGCTCTGGCTTCTAACTTACACCCCGCGGCATTAGCTGAACCGGTAATGCCCCCTCAGCTCGGGGTTTATTGCTTAAATAATGCTCCCTAAGTGCGTGTGCTACTTGAGGGTGCACCAGTGCATTGCATGGGTTTCTACTCTGGTAGGCAAGCACATTAAACGTCCCCATTGCTGTGCACCTTCATCATTACCTGTTGTGAAAGTATACCAGTCTTTCGACGTGTGCAGTGTCTGTCAGCGGTGTGGCAGGTCCACTCTCCACTGCATGAGAGTAAATGGTGGCAGAACATTGGCAAGCTGCGACCTGTACCGGCTCTTGTGCCGCTTTCTGGTTAGTTACAGAGTCTACACACGTTGTAAATGGAGGCTCCAACCGCAGTGGTAAAGCCCAACTCACGGACAGCCATATGTTCCAGGGTTGCGTGTTCCAGAACGTTGAGTTCACAGGAACACAAGGGGCAAAGCAAGCTGTTCAACTTTCCAGCCACACAATGAGTGGACATCACCATGATGGGAACCCTGTGCTTGCATCCTTTGTTAATGCTCTGAGGGTACATTTGTAATTGATTTGTGCATTAGCAACTGCACTAGAAACATCCATACACAAACCATTAGGCGCCATTCATCGAATGTACTGCCCACAGAGCTTCCTGAACATTCCAGAGCACCCATCCTTCATCCAGTTCCTTGCAAAGGGCCTTTTCATAAATTACTCGACGAACAAGTATCAGCAGTCTTAAACTCAACAGAAAACCCCCTTCCATTCCAAAGGTTTGGTTTGGAAGGGGCAGAAGGGGAACACCAAGATGAGCCTATGTATTACTGGCTTGACGCACATTTACGAAACTGTCACCAGCATATCAAAAATGTAACCGACTGATTAGATAGTGTAAGGTACATTTATACAAAAGTGTTGTAAAATCCTGCCAAGATCAAACCTTTAACGGCAAGCATTCACTTTATGTCTTGGAATAGAATAATAATAGTCATCAGACATCTGTGCCTATCACTGGGCCTAGTGAGGTGGGGTGCTGGGACAGGGAAGAGGCTTGCTGATGGTGCGGTGCAGGCCATGAACGTGCACATGGGCCTGAAAGTCAATGTTCATGCTAGAACACAGGCCAGCTAAGCCAATGATTGTCAATATCAAGTAAAGCTTAACTATTCACTCGTTTCCTTTGTTTTTCTAGTATCAAACTGCTGCGGGAAAGGTAGGGCATGGGCACGGGAATCAGAAAAAAGGAAACTATGGCCACAGCTATCAGCGGTGGGAAAATCATGGCACTGAGATTTGAGGTTGAGTAAAGGGAGGTGATGAGGTGGAAAAGGTGGAGTTATGGGTGCTTTCCTAGTTACAGAACCATAGCTGCAGAGGAACCACCTAAACACCTCCAAAATGAGTTCGAGCAAACTACTCATTTAAGAGGGTTCTAAGCCATTCAATGCACTGACAGATGCCCCGGAATAGAGGAAGAATGTTGGCCCTGTGTTACGTACGGCATCTTTGACCTGATGAATTCGTGGCTGGCCCATAATGTTGGTGAGCTTAAGGCAAAGGTGCATGAGTGGATATTCCACGTACACTCAGGGAGCAAGGAATCCCATATTCTGAGAGTCTGAGGTTTGGTTTTAAGATAAAGGATCATTTTATGAGATTGATGGTAATTTGATGGTAAATCTGAGGAATTACTGCCAAACTCGATTACTGTTACCACCACATGGTTCCACGGATTTCCCGTGGGGTTAAAAGTGGTGGTAGAGCATTGTTAATCCCCATTTTTCGAGTCCTTAGGACTCCATGGGGATTTTGGCAGAATTAAAGCTGGCGGTAATTCTGCAAGTGGTAATTACACTGATTTTGCTGATTGTAGGAGGTAACGTTGAGGATTGATCTCCAGCTTTTGCTGGAGGTAAATCCTACACCTTACCACCAAACCTGTAATACAGTGGTAATACAGTGGTGGGTTAATGCAGCAGTAACAGAATTACTGCAACATTACCACTGTTTTTACTGCACTGCTTTACTTGCAGTAAGGCCCAAAGACCACTAATTGATTGTACCCCAAGGTTCCCCATACATCTTATTGCCGAAAGCATTACATTTGGAAAATTACAAGAGACGCGAGTGGTCCATACAAGTATAGGGGGAGACCATTTTAAAGGTTAGGTAACAGAGAGAGGCATGCCCATCTTGGTGGGGGAACAGAAAAAGAAAAGGACTTATCATGGCTCTAGATGCTAATGCTGACTAGCAATTATAATAGACTTACAATTGATAGCCAAGATGCAACAATGTGTTAATGATTGATTTGTTCATTGTCAAACTGCGATAATTAAAGGGAGTGATTCAGAAAATCATTCTAAAAAGTGTGCATCTTCCATGGTTCGCAAAGTCAGTTGCTTTTAAGCATGCAGGGTCAACACAGAGAAGAATTAGAGCTACTTGGCAGAACACACATCATTGAGGCCAGGGATGCTTCTGATTGGTTTTGCCCGCTTAAACTCAGGAAAAATAATTGATCATAATTTATGCACGTAGGTAGAGTTGGATGATCCTAACTACCAAATGAGGGCGCATTGACACTCACCACTCCACATGTTTGCAATGCCATGGTTTCCCCACAGGAGGAGCACAGACTTTCAATTCTCCCTAAACGTGCTATAAAATTTGCTTCCAACGGATATGTATTTCCTTCCTAGCAATATGACCTGCCATCTCTTACGGTGTACACGCGGCTATTGAATGATGGTTCCGTTTTTTTTTCAATTTCTTCTCCTTTCATATTATGTTCTTGTTAAATCATAAAACTGCTCCCTTGAGATCTAATTTTAGAGTCTCTGATATCTTCATTTATTTTAAAGAAAGTCCACCACACAATTTCTTATCCAATCCAGATAATGCAATTGCTCAAGCCGTCACTGATTTTTGTTCCTTTTTCCTTCTGTTCTAAAATTGTATTTCACTCCTGTGGAACACGCATTTAAAGTTCTATGTTCCCTCTCACAATGAATGTTGATCAATTTCACCATGGATTCTTTGGGGGTCATTACATGTTACCCGGTTCGAAAAAATGACTGGTATAATTGCTGGTAATTCGGGCACTGGCAATTTTTCCAAACTCGGGAAACATACATTTGGGGGCACTGACTTACCACCAGGCCTGGTTAAAAAAAGAGTTTGCAACCAAACAAAAAAAGCTTGCCTTGGCGACAATTATGTAGTCAAACTGATCACTTATTTTCTTAGAAGGTTGTCAGCATGAGTAATACTCTAATCCATGTGTGGTTGCTACACAGAAACAATCAAAAACTGGAAAAACGATAAGAGTTATAATTTTACTCTAATGCGCCAACCACTTGTATTGAATTAATTTCGGTGAGTACTCATGAAAATGAAGAGTAAGATTCCACAGATTAATAATTCCAAAAAGTCAATACTGTAATTCCATAGTTCCATTTATTATAAACTAGACATGTTAACTTCACATGCAAGCATATCCATTGAGTTTGTTTTTCAATTTTTCATATAATATCTTCCAATTCCCAAATACTCTCTACACGTGTTTCCCCATCACTCTTTGCAATGGTTCTTCAGGAGAGTTTAACACAATCTTGATAACCAAAAAAACATATTCTTATTCCAATATCCTTTGTTTATGAGGTAATTTTCATTTTGCTCCTTATTTTAAGTAGTTTGTACAGTATTACAGCCCTCTGCTGTCAAATCTTTTCAGATTATTTGCATCAAGTGTCCGCTTGAGCTCCAGCATGTACGAGTGAACATTCTGCTGTTATGAAGTTAAATATCGATGGACTGCTTGTGTACTTCCCATATGATTACAACTATCCAGAGCAGTACTCGTACATTACCACCAGGCCTGACCTACCGGTAAATTAGACCCCCACTGGCAAATAAATGCTGCAATTACTGGTGCTGGTAATTCCGGTAGTCCTATGGGACTTTATGGAATGGGGATTTACCGCCCTCTACGCCGCTTGTAGTATCCCGGATAGCAGGCGTCGGAAACGGTAGGGACTCTTTGCTGCTATCCCACTGGAATTATCAACAGGATACCGGCAAACTTGTAATGAGCCCCTTCGAGTCCTTTTCTCTATTATGTCTTATTGATTGTTGAATCAAGCATCAATGTCAGGTCAGTCGGAACACCTACTTGTTTTGGTTTACGCCTCTGCAATCCCCAGGGACACCTGTTCATCTTCCTTTGTCAATTTCTCAATTGCTAAGCAAGTCTCAGTGTCTGGTAAGAGTTAATTAATCCTTTAAATGTAATATTACCTGCTGGTAGCACAGTAATATCGCAGGAATAATAAGCATATATTTCTTAATTTTTCAGTGTTCTTTAAATGTCTTCTTGGGCATCAACCTTATCGTCATAGTGCATGGACCTTGTATCATAGCAATAGTCACCTGAATGGCTTCACGGGCCAGAAATGGCCTCGGGGGTCAAGTTATAAGCACGGACAAAGCAAGGTCCTTAATGCTGAGCCTTGGCACTGTTGCTCTCAGGGGTTGATTATTGCTATTACCACCCTGTTTTTAAAATCCAGGCATCTGATAGCAATGTGTGTTTCAAAGATTGGTTCACACGCCGACTGCAACCCGTTCTTTGCACAAAATGCTCACCCAACATGGGTGCCATGAAATGGAAGGTGTGGCTCAATGCGGGCCATCTCTTCCATTTCCAAGGTGGGTCTGCAGCATCTGAGAAGTGGCACTGGAAGCCAACATGTGAGTGGGAGGGGATGGAGGACTGGAAGGCAGGCAGCAATGGGATAGGGGAGGTGGGAAGCAAGTGGGAAGATGGCAGGCGTTGTGAACAGCATGCAACTTACTTCAAACCCATGCTAAGATTGTTACATGACGCCCTGTTTTGGGAAAACCTGATTATCTTCCGCAGCCACCCCGCGTGCTAATATTTATTTTAACATTTCTTTGTGAGCTGCAAGTATTTCCATAATGATGTGATGCCACAGTTAATCGATATGTCTGAGCAATAGCTAGAACTTTATCTAGGACTCACGGAGTACCTCATGGAAAACTTACAAAGATCACAAGAAGCAGCGGCCACAGTACTCCTTAAGATGAAAAGGTTCAAGCAGAGTTGTCCCGACCTTAACACAGCAGAACCCTTAGCAGACAAGTAAAGGGTGCTTCCAACCTGCCCTCATCAACACCATGGCCTTTCCCATCCTTGCTTACCTATCTTTCCCTCTAGCACTCGCAACCCACAGCTTTTCTTTTCAGGGACACTCGTGGCGAGGCCACCATGATAGGCAGTAGGGCAAGACCACTTCATTTTACCTTGGTGAGGCTACAATATTGACAATCTGATTTTGGCTCATGTCAAATATGTAAAAGCAGCAGGTCAGCATGTATGGAGAGATTGCATTTGCTACCTCGGAATCCAATGACCAAGGAGCACGAGAGGGATAAGAGTTGACCTGCACTCAGTCAAAGAAGATTCAAAAACAAAATCTGTACAAAGCATCTAATTGGCAGAACAGCTCACCGCTTCCCTTGTACTACCACACGACAGTCCTTAAAGCCGAGGCAAAATTAATCATTACCAGAAGTAATACCTGTGCCAGCACAAATTTACTGCACAAACAAACGAAGCACCAGCTCTGGATGCCCCCACAAACCACATTACCTTCAGTTTGTTACCTAAAAATACCCCAACGCTTCCCACATCACTTCAAAGAAGCATGCATTGAAATACTCAGTGAATTAAAAGCATATTCCGTTTTAACAGAAATGTGAAATGACGCAGGGGGTAATTCATAGAAATTCACACACTAGTGGCGTACACGGCTGGCACACAGTGTTCCCGTGCGAATGTCTGCGCCAGCCGCGCGCGCTAAAATCGATTTCCGCGCACAGCGTATTCATGGATTTTAGCCTCCAAAAGCAGCCGTGGTGCAGAGTGGCGCAGCGACCCTGCAGCAGCACCAGTTATGCCCCCAAGAACTCACGCGCGCAAGGAAAAGCCATCAAAATACCCAATCCAGCGCAAAGGGCTGTGCTAACCCTGGACCAGTTTACAGGGCTGGCAAACAGCAAAAGGCAAGCGGGGTACGTGTATTACGGGTGTGCGCACACGTGATTGGCCTGGGTACGTGTATTTCAGGGGTGCGCGGAAAGTTTTACACGCGATTGGCCTGGGTACGTGTATTTGAGGGGTGCGCGTGAAGTTTCACACGCGAATGGGCTTGGAACGTGTATTTCCGGGGTGCGCGGGAAGTTTCACATGCGAATGCCCTGGGTACGTGTATTTCAGGGGTTCGCGTGAAGTTTCACACGCGATAGGCCTTGTGCGAGTGGGGTACGTGTATTTCAGGGGTGTGTGGGAAGTTTCACACGCGAATGGGCTGGGTACGTGTATTTCAGGGGTGCGCGGGAAGTATCGCATGCGAATGTGCTGGGTACGTGTATTTCAGGGGTGCGCGGGAAGTATCACACGCAAATGTGCTGGGTATGTGTATTTCAAGGGTGCACGTGAAGTTTCATACGCGAATGGGCTGGGTATGTGTATTTCAGGGGTGCGCGGGAAGTTTTACACGCGATTGGGCCTGGGGTGCGATGTACGTGTATTACTGGGGTGCGCGGGAAGTTTTACATGCGATTAGCCTGGGTACGTGTATTTCAGGGGGTCGCGTGAAGTTTCACACGCGATAGGCCTTGTGCGAGTGGGGTACGTGTATTTCAGGGGTGCGCGTGAAGTTTCACATGCAAATGGGCTGGGTACGTGTATTTGAGGGGTGCGCGGAAAGTTTTACACGCGATTGGCCTGGGTATGTGTATTTGAGGGGTGCACGTGAAGTTTCATACGCGAATGGGCTTGGTACGTGTATTTCCGAGGTGCGCGGGAAGTTTCACACGCGAATGCCCTGGGTACGTGTAATTCAGGGGTTCGTGTGAAGTTTCACACGCGATAGGCCTTGTGCGTGTGGGGTACGTGTATTTCAGAGGTGCGTGGGAAGTTTCACACGAGAATGGGCTGGGTACGTGTATTTCAGGGGTGCGCGGGAAGTATCACATGCGAATGTGCTGGGTACGTGTATTTCAGGGGTGCGCGGGAAGTATCACTTGCGAATGTGCTGGGTACGTGTATTTCAGGGGTGCACGTGAAGTTTCACACGCGAATGGGCGGGTATGTGTATTTCAGGGGTGCGCAGGAAGTTTTACACGCGATCAGGCCTGGGGGAGTGGGGTATGTGTATTACTGGGGTGCGCGGGAAGTTTTACACGCGATTGGCCTGGGTACATGTATTTCAGGGGTTCGCGTGAAGTTTCACACGCGATAGGCCTTGTGCAAGTGGGGTACGTGTATTTCAGGGGTGCGCATGAAGTTTCACGCACAAATGGGCTGGGTACGTATATTTCAGGGGTGCGCGGAAAGTTTTACACACGATTGGCCTGGGTACGTGTATTTGAGGGGTGCGCGTGAAGTTTCACACACGAATGGGCTGGGTACGTGTATTTCCAGGGTGCGTGGGAAGTTTCACATGCGAATGCCCTGGGTACGTGTATTTCAGGGGTTTGCATGAAGTTTCACACGTGATAGGCCTTGTGTGTGTGGGGTACGTGAATTTCAGGGGTGCGCGGGAAGTTTCACGCGCGAATGGGCTGGGTACGTGTATTTCAGGGGTGCACGGGAAGTATCACATGGGAATGTGCTGGGTACGTGTATTTCAGGGGTGCGCGTGAAGTTTCACACGCAAATGGGCTGGGTACGTGTATTTCAGGGGCGCGCGGGAAGTTTCGCACGCAAATGGGCTGGGTACGTGTATTTCAGGGGTGCGCGGGAAGTATTACACGTGAATTGGCAGTGTGGGTCCTCCCAGGTGTCCCATCTACCCCCTCCACGTCCCCTGAAGGCAGCCCACACCACAGGGGACTACCCTTCACCCCTGGTCATGTCCCGCAGGCAGCCCATCCACCATGGGCATGCCCTCCAGCCAAGCCACATGTCACGTTGCAATATGATAACCAACTCATGTCTCCCAGCACACCCCCCCCAGCAGTGAGGGTCACCTGCCAGCAGGCCCCCACTCATGTCCCACTCATGTCCCCCTGCACCCCCAGCCCCCAGCAGTCAGGGGCACCTGCCAGCAGGCCCCACTCATGTCCCACTCATGTCCCCCAGCACCCGCACCCCCCAGCAGGCAGTCAGGGGCACCTGCCAGCAGGCCCCCACTCATGTCCCCCAGCATCCCCACCCCCCAGCAGTCAGGGGCACCTGCCAGCAGGCCCCCACTCATGTCCCACTCATGTCCCCCTGCACCCCCAGCCCCCAGCAGTCAGGGGCACCTGCCAACAGGCCCCCACTCATGTCCCACTCATGTCCCCCATCACCCCCTCCCCCCAGCAGTCATGGGCACCTGCCAGCTGCCCCCACTCATGTCCCCCAGCACCCCCACCCCCCAACAGTCAGGGGCACCTACCAGCAGGCCTCCACTCATGTCCCACTCATGTCCACCAGCACCCCCACCCCCCAGCAGTCAGGGGCACCTGCCAGCAGGCCCTGACTCATGTCCCACTCATGTCCCCCCCCCAACATGTCAACATGACCCACAATCATGGCCCTCATTTCCACCAAATTCCCACGGCACGCCACCCCTGCCCAAATAACCAACCAAGCATAACATACACCCCACATTGAAATGCCCATTACATGAAACAACCCAAATGGCATGTATGTACATCAGCACATGTCCGTCACACACACACAATGGGTGCCAGTGAATGTGAACACCCACTTCATGACATGCATGAAACCAATGAGAGAATACCACACATTGAAGTACGGGAACAAATGTATTGAACAAAAAATGTGGTGAAAGAAAACCAAATAGCAAACAATGGACATAAGGAAAATAATGCAGAATGTCACATAATGATAAAAAAAAGAAATCAGAATCCAAAATATATGAAATAAAAAATGTCTCCAAAGTCTCCTTCCAACAAAGCAAATCCAAACAGAAATGAAAAAGTAAAATCCATTGCTCCATGGAAAAATCAAAAAAGAAAAAACGGACAAATGCACACTCCAACTATTTACAAGGATGAAATCCTGGGTCCATGAGCCCAACTGTCCAAAGGAAACCTACAAAAAAGCCTACAACTATACACAAAAATGTGGGGCATAGTCCATGCGCCCCAAAGGAAAGAAAAAAAGAAAGGAAACTTAACAATAACGAACTATATACCATGGCGGTGGGCAAGTCCAACGGCTCACTGGTTGATGTCATGGGCCAGGGCATCATCGAACTCCTGTTCAATGGCTTGGAGGCGGGCATGTTCACTGGCCCCGAGGTCTCACAGGGATAATGCGGTGTCCAGCTCCAACTCCCTGCGAATACCCTCGAGGCACTCAGCCCGCCTCAGCGCCCTGCGCATGGAGTTCTCCGCCCTGACCATTGTGAGCCGTTCCTCCTCCGCCCGCCGCCGCTCCGCACCTATCTGCAGGCCCAACCGCTGCCACACGGAAGACACTCCCATTCCAGGGTTCTCCTGCCCTCGGGCCGATGCCTGCCCCTCTGATGTAGATGGCCCCGATCCATGATGCCTCCCACATCAAGCCTGCCGCTGCCTCCGACACAACTGCCTCTGCCAGCACAATGGCATCCAGGCTGATGGAATCCACTGACGCCATCGTGCACGTGCCCTGCCCGATGATGCCGGCACATCCTCCATCTGCTAGGGTCCAGTTGCTGGTGTGTCAACCCCTGCTGGACCTCCGACTCCCGACTGTGGCAGGGATGGGAGCCCCACCGAGCTGGCTGCGTTGGTCGGGGCAGGTCCACAGGGGGCCCTGGTGGCATCTGGGCCGGAAGACGGCATGGAGAACGACTGGCGCATAGCCCCCACAGAGGAGGAGAGGGTTGCCAGAGTGGCCGACACATGTACGAAACCCCCGACCATGGTCGCTCCCAACTGGGCCACGTTGGCACGCTGCTCTTCGTGATGACGTGCGTGCTCCCCCCAGAAAGCACGCACGTCATCACGAATGACACCCATGCGCAACACGACACCAATCAGGACCTTCTCCATACGGCCAGGGGTCCCCTCGTCCGCAGGTAGAGGAGTGTCAGATGACATTGACATCCCCACTACCTGCGGATGGGCCTGGGATGGGGCATCCCTGCTGGTGCATGGTGGTGCAGTCACAGTGTCAGGGACAGTGACATGCACAGGCCCCTCAACGGTGACCTGTGCTGCCTCCTGCCCCTGCCCCTGGACTGCACCACTTGCACCAGTGGTACCACCCCCACCATGCCCCATGTGTAGCTCAGTAGTGGCCTCCTCCTCCTCTGTGGAAACCACCAACCTGGATGGCTCCACACCGTCTTCCGCCGTTGCAAGCCCCTGTGGGGGCTCACCCCTTCCGCTGCAGCCGTGGGGGCATCCTCACCACTTTGCTCCACAGCGCCATCTCCGCCCTCTTCTTCACTTGCTGCTGTGTAGAGGGAGACATAGAACACAAGCATCAGGGTACTGTACAATGGTCCCCTTGACAGGAAGCAATAGCAGATGAGTGGCACTGTCAAACATTACTTCCATCATGTCCCTCCACAACACATGGCTCAGTGCAGGCAAAACACATGCAGTAACAGGCATGGCACATGCTATGGATATTAGCATACATGTCAAAGGGACTCTTGAAACATACAATGTTGGTTTGAAACTCACATGCATCATGGGTCATGCCTATCACATGCACACACTTCACCGTAGTTTCATCCATCTGGCCTCGTACACCCCAGACACAGTGGATACAAGGATGACTAGGCTGCATCAGTGAATCTGAAAATTGTCACAGACATGTGTCATGCATCCATGGCATTCACAAGTCACAGACACGCAGGTCAGACACACAGACATGGACACCATACATGTACATGGCATCAGAACCCACCCCTCACCCCTACCCATGTCCAGGAACAGAGACTGGCATGCTCTCATGTGTCCATTCCGCATAGAGCTCCCCATGTTGCATTTAAACACATGCACCAACCATGTGGTTCACACATTACTGGTCTCACATGCATGACCATGATGTCCCTGCACACACACATACGTGCATGGCCTATGTCACACATACAGGCAAGTATCAGACAACCAGCACACTGCAACATGGCCTGTCTCACACAGCAATGCTTGGCCACTTACCGCTCAACTCCAGACGGGTCTGCCTCTCAAGGATCTGGGCATGGAGCGCTGGGCGTATGCGTTCCAGGACCCTCAGCTGGATGGTACTCATGCGGCCCCGGTCCCCCTCCACGAAGCGCCGGGCCTTTATGAGGGTCCTGGACCTCAAGTCCTCCCAGCGCTTCTTGACTTGCTTGATGTTGCGGGTTGCCACCCCCTCCGCGTTGATGGCAACCACAAAGGTGTCCCAGATCCTGTCCCGTCCTTCCTTGTTAGCGCGTGATAATCCGAAGAGGGCATCATAATGCCCCAGGACAAGCTCCACCAGGACACCAACTTCCTTCTGACTGAAGCTGGTGGCCCTCTGCCCTTCTGGCTGGGGGTCGCCAGTGGTCTCAGATGGTGTTTGCCCCGACATGGCAACCCCCGAGGCAGGTGTGTGTGGGCAACTGGGTCCTGGGCTGTGGAGCGATGGTATACCAGTCGGGAGTCTTCTGTTCCAGCAGGGGTGGACACAGCAACTGGACCCCTGCAGATGGCAGATGTGCAGGCACAAAATGGCAGGGCACGATGGCAGCAGGCAGGCAGGCAGCAGCAGATGACTCGTGGGAGGCTGGTCGGGGATCTGGGGGGCAGTAATTTGGCCTTTTGGGCAGGAGCGTGGTCTTCCATGTGTTTTTGCGTGGCCAGCTTGATAAAGAGTGATTTGGCATGTGAAATTCTTGCACGTCAGCGTGTAATTCGAGGAAAGTCCCTTACGCGATTTCATTGGACCAAAGGCCCTCAGCGCGTAAGCGCGTCTGTGACGTATCGCGCACGGACCTGTATGTGCTTTTCGTGGGGTGCGGTGCGTGTGTTTTCCAGGCGTTGGGGTTCACACGCTATTACTTCACAGCGGGTGGGTGTTGGTTATGCGTTCTTCTACACGCAAGGCAGACGGTGAGTGGTACCCCGCTCGCCCAGGCCCAATCGCATGTGAAACTTCACGCGCACCCCTGAAATGCACGTACCCAGGCAAATCGCGTGTGAAACTTCACGCGCACCCCTGAAATACACGTACCCAGGCCAATCGCGTGTGAAACTTCACGCGCACCCCTGAAATACACGTACCCAGGCCAGTCGCATGTGAAACTTCACGCGCACCCCTGAAATACACATACCCAGGCCAATTGCATGTGAAACTTCACGTGCACCCCTGGAATACACGTACCCAGGCCATTCGCATGTGAAACTTCCCACGAACCCCAGATTTAGATGTACCCCGCTCGACCAAGGCCTATCGCATGTGAAACTTCACGCGAACCCCTGTAATACACGTACCCCGCTCCCCCAGGGCAAATAGCGTGTAGAACTACCAGCGCACCCCCGAAATACACGCACACACTATTTTTCACACAGCGGGTGTCCGTGTTTGTCGCGTACCCCTTTGCACGTCATTTGTCCTGGAGGCCCACATTATGGGACATTCTACATAGCTGTATATACCTGCTTTTTGTGGGCGCACATTTTGGCGCACATTTTTTTCATGCGCAGGGACGCAACCGCCTGCCTTCGTGTGGCGGATGTGTTTAGGCCTGTGCGCGTCTTTGCCCGTGCGCTGTTTTGCCCTATTCGATTTCATGAATACGTGTTGTAGGCGAGCATGTGGGCGTTCCGCGCACTTGCCTACTGTACTTCCCCCGTGACGCCCACATTTTCACGAGTTGGTCCCCATTCCGCATGTCACGCCCCGTGTTCCACCTACATTTGTTTTGTGTGGCCCGCTATGTGCGCTTTTGCTGTTGCCTTAGCGCACGCCATTAGATGAACAGTGCGCCGGCGTGCGCCGCTCACTTTTTCAGCGCACATCCCAGATTTTACTCGCGCACGGACTTCCATGAATAGATGTGCGCTGGTTTCCCTGCGATATCCGCACTTGCACTGCGATTTTCGCTCTTTCACTGCGAATCGCACGTTTTCGCACACTTGCGCCGATATTTTCAGCGCACATTAATTCCATGAATTGGCCTGACAATGTTTATAGATTAGAGTACAAGTAATAACGTTCCATTGTATTTCACATAGATCTGAAAGTGTATGGGAAATAAATACCCTGCTGGAGACCAGCTAAAGATGTGAGCACAATCGTAAATCACAAATAATAATAATTACAATACAGAAGCACATCCTTCATTTTCTCTCTGTTTATGTCATTTACAACATAAAAGACAGAAAGTCCTTTGAAGTGGGTCTATTTGAAGCCAGTCTAGTGAGGCACCTGCAGAGAAAATAGGTTGAAAGAAACTGAATATGTCAAGGAGAGCAGCAAGTTGAGGGCTGTTCAGTGAAGCCTTTTCCACCAAAATAAAGCTTCAGCGTGCCATGGTGTCCCTTTTTGGGACGTTTTTAAGACCAGAAAAAGCTAACCCAATCTCAAACAAGCATTGACAAAGCAATTAGTTGTAGTGTTTGTGGAGGCAAGGGATAGGTATTTTCCAGTTTCTGCCATAAGGGTACTACCTGTATATAAAATGGCAACAGCTGTCAAAGGGTGTTTGTAACTAGGCCTATTATGGCAGTGCTTGGCAAATTCACATCTAATAGCTATACACAAGCCAGAACTGTTGGCTTTTCCAAGCTGTTGGCTTTTCCAATGATTGCCTTTGACTGGATTTCAGTGCATGGAGAAGACAAATGCAAGGATGCATATATATATCTTAGCAGTAAAGGAGAAAAAAGAACAGTTGATCAAAACATTTTTATGACACCAGGAGCAGCATTATAGCTACAATTAAAAAATGTGCTTTGAGAACACTGTCTAAAAATAACACTAGCATACCTTTAAAAGCACATAAATAGCTCAGAGAGATTCCATGGTGGGGGAGTGTTTTAGGTGGGGAGAGGCATGTAGGGAGTGTTTATGGGCATATGGACTATGGCCATGGGCAGACAATGTGTGGGTCAACCCAAGCAACACCCACGGTCAGTGGCCCTCATTACAAGTCAGGCGGTGGACCATGGTGCTATTAGCACCATGGTCCATGCCGGATTCCGCCATGGTGGATGGCGGAATTACCGCCCCATTCCAAGGTGAGTGGGGCGGTAATTCCCCATTCACCATTTGCCCTTCTCCATTCCCATTTTTGCCCCATAGGGCATAATGGGGATGGAGAAGGCGCTAATTACGGCACCGTAAATTACGGTGCCGTAATTAGAATCAAGGTCGCTTAGCGCCTTGGACTTTAACGCCTGCAAAAAGCAGGCGTTAAAGTGTGAATCAGGCGTTAAGGGTTAACGGCGCCGACGGCGCCTTTAAACCCTTAATGCCTGACTTGTAATGAGGGCTAGTGTGTCCCTCTTTACATCCCATCTCTCCCCTATCTTCACTTCCAGGTGTGGTTTTAGCTTTTAGGCAGCATTTAGTGTACCAAGTTACATACAAAGCTACAATCTGAAGCTCAGAAGTCACAGAATGTTATATATTGCACTGTGTTCAGAATTATTTTTAAATGTGTTAATGGGCTTTTTTCATTCCTTGCACCTACACCCTAGTTCTTCCCACTATTCCCTATAAACAGATTTACAAATTGATATGTTTTTATTTTGTATTTCTATCGCGCTCCTACACAAGTGTTTTAGAGCGCTACAAGGCAAGGGAGGGGAACAGGGGAGAACAAAACAGCGATCTTACTAGGCCCAGTGACATTGAGAAAGCACAAGTGCATGGGAGAGGAGGAGGGGAAAAGTGCATGGAAGGGGAGAAGTGGAAAGTGTGAAGCAGAGGAGAAACCGATAAATAATAAATAAACAAATAATAAAGGCAACAAACAGTGGTAGTGCAGCCAGCAATTTGCACATGCTAAGTTTAATGCAGCAGACAGGGTAGGTCTGATAAGTGCAGGAAGGAGAAGGGGGTGCTGTATGGGTACAGATACAGACCCCAGTGCAAGGGATGGCCTGGAGGCAGTGCGGGAGGTTGGCAGGGTGAGCAGGTACCTGAGCCCAGAGGACAGAGGGTGCTAGCTAGTTTGACCTCCTTTTCTACTCAGACTTAAAAATAAATGACTGCAGAAGTCTACTGCGCTTCTTACCTAACTATTTTCTCCCAATGTTTTAAGCCTGCTTGTATTTTGACCTTTAAAAAAGGTGGACTTGCACATGTTTAAACTTGGAATTTGTTGACTTCCTTTCTTAAAAAGTGAACTGAAGCCCCAACTATACAATCATGTAGCTAATAAAATGCCAGTCGAAGATTCTGGAGTCATTAGTGCAACAAGCCTCCAAGGGTGTCTTAGAAAGGGGTACAGCAAAACAATCCTGAGACACATTATTTGGTTCAGTACACACTGTTCGATATACTTTGGGGTTATATCTATTACTTTGTGGTATTTTATCATGGTATCTTTGCTATGGTGGTATGTTTTGTTTGTATAGTGATGAGACCAATTCGAGAATACTGCCTAATAATTATATCACCAGGGTCACTAACAACAAACAAGTACTGGACTTAATACACTCTGAATGGATGACTCATGCCCTTCTGTGGTAGCTTATATACAATACCACATTATGCCCTTTTGGCTGTATTTCAAAATATGAAAATCATGCAAATACTCTCTGAGTAAAACAATTCACTGAAAACATAGACATACATAAAGCACCTCTGAAAGGCGCAGCTTCCACGAGTTATTTAACTTGTGTTTTGCCACATGTGGTGAAATGTGAATTAACGCCTGTGGTAAAATAGGCTTACCACCTGTTGGACCTCAGTCTATGTGTTAACAATAATTCAGACACATAATAAAATGCTAGTCCAATTCATTTTACTTTATAAACTTGTTCTTTATCATAACATAGAACTATGCAAGTTACACAGAATGACAGGTACACTCATGTTATAATTCACAAAGTGAGCAACATGTCCTGCAGTGGCTTTCAATGCTCTATCTGTGCCAGGTTCTGCTAAATCAACCTTAGCTTCATTACAGAAAGAAAAAAAATACCCTTTGAAAAAGCAGCAAGACTTTGAGAGGTACAAACACAATTATGCATGTACATTTAAATTCCAATCCCTAATGCAGCACCTAAAATGCACAGAACTATTTAATCTATGCTACCACTCACTCCACTCATCCCTCAATTAACTTATGGCGATATTCTCCGACTCAGCTTGGCACTGTTCCAGGGTCATTGAAATTTTGCAGCCGTTCTAAAGATGCCAACCCAGGAGTGAAACAGCTTCTGCTTTAGTCCAGCAGCACCAGCTCTCTGATCTCTTCATCAGCCAGTGCCGGAAGAGGAATGCCCCTCTACCTTGCCACAAACCCTTTTTTATGATCGCCTTTGTCAATCCTGAAAAACACCTCCCATTGACGAGATCCACTCAGATGACGCAATTTCCTCTGTGTGTTTTCCTCATTGTGCTAACTGCAATATTGAAGAGAAAAATAAAACATTTCTCTTGTGCTTCCTGCTCCAAAACAATGCAATGTTTTTGTAGAACGGATTTTCCCATTTTTCAGCTTACCACACAACACAGATTCAGCCTGCACGGTTAAAGTACATTTTTCTTTCCCATTTCCATAGCATTATGCATTTTCATCAGTCTGCATCTAGCTTTTTTCATGCGCTAATTTGCACTAAATGTTATTATGGGAATCTGTTACATGTTAAATGGGGTTGGGTTAATTTGTATGTTAGATTTAGGTTAGTATTATATTTAGTGCAGTTCAGTTCATCGAAATGGCATCATGAAGCAAAATGATCAATTTCTAGAATGTGCTCTGTGTATTGGCATCTATTTTGTTCTGCCTGAGACTCACACTCTTGAGCCTAGCAATGAGTTTCACAACCTTGGTCCGAGTTGAAGTTCAAACCCCCTCTAAAATGCGAATGCATAAATGTGGAGTCTAAGGACCTCATTACATGGACGGCGGTGGACCAAGGTGCTATTAGCACCTTGGTCCATGCTGGTAAAATACCGGCACCGCCTTGGTGGAAAGGGGAATTACCCCCCTATTCCAAGGTTGGTGGGGCGGTAATTCCCCCTTCCCCCATTGCCCTTCCCCATTCCCATTTTTGCCCCATAGGGCATAATGGGAATGGGGAAGGTGCTAATTATGGCACCGCAAATGGAGGTACCGTAATTAGCTCCTTGGTCCCTTTGTGGGTTGGTTTTTAACGCCTGCAAAAAGCAGGCGTTAAATTCTCCAACCCGCAAAGGGACCTCGTAGTAAGGCGGTAAGGGTTTACCGGTACCGGTAAAATACCAGTACCGGTAAACCCTTACCGCCTACCGTGTAATGAGGCCCTCTTGAAATGCAGAGTCTAGATGTAGAAACGCTGGGTCTAGATTCCTACTCCTACACCCCCTTCTTTTTTACTGCTGGGATATAACCCAAAATCACTGCAGAAAAAAACTAATATATCATAATCCCAATAAACCACATCTTAATAGTCGAAAATAAATAACATGCAATGGTAATATTCATACATGAAACATTATGTATATTACTATAGTCTTGAGCAAATAATTATGAGTCTTGAGCATAAGAAAGAAACTAAATTATTTTTCTTTTTTAGAATGTGTCTCTTTTCATTGTTTTTTTAGTTGTTTTTTTTACCTCTTGATGACCTTTATCTTTTATCGTCATTTAATTGGTGATCTATTTTTAATTTTATTTGTTTGGGATTCTTTTTTGGGCATTTTTGGGGGAATTTTGTTTTGAAATATTAAACAAAGACATTCTCACTTTCAGAAAACATCATTCCATAAAACTGTGCATTGACCTCAGTCAGATGTAAAAACCAATACAAATCAGTTTGTGATAAAAAAAATAGTAAAAGTAGTCTTAAAAATAGTATTTGTAAATAATTTAAAAATTGCACAGGAAGGCGTTCTTGGTTGAATGAATCTCCAATCCGGGTCTTCATGGGACTTCGTTAGGGTCATCATCATCAGCCCCTTCTCCATTCCAGGGGGCTTTCCAGGGGACTCCATTCCAGTGGTATCCTCCAGGGATACAGCGCTCCAAGGCTGGGGAAAACAATTATTTTTCTAGATTAAAAAGAAAAGACAACTTAAGTATCAACCACATCAAACCCTTTACTTTTCCTTTCTCACTGGGGTATCTGAAATCAAATTCAGTTATGCATACAAATGCAGATTATACCAAATAACATGCCATGTAGCCAAGAAACCTCTTTAGTAGCATGAATAGCACACAAACATCACATGGTATTTTTAACATAATAGTCTCCAAAACAACCCTCCTTTCTCTTAGTTGCTTAATTGTATTTTTGTTCACTGACTTGATATATTTTACCTACCCACCTGCTATGGCAATTCTATTTAATAGGTAAGCACTTTACTTTTTCACTCCCTGCTAGTTTCAAGTCGCTCTAGTCTTTTCACTTCATTTTTCGGGTGAAAGGGCTTAATTTGATTAACATGGACAAACTGGTCCACTGTCAGTTTTCCCTCCTTTTTAGAAATTCTGTAGACCACAGGTGAAACCTTATCTACAATTCTATATGGCCCCTGCCATGCTGCAAGGAATTTAGAGTTTTTATACTTACCCTTCCCGAAATTGAACTGGTATACCTGGTCTCCTATTTCATATTCTCTTACAGATGCCTTTCTATCATAACATGTCTTTTCACCGTCAGCAGCCTTTTCCAAATTTTGCTGCGCAAATGCAAACGCATATTGCAAATGCTTTCTCAATTCTTTGAAATATTTATGAATTGTGGATGCATTTATAAACACCTGTTCCTTTGTTCTGTAAAGTAAGTTTTGTGACAGAACTATTTTCCTTCCAGTCAATATTTTATGTTGATTGAGAAGTGTTGATTTTGAGGGTGTCGACCTGTTAGCCATTAGTAACAATGGAAGCTGCAAATACCAACAAGAACCTGCTTCAGCTACAAACCTTTTCAACATATCAACTATCAATCTGTTACACTGTTCCACTCCCCCTGAAGAGGAGGGCCGGTAAGAAATGTGTAGCTTCCTCTTTGCCATATTTTTCTCATTAATCCACTAGTGAAATGACTTCAACAGTCTGACTCAATTTTTTTATGTAAACCAAATCATGAAAAAATATGATTTTCAAGTAGAGTGGCTGCCGTTTGTGCACTGGAGTCTGGAGCTGGAATGCACTCCACCCATTCGGACATTAGACAAGTGACTGTCAGCATGTATCTGTTTCCCTTGCTGATCTCCTCACAGGCCCGACATAGTCGACTTGCAAATCAGACCATGGGAGTGTCAAGCCCCTTTTCATCAACAGTGCTCTATGAGCTGGTGACGCAGGTTGAACTGTGCATACACTAAACACCCTCTGGTCTAGAGCTCAACATCTTGGGACATGTGTGGCCAATAGGCGTAATCTTTTAAAATGTCCAAAGTTTTCAGTGAACCTCTGTGCCCTGCAGCTATGGGATCGTGGGCTTGATGTAACATCAATCCCCAAAATGACAAAGGCACTACTCATTGGATTTGGCCTGTCACAGATTCTCTAATCATCAGTCCATCCTGTATTCTAATTCTTTTTTAATAGCACCCTTAATTCCTCTTTCCCTTTGCAGTCCTCTTCAGTCAGAGGATTTTTTTCTACATCTAGCAAATGGTTGTAAAATAGACCCAGTAAAAGATTTTCCTTTTGCACTTTGATTAAGTCCTGATCTGGAGTAATAAAACACCATTGTACCACAGGCTGTTCAACTGTTTTTGAAGTTTTGGAATGTGTTATCGTATCTACCTGTATTTCACCAAGCAGGTGTTCAATAGAAAATAACTCCCCCATTACAGCTCCAATTTTGGCTAATCGATCTGCCTTATCATTTTATTCCTTATCATCACTTGGTGTTTTCAAATGACCACGTATTTTCCTTCAATGGATTATCAGGTCATTTCCTGACACAAGCTTGTCTATAGCTTCCATCCTATTGCCATGTTTAAGTGGCTTCTTGTTATAGGTGAGCATGCCTTTCACTTTCCAGCCAGGTAAATACTCCACAAAACTATTTTGCGCATAAACAGGATCAGTTACTAGAACTATTTCTTTGAGTTTATGTTCTACCGCTGTAGATATTGCCTTATAAATAGCAGCCAACTCTGCCACTTGACTACTTTTGGGGCCTATCCTCATGCTTACACTTGGAATGTTTGGTATATCCTTACATGTTTCTTCATTGAATGCCTTGTGTGGGGATTGCGCAAATTAATTCAAACTTGTTTCTAGCTCTGTGTCATACAGCGAAGATATAGCTGCACAATCATGCAACTCCGCTAGTCCTTGAGCAACTGGGCTCTTTTTATTTTATCCATATCTCACTTCCATAGGAAATCCCTGAATTGCTAATGTCCAGGAAGTAATTATTGACTGGGCAACATTCCCTGATCTGATTCTCTTACTTTGCAAAAATTGTGAAGGCTGGTGATTTGTTTCAACAATCAGCTGCTCTCCTTGAATTATGGGACGGAAATGGTGTAATTCCCAGACAGTAGTCAGAAGCGCGTTTTCACATTCACTGAATTTGGTCTCTGCCTGTGACAATTCTTTGCTAGCATATGCAATGTTTTTATTATTTACATCATGTTTTTGATATAACACTGCTGACATATATTGATCGTAAATCCTATTTCAGCAAAGAAATCCTGAATTTTTATTCAATATGCCAAATTTAGCACTTTCATCAGACATGCTTTTAGCATAGTCACTGCCTCATTTTGTTCTTTTTCCCCATTTCCAGGGTACACCCTGCTTCAGTAATCTTGTTAAAGGTTGTCTAATCTCTGCATAGTTTTCAATGCATTTCCTGTTGTAACTTGTCATTCCTAACAAGCTCTTTAAACTTTTCAAATTAGTGGGATCCTTTAGTTTATGAATCCCCTCCACCTTTTTCTTTTGTGGGTTTAACCCGTGTTCTGTCACTTCATGACCTAGGAAGTTTACCTTTTTTTGGCACCACTGTGCTTTCTGTAAAGATACTTTTGCCCCATCCTGCTGTATCTGACTGACCACATGCCTAATCTCATTGAAATGGCTTTTCAAATCATCATTTTTGATTTCAGCTGCATCCGGGAGTGCCTTGCTCAGGAATATGCCAAAAGCATGCCCATTATAGACATACCCAAAAGGCGTTCGGGACCACGTATAGAAAATGCAAACTCATTTTGAACATCTTCAGCTAGTGGCACACACCAGTATCCAGCTGTAAGGTCTTATGTGGTAAACACCTTTGACCTGTGAACCTGTGCAAGACCCTGACCAATCAATGGAAGGGGACACCTGGAAACAGGTACCTTTTTGTTTAATTCTCATAGATCTGCACACAAGTGCCATTGGTTTTAACCCCCACACTATAGGGGTATTTGATGTACTATGAATAGGCCTACGGATTTCTCTAGATTCTAGATTTCTGATTATTTTAGCTAGCGATTCCAAACATGCCAGGGGTAACCTATATTGTCACATACATACAGTCTCCCTACTATGTCCTGTTGGTAGGGTGGCAACATGTCAATTGGTCAGCCTGCAGTCCTAGCCATTTTTGGCAAAAACATTTTTGAACTCTTTTTCTCAATTTCTTCTTTTTCTTCCTCACTTGTGCAAGCATCTGCAGCTTGAATTTACTCCTCTTCCATTTAGAAAACTCTGGGAATTCCTCCAGAGGAGGAACCTCTATACTTTCTGCTAATCGTGTGGAAGTTTCTCTTTGGAGGGTTGCTATACTCAAATAATTTGGAATATTGACCTCAATTTTTCTCTTTTAGCTTCATTTAATTCGATCCTGATGACAGCACACTATTTCACTTGGCTCATAAGGTTACTCAGACAGAACTTTAAAGATTCCTTTAGGCTTAGAATTCAATCATTCTGGCAACTTACCCTGAGCAGTCACATGGCTTTCAGGAATGTCCCCGATCACTGGGTTACTGAAATCAGCAGTGTAATAAGATTTCTGTATTGCCATTCCTATTGCTGAATTCTCTTCCAAATGAATGTCGTGACACCCTATGTTGTCCACCATTATGGATTCATTTAGGGATAAAAATGCATCAAAACCTTGTATCTGTCATCCTGTTCTCTATTTTAATGGTACTGTGAATTGTCTGGTGAATGTGGGAATGGTAACGTCCTTTTTTTCACCTGAAGCTCAATTGTATATGGCGTCATTTGGGCACAATAGTAGGCTTGTCTCTTGTCTTCAAATTCAGGTGCGGCTCCACCCAACCTGACCCAAACCTTTTGATTTAGAAAGTCTAATACCATACACGTTCTGTGCATGATGTAATTTCCCATATAGAATTTCTTTTGTGTCCCACTCACGATCCACACATTGTGATGAATACTTTTAGGGCCAATTGTAATCTTTAACATGCATCTTCCTACAATCCTTTCTCCCAACTCGGGGTCATCTAGGCCAAATTTTATTCTTCATTCTGAACTTTGGGATCTCCTCCCTGTCAATTATCTGCCGTAGTATCTTTTAATTAATGAAACTCCTTTCATGATCAAGTGCCAAAGTGGCTTCAATCATTTCAGTATGCACATTCACATGGATAGGGATCCATGGCTGTCCTTTCCCATGTGTATTCTCAGATGGTTGAAATGTGTTTTTCTTTATTTACCTCTGAAGTGACATTTTGTTTGCATTTTTCTTCATTTAATTAAAAATTCAGCATGTTTTTATCTATTTCTGTTTGCCAGTTTTTCTTGGGGTCTAAATAAATCTCCAATGACTGCTTCTCTTTCTCTCCTAAAAATTCATTCTGACACATGAGAATGACAGTGATGCTGGCACATGGCCATTATGAAGATATGCTTTCACTGCACTTTCTGATTTAGCAACGGTGTGGCATTCTTTTACACTGTTGCTTTGGGTCACTATTTTCTTAGGTCTCAATGGCTTTTTAGCTAAGGACCACAATATGCCATTAAACCTATCAATGAGGGGGACAACCTCTTCAGGTAATTTGTCACGATGAGAAAGGGTATTTCACGAATGGATGTGATCAACACTTCCTGTCTCATCCGATGCTTCCCTATCTTTATGTCAACCTCAGGGACACCTTCGATAGGTATTTCTTGCCAATGGTAATTGTGCACAGGCCCTTCATTTTGTCTCACCTTTATATGATTTTGTGGGGATCGCCCTTCATTGAAAGTTCTCGCCAGTTCTTTTGACATTATTTTTGCTTGGGCACCTGTATCAATCATTGCAAATGCATTACATTTTGCTTCAAAAGTAATTGGAGCATAGTACCTATCTTCAACCTCTTCTAGTACACATAAAAAGTGTGAATATTTGCTGATTTCAGAACATACTTTTCTTAGCTCTTTTTTACTCTTTTCTAGGGAAATGGGCATATGAAATGACATTTTACCCTCCTTTTTGCCCACTTCATTTCAAATGTCTTTGTCTATTCTAGGCTCAGAACCCATTTGGAGTGTAGCCATTGACTGCCCCTCTAACTTGGGACCACTAGTGTTCACACCCTAATCTCTTATTGTACTTTTCTCATTGTTGGGGTCCTCACCAGTTATTTCTACACTACAACCTTTTGACTGTGTATTTTCAGAAGTGTCACGTGACAGCCTGTCAACTTCTTGCGTATGACACTTATCTGCATTTTGCATGGAGCTTGTCATTTCTGTTCCTTGGAATATCTGTGGTTAAAAATACTCCTCAGGTGACTGACCTGCACCCTTCTTTTGAGCCACTGTTTCCTCTGTATGTATATCAACAGAATTGTGACTGTCAAGTAAGGATAATCTATCTGTTGATCCTAACTCCTCGTCTTGCGTTTTATTTTCACATTGGATGCTATTCTAAATTTGCTGCTCTGTTGTTTGGGATTTTCTTGTTCATTTTCCCCCTTTTGTTCTTCATCTTTACACACCTGAATGGCCGGATTCAACTCGAAATTGAACCACAGTTCTTTTTTGTGTGTATTGAAATTCCCTGTCTCACTTTCATTTGTTTGTTTTCTTATTTTTAAATCAGCAAGCAATTTGGAACTGTTATTCAAAGGTGATTCATCGGCATCTGCGTTTTCATCAGTGCAGAGGTTATTAGCTAGTCACTTGTTGTCACTACACACAAGATCACTCCTATGGTCTTCAGCACCTTCACTTGGCTGTTGCTTTTGGACTGCACACAATTTTCCTACCTGTTCAGCCAACATTTTGACTTGGGCCTCTAAGCATTGAAACCTGTCCATGTCTCTGAATTCCTCCTTTTGTGGCCTGGGTCGGTAATGATTAAACTCACCCTGATTAAGCCTGTTCTGATATGCGTCAGGAGATTGATTTCTATTGGTGTTACCTCTGAATTCATGTGACACAGGAGGTGGGGAACGCGGAGGGGGCCATCCTTTGACCATGGTCGACTGGTGGTGGTGATTGGTTATATTGGCGAGGGACAAAATTCATATTGTAACTTTCATGTGGTGGGAATTGTCCCCTATGCTGGTTCCTATTTTCAATTAATCTATCCCCATATCTTGGTCTTTCTTGGTGGCCATATACCATTGTATTACTGTTAAATCTACTCTGGGCCCCCGGTGTCTTGTATGGGCCATTGTACATGTGATTTTGATTGTTATTTAGTCTTGGCATAATGTGGCGAAATCCCTCTCTGGGAGAATTACCAAGATATCTAGGGCTAATGTAAGAATCCCTATTGCTGGGATCAATGGATTGGAAAATAGGAGTTTGGGGTGATGTCCTCTGTGAAGGCATACCCCTTTGACTACATGTCATGTCGTCCCTTCCCTGAGTTTGGGCTGTTTCTTGCAGCATCTTCACAGATTTGACCTCCAAAATGGCTGCTGTGGATTCCTTAGACTTTGGTGTTGTCTCTTTATTCTTAGGACCCTCCTCTATCTGACCAAATATCACTTCATACAGTTTGATCCCCTGTTCTATTATCCATTCTAGTGGTTTTTCCCTGTCCAATTCATGTATTAACTGGGAGATAATTTCTTTTTGGAGCCCATAAAAGTATGTAGTCTTAAATTCTACAGAGTTAGAGTTAAAGGCCACATCAAAGCGTGAAAATGCTCTTTTTAAATTTTGAAGGTATTTGCGAGGTGATATATCTGCCTTTGCCATCATAGTATAAGCTGCTTTTTCTGCATACTGTATGGACTGTTAAGATGAGAATTGAGGTCTAACCCCTTTCTCAAAGTCTACCCATGACAAATGTTCCCTGTTCATTGAGACCACAAATGACACTAGCTGATGCTACCTCTAAGGTTAGGTGAAAGTACTATCTATATTGTTCCCTATGTATCTGGAGGGCTTTAAATATATTGTGAACGGTTTCGAAATGGTCTTCCATGCAGCAATCACCTCCCTTTTTGAATGGTTTAATTAAAGTCTTGACAGATTTCATAATTTATATAGGACTACATGGTGCATTCTGGTGTGTGTCAATTGGTCGCTCATTCCTGTTGTCTTGTGGGCAATATTTGCAGGTGATTCAGACCCCACCATTGGGCTATAACCAGGTCTGGCCAAAGGGACATCTGTTGGTACATTGTTCCCTTGGCCATAGCTGTGATTGTGTTTATTTCCATTGAATGTAGTACCCTGATGTTTTTCCTGAGATCTGAGATTAAATATTTCCTGTTATAGGTTCTTGCACTGTCCATGAAGCTGTCCTGCATCATGACAGAGATCAGAATTCTCATCCCTGACCTTATTGATTGCTGCTTGCAATTCATTGATTTGTGTCTGATACTGATTAAGCGTTTTGGTGTTTTTGCCATTTTCTTCCAATGATTTAAATATCTCCCGTTCCATTACATGGAATTCTTTATCTTTCTCCCTGACATCTTCTCTAAGGGCTTGTATTTCCGAAATAGCAACATCTTTATCTTGCCTAATGTGATCTAATATTGCAATTAAGTGGGTTAATTCTTGCTCAATCTCATTAAATTGTTTCTCTCTCTGAGCCAACTGAATAGCAAGATCGCTGCATTTGGCTTGCAATTCCTTGTCTAGCTCCCTCTGCTTTCATTCTGCTTTTAACTACTGCACTTGATCACATTCATTGTTCAAACTGCATTGTAATTTGCTAATATTTCTCAGTCAGCCTGAATCTGGGACATGGCAGCACAATTGCCAATGACACTATAATGAGAGCCAAATTAGTGCACAGTACTGCACTACCTCAGAGCACTAATTCATTAATGAGTGCAGAATATGGTTCTGCTTTAGGATGCAAGGCTAACGCACCAAATCTGTTAGTTGTATTTTGGGATAATATATATTACTTTGTGGTATTTTGTCATGGTATGTTTGCTATGGTGGTATTTATTTTATAGTGGTGAGACTAATTCCAGAATGCTGCCTAATAATGATATAACCAGGGTCACTAACAACAAACAAATACTGGACTTAATACACTCTGAATAAATGGCTCTTGCCCTCCTGTGGTATCTTCTGTACAATACCACATTATGCCCTTTTGGCTATATTTCAAAATGTGCAAATCTTGCAAATACTCTCTGTGTGAAACAATCCACTGCAAACACACACAAACATATACCACCTCTGAAAGGCTCATCTCCCATGGGTAATTTACATTGTGTTTTGCCAGAAGTGGTAAAATATGAATTACCGCCTGTGGTAAAAAAGGCTTACCACCTGTTGGACCTCAGTCTATGTTAACACAATGCTAGTCTAATTTGTTTTACTTTTTGAACTTGTTCTTTATCATAAAATAGAACTATGCAAGTTACACAGAATGACATGTACACCCACGTTATAATTCACAAAGTGAAAAACATTTGCTGCAGTGACTTTGAACGTTCTATATGTGCCATGTTCTGCTAAATCAACCTTGGCTTCATAACAAAAAGAAAAAAAATACCCTTTAAAAAACAGCAAGACTTTGAGAAGTAAAAACACAATTTTACATGTAAATTTAAATTCAAATCTCTAATTCAGCACCCAAAATGAACTGAACTATTTCATCTATACTACCACTCACTCCGCTCGCATCTCAATTAAACTTATAATTACCTAGATAAAGCTGGTAATATTCTCAAACTCAGCTTGGCAGTGTTCTAGGATCATTTAAAGCTAAGGTTGCTCAAGATTTCGCAGACCTTCTAAAGATGTCAACCCAGGAGAGAAGCAGGCCAGCCTTGCTATCCACCCCTCGCCGCTCCCTTCCCGCAACATCCACTTCCCTATGTGTTCTCTCCCGCCTCCCAGCCCGCCTTCCTTCGTTGATTGGTCTTCCCCTTTGAGCCTCTAGCCCTAACGGCATGTGCAAGCTCCGTGCCTGCTGTTTTTATCCTGAGCAGATGAGCGGTTGTTGTGTCGGAGACCCTTCCAGGGCCTTCTTTTGGTATTATCTCGGCCCTTTTTGAGCACCAGGCCTGCCTTGCTATTCTCTCTTCCCTGCTCCCTTCCTGCAACATCTACTTCCCTCTGTGAACCCTCTCGCCTCACAGCTCGCCTGCCTTTCTTGATTGGCCATCCCGTTTGAGCCTCTAGCGCTAACAGCATGTGCAAGCTCCATGCTTCCTGTTTTTATCCTGAGCAGGTTAGTGGCTGTTGTGCCGTAGACCCTTCCAGGGCCTTCTTTTGGTATTATCTCAGACCTTTTTGAGCCCCAGGCCCGCCTTGCTATACTCTCCTACCTGCTCCCTTCCTGCGACATCCACTTCCCTCTGTGTTCCCTCTCGCCTCCCTGGCCGCCGTCCTTTCTTGATTGGTCCTCCCCTTTGAGCCTCTAGCCCTAACGACATGTGCAAGCTCTGTGCCTGCTGTTTCTATACTGATCAGATGAGTGGCTGTTGTGTTGGATACCCTTCCAGGGCCCTCTTTTGGTGTTATCTCGGCCCTGTTTGAGCCCCAGGTATGCCTTGCTATCCGTTCCTCCCCCCTCCTTTCCTGTGACATCCACTTCCCTCTGTGTTCCCTGCCACCTCCCAACCCGTCCTCATTCCCTGATTTGGTTGTCCCTTGTCTTTAGCGACACCCCCCCAGGGCAGCCCTCTGCCCGGCAGCCCCTGCAACTAAGGGCCCCTAGGCAAAGGGCGACTCCTCAGAGGCGGCGCCAGCTAGTGTCTGCAGGTGTCCACAGGGGAAGCCAGTGGCCAGCCGTCACCAACAGTGACTTAATCAGGTAGGAGTGGCCCAAGTTAGCAACCAGAAACTGCACTCTACCCTGACTCCCTTGCCTCATTGCAGATTCTCAGACTTAGGTGTGTGCAAAAATTGCATTGTGAAAGTTCATTTTGATGTGTTCAAAAATTGCATTGTGAAAGTATTTAAGATTGCACTGTGAAACCAAGGCCTTTTTCCCCTTTACAGGACTCTCAGACCAGGTGTATGTGTGTTTTTTTTTCTTTTTTCTCCAGCATCTAACGACACTGTGAAAGTAGAGCCATTCTGTGGTTTGACTTCTTAGCAAAGCATTAATCTAGTAAACTTTGTACCATTGTCTGAGCGCCTGTCGTCTTGTCCAATTGTCTACTATTGTCTCATCCCTCCCTGTCTCGTCTGCTTGTGCCCTTCCCTAGTGTTCTCCCCTACTTTTTCCCCCGCTTCTTCTTCTCTCCTATCCCCACTTACTCTATGGTGCTCTCTATGTCTCCTATCTTTTCTTACTGCTTCTCAATTGACTATCCTTCTCTCCTGACTAAATCTGGTAGGAAGAAGTTTAAAAAGGATATCCTGGTCACCAGCCCAGGGCTCCCTATCGCTAACACCTATACCAGTGCCTCCTCTAGGCAAACCCTCACTGACATACTCTTTGTCGTTCCCTCGCCAGACCTATACACTCTTCATATGGTCCCTGTGCTTTCTCCTTTCTCTTCTTCTCTGATCAATGGTGGCACCTGGTGGGAGGCCCTCCTTGCCTCCTTCCACTCCTCTAAGGTCATCATTAATGTTTACTTGAATGGTACCATCTTGGTCCAAGGCCCTCAGGCCAATCTTCTCCTCTTAGACACTTCCCGTGCCTCATCAATTTCCTTCCTTCTCCTGCTGTCTTCCCTCGAATGGCTTTCTTGCCTCCCCCTGCTGTCTCCTCCTTGGCTACCTTGCCCTCTACTCCTTCCTCTTCTGCCCCCCCTCGGGCCTCTTCTATACCTCCGCAGGCCATACCTCTGATTCATACCCCTTCTTGGAAGTCTTTCACGGATGGCATCCTTCTCCATATTGCTACTCTTAACTCTTGGCCGGCTGTCAAACTCTCCTCTGACATCTGCCGACTCCTGGAGGAACTTGACCTCGATTTCCTCGGTCTCACCGAAACATGGTTCATATCCAGCTCTGTCATGCACTTTGACACTCTCCTCCCTGACAGCTACAAGATCCTGTCCGTGCCCAGGTCCAACTGTTCCAGAAGGGGTGTAGCCCTGATCTTCCCAGAGTGGATTCCTGCCTCTGTCATTCCTACACAGGCCTAAACCTCTTTCGAATGCCTCGTCTGCAGGATTCCTCTCTCTCCTAGTCATTCCCTTACTGTGGCTACTAGCTATCAGCCACCTGGTCAGATCTTCCTCTCTGAATGGGTGGACCTTTCTTCTTCTCTCCTGGCCTCTACCACTCAACTCCTCCTTCTCAGAGTCTTTAATGACCACCTGGATGCTTCCTGTCCTCCCTCTGGAGTCTTTCACTCTCTATTCTCCCCTCTTGCCTGACTCACTCTGCAAGGCACACTCTGGATGCTATGATCTCTTCACATCTTCTCCTTTCTTTCCCTCTCACCACTACGCTCTCCTGGAGAGATAACGTTATCCTTTCCTCCCAGCTCACCCTCTCTACCCCTCAGGCCAACCCAACTCCAGCACTGCCACCCACCTTCTCGGTTATCAGACCCAGGAAGCATGTGTCAGTTGAGGCTTTCACTGCCACTTTCTCACTCCCTCAACCCACTTTGGCTTACTCACACCCTGACACAGCACTTTCCATGCTCCACTCTGCTATATCGGATACTCTTGATGTTCTTCCCTCTGTCATGAGGATCCACTTAAAGCCCAAAGCCAAGTGCAACTCCTGGTACAACTCAGACCTTGTCACCCTCAAACGCAAGTACAGGGTGGCTGAAAGGAAATGGTGAGCTTCTGGTACAATCTCTGACAAATTTGCCTGCTGCCTGCTCAAAAGGCAGTGCCGGCTCTCTGTCTACACATCCAAGCCCACCTCTCTGCGGCATCTAACAACTCGGCTAAACTCCTTAAAATCTGCAAGGAACTGGCCAATCCTGCTGCATTCTCTACCTCTCCTGTCCCTTCCCAGACCCTCTCCGCAGCTCTGGCTTCTCATTTCATCTCTAAAACTCAGGACATCTTGTCCTCGTTCCCTTCATCTCCCCTTCCTCCCTCTACCCCTTGCTCTTCCACAGGCCCTTCTTTGGCCACCCCTCCTCCCTCCTTCTCTGTCTTTCCCCTGTTCTCCCCAGGCGAGGTTTCTAGAAAAGTCTGATCTATGAAAGTCTCGTCAAAGCAGGTTCATTCCTGTTCCTACAAAACCATCAAGGACCACATTGACTCCCAGGCTCCTGCTCTTGCCGACTTCCGCAACCACCCGTTCACCACTGGAGACTTCCCATCCCCCCTAAAGCATTCCCTTGTGCCCCCTCTTCTTAATAAACCCTCTGCTGACCCATCCTGCCCGGCTAACTATCACCCAATCTCCATCACTCCTTTCCTAGGCAAACTCCTGGAAAAGCTGGTCATCTCCCACTTACTTTCTCTCACTGAATATGTTGATTGTCTTCATGACCATGAGTCTGGCTTTAGAGCTGCCAGAAGCACAGAAAGTGTTCTCTTGAACATCCATGAAGACCTGCTCTCCAACCTCGATTCCAACACTCCCTGTGTCCTCATCTTACTTGTTCTCTCTTCTCTCTTTGACACGGTCAACCATGCCATCCTGCTCAACCGTCTCCATGCTAACCTGGGTATCACCAGTCAGACCCTGGCGTGCCTGAATTATTTCCTCTCTGATCGACCCTCCCAGGTCCAACTTGTGTCCTTCCTCTCCTCTATCTCTATCTCTACCTGTTGTGTTCCCCAGGTGTCTAACCTCTCTCCCTGGGTGTGCAACCAATACCTGGAACTTATTGCCCACCACATTGCTGCTCTCTGCCCCAACTTTCAGCTCTATGCGGATGACACTCAGCTCATTTTCAAGCTACCTTCAGCCACCTGTGCTCCTTCTCTTATCTCTGACTTTCTGTCTGCTATCCAGGAGTGGTGTGCCACCAATGATCTCTGCCTTAATGCCAGTAAGACTGAGATTCTCAACATCGGCACACCTGCTCCCTCCTTTCCTGTCACTCTCTGGCCGGCCTCTCTTGTCTCTCTACCTGCTCCCACCTGCGAGGCTTAAAACCTTGGGTCATCTTCAACTCTACACTCTCCTTCTCTCCTCACATCTCTGACATCTCTAAGAAATCACCATACTAGCTGCAGCTCCTCAGATGTATTCTTTCTTTCCTCTCCTTCCCCCAGAAACTCATTGTCTCCAGAGCTCTGGTTCTCTCTAGGCCAGACTATTGCAACAGCCTCTTTCTAAATCTGCCTGCTTCTTCTCTCTGCCCTTTTCAACTCATCCAGAACAGGACTGCAAGACTTGTCCTTGGCCTCAAGCCCAGGGATTGTATCTTTTTACAGGAATGGAATCTCTGCACTGGCTCCCAGTGGCTGTGAGGATTAAGTTCAAAACCCTCTGCATTGTCCACAAGGCCTTCTGGGGCCTGGGGCCTCAATACCTTCAACTTGCTCTTCCTAAATATCTTTCTTCTCGAGCTCTTTGCTCATCTGCCTCCAACTCCCTCAGGGTCAGTCGCTTCTCCAAGCAACAAGTTGGTGGTAGATCTCTTTCCTTGGTTGGCGCCTCCTTCTGGAACAGCCTCCCTGCCTCCCTGAAACTTGAGAAGAACTATCTACAGTTCCGGAAGCACCTCAAAACCTTCCCCTTTGCTTCTGCTTTCTATCCTCCTCTCCCCTGCTGAACCTCTGGCTGAAACTGTACTGGTTACCCGGCCACCCTCTGATCTCGGACCCAGGTCCCCTCCCCTGCCAGTTGCAAACCTGCACTGCCTCCCGGGCAACCCCCGCATGTACGGACTGTTTTCTGTATCCCTACAGTCCCCTACCAGCACTTAACACATGATGCCTGCACTAACCCTTGCACTTGCCATCAGCTGGTCGTACTTTTACTGATTGTGTTATTATTCTATTTATCCCATGTACTGCATTGTCCCCATCCCCTTCCCCCCTGCATTTCTCCTTCCTCCTTCCCCTGCACTTGTGCAATCTAAAAGACACCTGACCTAGTAGGATCGCTGTCGCTGTCTTCCCTATGTTCCCCCTCCCTTGCTGTGTCGCACCTTGAAACACTTGTGTATAGGCGCGTTATAAATGCCATATCATATCATATATCATAGCAGCTTCAGCTTTAGCTCAGCAGCACCAGCCCTCTGATCCCTTTATCAGTCAGTGCCAGAAGAGGAATGCCTCTCTACTCTGCCTCAAAACCCTTTTTTATTAACCCCCTTGTCAATCCTGAAAAACACACCACAAAGCACAGATTCAGCCTGCATGTTTAAAGATAATTTTTCTTGTTAGATTTAGGTTAGTATTATATTTAGTGCAGTTCAGTTCATGGAAATAGCATCATGAAGTAAAGTGATCAATTTCTAGCATGTGCTCTGTGCATTGGTATCTATTTAATTCTGCCTGAGACTCACACTCTTGAGACCAGCAATGAGTTTCACATCCTTGGCCCGAGTTGAAGTTCAAACCCTTGCTAAAATGTGAATGCTGAAATGCGGAGTCTACATCTTGAAATGTAGAGTCTAGATGTAGAAATGCGGAGTCTATACTCCTACTCAGAGCTGCAAGGTGCCATTTAGCAATGCGTGGCATGTGTATGTAGTGAAATAAAATATTGCTTGTCCAATTTCACCACTGTGGTGGCCACAAGAGCCATAGGTAAATCTGGCCAAAGACAACATGAGGTCACATAACACTTAAGGGCCTACACAAAGGGTTGCCATGGTACAGTTGGTTATTTTTCCAAATGGCTAACCTTCTTCTTTTTGATAGCTGAAAGTGAAAAAGGGGAATGGGTGCAGAGACCTGTGGTAGTAGTGCAAGGAGTATACTGCGCTTCATTATGAGGTGGGTGGTGTGTGAAAAAAGTAGCGATAATTCCATTACTGCCACGTCTCCCGAACGGGCAAATTACACATTACTGAGTGGCAATTCCAGCGATTTTGGGAAAAAAGTGTGGGATTTACCTCCAGTTTGATAATGGAGGTAAATGTGCCACTTTTCCTTCAAAAATCTGTAAAATGACTTCTCAGTAATTCCACCAGTTGTAATTCCGCCGAAAATTCCCAATGGAGTCTATAAATGTGGACTAATACTGTTTTACCACCATTTGTAATCCTGTGTTAAACCCATAGGATAAAGTGGCGGTAGAAATTTACCACCAGAATACTGCCTAACTTGTAATGAGATGTATGTTCTTTTGCCTTTTAAGATCTTCTCATGCCTTGTTAAGACTTTGTTTTTTTGGACATTCATGCCACATCATGCCCATGTTATGCCTTACTATACATGAGTCCCTGGTTGTTTCCGCCTCTCCCTAATCTGCTTGCCATTCTTCTTTAAAGCTTACACTATGCACATTGATTAGCCACTCACACCGTGCAGGCGAGTCCAGCTATTACTCCCACTCCATGTGAACCCTAAAACCATCCGCATTCTACACCTCTCCCACCAGCTTGTCCCACGCTGCCCTCCAACAACCCTTGTCCCATCTTCACTCTCAGAACAGGCATCATTAAAAGCAAACCAAGCAGGATACCTACACCCGGGTACACTAACAAACTAGATAATGATTGACTATTCAGTGCCATTTTGGCAAGGCCAGCGGAGGCAGGGCGGGCAGAAGGAGGGCACATCAGGATGGGGTTGGCTATCCAGCTCTCTGCCCCCCAAAACGTCCTGATTTCTATCGATACTGATTTGGTCCTTTACAGTTGGAATTCGAGAGGTTTTAACTCCTTCAAAAATGCAAATCTTAACGATCGAGTCAAGGGGGCTGATGTTATTTTTTTGCAGGAGACATGGCTAAGGAATACCCCCTCGTTGGATGGCTATATGTCCTTTACCAGAAATGTGAAGAAGGGGCAAACAGGGAGACCGGTGGGGGGGTTTGTGGGTGTCAGTTAAAATGGAAAGGAGAGGGTCTTTCCATCTAGTGAAAACGAACACTGAAGGCCTGCTCCTTACAAAAATAACAGATTTGCGGGAGGGTCATGAGGAACCTCTTCTCCTTATTAATATTTACTTTAATCCTAAAATGAGTGTGTTGGACAAGTTTGTGAAAGAAATTGAGAATTTCTGGCTAGATTGGGTGAGTGCAGGGATAGGGGGGCCTATTGTTTTAGGAGGAGATTTCAATTGCCACTGTAGTGTCTCAACAGGAGAACTCCTAGAGGCAGACAAAAGGGGGACTAAAAGCCTATCTATTGGTTCGACCAAAAGGGACAAATTAGGCCAGGAATGGTCTCTATTTCTGTCTAGCTGGGGGTTCACCCAAACGAATTTGATGGGGAATGGGAGCCTCCAGGATACTCTGTCACGCGCCTGTCATCCTGGCGCTTGTGGCATGCTTGGCGTGTATGCCGTCATTGATTAGCCTTCACGTTTCTTTCTCATCTCTCTTGGTGGCAGTCTATTCTTTCTGCCTTTCTTTCCTGTTTACTATATTAGCCCTGCCCCCCTTTCATGCTTCGCGTTGCAACCCTTGGAGTTTTCAGTTCGCTCTGGGATAACCCTCCGTAGTTTTCTCCTTGCAGCTGTTGCTGCCTTCTGCTCTATTTTTCCGCTTCCCTCACCTGTCTCTGCTGCTTTTTGGACTCTGTTGCCTCTCCCGTCGCCGTCTTCCACGGCGCTGTTTTCTTTGATTCCCTTTCCTGTTCCTTGCTGCTGCTGCACTCCCGGTGCCGGGTCCTTAGTTTCCTTTCTCTTCCTCCGCCGCCCCTCTTCTCTGCGGCGTCGGTCCTGATATTGTTTCCATTCTTTTTTTTCTCCATTTTGCGCTGCCATCTTTGGCTGTCCTTTTCGTTTCCTTCTTAGCCACAGAGACCTGCCTTATTGTTCCTTCAGCACTGTGGTCTATCTTTTGTTGTGATTTAGGAAAGGAAACCTTCTGTTTCTGTTTCCGGCCACTCTCCACTTCATTCGGCAATACTGCAAACACCTAAGGACTTCTATCAAGAGGATTCCACATTTCCACAAACACCTTTGGATTTATCCAAGAGTTTTTTTTAGCCGCTGTCTTTTTCCTCTTGCATTTGGTGTTCTCGGAAGGGGGTCCTGTGTTCTTCGCATTTACCCGGCAACACAGTGGCTTCTTTCCGAGGGCGGCCGTACCTCTATCAGAAGAAGAAGGTATACAGCAAGAAGACGGACCGAACACTTGTGTTATCACCGGAAGGATCAGGTGAGGAGGTGGAGGAGTGTGTGTTATCGGATTCGAAGGATACCATTGATGATAAGCCCAGTACTCCTGACATACTCTGACATGGTCTAATGCATTTAGTTCTGCAATAATTGATTATATATTGACAAAGAATATAGAACATGTTAGTCTCCAAGATCTGGAAATAATTCCAACCAAATGGAGTGGATATTCGCCGTTGAAGAATTCAAGAACATTGATTCCATGAGGGACACAAATATCCTAGTTGGGGGAAAGGGGGAAGATTGATCCAGCGCTGCCCTAATGTTGGCCTAGTAAACGAAAAGCTGGCAGCATGGTGGGAAGGACTAGGCCTAGAGGAAAAGAGGGAGATGTGTGACCCGGCATCATTTTTCAAACTTTCTGGGGAAGTTAAGTATAGTGGGGGATAGGGTGCAAGGACGTCCTTCTCATCTAAATCTTGAAGGGCACTGCCACATGTTTGATAAGGAAGTGAGTAAAAAAAGAGATTGGTGTCAGGGTCGTTAACATATCTAAGGGGCAGACTAGGTCGGTGGAGATAAGTGCTGGCCCCCTGCTGTAACAAAAATACAGGACTTGGAGTAAACATTACATGATAAAGAATTATACTCACAAACATCTGGTCACCCTTGGAAAGCTGATTAGCAAAGATACACAGGGAATATGGTGGAAAATGAAATCAAAAGAATAGACTCCAAGTAGGGCTGCAGACATCGTGAGTGGCGGAGGAAGACTGGGTACACTTCTTTCAGGCAATGTTTAGCGATGATCCCTCCCAATTTCTAGAGAGGTCCATGGAGGAGGTACAGTTTCAGGCTTGGGATACCAAGTTCGAGAAGGATGACCTGCAATTAATCATTATGAATTTAAATAATCCCCGGGCGAGTGGCCCATACCGTGTGACAAACTAAGTGCTGAAAAACAACCCGCTGCTGTGGGCTGACATCCTGGTGAACTTATTCAGGCAGATAGCACAAAAAGGGGAGTGCAATCTGTCCTGGAGCAATTCCATTCTGATCCCCATCTACAAATAAAGGTGGAAGGAAGTTATTCGGCCATCTCTTTATTAGATACCACTTCAAAGGTATTTGCAATAATGGTTCTAAGGGAATTGAGAACTTGGGCAGAGAAGACTAACTGCGTACACCCACTACAAACAGGTTTTAGAAGAGGGATGAGCACCCTTCACAGTGGTATGATTCTCAATGCATGCCTTTCCAAGGTTGGGGACTCTGTCTGTGCATACTAATTTGTACATAGCTAGTGTAGACCTCTCAGCAGCCTTTGACTATATTGATCTGCATCACCTGTGGAAGAAGCTATTAGATTGGGGCTTAGACCCGGGTCTGATGGCAATGATCGTGATGCTGTACTCAGGCAGTAAGACCAAAGTCAGGCTCAATCATAAGGGGGATCTCTCCAGAGATATCAAGGTCACACAAGGGGTTCGGCAAGGCTGCATAGTGGCACTGGCCCTCTTTAACCTATATTTGACAGACCTAAGGAGGGAAGCATTGACCTGGCAGGGCTATTCACCAAAATGCGGGGACTTGCAGGTTAGTTGAATTGCCTACGCTGACAATTTGGTCTTGGTGGACTATACTGCAGCTGGGCTACAGTGCTGCTTGCACAGGGATTGAACATTATCTGCAGAACCACCTCTAGTTGAATCCAGCAAAATCGATGATAATGACATGTAGCAGTATTAAGAAGCAAACTAGCTATACATGGACAATTAATGACACACTGATTAGGAAGGCTGAGTGCCTCAAATACTTAGGATTCTCCATATGCTCTAAGAGCAAAAGGAGAACAGAAGAAGGCAAGATGAAAGGGAGGGTCAGGCATTTTTATATATGGCCAAGAGAGTCATGAGTACTCTATGTGAATTCACATTGCTCCCTTCCGTAGAGTTCTATCGGGCAAAGATATCTGCTGTGGTCCTGAATGCGTGTGAGCTTTCCACCGGTAGGAATAGAAGATTTTATGACGTCATGGAAGGAAGGATCCTGAAGAGTGCTCTGGGGATGCCAACCTCAGGCCCTATTAGCCTGATTAGACTCAAGCTGGCGCTTATGTCTTGGTGGGTGCAATTGATGAAGCGCTCTCTCATTCTGAATATGAAGTTCAAAAAAGCTGAATATCCCCAGATATATTACTAACTAAATGTTGTGATGGAGAAAGGATTGAATCCCTACCTCTCCAAATGAAAACAAAGTGTGAAAATGTCATGGAGGAGATAGAACTGCAGGTGAACTGTTTCGGATTCCATGCTAAAAACAAAGGCAAAAAGATGGGATAACATTGCTGACCTGTGGCACATAAGTTAACTGCAACGGTATACGGTATATGAGGCAGTGTTCTTACTGGCAAGGGAACCTCGATTATATGTGAAACAGTTCCCGTCAGATAAATTTCGAAATTGGTACCTAAACATTAGGTTCAATTGTTTCCCAACGCTCGAAGTACTGGGGCCCAAGCAGGGGATTCCACTGGAGCTGAGAGTCTATAGATTGTGTGGGCAGGAATTAGAGACACTAAAACATAAAGTAATAGAGTGTCAAAAGCTAATGGTCAAAGGGCTTCATTTACTGGGTCCTTTTCTAAATTCACCAGCAGGCATCATAATAGATGATCTGTGGCTCAGGCTTCTAACTATGCCACATCTATCGCTCACTCTGGCTTTGGTGACATTTCTGATCACGATTTTTGAAAGTATTGATGATGTAATGATGGCAGCAGAAGTGGAAAAATTGGGGGTGGCTTCTGAAAGATTATATGAACTAATATGATTTGTAAACAGGGTATTCTGTGTATCATATGGTTGAGGTGGTAAATGATTCAATGAATTGTTAGGAGGGGGCTATATTGAGTACATTTCTATTTATTTTATGTTAATGTACTTGAGTGAGTTGCATTGACATGTATTATAATGTAAAAAGTACCATGTGTAACAAAAACATGTTAAATTAAAAAACATTTAAAAAATGATTACAAAATAATGATTGTTTGCACAGCTTTGTTGCCAAGTTAAACAACTCCAATGTGATTCGTGATGGTGCTTGACCACGATATCGTAAGAGAGGTGGTAGAGGAGGATGAGGTCCCATTGTGGGAAATGGGTAGTTCTAGGACTGTTTCAGAGGGTGAGGGGTGGATAGATTGATAATACTAACTTGCCAAGGGAGGAGGTGCAGAGGGGCATGCCCCAACATAGATGTTTGCGTCCATGCATATAAGAAACGGAATCTGGGAAAGATGGAAGGAAACACCTGATCCTTGATATGAGGGAACGGGTCCTGGTCTTGCATAGGGAAAAATGTAGCTTTGCACACATATTGGAAAGGGATTGAGGGGGAGCAGTGGTGCAGTGTCCAAACAGCTGCTCCTCAGGGATGCCCAGAAAATTAGCAGTTGACCACCAACTCTTTGTTTGTTTTTTTTTATGTTTCTCAACAGTTTCCGCAGGCTTGAACCTGTTTTACCGTGAATTTTGATATGAAGTCCTAGTGAGGTCTGGTGACCAGGACAAGATAGAGAGTTTTTGCTGCGGGAGGTTTCATCAAAGTAGAATTCATTGAAGTTTTTTTAACAGATTTTGCCCCAAATATATGTGAGGGTGGGTTTAGGCCAATAACTGACGTAGAAGGGTTAAGGAAGTACTGCGGGGTCTCCCTCGCATATATTTGCAGCAAAATCTGCCAGTTTAAAAACTAAAATCTATGAAATGTTTTTGAGCAGATCACACAGAACCGACTAGGTCACATGCTGAGATCTTCCATTAGTCTCTAGAGTCTGCCACACTCTTGAGGGGGCTATCATCCAGTTTTGGAAGGGGGCGTGTGAAACGTGATAAAGGCATCGGAAGGGAATCTCCTTTCGGAGTGTTTTGCTCCCGCTAATCAAGGCAGATGGCGTCTATTAGTCTTGCGAAGTTGAGGCAGGAAAAGCCTTGTTCTATGGTGACCTTGAGGAAATGCTGAGTTTCATCCACATATTGCGGATTCCTGAGGTTCATGGCAATTATCATGGCAGTAACATGTACATATACCCTGCAGTTATATGTACATGTTACGTGACATGGGCGCAGCACACACTTTACTTGAAGGGGAAAAGCAGGTGTTCTTGATGGCTTTACCTTGGAGCACAGCAAACGAAGCCGGACCTGTACATTCCATGGAGGAAATGGTTTAGTACAAGGCACTGACACAGCAGTGAAAGAATTCCTCCACTGAAAGCCCCTGTAACAGTGGCATGCTCTGTCGCAGAGCAGTGCAGGGCATGATGGTCCTACTCTCAACCACTGCACATGCGCCATTCCATGTGCTAGGAACATGCACTCTCTATCCAAACTATGCCACCCAGCCCTGTGCGTTCACCCGTCCGTGAAATAAACTATGATGGCCTTCATTAGTTGTGAAATTGGTTGTGACAGTAGCCAAGGAGTTTCGCTTATCATGTGCACCGCGGTGAGAAATACACAAGAAAAATGAACAAGGAGAACAGTGCTGAGGCTTAATTTGGCTGGACAATGCGTGGCCTTGCTTCTGTGGCTTTCAAATAAAAGTGCCGCCGAGCTCCGGCCTGCTATGGATATCACGTTTCTCTTCTTTGCATTTCTCAGTTTTGTATCTGAAGGAAGAATGGTTAAAAAAAATGCATTCTTGAGAGCAACAATGTTGTTTGCTTGTGATCATACACAGCGACTCAACATCAGGGTCAGACTGGGAAAAAGTGTTCTATAAATTAAAGAATAGTGACATATTTGAAAATAGTGACTTTTCACAAGCTAGTGGTAGAACTCGGGGGTGCATTTGGGAACTATTTGTGACAAATGGTGCTATTTAAATCCTATTGGAACTCTATGGTTGGTCCTGAAGCTGGTCCGCAGTGATTAATAAAGCAGTCCACACTCTCCACGGCTCCATAAGGCCACCTGTTCTGTGATCCCAAACCAACCAATGAAGTGTAACTAGCCACTGCCATGAGGCGACATTTACTGGCTAGAAGGTCATTCATTATTCAGTGTATTTGGCAAGCACTGCTAATGAAAGTCACCCAACGCAGCTGACCACTTATCTGCCTGGTTATTTCCATTCGGTGCTTCTCTATTTTCTGAGCAGAAAAATCGTCTATTGCTGTCGAATGAAAAAGTGCACCCTGTCACCCCTGTAGCTTTGTCCTCTACGCGACAAATATGGACTAAAATTAGAAAAAAAAGTTTGTTGTCACAACGAAATTAAAAAAAAAGTGGGAGATTGTATTCTGGAGAAAGAGCTGATAATGTATGGTGAATTATATCATACATGCTGGTGGATATCTGTTTTCTCAAGGGATTTGCAAGACCTAAATGGGCAGGTGGTGTATGGTTATACTGATGAAAGTCAAACTGTTTCTTACAGAGGTTGAAAGAAAGGAACCCACTGTTAAACAGAAATAATCTCTTTCTGTAAGTGGTTTCTCATCTTTTTATCAAACATATAACTCTCCAGCTATATCATGAACAATAATACATTTGCATACTCCTATATTTTGCAGCCTGTGGCCCTATGGGGCCCAGTTAGAGGGTCTACATTCTTGTCCCGTAAGGGACTTTAGAAATAACGACGCAGACACCAGAGTATTAGAGCGTATTATTAAAAGTACAGTGAGTGTATTATTTATACGTCCTGTGTGTGTGTGTCATGAAAGAAACCATGCAGCCCACCATCGATGGAATGTTAAAAGAAAAGAAAAAAGAAAGGAACACTAGAATAGAACTCCCCTGCCAGGAATGGTCTGGGCAGCAAGAATCCAGATGATAAAAAAAAAAGACAGTTAACAAAGGAGAGTTGAGGAGTTGAGAAGAGAGATGAAAAGTAGAAAGACTTACCTGGGGTAGTGTGCTACCTCGTGTGCCTCTCCCACCATGGCCTAAATCCAGCTAATGGCATCCAGCTAATGGCACTGGGCGGTACATTGGGAGCCCCCCCAGAAGAGAAATGAAAGAGGCCAAAGCTGCTGATGTCAAGTGCAGCTTGGCAACCACAGAGCTGTGAAACCTGTTGGCCCACTCGGGCCCAGTGAAATCCATGGCCCAGTCAGCGTGCCAGGTGCTGCCTGGGCCAACTAAGAACATCAGGGACCGGGCCGTGTGTGTGAGCGGCCCATACCAAGCTGCTGCCCGTCCTTGCTCCCTGATGGTGCGCAACTTGGCCAGTGATGGAGGCCCTTGATTGAGTGAGGTGAAGGATCAGCGAATAATGATGTCCCGGGTGAAGGGGAGGAGGTGACGGAAGTCCCGGTTGCTCCATTGAGCGGCCCAGTGTAACAGCCCAGGTGAAGGCACCAGCCTGCCCCCTGCATCTCGTGACGCATTACGGAGGTGACAGGGCTGAAGCTTCACCAAGGTGCAGAATGCAGCAGTGAAGTCGTGGCATACCCATTGTCATGGAGGATCTGCCTGACACAAAAGGACGTGAGCAACGCAGCGGTAGGCGTGACAAAATCCTCATAACAACAAAGACGCAGCTAGATGTCAAAATGGCACCATGGGCACCGCAGTGATTTACATGAACAGTGCAGCGAGCACAGCGGTGATGTCGGGTGGGCCCCCGAGCCAATGGGGCCCAGCCAAGACATTTAAACAATGCGACAGGTGTGGCGGTGAGCGTGGGTGAGCCACAGGCAATGGGGCCCAGCCTGAAGGTAACAACTGGCAACAGGGCAAGGTGATGAATGTGGGTGGACCCCCACTCACGCAGGGGCATGTGCACTGATAGCAGGTGGCTCCAGGTGGTGGACAGGGTTACCTTGAAGAAAATTAGAGGAGGCACGGCCCTTTCACAAGTTATCAGGGGGCAGGCCTCCACCTGAAACCTTCACTCAGAAAGCCACCATCAAGACTTGCCATCAGGATCAGTCCTTTACCAGCCAGCACAGAGCCAGTGCCACCAAAGACAGACAACAAGCTACTTTGATGGGTTGACTAACTGCAGCAGTCACCCCATTGTGACATAGTGCTTTATGTAGTATATATGTTGTAAGTCAATGGGCTTCATTATAAGTACGGCGGTAAGGCAACAACAGCACCGGTAGCGCTACCAGCACCGTTGCTACCGTACCGCCATACTCCGAGCTGTGCTCGCGGGTGTCTGTCAGCCCGGCGGGCAGTGCGGCACCCATGAGAAAAGCAGGTCAGATGCACCAGCACCGTTGTTAACCGTGCCGGTGCAACCGACATCCCCATTCCCATCTGGGGCTCAGATGGGAATGGGGATGTACCGGGCCCGGCACCCGTGAAACAGCAATTACCGGGTCCGGCTGGGCCAAAATAGTCCAGTAATTGCCCATTCGTGGGTGCCAGACCTGGATGCGAGTTTGGAGGTAGCCTTGCCGGTTCTACCGGCATGGCTACCTCCAACCTCGTAATGAGGCCCAATGTATATATGTATATATATTTATATATGTGTGTAGTTATATGTATATATTTAAGTACTGATACGTAGGGTAATTGGTATGTGGGGGAGCAAAGTGTTTGGTGTAAGTGTTAAGGGGAATGCTAAGCAGGGTTAAGTGTTATTTTGGGGTTGGACAATATATAAAGATGGCCATTATTGAAAGTAGTGGGTGCCTGCCTTAGGCCACTTAGCAAGATGGGACCGTCACAGAGGCCATCCTCTCTCCTCACCCTCCATGTGGGTGGTACCTGAGATTAGGTATGGGGACTTTTGTGGCAGTCTCACCATAAGGGTCCCAGAGACCCCTCCAAGGAAGGGTGAGCAGATGCACACACCAGGGGAATCCTAGGGAAACAGAAAAGGTATTATTGTTTTAATTCAATAAATACCCCCCCCCGTAGGGAAGCATACAAAATATTTTAACAGGTGCAGTGCCCATTCTTACCCAGCGGGCTAGAGGGTGGAGGTGGTGGTTTCCATGGGAGCTGTGCGTGAACTAGGCCAGGATTGGTAGCTCCCTGGCTTGGGTTAGGGCCGGGAATTAGAGGCTTCATTTTTCTCCCCTTGCAATGCTTATCTTTTTGAGCACGCAGCGGTAAGTGTCTCAGGTTGCTATAAAGATGAATTATGTTGGAATTTTTTGTGATGTCATCACTGCAATCACCCTTTACCATTTCAATTTGGCTGTGAATGACAAAGCCAACAGCAAGGTAGTTTTAGTTTTCAACTTTGTAATTGTAAACAGATGTTCTGATAAGCTGGTTTTATTTTTATATTTTTTATTGTATTACTCTATTAGGTATTTATTTAATTTAGGGCAAATCTCAACAATAGGCATAAGCAACATTGTGCTATTAAAACTAAAATGCTAACATTTTTAAAAACTAAAGCACAGAATAATGTAAAAAATTTAAAATAAAAGTATATCAAATATAAGTAACAGCAATTAAAAATATTTTTAAAATATGTGTTGCATTATATTAGGTGGTCACACTCAACTCAGGGAGTTCCTTTCCCCGAAGCAAAGTGGCACGCACCCAAAGCGCCTATACATATTCAACTTTAGTGAGGCCTCCAACCTTTCTCACACCAACCCCAACAATGTACGACTAATATGCTAGGAACCAGGCTAGTCTATAGTAAAAATATATATTTATTTAAGGATGGACAAAATGTAATAACTACCAAACATCAGCCAACAATGCTGTGACATTACACAACAGCAGAAATTCAAATTTCTTTCACCAATTTACTAACACCGGTTTAAAGAACTTACAATTTCGATATGACACAGGTAACATTTCGAATTTGGCAGTCACAATTTACATCAGATTTAACTGCAAACTAACCAGTAGAAAACATTCACAATACAATGGAAAATCGTTTTGGCTCTATTTGGGCAAGGCAATGTTTGGGAAAGAAACTCAATGGGAAAATCGTTTTGAGTTTAAAAAAAAAAGTAAAGTTTGGAAAAGGATTTCAAATGGGGAAGTCATTTCTTAGGCTTTTATTTGAAAGGCAAGGTTGGGAAAAAGGAACTCAATGGGAAAATCGTGTTTCAACACAACTACAAATGAAATGCACTGCTTTGTAATTCTGACTTTGCAATCACTGGGAATAAATGGGAAAATTTGTTTTGCACAATTTGTTCTCCAAGGAAATGCAGGATTTGGAGATTCTTGGTTTGGATGCAAGGGAATGAATGGGACATTTTGTTTTAGCCTCTCTCCATTTGCTTCAAAGGGGCCATTTTAGGATTATTTATTTGGGGATTCAGGACCCCCCACCCTTTCTGAATAGAAGTCAAGAGGTATCAGATGAATAGTCACCCAAGTCTTAATTGTCTATACTGACTCTAACACACTTGGCATGAACTATGTTTGTTTCCAACTCTAACAACACTCATCCTGCATTTTCTATATTGTAATTAATTGATTTAACTTCAATTCAATGTGGCAAGGATTTGCACAGCTACCCCCCGCCCCACAATTTAATGGAAAGGTTCAAGGCAGGTTGTTCCCAACACAATTCAATTTAAATGGATAGGGTGATTTTCAAGAGTGAAATTCATTTGAATTGGATTTAATACAATTTGTCCAGCGCCTACCAAGTTTCACCCTGCCTATCCACTAGTGGAACGTGATAAGGTCAGGTATCTCTGCACACAATTGATGGCTTTTGGATTAATCTAATTAGATGGGAGGCTTTGATTAGGGGGCATCGAGGGAAACAGCAGAGCTATTCTGAGGACAGCACAGATCTGGTCAAGGGCTTCTTTCAAAGATTTTCTCCTGCACCAAGACTTCCTCTCGCGCCTCTGATGGAGCCCCAGCTAGCTTCTAGATTTCCCTATCACTTTCTCCAATGCAAGTATTGAGGCCTCTCTGCTAGTTGTGCCTCGCAAGAGTCTGGCAGTAGCCTAGCTCCAGGAATGAAATGAAAATGCCCTGTTCTGATGCAAAATTGACCTTTTATGGGGCTGATGACACTCCTACATTATCATAATTTCCATGGTAAGGATTGGTTAGCACTCTCCCTTCACCTCCCACCAAGACGCCCACTGGCTACTGGCAGGACCAGGAGTTGGGACATATGGGTTATAGAAGCTGAAGGAGGAGGAAAAATAGATCACTCAAAAATTACAGGTGGGTTTTACCTTTTTGGGTTCTGAAAATCCAACAACATTGCAGCTATGCACATTTTTCATATAACTTCATAAATCTATATATTTTTTAATTCTACATTTTACAGTGAGTCGGAAAATATAAATCTTATTTCGGCATGCCCTTCCTGGGTGGAGCCACCACTTTTTGCACATTGTGGCTGCACGTAGTAGTTACAACTCTGACACTACATACTTCCAAAGTTAACTTCACTGTAAATCAGTTCACCAATTTTCCAACTCCCCAGACTTATGAATCATAATTCAAATCATAACTTACGTTTTTAAACATCACAAAATGTTTATACATAGTCCCAACTGGCTTCTTATATCCTTTTATATGAATCTGGGCTGGGATCACTGGGACACACAGTGACCTTTTTAAGGAAAGGTGTTGAATGTTCAACATATGGCAATGCATTATATGAGAGGTAGTTTCATTTCTGGCCCCCACCTTTTCCCCTCTAAGTTTCAATTTTTCCTTAAACATTTGACCAGGACATCTGCTTGGGCCAATGTTCATTCTACCCTCTTCTCCTGAGCTTCAAAGGCCTTTGCTCTGAGCTAATGCACCATTAATGGGGGACCTGACCTTAAGTTTCAGCTCAGAGAGAAAAACAAGTTGCAGTTCACCATTCTAAAAGGCTAGCATATTACATTTACCCACCATGTAAATGTACCTTTCAATACTGTACCAGGGTCTGCTGGCAAGAAATAAACTCTTTCTTTACATAGTGTTTGAACAGAAATAAGTCCCCTATGGATATTAGTCACGCAGATAGGCCATAGATACATCAGAAACTTGTGCTCACTTTTACACAAAACAAAATAAGCCTTTCCCTAGGAATGTTGTTATTTTATTTGCAGAAATTAAGTCTCTTTATTCCTGAAAATGTGATGGGTCATTTGACTTTATTTCTTAAATGTAAAGCATCATTCCTCCTTTTTAGCTTCCAAATGTGCAGTATTTCAAATGTGTTTTTCCATGTACACTGTTTCAGTCTTGAAGCTGTTAAAGTGCCTTTACATGAAGCCAGCATCTGCAGCATACAAGTCTTTTTGAAATCCATAGAACAATGTTAGTAATATTTCAGTTCTGAGTCGCACTTTTTTCAGCTGAGTACATTAAAACAAAATGGAGGAAGGCCCATTCTCGCGCATTCACTAGGCCTTATGTCGAAATTACTGTTTTGCACTGGAATATTTCATTGGAACTTCTTACTTAGCCAGCTTTACTCTCACAATTAGGTCTACAATGGCCTCTCCATCTCTGTGACTCTGGGGCTGTCTTTTTATCCCACAAGTCCCCACCATGGGTCTTTGACTCACAGAAAAGAGAACACAAGAGTGTGGCTTTTGTTTTAACTCTGCTTTGGCTTATTCCATGAATTTCCTTGTTGGATCATGTACGCTCTTTTCCTGTCCTGAAGGAGTGGCACTCTGGTCTGCACTCCACTCTTTTAAGACTTTGGTGTTTGGTCTTGGAACTCCTCCCTTTCAAAGCTCTCTTACCTCCAAACTGTGAAGGTAAGGAGTTATTGAATCTGCCGAGAGTAAAAAGAGATATTAAGTATTTTACACAGTACTTCCTTCGCTGGTAAATAGGCATAAAAATTGACAACAAACAACAGTTTATACATTGCAACCAAATGTTAACACTGATTTCACTTGACATACACAATTCGATAACATTACCTTTCTCTAATTTTGGCACATTACTTAAAAGTATGAATTGTTTTACTCCCTGTAAATGTGTGATAGTCTCCATCCGGGTTTCCCTTCTTTCCCTTCATTCTTCAGATGGATCCTGGGCTGCACCGTTACTGGGTTCTTCAATCAGTCGTAGAGCTTGTCTTTGGTGACAGGTCTTCCACCGATTGATATGGACCTATTTCTCTTCCATTTATTCTCATTTAGGGATGCAGACCTTATGGGCGACAGGTGAGATTTTAATTTCAAAATCACTGCGTTAAGAGGGGAGGATCTTCCTCTCCTTGGTCTCTTTTGTTTGGAAATTGTACAGGTAGACCCGGTCTCCTATTTCATACTCCTTCTTAGTAGTTTTATGTTGTAGTAGGCTTTCATTCCTTCTGACGACTTTTCTAAATTGTGCTGAGCGTAAGCCAAAGCATGCTGACAGTGTTTCTGTAAATTCTCAATGTACTCTCATGTAACCCACATGTTGAGGGTTCTGCTGAGCGCTCAACATGTGATCCCGGTCTTGAGTTAGTTGTTGGACTTGTCACTCCAGTTGAGAAATGTTTTCTGGTTGCATGGAGGTCTGGATTCATACATTTGCTGCTTCCTGGAAGGGGTAGCTGTTCCTTCTGCCAGAGTAGCTTAGGTATTGGGAGTTTCCCTGATAACCTCCTAGGTCTCCCTTCTCCCGAATTCTGAAATCTATTGTCCTGAAAGTGAGGAGAGAGAGGAGGATTATTCTGGAATTTGGAGTTTGATGGTTATCTGGGAAAGAAACTTAGTTTGGGAGGTGAAGTATTTCTTCCCTCCTGAGAGAAGTTTGGAGGGATGTTTTGAGGAAAGTTTATTGGGGTGGTACTTACCTGTTTGGACCCACCCCCTTGTAATGGGGGAATGCATACATAGTCCAGGATGGGTCTGTTACCCTTGTATCTTGGATTGATATAGGTGGCCATGTCACATGGAGCGTTTGTATGGTACCCTGCCTGGCAACCACCTCATTTGGTTGGACCCAAGAGTCTCCTCTGCCTCTCATTCTGCTTGTTGGCGGGAGGAGTAATTTTAGGCCCCCGTCTCCAAGGCCAATGTTGGAGTTTTTTTCACTTCCGCTACCTTTGCAGCGGTATGAGTGTTTGATGGTTTGGGGTTTTACCATGGTGTTTCTTTTCAGAGGGCTTTTGGAATTCATGAATGCGGGGGGCCTGTTCCATCACCCAATCCAGGGTCCTATGCTCATGGAAATCCCTTACTAATTGGGTCATTATGTATTTTGGGAGCACATGAAAATAGGTGTTGATGAACTCCCAGCTATTGGTGTCTGTGCAAATGCTTGTTCTCATTTCCTGCTCAAACTATCTAGGCACTTGGTCTTCCCCACACTGCAGGTTTTATGCAGCCTTGTGGGTCTCAAGTGGGTTGCTATGAATGGACAAGTGTTTCAGAAAGGCCGCCTTGTATGTGGACCATTTTTTGGTGATCTTGGTCCCCCAGGCCTGCAAAGAAGCTTGTGCATTTCGGGGAGAATGTTCATTTAACAAACTCGATGGATGTTGTATCATTCTTAATTCCAACTGAAGTCATCATTTGGTCATAAAGCACCACATGCTCCCATACTGAATATTTGGGGTTCTTATGGTAAGGAGTCATAAACCTCTTTATGGCCTTTACCTGCCAAATTGGGTCTTTCACAAGACCTCTCTTCTGTTTGGCAGACTTTCTCTTCTGCTGCACCAGAGTCCACTCACCCTCTGACTCAGAGCTGCTGCTATTGATGGTTCTTTCCCTGTCCTCAAGGTGCCCACTATTCCTATCTCACTGGGAATCCCTCCCAATTGATTGGGTCTGGTCTCTTCTCCCCTGTGGTGCTGTGGGCTCTCAGGGTCATTTCCCTTGTACTACCCTTTTTTTGTACAGGGAGGTACTCATTCTTCTTCTCCTCCTTCCAGGTATGGTGGGGAATTCCCCCCACCTCCCTGAATGTGTAGGGGTTTTTAAAATACTCTTTTGATGGCTAAACGCTGGTCCTCCTCTATCTGCTAAGCAGGGCAGGTGGACCCTTTGTAACTTCAATTTCTGCAAGTTCAACTCCCTGATCTTTTCATCATAGGAGCCCTCCTGGTCAGAAGTACCTCCCATGGTATTTTTAAACTCCCTGAGGCCACCGGTTTGGCCTCCGGCAACTGGTAGAGAGATTTATCTCTACCAAGCAGACGGGATGAATATTCATCAATATCTGATAAGGACTCGCCTTTTGGCTCAATTGACCATGCCTGGCTGAGTCCAGCTGCCTCATGTTTCCCTGTTATTGAAAAGTGGTATGTATGAAGTCAGCTGCACTCTGTGCATATGAGGTGGTGAGTTGGCTTTATGTCCATGGTAAGGAGGTCATCACTCTGTAATCGGAGGGTGCTTTTCTATACCCTGACTAGTCCCAAAGCCTTTTATACTTGGCTATTTCACTTTCCAACTTCTCACATTTGTTTTTCTCAGTCCCTAGCTATTGGTGATTTGCAGATGCCTGAGTTTTCAATTCTGACACCAGTGTTTGAGTGGCTTATAGCACTTTGTTTTGCACAATCAATTGGTCTCTAAGTCCCTTGTTCTCTTCATAGTGGGACTCATGTTCCTTCTGTGAGGCTTGCATCATCTGAGCATATTCAGATCGTTTTATTTCAGGATACTAATCTCCTCCACTTGCGCAATCTTGACCTGTGTTACCTGCTCTATGCCAACCTCTGCTTGCCTCACATGTTCCATTACTTTTGCATTTTCTAGCCTCATGTCGGTCAGTTCCTGAACATGACTCACTTTTCTCCACGTCCATCCTTAACTGATGCACTTCATGAAACAGGGAACTATTCTCTTGACTTAATTTGTTATTGTCTTCCCTCAACTACTCTCTCTGCTGTTTCAAAGTGTTCAGATCTTGGTGCATCTGATTGAATTCACCCTGAGAATTAACCTCCGTATAATTAACTGGTTCTTTTCAGCTTTCATTTGTTTAACCTGTGCTTGAAATGTGAAAATGTCCTGTGAGCAGGCTCCATTGTGAACAACCTGCTCATTTAATTTGAATTGACTTGTGCTCAGTTTTTCAACACATTCTGTATACTCCCCTTTCAGTGGAGAAAATTGAGCCTCATGCTGTCCATTTTCTTGCTGCTGTGTTTTTACCTCCTTGTTAAGCTGTTCAATAATAAGTGTTGGCTCTTTTGCACTTTCGCTTCTAATTGTTTCAGCTCTTTCTGGGCTTGATTCAAAAGCTCAGCCTGGTTTTGCTCAGAGGCAGCACTATCCTGGTGTCTTTCTTCCATGATCAAAATATGGAAATACATATATGCTGTGTGCTGGGCCATTTTAATTTGCTCATCTTTGCTGGTCTGTGTTATGTAGAGGCTTGTCAGGGCCTGATGTAACAGCCACCAATGATGTGGCACTACACAATATCAAAAATTCAAATTTCTTGCAGCAATTGACTAACACAGGTTTAAAGGACTTACAGTTTCAATATGACACAGGTAACATTTTGAATTTGGCAGGAACAATTTATATCTGATTTAATTGCAAATGAACCAGTAGAAAACATTCACAAAACAATGGAAACATTGTGGGTCATTACGAGTATGGAGGTAGCCATGGTGCTATTAGCGCCATGGCTACCCCGATACCGCATACCGGGTCCGGGTTCCTTGAATGAGGAATTACCGGGGCATTCCAACCTTGGAGGACCCGGTAATTCCTCATTCAAAATACCCATTCCCATTTGAGCCCCCATAGGGCTCAATGGGAATGGGGAGGGAGCTAATAACGGGCCTGTTGTGAGCGCCCTGGTCCTCGTAATGCGGCGGTAAGGGTTAACGGCACCGGCACCCTTACCGGTGCCGTTAACCCCTTACCGCCAACCTCGGAATGAGGCCCATTGTGTTGGCTCTGTTTGGAGAAAGGCAATATTTGGGAAAGAAACTTAATGGGAAAATCGTTTTGGCTATTATTTGAAAAGTAAGGTTTGGAAAAGAAACTCAAATGGGGATGTCATTTTTTTAGGCTTTTATTTGAAAAGGCAAGGTTGGGAAAAAGGAACTCAATGTTAAATTCATTTTTCAACACACCTACAAACGAGATGTAAGGCTTTGTATTCTGACTTTCGAATCACTGGGCCTAAATGGCAAAGTTCCTTTTGCACAATTTGTTCTCGAAGGAAATGCAGGGCTTGGAGATTCTGGGTTTGTATGCAAGGGAATCAATGGCTCCTCCTCAGCTCCATCTCCAAGGTACCTGTCTGTGGGTCTAGTCTTTTTTTAAGATGGCAGCGTCCGCTTCCTCCCGTTCCTATATTATCACTGAGGAGGAATGGGTAGGTGCGTCACTACTTCGCTCCGCTCTTCCATTGCCTAAGCTTTGCCTCAGCGCTGAAATACTTCCTCACTACTTCCTTAGTGGGCCGCTCTCCTTTTATTGCTCCGCTCGGCCCCTCTCTTTTTCCCCACTTTCTGCTCTAGTTCTGCATTCTGCTCCTTCGGTTCAGCATTTTATCTCAGCCTTTTTCTCTGATTCTTCCTTCCACTATCTATTCATCCTTATAGCCATTTTGTTCCTTTCCTACCTTTCCTCCGTTCTGAACCTATCATTCCAACTTTTGTTTTTCTGGGTGTCTTATGCTGCCTTATCAGCCCTCTTTCCTTCACGGCAGCTGCCTTCCGTGTATCATGGCTCCCGCTGCTTGTTAGGGCCTCTGCCCGCAGCATTTTATTTATTTTATTTATTAATTTCTATTGCGCCGGTAACTCGTAAGTCTAGGGGTGCAGATACAAGAACACAAGGGACAAACAAAAAAGTAACGAGACAGACTCTCTATGGAGAGTTTAGGAATCAGTGGTGTCTAAGAGCAGTTGCCATTAGTTGTAAAGATGCGTCTTTACCAATTTACGAAAGCGTAGGTAGTTCGGTTCTTTCCTTATGTTATTAGGCAGATTATTCCAGATGCTTGCTGTGATGATCAGGAAGGATTTGCCTAGTCCCAGTTTGCGTTTGTATGTAGCTACCACAATCCTGTTTTGGTCTGCTGATGTTAAATTGTAGCTTGGAGCATATGAGTATATTTTGGATTTCAGGTAACCTAGTGCCTTCACATGAATGAATCTAGTAGCTATTGTGAGGGCCTTGAAGTGGGTTCTGCTTTCTACTTTGAGCCAATGCAGCTCCTTCCTGAATTTGCTAATGTGGTCGGAGTTAGATTTACATTTGATAATCCTGACTGCATTGTTTTGAATGATTTGGTAGACAGGTAAGCATTTTTTATTTGCTCTCAGCATTAATGCATTACCGTAATCTATGTGGGGTAGAATAGCATTCAAATCAAGCCTTATCAGCCTTGTCACTCGCTGCATCCGCAGCTCCTCTCATCTCACCAGCCGCAGCTGTCCTTCCATTCAAGGCAACCTTCCTTGACAATTTCGCAGGACAAACCGCATTATGGAACACAGCACTATCATCAACTGCCACAAACGGTATTCCTCACACTCCTCCTCGCAGCAGATTACAACTGTCACTCCGTTGCATGCTGTGTTTTCTGCCCCACAAGGGTTACCCGAGGGTACTTCCCCTGGGGTGCACAGAGCCCAGTTACTGGCCTCTGGACATCTTGTCAGAAGCATTCATATCTCAACATCTACAGAGGGATTACTTCTGCAAGGATTGAAGACAACTTTAGTTCAATTCTCATTTACTACCAAGAGACACTAATGCATTGTGTATACAGGGTCTAACACACTGGGCATGAACTTTGTTAGTTTTGAACTCTAACAACACTCATCCCATGATTTTCAATATGGAAATAAATTGATTTTACTTCATTTCAATGTGCTATGGATCTACACAGCTCCCCCCCACACAATGTAATGGAAAGGATTAAGGTGGGCTGTTCCCAACACAATTAAATTTAAATGGATAGGGTCATTTTCTATAGTGGAATTAATTTGAATTGGATTTAATACAATGTGCCCAGGGCCTACCCAGTTTCAACACCCTACCCACTAATGGAAAGGGATAAGGTTAGGTACCTCCCGACACAATTGATGTCTTTTGGATTAATGTACTTACATGGGAGGCCTTGATTATGAAGCATCTAGATTAACAGCAGGGCTCCTCTGAGGACAGCACAGAGCTGGTCAAGGGCTTTAGTCAAGGATTTTCTCCTGCACCCATTGTTCTTCTCGCTCATCTGATGGGGTCCTCGCTAGCTTATAGATTTCCCTGTCACTGTCTCTAATGCAAGGAATGAGGCTGCTCTGCAAGTTGTTCCTCGCAAGAGTCCGGAAGTATACTACCTACAGAAAGAAAGTGAAAAAGTCCTGTTCTGATGCACAAATTGGCCTCTTATAGGGCTGATGACACTCCTACATTATCATCATTCCCACGGTAAGGATACGCTAGCACTCTCCATTCACCTCCCACAAAGACGCCCGCTAGCTGCTGATAGGACCAGGAGTTGGGAGGTAAGAGTTATGGAAGCTGAATGAGGAGGAAAAATACATCATCCAAAAATGGCAGGTGGGTTTTACCTTTATGGGTTCTGAAAATGTAACCACATGGCGGCTATGCTAATTTTTCAGATAACTACATAAATCTATATATTTTCTAATTCTACATTTGACGGCGAGTTGGAAAATACTAATTTTATTTTGGCATGTCTTTCCTGGGCAGAGCCACAATTTGTTGCGCTTTGTGCCTGCATGTAATAGTTACAACTCTGACACTAATACTTCCAACTTTAACTTCACTGTCTACCAATTCACCAATTTTCCAGTTCCTCAGACGTATGAAAATGCCAGAATCATAATTTTGATCATAACTTAAGTTATGTATATCCCAAAAAGTATGTTTGTACATAGTACCAACTGGCTTCTTATTCACTTTAATATGAATCTGGGCTGGGTTCACTGGGACACACGATGCTCTTTTTGTTTAAGAAAAAGTGTTCAATGTTAAACATATGGCAATGCATTATTTGAGAAGTACTTTCATTTCTGGACCCCACCTTTTCCCCTCTAAGCTTCCATTTCTCCTTAAACATGTGACCAGGCTATCTGCTTGGGACAATGTTTATTCTTCCCTCTTCTCCTGAGTTTCAAAGGTCTTTGCTCAGGCTACTGCATCATTAATGGGGGACCTGACCTTAAAGGTCATTTCTGCTAGTCATGTTATCTGTAAATCCCTGCAGTCCTCGAACTTTCTTGCAACATTTCTTATGTTTTGAACTGAAGCTCCAAGCCTGTTGCCTTGATAAACCCTGTCCAAAGGTCTTAGAGTTGAGGTTTCAGCTCAGAGAGAAAAACAAGTTGCAGTTCACAATTCTGAAAGGCTAGCATATTACATTTACCCACTGTGTACATATATCATTCAATACTGCACCAGGGTCTGCTGGCAAGAAATAAACTCTTTCTTTACATAATGTTTGAACAGAAGTAAGTTCCCTCTGGAATTAGTCACACAGATAGGGCATGGCTACATAAGAAACTAGTGTTCACTTTTACACAAAACGAAAAAGGCCTTTCCCTATAAATATTGGAATTTTATGTGCTGAAATTAAGTCTCTTTATTCCTGAAAATGCAATCGTTCATTCGACTTTACTTCGTAAATGTAAGGCATAATTCCTCCTTTTTAGCTTCCAAAAGTGCAGTGTTTCAAATGTGGATTTTTTTGTTTTCCATGTGCACTGTGGCAGTTTTGAATCTGTCAAAGTGCCTTTACACGAAGTCAGCATCTACAGCACACGTATTTTTTTAATGCATTGGATAGTAATATTTCAGTTCTGAGTCAAACTTCTCTTCAGCTCCGTACCTGTACATTCTAACAAAATGGAGGGATGCCCATTCTCGCTCACTCACTAGGCCTTATGTCAAAATCACTGTTTTGTACTGACTTTTATATTTCAATGGAACTCCACATTAGCCAGCTTCACTCTCACAATGGGGCCTAGCATGGCCTCTTCATCTCTGTCGCTCTGGGGCTGTCTTTTTACCCACATATGTTAAAGGAAAATGTGTCATCATTTCAAATGGGAAGTAGATGTGACTTTACTTACTATAACATGTCACGGAGAGGGCATCAACAACTGTACTATATATACCCATAAGAGAAAATATATATATACTGGTATGTGAACAGCCTTCGTGTGAGAAGCGAAATGTGTATTACCTGTGCTTCTTTTTTTCTACCCTGGGCTCATGGGATTTAATCAAGTACCTTGTGTACCAACAGTGAGAGATTGTATTGTTTCTCCTTTATTGAGGGATTGGCGGTGGAGTGCTTCCGTGTGGTGTTGGAGCAGCACATTCTTTGACATTTGGATATATATATATATTAATTGATAAAACTTTAGTTAAGGTGATCATATTTAACGCCATATAACCCTTGAAATTCAGCAGAAGTGGTGATCAGTTTAATTTGGCATCCCCCTTAGAATCTAATGATGGGTTATTTATATAGCACTTACGCCTAAGCACTTTACATAGAACACATATACATACACTATCACCCAACTGAAGTTAGTACTCATTTATCGACCTTGGATAAACGAAAGACTGAGTTGGCCATGTCAGGATTTGAACCTGCAACCTACACATCAGAGACAAATCACAGCAGTGAGCATGCAACCCTATGAGATATCTCACTGGTCTCTCCTTAAATACCTCCCTGCTAGAGTCCGTCAGTCTCCTAGCGCCAAGTCTCTGCAGATAAGATGCTTCTCCAAGCAGAGGGTGGGGGGAGTAGATCTCTCTCTTCTGAAGGACCCTGCCTCTGGAATTACCTCCCTGCCCCTCTCAGGCTTGAGCCAGATCTCCTTAACTTCCTGGAAGCTCCTCAAGAGCCTCCTTTTCACTTCTTCCTTCACTTTCCCTCTTCCCTTCTAATACCACCCTCTGCCGCAGTTGACTGGCTGCCTGGTTCCTTCTGAGTCATACAGAGCACCAGACCCTTCATGCCCAGTCCAACCCTGACCTTGCACTTAGCATGTGGACTTCAATGCCTGCACTCCGTGCTTTTCCTGGCACTTGGCCACCTGGCCTACCCTCAGCACTTGTCTAGCCCCAGAGGCCCTCTTCCGCCCTCCCCATTTCCTTCCCCCTTGCACTTCTTGTTACTGCACCTGAACGATCCGAATGTCACAGGGCCTAGTAGTATCGTTATTGTTAATTTGCATTCCTGCCCCCCTTTGTTGTCTTGCGGTGCCTTGAAACACCATTTGCTGCAAACGAACTTAGAAGTGTACCCAATAAACTAAAATAATCTCGATCTACAACTCTAACTAGAAAAGCACGTGGATCAGATGAGTGTCGAGAGTGGATGAGTGTCGAGAGCTGATGAATGAAGAGGGCGGAAGTATGTGGAGGATGAGAGGGCGGAGGAGGGAATGGCTGAGTGTGGGGAATGGCTGAGTGTGGGGAATGGCTGAGTGTGGGGAATGGCTGAGTGTGGGGAATGGCTGAGTGTGGGGAGCAGAGCGTACGAGTACGCAGAGCAGAAAAGTGTGTGGAACAGACGAACACGTAGAACAGAACCGACGAATACGTAGAACGGATGAATGAATGGATCGGACGAGCACGATGAGGAGAGCGATGTACATAGAACGGACGAGTATGTAGAGCGGACAAATGTGTGGAACAGATGAGGTTGAGCAAATGAGTGTATGGAATGGATGAGTCTGTGGTGCCGTTAAATATCTGGAGTGAGTGAATATGGTGCCGACAAGTGTGTGGAGCGGGTCAATACGTAGAACGGATAAATTTGCAGAACAGATGTGTATGTGTCTGTGTGTGGAACGGACAAATGGGTGGAACGGACGAGTAAGTGGAGCGGACGAATACATGGAGCGGATCAGTACGTAGAGCGGATGAATTCATAGAACGGATGAATGAGGGGAGCGGACGAATGTAAGAAACCGACAAATACGTAGAGCGGTCGAGTAATATATCAAGCAGACGAGTAGTATGTTGTGCCGATAAGTGGATAGACCAGATGAGTGCGTGGATCCGATGAGCATGCGGATTGAACGAGGGTGTGGACGGGTGTGGATGCGAACGACTGTATGGAGCGGACGACTGTATGGAGCGGACGACTGTATGGAGCGGACGAGAACATGTGGTGCGGATGCCTGTGTGGTGCGGATGCCTGTGTGGAGCGGGTGCCTGTGTGGAGCCGACCGGATGAGCGTGCAGACCGGATGAGCGCATGCGCAGGGAGGACGGGAGTGCATGCATATGGAACACATGAGAGCATGCATGAAGCACACTGAAAATGAGGGATAGACTAGAGCACGCAAGACGAACTATGAATGCGCGAGTGTGTACCTGATCGCATAAATTGCGTGACGTACATAATATGCATTGGTATGCGGGAACATTTGAAAGAACATATATCATACCACACCCCACGCCTACTCTCCTCTTTACACCACCACTCAAATAGAACACAGGGATACTATGACACCATTCGGTATAACTGTTCTCATATCATCTCCCGCTCACTCCCCATCACTCTAAGTAACCACCGCTGGTTTTACACCCCCAGCCAGGCGTTTCTCCTCAGGCCTAACGCAGCCACACTCGAGCTGTATAAATTCTGCCAGAGCGAACACATTCTCCTGACCTCTCAACCACCACACCTACCGCTAAGAAGCAGCTACCACATTAACTCTGCACCAGCTGCACACATACCTTGTGCGCACACGCACCTTTTGACTCTCTTCACCCTCTCTACTGACCCGAACTTTGGTTCCCAAGGGCGTTCAACCTACCAGCGCCTTCAGACCATACCAATGGTATATAAGGCGCTATATAAATGCAAAATAACAATAACAATAACAATAACAATTAATACCCATAAATAAATGTATAAATAATGTGTTGGTTATTGTGAATCCCATCTGTTATATATGTGATCATGTGATTTGCAACACGGGGACGCAGAGTTAAGATGACCATCACTTTCCATATCTGCTGAATTTCAAGGCACCTTAACTGATCACCTTAACTGTCCCTTAACTAAAGTTAAGGCCCTGGCTAGTGGGCCCAAAAGAAACATATGGGGGAACATGTACATTGGACACAGCCGAAGGCCATCTGTAATGGTCCATAAAAAAAAGATTGTATAGAAAATCCTTGAAATGTAATGATAAACATTTAGTTGAACAGACTTTAAGGTGAGCAATGCATTGAAACAAAACCTTTCAATGTCCTATCAGTCATGTAATCAGTGGTGTCATATATTTCATCATTGTGGTCATGTGCTGAGCAACAGGGGGAGCGAAGTTAAGGTGGATTTGCCTGAATTCCCTACTGAATTTCAGGAGCTTTGTTGTGTTCAATGTTCACCTTAACGTCCCTGGAACAAAAGTGTTTTCCCTATATGTATATATTTTAAAAATAAAAATGGAACATAGTTTTCTTTAATGTAAAACATTTATTTAATTTGAAGGAATACCAGCATTTCTGTGATCCGTGAAATATGGATTTTCAACCAGCGAGAAACCCACAACATCGACCTGGTCAATCAGACGTATTGCTCTGCATGACAATCACTTTGAATAATCAAAAGTAAACACAGGATGAAATTCGCATGTTGTGCATCTAGCTGTCTGTTGCCTCACATAGTTAAATGGAACGTACAGAGAGCAGCTGTAAATGAAGGGAATCATTGGCCCTCATTACGACTACTGTGGTAGGCACAGCTGCTGCCGGGGTCATTTTTTTACTGGCACCCGGCAATGGGGACATACCGGGACATTCCAGCCCCAGTGGACCCGGGGTCAGACCTGGCAGGCGGAAAGGCACCCACGAGCAGGACTTGTAGTTTGCTGATCCGGTAACAACAGTGCCGGTAGCTTACTGGAACCATTGTTACCAGGCCAGCAAACCTGTAATGAGGCCCATTGTCTTTTGTTTGATCAGTACACAATCAGATTCAGGGCCTGATTCTCAAAACGTTTTTGTGCATCTCTGGGTGCAGCTCTCACAAGCAGATGTACAGCAAAGACAAAAAAACAGCAAGCCCCTACTTGTTTTTTTTTTAAAGGTGATTTTCAATTTCAACACACAAATTAACTTGCTTGACTTAATTGCAATTTTGAAAACAGAGCAAAGAAGCTGCAGGATCTGAGTGCAGGTTGCTTATCAAGTGCACTGAAGCACTTCCCAATTCTCAATGGCTTGCATTTGGTAGTGTGCCTGTCACGCCTCTCTTCCCCTGCACCTGTGATCCTTTGTTGGATTACAGGTGCAGGGGAAAGCACCATGCTGCATTGTGTGCATAGAGGCCTCTAAAAGCATTCACCTGCTAAGAACAGAAAAGTAAGTTCCCTTCTGAGAACCCAAGCAGAGCTTGGAACTGCAAAAGATAATTGACGGCAATGGTAAGGCCTATTACTCTAAATGCAGATCAGGCATGGCATTGGTGGATGTTCCATCCTAGTTCTCCATCCACGTGCATCACCCAAACCAATGATTACACTTGTGACGGGTGCGTGCCCATCAGGTATGTGTTCATAAGTGGACCTGCTGCAGGTGTAGCGTGCTCTCAACCAGCCCCGTGTGGCTTGTCGCAATTCCCTTTGATAATCAGTGTTCCCGCACTTTGCGTGCACAGGCTGTTTAAGAATCCGCCTCTCACCCTCTCGTTGATTTTCATTGGCAGCCGAGCCCTGCATTGTTCAATTTTCCAGTGATTCGATTCTTTTTGAACTAAGCACTATTATTCTGATTGAACCCGAAGACGTTGAGCAGCAGGGGGCATTGTGCCAATCCCCTCTGGGCCCTAAATATGCCCTACTGTCACTCTGGCCCGACCCTGGCTTTGCTGGACTTTATTCCTTTCAAGGGGACTCATTTTCGAGCCTATCACAATATGGGGCCGTATTACGACCCTGGCGGTAGGGGGTTAATGGCGCCAGTAGCGCTGCCAGCGCCGTTAACCCCCTACCACCTCATTACGAGGTCTGCTTTCGGGTCCCGCTAAGGGCGCCTGGTAAAACCAGGCAGCCTTAGTGGGTCCCGTGAGCAAACCTGGATGCTAACAACGGGCCTGTCATTAATGGCCCGTTGTTAACATGCTCCCCATTCCCATTGAGCTTATGGGGCTTCAAAATTCTATTGTCAGAACTATTGTTGGACTTAGAAAGAGAGATCACGTCACAGAGGCTAGACGCAGTTTACACTGGCTCCCTGTTGCTTCCAGGATCCAGTACCGGCTATTGACCATTACATGCAAATGTCTAACGGGAATCGGACCTTACTACCTAACAGAAACTCTCCAAAGAAAAGGAAATATTAGAACATTAAGATTTAATACTGTAAATCAACTGAAAATCCCCAAATGCAACCTCAGTCAAGTAATAAACGGTGCATTCTTCATGGCAGCACCAAGGGCATGGAATGATATCCACCCTGACCTCAGAAACAGTGATTCTCTAGAAACATTCAAAAAAGGAATCAAAACCTTCTTGTTTAATTAGCTAATGTTTTTAACGTCAAGCTCATGCTTCAGGAGATTAAATTCTATTGCACCCTCTGTTGCACCCTCACGCCTGCGGGTCTTATGGTGCGCTATATAAATAAAATAAAATAAAGTGAAGGTTGCAGTAGTCTGTCTGTGTAAGCTTGCACTTGCAGTGCTCTGAGGCATACATGGCACCTCGGTGTGGAATGTTGGATGAGTGCTGGGTGAGTGTTCCTCCGGATGGCAGCTGGAGAGTGTGCTGCTGGCTAGGGCTTCAATGGACCAGTGGTTGTTCCCATCATACGTACTTACTAGATATTCTGTGACCCACTAAAACGGAATTAACACTTAAGGTACCAGAGTTGTTTGTCCTCTTGGTAATCCAGGTCACTTCTTAGTTCAAAAAGTGTGAGTTGCCCATTTAAACTCCTATTGTAAAGATTTGTTAAGCGAGATCTCAAAAGCAGCTGAGTTTAGACCATCAGGCCGATTCATGGAATAAATGTGCGCCGAAAATCCCGGCGCAGAGGGGCCAATACGTGCGCTGCGCCGAAAATTAGCGAAAAGCGCAGGGAAACCAGCGCACGTCGATTCATGGAAGTCCGTGCGCAAGAAAAGCAGAGGATGTGCGCTGAAAAAGCGCGCGGCGCAGGCCGGCGCACAGGTCAACCAACGTCGTGCGCCACTGCGCTATCACTCCGAGCGCAGCGCACAGCTCTAAAGTAGGCGGAACACAGGGCGGGACACTCGGAATGGGGAATAAAATGGGGCACAACACTCGGAATGGGGAAGAATGTGGGCGGCACGGGGAAAGTATAGGAGGCAAGTGCGCGGAACGCCCACACGCTCGCATACAACACGTATTCATGGAATAGAATAGGGCAAAAAAGCGCACGCTCAAAGCAGCGCACAGGCACAAACAGGCACAAACACGACCGCCACAAGAAAGCAGGTGGTAGCGTCTCTGCGCCTGCAAGAAATGTGCGCTAAAAGGTGCGCCAACAAATAGCACCTATATACAGACATGATCAATGTCCAATACTGTGGCCCTCCAGGACAAATGACGTACAAAGGGGTACCCACAAACACAGACACGCGCTGAGAGAAAAAATAAACGTGTGCGTGCATACCGGGGTGCGCGGGAAGTTGCACACGCGATATGGCCGGGTACGTGGATTACAGGGGTGCGCGGGAAGTTCCACACGCAATTAGTCAGGGTACGTGGATTGCAGGGGTGCGCGGGAAGTTCCACACGCGATATGGCCGGGTACGTGGATTTCAGTGGTGCGCGGGAAGTTCCACACGCGATATGGCCGGGTACGTGGATTGCAGGGGTGCGCGGGAAGTTCCACACGCGATCAGTCAGGGTACGTGGATTGCAGGGGTGCGCGGGAAGTTCCACACGCGATTAGTCAGGGTACGTGGATTGCAGGGGTGCGCGGGAAGTTGCACACGCGATATGGCCGGGTACGTGGATTTCAGGGGTGCGCGGGAAGTTCCACACGCGATTAGTCAGGGTACGTGGATTGCAGGGGTGCGCGGGAAGTTCCACACGCGATATGGCCGGGTACGTGGATTTCAGGGGTGCGCGGGAAGTTCCACACGCGATTAGTCAGGGTACGTGGATTTCAGGGGTGCGCGGGAAGTCCCACACGCGATTAGTCAGGGTACGTGGATTGCAGGGGTGCGCGGGAAGTTCCACACGCGATATGGCCGGGTACGTGGATTTCAGGGGTGCGCGGGAAGTTCCACACGCGATATGGCCGGGTACGTGGATTGCAGGGGTGCGCGGGAAGTTCCACACGCGATCAGTCAGGGTACGTGGATTGCAGGGGTGCGCGGGAAGTTCCACACGCGATTAGTCAGGGTACGTGGATTGCAGGGGTGCGTGGGAAGTTGCACACGCGATATGGCCGGGTACGTGGATTTCAGGGGTGCGCGGGAAGTTCCACACGCGATTAGTCAGGGTACGTGGATTGCAGGGGTGCGCGGGAAGTTCCACACGCGATATGGCCGGGTACGTGGATTTCAGGGGTGCGCGGGAAGTTCCACACGCGATTTGTCAGGGTACGTGGATTTCAGGGGTGCGCGGGAAGTCCCACACGCGATATGGCCGGGTACGTGGATTTCAGGGGTGCGCGGGAAGTTCCACACGCGATATGGCCGGGTACGTGGATTGCAGGGGTGCGCGGGAAGTTCCACACGCGATATGGCCGGGTACGTGGATTGCAGGGGTGCGCGGGAAGTTCCACACGCGATATGGCAGGGTACGTGGATTTCAGGGGTGCGCGGGAAGTTCCACACGCGATATGGCCGTGTACGTGGATTTCAGGGGTGCGCGGGAAGTTCCACACGCGATATGGCCGGGTACGTGGATTGCAGGGGTGCACGGGAAGTTCCACACGCGATTAGTCAGGGTACGTGGATTTCAGGGGTGCGCGGGAAGTACCACACGCGATATGGCAGGGTACGTGGATTTCAGGGGTGCGCGGGAAGTCCCACACGCGATATGGCCGGGTACGTGGATTTCAGGGGTGCGCGGGAAGTCCCACACGCGATATGGCCGGGTACGTGGATTTCAGGGGTGCGCGGGAAGTTCCACACGTGATATGGCCGGGTACGTGGATTGCAGGGGTGCGCGGGAAGTTCCACACGCGATTAGTCAGGGTACGTGGATTGCAGGGGTGCGCGGGAAGTTCCACACGCGATATGGCCGGGTACGTGGATTGCAGGGGTGCGCGGGAAGTTCCACACGCGATTAGTCAGGGTACGTGGATTGCAGGGGTGCGCGGGAAGTCCCACACGCGATATGGCCGGGTACGTGGATTTCAGGGGTGCGCGGGAAGTTCCACACGCGATATGGCAGGGTACGTGGATTTCAGGGGTGCGCGGGAAGTTCCACACGCGATATGGCCGGGTACGTGGATTGCAGGGGTGCGCGGGAAGTTCCACACGCGATTAGTCAGGGTACGTGGATTTCAGGGGTGCGCGGGAAGTTCCACACGCGATATGGCAGGGTACGTGGATTACAGGGGTGCGCGGGAAGTCCCACACGCGATATGGCCGGGTACGTGGATTTCAGGGGTGCGCGGGAAGTTCCACACGCGATATGGCTGTGTGCTCCCAGGCATTACCTGTACACCCTCCACGGCCCCTGCAGGCAGCACACACCACAGGGAACTACCCTGCACACCTGCTCATGTCTCCCACCACCCCCACCCCCCATCCACCAGGGACACCCTCCACCAGGCCCCCACCCATGTCTCCCACCACCCCCACCCCCCATCCACCAGGGACACCCTCCACCAGGCCCCCACCCATGTCTCCCACCACCCCCAGCACTGTGGGGAACCTGCCAGCAGGCCCCCACCCATGTCCAACCCATGTCTCCCACCACCCCCACCCCCCATCCACCAGGGACACCCTCCACCAGGCCCCCACCCATGTCTCCCACCACCCCCAGCACTGTGGGGAACCTGCCAGCAGGCCCCCACCCATGTCCCCCTGGCCCCAGGTCCTGACGATACACAATCATGGCAGTAATGGCCAGCATACCCAGCACAAACACCCAGGCAAGGAATGCATGCACCCACATAGTGAATGCAATCACATGACACAACCCCAAAGGCAAGTATGCAAAAGAACACATGTCTGTCACACACACATACACAATGGGTGCAAGTGAATGTCAAAACCCATATCATGACATGTAAGAAACCAAAGAGAAAATAACACAAGTGTAAGATAATATAAAAATGTATTAAAAACACAAATCAAGTAAACCAATAAAACATACAACTATGTGGCAAAGTAAATAAAAGGTCCATGTCCGAGAACAAAAATGATAAACCAAAAAACAAAGGATTAAAAAATCAATATAATTTGTCCAAAGCAAAACCATGTAGTAGGAAATCAAAGAAAAACCATTACGTCATGGTGTAAACAATAAAAAAATTAAAAAATGTATCTCCCAAAATATAACAATATATACAGGAATGTTCCAGGGTCCATGAGCCCAACAGCACAAATGAAACCTAATACTAACTAATAAAATAAATATGTACAAAAAAGTGGCCATTGTCCGAGCGGTCCAAAATAATAAAAATAAATAAAGGAAACCTAGCACTAACTAACTAAAAAACTATATACAAAGGCAGCGGGCTAGTCCTGCGGCTCACTTGGTGATGCTGGCCAGGGCATCCTCGAACTCCATGTCAATGTCCTGGAGGCGGGACTCTGTCCTGGCCCCGAGGTCTCGCAGGGACAACCCCATGTGCTCACCAAAATCCCTGCGAGCCTCCTCGAGGCACTCAGCCCGCCTCAATGCCCGATGCATGGAGATCTCCGCCCTGGCCATGGCGAGCCGCTCCTCTTCCGCCCGCTGCCGCTCCGCACCTATCTGCTGGCCAAACTCCTCCCACACGGAACACACCGCCATGCCAGGGTTGCCCTGCCCTCCGGCCGATGCCTGCCCCTCTGATCTTGATGGCCCTGAGCCATGATGCCTCCCACGTCGAGCCCGCTGCTGCCTCCGACGCCACTGCCTCTGCCAGCACGACGGCATCCAGGCTGATGGTAACCACCGACGCCGTCGTGCACGTGCCCTGCCCAATGATGCCGGCACATCTTCCATCTGCTGGGGTCCACTTGCTGTGTCGTCCACCCCTGCTGGACCTCCGACTCCCAACTGTGGCAGGGATGGGATCCCCACCGAGCAGGCTGCATTGGTCGGGGCAGGTCCACAGGGGGCCATGGTGGCATCTGGGCCGGAAGACGGCAAGGAGAACGACCGTTGGATAGCCTGCACAGAGGAGGAGAGGGCCGTCAGATTGGCCAACACATGCAGGAACCCCCCGAACATGGCCGATCCCAATTGGGCCACGTCGGCACGGTGCACTTCGTGATGACGTGCGTGCTCCTCCCGGGAAGCACGCACGTCATCACGAATCACAGCCATGCGCATCGCGACCCCAATCAGGACCTGCTCCACGCGGCCAGGGGTTCCCACGGCCGCAGGTGGAGGGGAGTCAGTTGACATGGACATCCCCACTACCTGCGGACGGGCCTGGGACGGTGCATCCCTGCTGGTGCATGGTGGTGCACTCACAGGGTCAGGGACAGCGACATGCACAGGCACCTCCACGGTGACCTGTGCTGCCTCCTGCCCCTGGCCCTGGACTGCACCACTTGAACCAGCAGGGATGCTCCCACCATGCCCCATGTGTGCACCAGTGTCGGCCTCCTCCTCCTCTGTGCAAACCACCAACCTGGATGGCTCCTCACCGTCTCCCGCCGTAGCAGGCCCCTGTGGGGGCTCACCCACCCCTTCCACTGCAGCCGTGGGGGCATCCCCGCCGCATTGCTCCACAGCGCCGTCTCCGCCCTCTTCTTCACTAGCCGCTGCGTAGAGGGAGACAAAGGACACAAGCATCAGGCTACTGTAAAATGGTCCCCTAGACAGGAAGCAATAGCAGATGAGCACCCCTGTCAAAGTACACTTCCATCATGTCCCTCCACAACACATGGGTCAGTCCAGGCAAAACACACACAGTAACAGGCATGGTGCATGCCATGCACATTTCCATGCATGTCCAATTGACTCTTGAAACATTCAATGATATGTGACTCACATGCATCATGGCTCATGCATATCACATGCACACACTTCACCTCAGTCACATCCATCTGGCCCCAAACACAACGAACACAGGCGAAACAAGGGTTAGTTGGGTGCGTCACAGAATCTGTGCATTGTCACACACATGTGTCATGCATCCATGGCATGCACAAGTCACAGACACGCAGGTCAGGCACACAGACATGGCTACCATATATGTACCTGGCATCAGCACCCATCCTACACCCCCATCCATGTCCAGGTACAGAGACTGGCATGCTCTCATGTCCTAAATCTGCATAGGGCTCCCCATGCCACATTTCAACACATGCAACAACCATGTGGGTCACACATCACTGGTCGCACATGCATTACCATGATGTCCCTGCACACATACATGCATACATGGCCCATGGCACACATACAGGCAAGTATCATAGAACCAGCACACCGCAACATGCCCTGTCTCACACTTACCGCTCAACTCCAGACGGGCCTCCCTCTCAAGGACCTGGGCGTGGAGCGCTGGGCGTACGCATTCCAGGACCCTCTTCTGGATGGAACTCATGCGGGCCCGGCCCCCCTCCACGAGGCGCCGGGCCTTCACAAGGGTCCTGGACCTCAAGTCCTCCCAGCGCTTCTTGATCTTCTGGACGTTGCGGGTTGCCACCCCCTCCGCGTTGATGGCAACCACACAGTCGGCCCAGATCCTCTCCCGTCCTTCCTTGCTGGCGCGGGACGATCCAAAGAGGGCATCATACTGCCCCAGGACATGCTCCACCAGGACACCAACTTCGGTGGCAGTGAAGCTGGTGCCCCTCTGCCCCTCTGGCCTGGGGTTGCCACTGGTGCCAGATGTCGAAGTGCCCGACATGGCAACCCCAGAGGCAGGTGTGGGTGGGCAACTGGGTCCTGGGGCTGGGCTGTGGAGCGATGTAATCCCAGTTGGGAGTCTTCAGTTCCAGCAGGGGTGGACACAGCAACTGGACCCCTGCAGATGGCTGATGTGCAGGCACCAAATGGCAGGGCACGGTGGCAGCAGGCAGGCAGGCAGGCAGGCAGCAGCAGATAGCACGTGGGAGGCTGCTCAGGGCACTGGGGGGGCAGTAACTCGGCCTTCTGGGCAGGAGCGTGGTGTTCCGTGTGTTTTCGGGTGGCCAGCTTGATACGGAGTGATTTGGCACTTGAAATTCCTGCACGTCAGCGTGAAATCCGAGGAAAGGGCCTTAGCGCGTAAGTGCATCAGCACGCATACGCGATTCTATTGGACCAGAGTCCCTCACCGCGTAAGCGCGTCTGACGTGATCCGCACGGGCGTTCCCCACTCAGCACGTGATGACGGAGCACATGTGGAAATACTGCACGTCAGAGTGTCATCGCGTGTAATTGGCCAAAAGTGCGCGTACACGCGATTGGCCAATGTACGTGTATTACATCGCGTGTAATTGGCCAAAAGTGCGCGTACACGCGATTGGCCAATGTACGTGTATTACATCGCGTGTAATTGGCCAAAAGTGCGCGTACACGCCATTGGCCTATGTACGTGTATTACAGGGGTGCGCGGGCACTTACACACGCAAGTACGTCAGCGCACCTGTATGCCTGCTGCGTGGGAATTTCCACACGCTATTGGAGTGGGAACTAGATTCCAGGGGTGCGAGGGTCACACGCTCGCCTAGAACACGCGCAAGGCATTAATTTGCGCACTTATCAATAAACAAGCCAGATGCCAGGATGAACATACCGTTCCTAGCAGCAGTGGCAGTGGGCTACCAAAGGAGGAGGAGGAGGAGAGTCAGGGCCAGAATATTCACACCCAGAACCAGCCTATTCGGGATGCCTGATGACCAGGTGTATGGGAGGTACAGGTTTCCAGCACACATCATACTGGACCTGGTCAGTGAGTGGGAGGATGACCTCACATCACCCACCCTGTGCTCCCAAGCACTCAGCCCCCTGCAGAAGGTCCTGAATGTACTGCACTTCTTGGCCACTGGATCCTTTCAGCGGACAAGTGCCATAGTGGGTGGTGTGTCACAGGCCACGCAGTCACGCTGCCTACACCAGGTCTTGAACATCATCACTGCACGGCCATCAGTCCGCAGGCACATATATCTCCCCAGGACTCATGCAGAAAGGCGGACGTGCATCCAGGAATTCTATGGTGTGGCTCAATTCCCCAAAGTGCTTGGTGCAATTGACTGCACACATGTGGCTCTACGTCCACCCAGGGCAACAGAGCACATCTATAGAAACCGCAAGCACTGGCATTCCATCAACGTGCAAGTTGTATGCAATGCCAAGGGAATAATCACATCAGTATATGCCAACTATCCCGGGTCCACCCACGACAGCTTCATCTACAGAATGTCTACACTATGCCGGGACCTGGAGGCTGGCCAGCATGGAGATACATGGCTGCTTGGTGAGCATGAATGCCACTGCACATGCATGCATGTCAGATACTGGGTCATGACACAACACCACTAATGATACCCATCACCACCTCCGCAGGGGACAGTGCCTACCCTATCAGCCCCCACATGATGACCCCAATCCGGAACCCCACCACGCCACCCGAGGTAAGGTACAACACAGCCCACATTGCAACACGGGGCATAGTGGAGCGCACATTCGGAGTGCTGAAGTCACGCTTTCGCTCCCTTGACCGTTCTGGCGGGCAGCTGTTATATGCTCCCCGAATAGTGTGCAGGATCATAGTGGCAGCATGTGTCCTGCACAACGTTGCAACACGCCGGGGCCTGCCCGTGGACATGGTGGTGCCCCCACATCCACAACCACATGCACGCCCGCTGTGCATGGGAGGGGAAAGGTCACGGGGGGTGGCAGCCCGTACGCAACTGGTGGCCAACTTCTTCACCTAGGAATCACAGTGCTGGCTAGTGCACACTGCTCTGGCACATACCATCTGACAATCAATGATGACACTACCTGACAATGTCACAAAATTACTTGACAATAAACTTTCAGATACACATCAGCCTGAGATTGTTAACATGGAAGTGTCACTATGTGTGCACCCCTACCTACACATACACCAGCAATGCATCACAACGAGAAGACACAACTCCATCAATCAAATATGCATTGCCACAGGCGATTCACTACATGACAACATTGCCATGTCACCCATTCCCTTCACAGTCCCGCCACTGAGGACACCATGTCATGGTATGTGAGAGCAAACAAACTGGCCATCACAACATGACACCGGTGTCACAAATAGCAGTGCCCCAAATGGAACATAGCCGCACTTGAACAGCTAACTGCGCTGGAGCCACTACTACACACCTGTGTAAGAGTCATTTCAATCAAATTACACACCAACCCACCCTGAAGCCCACCCAAACAAGACACAATGCATGTAATCAATGGTAGTCTCATTACCTGATTCTGCTGGTATGTCCTCACCGTCCAGATGTACAGTGATGGCGCCACGCAAAAGTGTCAGTGCACATCTACCGACATGTAGTCTGACTCCAGAGAGTATGCCCGTGTGAAGAACTGTGTGAAATACCTGCAAAACATGAGCAACATATGTAAGTAGAGGCACATATCAAACCATCATGCATAGTTAGGTGCAACAACAATGTACACTATGAATGTCTACACAGTATTGACTATGGACTGGCCAACAGCTCATGGGAGTCCAATGTCACCGTGTAATTTGCTGTCACTTGGGCACACCCTTTGCAAGCCCATGGAAACGGAAGCAGGAGGGGTGTGGATGTCTGCTACCCAAGCATCTAAACCAAACTCAGGACAAGCCTGCATGTGCCCAGCCACAATACAGTGTATGCCCAGGTACCCACACAAGGCAACACTCTTGGAAAAGAAAAAAGAAAATTGAGAAAAAATGGCCATGAAAGGGCCGGCGGGGGGGGGGGGGCCACCTATGAGGTCCGAGGACAGGATGCACGCCACAATCCACCTGTGTGGATCATGGGAAACTAAAACACCCCATAGGCTCGTGGCCCACACGGCTACTCTGTTGTGGGAGATGAGTCGCTATCGCTCTGGCCAGACCCTGCAGCTGACTCAGGAGGTGGGGGAGCTGCCTCAGAAGATGGTGTGACAATGGGAGGCAGCCCACGCAAAGCACGAGTTTGCTCCTCCATGGCTGCAAGCAGGCGGGTCTGGTAGTTCTGGTTCTGGGTTATAATCATGCGGAGGTCCCCATGCAGTAACTCCCGGGATGACCTGACCTCCGCACGAGTTGCCTGCATCTCGGCCGAGAGCGTCCGTGTCAGACGCTCCAGCTGCTCCTCTGTCCTTCTATGGGATGAAGCCTCAAGCTCTAACAGGGTCGACCTGAGGTGATGGAATTCTTCCCTCAGGCCTTCCCTGTGGCGCTGGGACTCCATGGAAAGTGATTCCCGCAGAGTCGCCAGTGCCGCCCGCCTGTCCTTGTTGGACGCCAACATATCCTCCCTGTGTGCCTGGCAGATGGACTCTGTAGCCTGCTCCAGTCGCTCCATCAGCCTTTCTGGGGGGACAATGGAAGTGGCCACCCTATCCATGGCCTGTGCAATCATCTCGGATGATGCTGCCTGTTGGTTGGCCATACCGTAGATGGATTGCTCCCAAGCGGTATTGCCAGGTGGCATACGGCCACCACGTTGACGGGCACCACACCTGCCTGGGGCAAGGCGGACTGCGCCTTGCTGTGCCGGCAAGGCCTCAGGCTGCAGGACTGCATTCCCTCTCTGATCTGCAGCCCCAGGAACAGGATCAGAGATTGTGTGGTGTGGCCCTGCATCCGTAACCACCGGAGGCTGAGCTGCCGACACTGACATCCCCATTGAGGGCAATGGCCCGGCTGCAGGTGGGTCGGACAGAGGAGATTCTCTCCCAAGAACACTCACCTGCGACTGCACATAGGTGTCATCCTCCGAGTCTACACCTGAATACTGCTCGGGGGAGGAACCCCCAGAGACACCCCTCGACAGCACGACCTGCAGCACTTGTGGGTTTTCACCCACAAACACACCACGTCCCTCACTTGTGGAAGGTCGGCCCGGGTTGCCCTCCTGGGACGGCTCAACCACCACATCCCCAGCATCAACAAGTGCTTCGTCCCCTGCAAAGACATGAAAGAGAAAAATGGAAACAGGCATTAGCACCATGGCATGCAACAAGGGCTGATGAACAAAAGAGGCAGTAGTTCTACGACACATGTCCCACATGACTGGGAGACCTCCTATGCATTCACCATCACTGGGTCTGTAGGGGAGGCTCAGGGCATACAATGTACAGATTGGAGAGCAACGCCTGCTCACCATGCTGCCTAGCACTGCCATCACACATTGGCCGGTGATTGCCATGTCAAAGGCACATGCCATCACACACATGGCATGTGACATAGCCACCAAGTGAAGAGGGAGAGGAGGGCAACTTTTTTGGATTTCTACCACTCTGGTCCTGACATTGCATCATCACATCAATAAGTTGACATGTTGTACATGGATCTGCTAGTCCAAATTGGCCACGATGCACAGTGCCTTGTCTACATCAACAAAATGCAGTAAACAATGAGATTCCACCTCCCCATCACCTGTAAAGGAATCATATAGCATTCGTGAAGCACCGGTCCAGAAATGTATGAAGGTACAGCCGAGCACTGAGGGGTGGTGGGGCAGTAGGGGATGCCAGTCAACAATCCTACTGGTGCTGGTGTCATTCATGTCACGCAAGTGCAGGGGTGGGTGGCACAATGAAGTGCAAGGGGAAGTGGCGGCTGGAAGTGCTGTACAAGGTAAGTAGGACTTAACGTCAAGGGCAGATGGTGTTAGGCGCAGACAAGTGCTGGGGGGGGGTGGCCTATAGGGGTACAGAGACAATCATGCAGTGCTGTGGGCTCGGAGGGGACAGGGGAGGTACACACTGCATCTGGCTCGGCAAGGTCCTTGCAGATTTCTATGTGTCCTGCAGAGTTGTCACATGCCGCAGATATGTGCCCTTGGATTGGGGATCTCATCTTGGTGAAAAGGGTGAGGCGCTATTGCCTTTGGAGCATGTGGCAGGCCAGTTTGCCAGAGGATGAGCATGATGCAGGACATTCCCTCTCTGCCACCCGGCACCTGTGGTCTGGGTTCACAAGATCCGAGTCATGCCAGGACTCTGCATTGGCATGGGGCTTCAGACAGGTGGTCATGACCGTGGCAAAGACATCCAGTGTACCTGACATAGAGTGGAGCATGGAGTGGGCCCTGTCAGGATGGGAGTGAGCCTAAGGGGGAGCTGGATGGGGGGGAGATTTTGGCAGCATGAGCCTCGACTGACACACACTTCATGGGTTGGAATACCAAGAAGGTGTGTGACAGTGGTGAATGTGGCTTTGCCTGTGGGGTGGTGAGGGTGAGCTGGGAGGAGAGGAGAATGTGATCACTCCAGGAGAGAGGAGTGCAGAGATGGACGGAGAGGGGAAAGTCAGATGAGATCAGAGCATCAAGAGTGTGCCCTGCAGAATGAGTAGGGACAGACGGGAGTCTAGAGGGTGAGAGGGAGTTGCTGAGGTCACAGAAAGGTCACGTGGGGGGGTCAACAAGCATGCAGGTGGATGCGTACAGCAACAAGGAAGAGGATTTCTGTGTCTGGGGACATGAGTGAGGAGGAGAGGTGAGGACACTCAGAAAGGAAGTAGTACATTTGACCAGTTTTCCCAGACACAGTACGCACAGTTTGTGAATGTCAAGGTGTGGTAGAGAGAGACGTCACACAAGCCATTCCAGAGTGGAGTAGGTCTAAGTAGGAGTGACAGTGGCAGGAATACCCTCAGGGAAGCCAAGGGCACACCCCCCCTGCACAGTAGTGGCGGGCCAAGGAGAGGGTCTCCTGAACATCAGGTAGGAGTGTGTGAAGGATGCAGACAGAGCTGGCCGTCAGACATGTTTCCATGAGACCAAGGATGTCAAGGTGCATAACCTCATGTAAGTGACAGATATCGGAGGAATGCCTGATGCAGCCGCAGTGAAAGGAGTGTAATTGTGGAGGAGGTTGACAGCCTTGGAGGACTTACGGGGAGTGCTAGAGATCAGAGGTGCAGCATGTGTAGGAGTTGGAGTGGGAGGCGGAGAAGGATCATGGGAGGGTGCAGGGAGGCAGTGCAGGATTGATGAGGAGAGAGGAGGGGGGACAGCAGGAGAGGAAAGGAAGTTGATGAGATGTGGCTAGCATTTCTCAAGGAGAATGAGGTTGGCCTAAGGGCCTTGGACTGAGATGCTCCCATTACCATGCACATCAATTGTGGCCTCTGAGGATTGGAAGGAGGCCAGGAGTACACCCCAACGGGTCCCACCATTGATGGTGGAAGAGGAGCAAGGAGAGAGGACAGGGACCATGTGAAGGGTCTATGGGACAGACAAAGGCATGTATGAGCAGATGTCAGTGAGAGTTGGCTTTGAGTAGGCTCAGATGCACTTGTCAGCAATAGGGAGGGTCGCATTGGAGGGCAGGGTGCCCTCATTTGACTGTTAGCAAGCAGGTGTCGTGAGTAGGGCACGATGGTCTGAACTGTAGAAGTCAGGGAAGATAGACCATGAAGAGCAGCATGGAGTGTGAGGGAATGGGGCTCGAAACCAGACGGTACCAAAGCACACAGGTAGGAGGTGGATGTCAAGGCAACATCCACAGTATGACAGCATGTTGGTTGGCATTTATATACAGAGGACGCATTAGCATGTGGTATCATTAGCATGTGGTATCATTGCATGTCAGGCATGTGAAGATGAAACTTGATTGGCTGGGGGAAAGTATAGGAATGGTATGTAAGACATCAGATGAATAGACAGGGGAGTATGAGCAACAATGTAGTGACAAAATGACAATTCAAGGGCAACTTCCATGGTGTAGGGCCATATGTGCACTGTTGCCAGTTGGGATAGTGCTGTGGGCAGATGGTGTTGCACTGAACATACTGGATGAGGCACATGGGTGCCACTATCTACTCTGCCACACACCCCCTTGACAGGCACCCAACATGAATGCTTCACACACACACCATGCACATGGATAATACACACATGCATGTGCACTCACCGGATGATGCCTCGTAATCAGGGAGATCTCCCACACCTTGGAGTTGTCCCTCGGTGACGTAGGATCCAGCTACGGACTCGTGTGGTGTGAGTTCTATTTCCTGTGCTGGGGACCCACCTCCAGTCACCAAGGTTGCGGCATGACTTGAGGCCAGCTTATCCTTTGCCCTGCGCTTAAGGTCATTACAGCGCTTCTGGCAATCACTAGCTGTGCGCCTCACTACTCCAAGGGCACTTATTCTGTCAGCAATGGTCTGCCAGTGTGCCTGGCGTCTGGCATGTGTGGTCTTGGGCCCTGCAACGATGACCATTTCCCTATCATGATCTGACACATACTGAACAAGTGCATTCAGTTCGGCGTCTGTGAAGCTTGGCTTCCTTGATGGGCCGGACTGTGCAGCCGTGCCTGGGGAATCAGCCTGTGCCGGACGTGCACTCTTCCTCTTGCGCTTGGAAGGGGGTGGGGATCCAGAGTGTCCTACGCCGCTGTGGACACTAGGGGCAGGAGCCGTGGTGGACTCAGTACTGGGTGTGTGGGATTGCACACTCAGCATGGGAGTAGGTGCAGGCATTGGGGGTAGTGGGATGGGGTCAGGCCTGATCTGAGGTGCATGAACTAGGACCGACACAGTCTTGGCAGGGTGTATGAGAGGTGGGGTGGATGGAGCCACACCCTGGCTACGGGGGCCAGCAGATGACCTATCTGGCATAGATGCGCGTGCCCTGATGACACCAATGTGCACTGGTGCACGTGCAGTGGACCTGCTGACCTGGATGTCAGCGATGGGATCACCCTCGGACAGGTCTGCTGCCACAATGGGCTGGTCCGACAAGGGCTGATCAGGGTTGGTATCAGCCACATGACCCTCAACTGGGGGGGGTGAGGGGGGGGGCGGGGGGGGGCATGGGTGTCCCTGACTGGTCCTCCAGACTGGGGGGGACAGGGGCACCCTGCAAGTCACAACCACGTCCCCTAGTGGATCCTCCACGGCCACCACGTGTGGCTCGGCCACCTTTGCCACCCTTACGGCTTGCACGCCTCCCAACCATGGCACTGATGTTATTGTGCGTATGGGAGTCGGTGTGCACAATTGTCCTGGGCAATTGGGTGTCAAAGGGGTTGGGTACCAGATGGTATTCGTACCCTAGTGCAGTGGCAAGGCTATATGACACCCCTGGGGAAAGATGACGGGTCACGCAACGCACAGGCACCCCAGAAAAGTTAAGGAACGTGCACAATACCCCTCCTAGACCACGTGTGCTGATGGAAAACCCTGCACTACGCTGTGGCATCCAGTAACACAATGAACGTATGCGTGTCACACGCAGCCTAGAATGACCTCTGAAGGGGTAGGCTACACACGGGGCAAGCACAGAAGTTAGATACGTGCGTGACTCACCGTCTGCCAGGTAAAAGAGCGTGAAAAATGAGCGCGTTTGGTTGGCAACACCCCCGCCAAAAGAAGATGTGTACGCTGTCTGAGGAGACAGGACAACAGTAGAAGGGGACACTGTTTGAGGGAACAGGCCCAGGTAAACCAGTACAAGAGGAAAAAGAGAAAAAGCTGTCAGAGGTAACAGGGAGTACGAACTGGAAACGCCGTGAAGTAAATCGCGTGTGAAACGACAAGAAGTACAGAATTCACCCACTCGCTCTCCACGAAAAGCACGTACAAGGAAATGGTGTTCTACACTACCTTATATACAGGCCCACACGTACAGCGTCACTTACGGCGTGTACGTGCTTGGCCCATGTTCACCAATCACACGCTTTGTCACTTCTGCGTGTGGATCCTTTTTCACCAATCACACGCTTTGACACTCCTGCGTGTAGCTCACTTTTCACCAATCACACGCTTTGTCACTCCTGCGTGTAGATCCATTTTCACCAATCACACGCTTTGTCACTCCTGCGTGTAGATCCATTTTCACCAATCACACGCTTTGACACTGCACGTGCAGGTAACTATAGACGCACATATGCTGGTGACGGGTTTTCACGCGATTCGCTGAGTGTGGGGTTTTCACGTGCAAAATCACTCCCTATCAGGCTGTCCACGCGTTCAAACACGAAAGACCACGCTCCTGGCCAGGAGGCCAAATTACAGTCCCCCAGAGCCCTGAGCACGCTCCCACCTGCCATCTGCTGCTGCCTGACTGCCTGCTGGCCACGTGCCCCACAGTGCTGGTGGGTGGGGGTGGTGGGAGACATGGGTGGGGGCCTGGTGGTGGGTGCCCCTGGTGGATGGGGGGTGGGGGTGGTGGGAGACATGGGTGGGGGCCTGATGGCAGGTGCCCCTGCACTGCTGGGGGGTGGGGGTGGTGGGAGACATGGGTGGGGGCCTGGTGGAGGGTGCCCCTGGTGGATGGGGGTGCAGGGGGACATGATCAGGTGTGCAGGGTAGTCCCCTGTTTTGTGGGCTGCCTGCAGGGGCCGTGGAGGGTGTACAGGGTACACCTGTGAGGGCCCACCCAGCCTATTCGCGTGTGATAATTCCCACGCACCCCTGTGATACACGTACCCTGGCCAATCGCGTGTTGAACTTCCCGCTACCCCTGTAATACACGCACCCTGGCTGTTCGCGTGTGATAATTCCCGCGTACCCCTGTGATACACGTTCCCTGGCCTATCGCGTGTTCTACTTCACGCGTACCCCTGTAATACACGTTCCCTGGCCAATCGCGTGTTGAACTTCCCGCTACCCCTGTAATACACGCACCCTGGCTGTTCGCGTGTGATAATTCCCGCGTACCCCTGTAATACACGTTCCCTGGCTATTCGCGTGTTCTACTTCACGCGTACCCCTGTAATACACGTACCCTGGCCAATCGCGTGTTGAACTTCCCGCTACCCCTGTAATACACGCACCCTGGCTGTTCGCGTGTGATGATTCCCGCGTACCCCTGTAATACACGTTCCCTGGCCTATCGCGTGTTCTACTTCACGCGTACCCCTGTAATACACGTTCCCTGGCCTATCGCGTGTTCTACTTCACGCGTACCCCTGTAATACGCGTTCCCTGGCTGTTCGCGTGTGATAATTCCTGCGTACCCCTGTAATTCACGTTCCCTGCCTAGTCGCGTGTAGAACTTCCCGCGTACTCCTGATTTGAAGATTGCCCGCTTTGCTTTCCTTGTTTGCCTGCCCTGTGAAGTGGTCCAGGGTTAGCGCAGCCCTTAGCGATGATTTAGCGATTTTGATGGCTTTTCCTTGCGCGAGGGCGTTCTTGGGGGCGTTACTGGCGCTGCTGCTGGCTCGCTGCGATTCTCTGCGCCACGGCTGGTTTGGGAGCATGAAATCCATGAATACGCTGTGCGCGGAAATCAGTTTTAGCGCACGTGCCTGGCGCAGACTATCGCAGGCGCACGCTGTGCGCCAGCCGCGTGCGCTACTTGTGCGCTGGATTCTATGAATTACCCTGCAAATTTGAATGACAAATTACAGATCATTTTAACATGAAATCCTTTAAGGGTTTGGAGTTGATCTATCCAGGAGATTTTCCGTCAAAAATATGAAAACGTGAGCCTTTAAAGGCTACTGTATTACAAACCTCTAATATTCTCCAGCTGCATAATGAGTGAGGGGAATACAGGAAGAATGTGAGAAAATGAAAGGGATTGGTCATTAGGATTGATTTGTTTTCTCTTTGGTGAAAAATGGAACAAAGAATGTTCCTTAAATTACTGAACCTGAACTTGGGGATTGCTCAACTGAAGACATTCTGCCTCATTACGAGTTTGGCAGTAATTTGGTTATGCATATGCTATATTAAACCAAAATCGTTTAGCTTTACCACTATCTGTCCCATGGGCTTACCACGGGATTATGAGTGGTGGTAAGGCAGTGTAATACCCCATTTCTGGTGTCCACAGAACCCCATGGGGATTTTGGCAGATTTACTGTGAACAGTAATTCCATTGTGGGAACTCTGATGATTTTTGGAGTAAAAGTGGATAATTCTCCTCCAGCTTTTTGCTGTGTGGTGCAGTAAAAACTGTTGTAATTCCGTTACTGCTGAGGAAGTGGTGGTAATGGAATCGCCTTCACTTTTTGACTTCACCGCCAAACTCTAGACTCGGGGCTGCGGACCACAGACACACACAGCCAGCCCTTTCATGTGGAACTGTAGTAGAGTTGCACGACTTAGGAGGCAAATGTTGGAAAGAGTAGATGTGCTACTGGGGAAGGCAATAGCCCAGTGAGAGTGCTTTTACAGGAAGCGCTATGAACAATCCCCTTACCATCAAATAGCTGTTTTCTTTTTGGTTTTTTTTAATCTGTTTGGTAGTTTTTACTCCAACCACACCAAAAAACGTCTGACCCATTTGTAAACAAAAAATAACTATTTTAAACTCAATAAGATGCACACAATGCCCTATAACATTTTACTGGTGCTTGGCATGCGCTTTGTCAAGAAGGCATGCCTAAAACCTGTTCATTACCTGAAACAAAGAGGAATGAACAAATATTATTAAAGCTTACATCCCTGCACGATCTACCTCAATGTCACTGACAACTCTGGAGTAGGGCCAACAACAATTCAAATGAATCAAGGTGGAAAGGTCCACAATGTGGGATAACAGTACCATTAAGAGTCCATTTTTAATATTCAAAAATCAAATTTAATATGAAGAATTCAAATATCAACGTATGTGTATGTCGTATATCTGCCACCACACAAACATTATACACAAGCTGTATGTCAACACAGCGAACAATGTGTCAAGGTTACACAATATTATTCACCACATATAATTTATGCATAGAAGAGTAGGGTATACCTCCAGTGTGGATACCTTTAGATTTGATTCCCATGTTGCGCAATCTTATTTACAATATGGAATATATCCAAAAAGGAGTGGTTACATACCTCGAATAGTTACATATGTGAACAATCACCTGTATGATATAGCGCGAACATGTCTCTGCCTGAAGAACTTAATTAAAACATTCATCATTGATTATAATATACAAATGATTTGGGGTAAGGATCTGGCAATTGATCATTCATACACTTAACTTGTCATCAGCTGAATCCTTTAGACTACCTGCTATGTCACGTACTGTTAGCAAATGGTCAGCTTTCCTAAGCTTCTATACTTTACATAGGATGTCAGTTTCCAAACCATTGATTGAATGGATGGTTGATTGAATGGATGCTCGTGGGTCAGTCGTCTTGTTTCTCTATCCCTTCACTGTAGCAAAAGAAACCAAAAAATGGGTATCAAAACGCTAATGGCAGCAGGCACCGTAATTGTGCAATGTTTATTTAATACGCGTCCTTAGATAGGTTAATTGTATTAAAAAATCAAATCATAAAAATACACTATAAATTAAAGTAAAGCTGTACTCTGATACATAGCTCTTCCAACCCTTTTATTATTTTAAAATGGCATTATTTCCGATGCAATGTATTTTACCAAGTGACATTGTTCCCCAGTGTGGCAGTGAAACTCCTTCGAGTGCTATTTCGGTGATTGTGTGGCACATACGTATACTTGTTTGCTGTGAAGCCCATGATTCTATTGGTCACACAATTTTCTGTCACGTTATTTGCTGCAGTGCCATGATGCTGTCTACTGTTGGTGACCTGGCAGCTGTTTTATCAGATTATTTAATCTGTTTCCTCAAAGAACTGTTTGTAAATCCTATGACTTCTTGTGCCGGTAACATGCATCATAATGACCCATTATTTTAAAGCAATTCTCATGTGCGGGCGGAAGGGCCAACCTCCTCATTGGTTTTGGGCTTGTTCACTTTGCTTGCACCAGTTAAGGAGGAACATTTAGACCCCACCACCTTAAAGAACCAGATGCTCCCACGTATTATTAGTTGTGGCTATTAGATGACACTAAAGGGCCATTTATAAGCCGAAACCTTTGCATTAGAGTACAGCTCGGAAGAAAAGACATATGTGGAGGGATACAAAGCTTGTAGGTGTTGTTTGGTTATTTACCCACTCGTTAACTGCCCACGAACATGCTAATTCCTATGGCCATTTCCACCCGCTCTCTACCCTTCCCGTACAAAACACATCCTCCTGCAATCCCTTTCAGCCCACTTTACTCAAACGTTACCATCAAAGAAAATGTTGTGTGTATGAAAGATCAATTGCCATCAAAGAACAGGCAGAAAACGTGCCTGTAGTGTAATAAAAATGTGCTAACCAGGTCTGACTTCAGCCACTCACTTTATAAGCTCTATGGGGCTCATTACAAGTCCGGCGGTAACCCTGCCGGTGCTGTCGGCGGGTTGCCGCCGGACTTGCAATAAATACTGGTGCATGACTTCCCGGAATCACTGGAGGATTATGACCCTGGTGTTCCGGGATGTCAGGCGCCTGTAATTGTAAATCCTCATTCCCATTTGAGTCTGATAGGACTCAAATGGGAATGGGGACCACGGAAGCACTGCAGACAGGGTGCCGTTCCGCCTGCCAGGTCTGACCCTGGTGGGCGGGACAGCACCCACCTGCGTAGGCTAACCGGCACTATTGTTACCGGACAGTCATAGTTAGAATGAGGCCCTATGTCTGTCCTTCACTGTAGTGTTTAAAAAAAGCATAGGCAAAGCCAATAGTTTTGGCTTGTGCATAAGTATCAAACATTTGCCAGGCTCTGCTATTATATGCCCAGTTACTCGCACCATTTTGCAGCTGCTACCATTGATACGAAAATGGAACCAATTACCCTAGACAACAACGCGCATTGTTACATAGGGTAATTGGTTGCATTTTCAGATTTAGTTTGGACAGTTAGGGGGAAGATCCTTATACAGGCACATGCAGCGGGAAGCCAATTCCATTTAAACACGCATAATTGTAGACCCTGCGCAGGTGATTCTCCAGTTCGTCGCCCTCCGCTCCCTACTAATGCTACCATTGAAGGCCCGTTCATAACGCTATGGCAGTACCTGGCAAATGCATTTCCCATGCAACCCTGTCTTAAAATCGCACAACATAGAAAGGGCGCAGCCCTGTGAAGTCATAAGAATGACAGCTAAGCTGCAAGCCATGGCTCCAGGATAGATTCAGGATAGATTGTCATGTTTCAAACACGCAGTGCACCACACTCAACACATAACAACTGTGCAAAATAATGTTGCAGTACTCCTGCCAGGGCCATTTTCTTTTTCATCCAATCAAATGAACAGTCTTATCTGTGACATTCAGACTACGTTTATCTCACTCCAAAACAGCCCACAGCCCTTCGAGGCATTGAGAATGGCAGTTAGGCACCATATAAATGTCAAATAACATAACATAATGCACGAAATAACTTTGACCTTGACTCTTTTTATTTCTCTTATTCAAGCTCCCCTTCACCTGGCAGGAGGCGCCATTTTGAATTTGGCGGATCAGTATAGCAAGGTGTAAAAGCAAGGAATGAAGCCGCTTGCGCCTTGCTATACCGCTTCGGGAGATTTTATGGAGGTTTTGCAGGCAGATTGGCAGACAAGAGGAAAAAAACATGTCTACCTCCTTCTTCCCGCTCATCCTGCAAAACCTCTCTATTTTACACCGGTATGGCATTTCCATGCTGGCATAAAACCAATGGATTCCAATGAAATCTGCCTACACATAGCACCTCCTAAAAATACAGGCAGATCCCCTCCTGGCTGCATCTTACCTACCTTCTACCCGTGTATTCCAGGGGTCGATAACTATCTGTTCTGGGCTCTGGGCCCCTCAAATGCAAACTTTCTGGTAGAGTGGTGCTTACATTGTTGGCCTGAAGCATCAAACCCTCACTTCCTACTCCTCCCCGTCTATTGCTGTGAGGTGACATTAGTGAGACATGAAGTGCTATAATGGCAGCAATTGTGTCAGTTCTGTCAAAACCGTATGTGGTGACAGTCACATAACAAACGCCCCTGTGCAGTCACCCTGAGCTGTGCAGCAAATGCCCTTTCAGACAATGTGTTGCACTATTCCTTCCCACTGCACCCATCGCTCCATCCGTGGCCATGCAAGTGTGGCTCTCTGAGGCACCACTGCACTCTTCTTCGGTGTGTCCACCTCATTTACCTTGCACTCTGGGCTTTTCCACTTCTGACCGTAATCTGGGAAATTCCCGATTCATCTCTAAAGGACAAACCAGCCTCCTGGCTTCAAGCGTGTGCTTGAGCTTATCGCAGGCTGATCACACAGCCACTTACTGATGAATTGTAGAACTTCTTGTGACTTCTACAAACTGTGCGCACAGGTGTATTCTTGCTCACAAGAGAATTAAGGATTTGCATTTTTGTCTCGGAAGGATAGCTCAGGGGCAACGTGCTCGCCTGGGAAACAAGACGAAACGGAGAAACGCAGGTTTGATCCCAGGGTCCGCGCTTAGAAACCTCTGGGTATGAAGCACGTTCAAATTAACGTATCATGTCATGTTTATAATCATTGCTATGATTTGATTATTCGACACTAATCCACAGGCCTGCAAACTATCATAAACCCACCTCGTTAGCAGGCGCATATCTTGCATATGTGTTTAACCTTTCTCTCTCTTCAGCCTTTCCAGTTTCTTGCAGAACGAGGTCTGGATACACCCTGACAAGACAGAATAACACACTCTTAACATAAAATATCTGTTGGCTCTTTATACTCTTTCATCCTCCGTATAAGTTCTTACTGGACAATGTAATTCCCCTTTCCATGGACATATTTTGTGTACTGTATTGTTTTAATGTATTATTGTATTTTCCTTGTCATATCATCATTACCCCAAATATTTGTGACTGTCCCAAGTTTGGCGTTCATGTGATGGTAAGACGTGATGAGCCTTCGGCACTCAAAGCCTCACAGCATGTGCCCTTATGTATTTTAGATAGGTGGCTGTAAAGAATTGCCATCAGTCAAGGGTGTAAAAGCCCCTGCTTTTTGTCATTTTTTATTAATAATTGAATGATGTAGGTAATTCATCTGAGAAAGAGAGGTCTGCTAACCAGATCCCACTTTCATTATAGGCCAAAAGCATAGCATGCGCCTGCACCCTGCTGCATCAGCATCCTGATTGGCACCTCTTGCTCTTCATTGGAACAAAGCAAGTCCAGAGTTCACGGTTGCTCTGTTTGACAGCTACTATGGCAGAGGTTCCAATTAAGTCTACACGTATGTTCCAAAACTATCATAATTGGTGTTCAGTTGTGTCATCAAGGTGAATTACTTTGTTGTAATTTACTTTGAGGTAGTTTCTTCCTGGTGAATTAATGAATATATGTATAGTTGGGGTAATGGGTATGAGGGTGGAGTGGAAAGGGTAGGGGCCACACTGGAATGCACGCAGGAGGTGACAGGTATGATCAGGCCAGAAGACGGACGTTGCAGGCATACAAGGTAAGCATGTGTGTCTGTGTGTTTGTGTGGAGGTTTCAGTGGTAATATCTGTAGTGTAGATGGGAGGGGTGGAAGGTTGTTCAATGAGGGCATGGGGAGCAAGGAAGTGTTAAGTGTTTGTGGTTGTGTGTGTGTCTGTGGGGGTGAAGAGGAATGTTTTGGTGGGTAAGCGAGGGGGTGAGGAAGTGAACAGTGTTTTGGCAGTTAGATCCACCCCCCTGATTTAAAGGAAATCCCACCAGTGCGGGTGAGACTGGGCTGGGGATCAGCTGCCAGCGGGTTTCAGGGGGTGGGGGATTCATAATAATCCTGCAGTTGAAAGCTGTACAAAATAGGCTGAAAATATCAGTCTTTTTGTGTGAGGCATTTGATATGCAGGATTATCACGTGGACGCGATACCTGTTCAAGGATGGTTGTTGATTTGTAGCATGCCAGTTTCACAGAGAACTATGGGAGCTATGTGGATTTCAGGTACCAGCATGTCTGCCTTCCAGAAATTGAGACAAAAGGCAGAATGTGTGCCCCTGTTGACTCACTGGGAGGAGAGGTAACTCCTCCATTGCTAGGCCTGGGATCTCCTAGATGGAGATCCCCTGAGAGCCTTGCATTATAAAGATAATTCCAAAACAGAGACCTGCCTTCCACTATGGGTCTGCTCACCAGAAAGCCTTTGAAGTTGCAGGCTGATAAAGGGGCTAAATTAGGACAGCCACAGAAGGGTTCCACTGTCTTACTTTTATGTGGACCTTTCTATCCTTCCTGTACCCTCCACTTCCTGTAGAACAAGACGCTCTGGGTATGACATCATAAGGCAAGGGTCGCTTGTCACGAAAACAGGTATTGGACCCATTAAATCAGGCTTATTGTTATCCAACCCTAAATGGGCTTTTCTCTATAAAAGAGGGGCCTCTCACTAGTTCTTTGATTCACGTTTTGACCTTTCAGGACATAAGATATAATTTATGTGGACCTCTTTTGGGGCCGTTGATCTTTTCAAAGCCCTCAGCCATTGAGGTGAAGGAGTGAGCCAAAGCAAACACAAGCTCTGCTCTCTAACCACCACAAGCGCACATTGGGGGTGTCTCTTGATGGGGACCATGGCCTGATACTGTGCTCGCAGTTCTCCAGCGGAGCCTGAGAAGGACTCATCTTGTCCTGGAGCCATCTGTAGTGTGTCTCACGGTATCCTGAGAGGAAGAACCACCAAGGTCTGTGTTTTCACCGTTCAAACCAATCTGAGCAACATTCAAACCATGTTCGCCCCCTTCAATACCAAAAAGGTGTGTCGGTGCTGCCTTGTACATTGACAATTTCGTTGAATCGCTGCTGCTTGCATCCATTGAACTGGGTATCCTCCTAGCAGAGCCTCATCACTTGCCTGGATCAGTCACCATCACAACGTGCAGGTGACTTCAAACCGCTGTACTGAACCAAGCATATAACTGTCAGGACTTTGCATTGCAACCGACCTGAATTACTGGATCATTGTGTCACTAATCAACCTGAACCAGTGATACTTGTCATTTCCAAACCTGCTTGATCAGCAACCGCTCCTGGTGATCCATCAACCAGCATCAACTGATGCCACCTTTGAATCATAAGGAGCACCAGTCAAACCAACTCAAAGCCAAAGCACCACCTGGGATCAAAGCAACTCAACCCACACTTTCAGCACCTTGAAGCCTGGTTCAAAAACTTTGAATGGCTTAACATTGAAACAAGGTCCTTTCCAGTTCCCCTGTCCCCCTCAAAAAATTAGGGTTCCTGGTATGGAACCTATTTTACCCATGAGGGTTAAATCAGAAACAAAATACCTAGAATAATACCTAGAATAATTGTGTTTGACTCATGCAATTACAACATAAAAAGTCCTCTAGAGATATTTCTCTATGATAACAATTTCGAAGAGTCATTTTTTCAAACCAATTGTGGGAGCCCTTCGTGTATGAGTACCCTTGAACCTATTCATTGGTGTATTTTGTTTCTGATTTAACCCTCCTGGGTAGAATAGGTTCCATACCAGGAGCCCGAATTTTTTGATTGCCATCAGTAGTGCACAGCTGATATCAATAATCCACTGGATGGGGCTTGGATGATCAAATTATGTCAGTGGTGGAAGCCAGAGGATTGGACTACCTCTAGCTGCATCTTAATGCCTGTATCTTTCAGAATAATTCGAACAGAACTACATGGCAAGTTCATGCTCGAATACCTGAGAGCCGGAATAATTCCCGAAGGCCTACAGGTACGCAACATCCCCAGGGTTTTCACGGACAACCCCAAGTTCACGAAAAACTTCAGTGGGGTGGGGAATAAATGTAGCCGTGACTGGTTAATACTGGTCATAGATACGGCTAAAGAGGAATGCGACAAACAGGGTGCAGAATTGCTTGACCTAGAGAAAAATTTCCTTGAGGATAAATCTATCCAGGATGCAAAGGACAAATTAGACAAGCTCGAATTGGAGATTACTAAGTTCAAGAACTTAACTCTTGATAGAAAAGTTGACAAGTTTAAAAAAGATCTAGCTAACTATTCAGAAGAAAAAACGTACTCATTCCTCAGACCTACGTACTAACCTGATCTTCAAGCAAGTCAATATTCTAACAGGAGAAACAGATCAGTAAACTTCACAGGCACTTCATCGAGTGGAAGTGGCAGTCCCTCTAGTTTAACTGGATTAACAGGACAGACAGCACAACCTTTTTTTCCCAGGGGCGGACAAAGAGGACAACCGAAGAGACGCCTGACCCAGTCAGGGCAGCGCATGAGAATGCGCCAATGGTATCAGAACCAAGGGCAGAATCAGGGATACCAGTCTTCATCTTATCCTCCCGGACCATGACCGCATCAGAATTGGGTCTATCTTTTGTGCCCGCCCAAAGGGCACGACCTTTTGAAATTGAACTTGAATTACGGAAATTCTTTAGGAATATTCATTTAAAACATGTCTTTGAAATGTATATACCATCCAATACGGAAGCTACAGTAGACCCACGCCGAAACACAGAGAACATTACGGGTCTGAAAGAACACTCTAAATTCTATCCCCCACCGGGCTCCACCCCAGGTGAGATAATTACTTTTGAAAAAATTGTCATCAAGACCGTAATGGCTGGTTTCAAAAAAGAAAATTTTTACCATGACAATCTAGATAGAGAAGAACGGATTGCCATGAAAAGTCTGGAAACTGACAGATCAATAACTATTAAGCCCGCAGACAAGGGAGGCGGTATAGTCATCTGGGACACATCTGATTACAATACCGAATGCCTACGGTTACTAAGCGACCTTGACGCTTATTTACCTTTGGCCCACAATCCCACAAAGGACCTCCAAGATGAGATCACGAGCCTCACACAACATGCTCTCACGCAAGGCTGGATATGCGAAGACGAAAAGAGGTTCCTCAACAAAACCAGTCCACGTATCCTGGCTTTTTACATTCTTCCCAAGATGCATAAGAATTCCAAACAACCACCTGGAAGACCGATTGTTTCTGCCTGTGAATCCCTCTTGGAACCCTTGTCCTTATACACAGATTTTTTTCTGAAACCATTTGTAATGAAGATGCCGTCCTACCTTAAGGACACTACTAGCACAATCAATTTACTTGATGACATTGTCCTCACCACCGATACCCTTTTGGTCACAATGGACGTTGAGGCCCTTTACACATCCATACCCCAACAAGAAGGCCTTGAAACGATACGTGATTTTTTGAACACAAGAGCGGACCAAGAATCTACACCCACTAATTTCATTCTCGAGTGCATTAGACTTGCAATGTCAGAAAACGTCTTTATGTTTCAAGACCAGATCTAAAACAGGTGAAGGGTGTGAGTATGGGCGCTACTTTTGCCCCCGATATTGCCAATCTCTATATGGCCCGGTATGAAGCCAACTATGTCTTAACACCAGAAAATCCTTTCCAGGATCACATCGTACTATGGAAAAGGTACATTGACGATGTAATTATCATCTGGCAAGGGACACCTGCTGAACTACAAGATTTTCATACATGGATCAATTTGAGAAATACCCACATCAACTTCACGATGCAGTGGGACCACCATCACATAGACTTCCTTGATCTTCACATCTATAAAACGGGAGACCGACTAAAAACTGAGCTCTTTCGCAAGCCAACAGACCGCAATACTTTATTGCACTTTACCAGCTACCATCCAATGGGCCTCAAGTATAACTTACCCTATGGACAGTTCCTACGTATTCGTAGAAATTGTTCAGAGTTGGAAAAGCTTCATCTACATGCAGAAGGATTAACCCAATGACTCATTGAAAGAGGCTATCCAAAAAAAGCCATCAACCAAGCGAATAAAAGAGCAAGATAGACTCCCATACAGATCTGTTTGAGCACAAAACCAAAAAAAGACCTGGGTAGACTTGTGTGTGTCACCACTTTTGGACCCTTGAGTCCACTGATCCAGAAAACGATTAAAAAGAATTGGCACTTGGTAACCCATCCCGGCACATTGCAGCATGTACCATGTTTCGCATTTAAGAAAAACAGGAGTTTAAAAGATGCTCTCGTCCATACTTTCATAGAGCCACCCTCCCAACCACAGCGCACACTCTGGGATCTACCACCTGTCTCTGGACACCATAAGTGCGGCCAGTGTGTCGCCTGCCCTCTGACCCTACAAAAGAAATCATTCGAACACAATAAGGTGCAATGGACTATGAATGATTTCACCAATTGTAACACCAAGGGTGTTATATACATCATACAGTGTCCATGCAATCTTCTATACGTGGGGAAAACAGTATGTGCAATTAAAATGCGCATTTCCGAGCATCGTTCCTGCATCAGGAACAAAATACCAGACAAGCCCCTAGTAGAACATTTTACTAGTAAAAATAACAAAGACACAGATTTAAGGTGGTTTGTTCTTCAGAAAGTGAACCCGACAAGAAGGGGTGGGGATTTGAATAAAACATTGACTCAGTTAGAGCAACGGTGGGTGCACAGACTTAACACCGTAAATTCTGGCTTAAAAATTTCAGTGGAATGGAAGTCTTTTCTTTAAACCATCTTTGACACACTTGAATGTCCATTGTAACACTGTTCTCAAAAATGTTGTGTTTTGGTTTCTTGAACATTCATTTGTTTAGATATTTTTACATCTAGACCAAATTATGTGTCCGGTATGCCTACTAGAATGCTTTTCCCAAAAAAAAAAAAAAATGCCACTGTTTTTTCGGTTTTCTATACATCGATTTCCATCCAGTCCAATTCTTATGTCTGTGTGCACATTTAGTGAGCATTTTGTTGCGGCTCTCTGTTTCCATCTATTTAGGATAGCGGTACACTTTATATGTTCTTTTGCCCACGGCTGGTATTTAATCAGTACACTCTGTGGCTCTCTATGACTATGCAATTATGTACCTGCACCACGTGCCTTGTATTTATTATTGCTTTACTATTGCCTGTGCATTCCAAGAGTTGTACCTATTAATGCATTTTGCGGCTTTCTATGACTATGCAATTATGTACCTGCATTATGTGCCATGTATTTATTATTGCTTTAATATTTGCCTATGCATTCCAAGAGCTGTACATATTGGGCCCATTTTCTAATCATGCGCCGACTTTTCAACGAATTTGTTAACATCCCCATGAGGTCATCTTACACTCTGTTGATGCATGATTTTTTTGTATGAGTCACATGACGGTTACCATGACAACCAGTTGGCTAATTTTAGCTCCTAAATTAATTTTTAAGACAGATGTTTATCCCGTGTGCCCTCTAAATTGATTTATTATCACTATGCTCCACCAGTTTGAGCGCTATACATTTTTTCTCTGGCTGCTCGATTTCAGCCTGATCCTAACATGGCTGTCATATAAAACACTCATGCAGCCTTGGCAACAGCGTTTTCCCACGCTGTGCAGTGTGCTCCTTCAGTCACTCGAAGATGCCCTGCTAACTGCACATAGTCTTTTGACAGCCTATCTGTCCCACCACCAAAGGTAAATTCACCAGCATGGGCACTTTTAGTTCCACATGAGCAGTCGTTACATTCAGACACTTAAATGTGACTTTCTGTTTACTTGCAGCCGTACCTTTGATGGCTGACCGCTTTACAACACATTGGACCTTTTCACCTGTAGTTATTCGGTGAAAGGTAAGACACGTTTTATGCTTTGTGTACATTTACATTTATTATGTACATAACGGTTGGGGTTTAGACTCACCCCCCCTTTTTTCTGTTTAACACAACAGGAGTACCTAGAGACCAGCCCAGTGTGGCGTATGGATCTCTAATACAGTGCCTATCAATTGCCACATAGGTAAGATGTGTGTTTTCTATTTTGTGGCTACACATTTTTGATTCAGTTAATTTAAATTAGTTCTGCGGCTCATACACCCACCTGATTGTGATCCCCCTTCCCCACAGCTTAGACGTCCTGTGTACAGAACCTTGTCCTGATGATGGCCGTCCCAAAGATGAGGCTCATTTAGCCCAATTCTAAACGGCCGAAACACCTGGTGTAGACATACTACTCCCCTAATTCACAGCACATTGATTGCTGTTCACACATGAAAAATCTTATCTGTTGCCTCTTAGTTGTTTTACGTTGTCTTTAGAATTCCGCTTTGAATTGTTTCACAATTGAACTGTGTCTGTTTTGACAAACCTCCACAGAGTTTGGGTTTGTTGCACACACACCATTTTCAACTTTGTCCCGAGCATTGGTGGTAAATGGTGTTTTAAAGCATTTACGTTTATGTTCTGTTATGGTCCAACAAACCATTGATGATGTCTATTCTCTCTCTGTAAATTGTGTTGTTGTGTTTTTGACTCATGCAATTACAACATAAAAAGTCCTCTAGAGATCTTTCTCTATGATAACAATTTCGAAGAGTCATTTTTTCAAACCAATTGTGGGATCCCTTCGTGTATGAGTACCCTTGAACCTATTAATTGGTGTATTTTGTTTCTGACACTACTGATCCATGCAGCTCCCGCGCTACTCTTTCACAGGAGTGGATGCACACTGACGAGCAAGAAAATGATCTGAAATACCTTAACACTCACATCATTTGTCAAGTTTAGGTATGTCATGGTCAGATGTTATAGCCTTAGCCAGAAATTGCTCCTTAGCAGGTGGATTACACAACCCCCTCAGACGGCGGTGAGGATAACTCTCCCTTCGCAAACGCGGGAAGGCCCAAACAATATTTGGCAGATATCACCATAAAATGCCTGACTACTCAAACTACCTGGCAGGTTTTCCCACAATATACCCAGGTACATCTGTCAAAAGTCGGCCACTGCACGTCTAGCCAAGTATGTCCTTGGGCATGTACTGTATGTTCTATTACTGTGAGGAGAACATAAACAAATCGTAGCATATAACATCCAAGGCATTCAGTGAAATAATTCTGTGTCTGGGAGATGGTATGGTGCTCTATGAATACAAGATGTTCACCTAGAGTAATAACAAAGTGTTGGTATTCCCACAAAAATTATATTAAAGGGACACTGTGGTTATATATATAACTCAAGAGTGTTGCGTGTGATAATCACACAAACTAACGTAAATGGTGAAGACTAAATTATTAAAAACCACTGGTATTGCTCGGGGCATTCCCCCAGACTATTACTTTTCATCCTGCATGAGTTTACAGAAGATGAAAGTTCATGGCCCTCATTACAACAACGGCGCTAAACCATGCAGCTATTAGCACCATGGTTGGTGCCGGTGTTGTAACGGGTCCGCCATGGTTAAATGGGGAATTACCACCCCATTCCAAGGTTGGCGGGGCAGTAATTCCCCATTGAACCAATGGCCCTTCCCCATTCCCATTTTCGCCCCATAGGGCTCTATAGGAATGGGGAAGGCGCTAAGTATGGCACCGCAAATTGCGGTACCGTACTTAGCACCAAGGTCCCTTTGCGGGTCCCTACTTTAATGGCTGGTGTAGACCAAAGGGACCTCATAGTAAGGCACTAAGTGTTTAACGGCGCCGCAGCCTTTTACGGCGCCGTTAAACACTTAGCGCCAGGGTCGTAATGAGGCCCCATATGTTGTTAGCAGTACCAGTGCTACCACCTTCCTCATTCCCATCCAGCCCTATCAGAGGTGTGAGGGGGGCACCTGCGAATGGGCAATTACCGGGTCTGCCGAACTCGCCATGACCCATTAATTGACGATTCACGGGTGCTAGTAAAATCATGGGTCCGGCGGCAGCCGTGCCTGTCTTACAGGCACGGCTACCGCCAGCCCCGTAATGAGGCCCATTGTCTATTCCTGAAGGTTGTTCACGTTCTGAAGTGACCCCAAGGCAACACTGAAGTACTATGCAATACCCCAGGGTAAATAATAGGTCCTATATGTAGGGCATGGTCGGTGTGATGGTGGGCCAGCAGTGACCATGATCGGGTGTGCTTTTAGGTGAGAAGATCAATTCGCCATGAGATCCGAGTGGAATGTCCTGTTAACGGATCCTCAGAATCCAAGATAGCCCCAAAAAGTCTGTACTCTTCTTTGTGTTAAATGGAGAAAGTTTGCAAAGTGTTGATTTTATTGGGGCTCAGTGTGCCTGAATGCATAGTAAGTGCACCCTCGGTCTTCCCCTTCGTTCTGCTCCTCTCACTCCCCGGTTGCCTGATTTTGTGAGGGCACAGTGCGAGAGATGCTTCTGTGTCATCCGAAATGGAGAAAGACGGAAGGCGGGAGTGTTTGTGCCCGGACGCTTCCAGAAGCCACCAACTCCTGTAATTATGGCACTGTCATGCAGCAGGTGTGTGCAGGCCGCGTGCGAGGTTGCTGGCTGGCTGCAGGATTCGCATCCATCACTGGAAGGATTAAAGCACCCCCTCAGCCCGAAAGCCTGCGCCAGGCGGATCCCCGGCCAGCTGCAGCCATCATTCAATGCCAACACAATGCATGCGACCCGCGCCTGGGAGCCAGGCCTGCCGGGCTCTGTAATTATTACACTTCCAATATCGTATTTAAACCTAGAAAAAGGTGTAACACTGCGGAACAGCCCGGCAAATTACATTTGAGTCCCCGGTTTCCATTACCAGAGGGGCGAATTGATCAGGAAATTGTGAGAGTCTCATGGGCCCAGGAACACGACCCTACGGTTGGTGATGGGGGGGGGTTAGTGGGGGCAAAACAGGCCTGGGGAGGAGGCAGTGTGCTCTGGTGGTCCTTTAAATGATGCGAAGTAGAGTGGTGTTTCATTAAATGCTGAGGGTGAGAAGTGATTTCATTTCAGGACTTAAAAGAGGCAGTAATCATCCCTATTTAAGACATGGTGAAGAGGATGCTAGTTAAGGGAGCAACCACTGTTCAAATGTTAGGGCAGGACTTTCAACCTTTGACTCTCTTTTGATGTTTTGGACTACAACTCCCAGCAGCCCCAGTAGCCAGCATAGTCAATGGTGAGGGAGCATGCATCTCGAAATCCTTAACACTTTGGGAGCCACAAGCTGCAGGTTGCTGTGCTAGGTGGTACACTCGCTAGATATACATAAACTTTGGGGCAGCGTGAAAGGAGTGGGGTGTGTACGGGCAGCTCTCTACGAAGAACACCTACAGATGATGTATACTCACTGGGCAGCCAAGTAGCAGCAAAAGGACATTGGTAACCGTATAGTAACATGTTGGGGGCCCTGCATACAGGCCAGGGAAATCCTGCATCATAGAATACAGGGCCTACGAGGAAACTTAGAACATGTTTTGATTTACTTAACGTCCTTTATATTGATATTGATATTTGATTTCTATCGCGCTCGTACACAAGTGCATCAAAGCGCGACAAGGCAAGGGAATAGGGGAGAACAAAACAGCGTCCTTACTAGGCCCAGTGACATTGAGAATGCGCAAGTGCATGGGAGAGGGGGAGGGGAATAGTGCATGGAAGGGGGAAAAGTGGAAAGTGTGAAGCAAAGAAGAATCAGATAAATAATAATAAATAAATAAATAAATAATAAAGGCAACAAACAGTGGTAGTGCAGCCAGCAATGTGCAAGTGCTAGGTTTAAGGCAGCAGACAGGGCAGGTCTGATAAGTGCAGGAAGAAAAAGGAAGGGGTTGTATGGGTACACATACAATAGTAGTATTGTTTTAAGTCTTCCTTTCTTAAGTGCCTATAATAAATGTAGCAACTTACGTTTTACTTGGAAATGTTCTCTACATCATCAATACAGTCGTTGGCGTGATTTTTAAAAACACAAATATATATATATCTTTTTAAACAGTAAACAAGACGTCAATTGGGTTAATCTCAGCACAACAGCACAAAATAGCAGTGTATATAAAAGATACAATACTTTAAAAAATCAGCAGTTAATACCTTTTCTGATAGAGGAGCCTCCTTCTGTTGTCTTTTATTATGGAGGACTCAAAGATAAACCCTTTTACCACCCACCCCGAGTGCCTTTCAACCCTCTGAATATTGCAATGTGGGGAGGACTGTTGTGTTTCCTGAGACTTCCCTACAACTTCACGTTAAAACTTGGTGCTTCAGGGTTTGGGAAGTGTAGTCGGCTCTTCCGGTCTTGCCGTTTTGTTGCTTTCGCCTGTGTTTGTATTTACAAGGCACCCGACCACTCTGAAGACGTGAAACCTCCAGCGGGACGTGAAGCGTGAGCGCAAGGCAGAGCTGAGGAAGTGCAGTGCAAGTACAGGGGCACTTCCCCAGGTCTTGGGGGCTCATGTTCAATGGGGGGGGTAAGATTAATGGAAAGTGTAAAAACCTTGGCTTTAACGTTGGCCATTAACATTAGCCCTATTTTCAGTCATTTGTATGGCGTTGAAGAGGGGCGGAACGTAACTTGCGTTTCCGCCACGTCCTTCCTCTATGCCTACAAATGCTCCAGAAATTATGGGCCTCATTACGAGTCCGGCGGTAACCGCGGTGGTAAAACCGCCTGGTTACCGCCGGACTCGTATTACCATTCCGCCTCCGTGACTCCCGGAATTACCAGGGCATTACGACCCTGGTGTCCCAGGAATTCCAGAGGCGGAATTCGGTAAATCCCTACTCCCATTGAGTCCAATAGGACTCAATGGGAATGGGGAAGTGGAAACACCGGCACCATCTCGTGATGCTGCTGGTGTTTCCTCGTCCACCTGCAGGTGGGCGGTGTTAAACACGCCAGGTCAGACCTGGCGGGAACATCACCTCTCGCCTGCAGGAGTCGGGATCGGGCAGTCCGGAATTAACAGTGGCGGCGGGTTTACCGCCACTGTTATTTCCGGACCGCCTGACCTGTAATGAGGCCCGATGTTTCATTGTAAACACTGCTTACCATGCGCGCATTATAAGCAGTGTTCACAAATAAAAATAAAACGCTCTCCAACATGCCTGGCACCGTTTGCTCACTTTGCACTGGAGAGTGAAAATGTGAAGGCAAAAGGCAGCGTACATGCTTGTACTCCATCTTGTTGCCCTTCACATTGGCACCCTGCAGTGCAAATGACCAAGATCGGGTGGTGGGCACTGTATAAGTGTAAACTTAACAGGTCCCCGCCTCCAAATTACTATTTTTTTCAAAATGAACTCCTTTGTGTTTTGCTGATTTCCCCAGCGTTTGGATTTGCAAGGCACCCTGCCCACTCTGAGTATGTAAACCCTCCAGCGCAGCACAAACCGTGCGTGCAATGCAGCGAGGTGGATTGGCATGTTGCTGCTTTCGCCTGTGTTCGGATTCACAAGGCTCTCATTCCACTGTGAAGAACTAAAGGCGTGCACGAGGCAGAGCGGAGCAAGTGCAGTGCAAGTGCAGTCAGCAGTCGCGAGACTGCAGCTGTGGTTGTCTGTTATTCCTGCTGTGAGTTGGCTTACGTAAGGTATGCTTTGAAAGTTACTTAACTTCTACTCCAGTCTTCCTTTCTTGTTCGCTGAACCTTAAAATCTCCAGAGCATGCATCAGGCCGCAATACACATTCCAAAAGCATTGCCTCAGGTGAATAACTTAATTGCCTGGGAGGGCAGAGCCTACAATGATTCCTAATGGGAATTCAGGACGAACATACTCACCCATAGCACTTAAGGGGAGTTACCTGGACTCCCCCCTGACTTCATTATTATCAAATGTTTCTCGAGGAAAAATCACACAATTATCGAGACAGAGCCTATTAAAGGATAGTTCCGGGACTTTTTTTTATTGTCCCTACGGTTCGGCCATGTGTTTTTAAGCATAAATCGGTAGATCGTAGAAAACTTTCCTATGGACCTTTCCCGACTTTTCGTCCATTAACGCACTCGAAATCAGCCGCCATTTTGTGATAATCCTATCATTTCCCCCCATCGACCTGGCTCACCTGCGTTTGCGGCACTAAATCAAATCCCCCGCCCCTGAGCCTGACATCAGCAGACGCGTAACGCCCATTTCCCAACGCCAAAGCATGTTTCGTGTCAACAATCGCTGCGCCTCAGCTAATGAAGTGTCGCCATGGAAATGGCAGGACGCCTCTTTCCTCAATAAGTATAAACACACCGTTTCACAACACACAGCAGCAGATTTTCGATTCCATTCCTCTCTCTGTGTTACTTTGAGTATTCTGTGACTCGTTTCTGTGCTCTGGTCAGCTACCTTCGCCGCTTCTAGGCCTTGTGAACACCTGTACCATCTCTGTAAATTATTTTACTTTCTTTACCACACAATGGCTACAATAATGCCGTATATGTACGAGCCCGAGTACACTGAGGAGGAACTACTGGAAAGGCAAGCACGCGAAAACGATGGGGATTCGGACGGCAGTTGGGAGGACCAGTCAACGGATGAAGAGCCTGGACCATGTCGCATGGACGGCGTCTCCACCTGGTGCACGTGCAATCGGTGCGAGCTAATACCAACTGAGGAGGAGAACTGCTGCTGCTGTGAAAATTCCGGGTGCTTGGCCTACATTTCGGAAGGCGAGCCAAGTCCGCAATGCATCACCGAGCTGCCAGAGTTCAGGGAAGCCTGCCTCTCACGGACCGTGTTGAGGATGATGATGGTGCTTATGCACGAACTTCGCGGCACTGTTCGTCCGCGTAATCCGAGTAACGAGTAAGTATACTCTGGTTGTGATGTCAGTGATGCCACTACTATTTCATGGTCGTCTCCCACATATAAAATTACATCTACATATCATTCGAACGCATGTAAATTGGTTCCATATTGTGCATTTTCTAGATAAAATTTTTTTCAAAGCATAATGACATTTTTTACCTGAATCGACATTGATAATAAAGTTTTGTCATTTTAATACAGTTTGCATCTTTCTTTTTCACAGGTGGTACAGGCTGGTGGCCTATCGTTGCTTCACTTGGTGGCTTCACGGGAGGCTCGGACACCGCGTTCGGAGAGTAATACCTGCCTGTGCGGTACTTGCCATTAGACAACATTTCCCCAGCGACAGTGGACAATACCGCGGATTTTCCCTGGATGTGCTGCAACCGGAACTTTACAATGTGTAATGTTTATTATTTATGTTCAATTGAAATTAAGATCTAAAATAAAACCCAACATATATTTTAACAATGGTTGTTTTGATTTTTTAAATGAATCTAGTGTGTCTCCATTGAATAGTCTTCCTGTGCCTTGTCTTGTCACACCACATGTCTCTGGCCAGCATCCTCCCTCACGCTGGCCGCCCACCTTCAATCCACATAAGTGTGTCTCCATTCACGAGTCTTCCTGTGTCTTGTCTGCACGACCACCGCCCCAATCCACCCCCCGCCCTATCAAAGGCAGTTCGCACCGGGGTACTTGCGCTGGCAAGTGGAGCTGTCAGGGAGCGATAAAGGCCAAGAGGTGCCAAAGACCATGTACACTTCAAAGTGGTCTATAGAGCATGGGTTGTTGTTCCCATGTCTACCTCCAGACCCCGTGTCTCCTGCCAAGCATCCTCCCTCACGCTGGCCGCCCACCTTCAATCCACATAAGTGTGTCTCCATTCACGAGTCTTCCTGTGTCTTGTCTGCACGACCACCGCCCCAATCCACCCCCCGCCCTATCAAAGGCAGTTCGCACCGGGGTACTTGCGCTGGCAAGTGGAGCTGTCAGGGAGCGATAAAGGCCAAGAGGTGCCAAAGACCATGTACACTTCAAAGTGGTCTATAGAGCATGGGTTGTTGTTCCCATGTCTACCTCCAGACCCCGTGTCTCTAGCCAAGCATCCTCCCTCACGCTAGCCGCCCACCTTCAATCCACATAAGTGTGTCTCCATTCACGAGTCTTCCTGTGTCTTGTCTGCACGACCACCGCCCCAATCCACCCCCCGCCCTATCAAAGGCAGTTCGCACCGGGGTACTTGCGCTGGCAAGTGGAGCTGTCAGGGAGCGACAAAGGCCAAGAGGTGCCAAAGACCATGTACACTTCAAAGTGGTCTATAGAGCATGGGTTGTTGTTCCCATGTCTACCTCCAGACCCCATGTCTCCTGCCAAGCATCCTCCCTCACGCTGGCCGCTCACCTTCAATCCACATAAGTGTGTCTCCATTCACGAGTCTTCCTGTGTCTTGTCTGCACGACCACCGCCCCAATCCACCCCCGCCCTATCAAAGGCAGTTCGCACCGGGGTACTTGCGCTAGCAAGTGGAGCTGTCAGGGAGCGATAAAGGCCAAGAGGTGCCAAAGACCATGTACACTTCAAAGTGGTCTATAGAGCATGGGTTGTTGTTCCCATGTCTACCTCCAGACCCCGTGTCTCCTGCCAAGCATCCTCCCTCACGCTGGCCGCCCACCTTCAATCCACATAAGTGTGTCTCCATTCACGAGTCTTCCTGTGTCTTGTCTGCACGACCACCACCCCAATCCACCCCCCGCCCTATCAAAGGCAGTTCGCACCGGGGTACTTGCGTTGGCAAGTGGAGCTGTCAGGGAGCGATAAAGGCCAAGAGGTGCCAAAGACCATGTACACTTCAAAGTGGTCTATAGAGCATGGGTTGTTGTTCCCATGTCTACCTCCAGACCCCGTGTCTCCTGCCAAGCATCCCCCCTCACGCTGGACGCCCCCCTGCAAATCGCATAATGTCACGACATATACACGTCATTCATTCACAAACACACCCCTGTTTCGAATTCTTTATAACCCACTTCATATTTCTAATGAGAACTTCTTTGCGCTTTGCTAGTCAACCCGAGAAGGTGCTGGTTATCTGCTCTTCATCTCTGTGCACTTCCGTGACCACTTCGAGCAAACTCGTCAGTTTGCAACCTGTGAACTGCTCCCTGTTCTACGACAAGAAACTACTCTGATCCCTGCATCTAACTGTTTGTTCGTCAAGGTAAGGCCATGTACCATAATCATTTTGCATCCAATTTTTTAATTTATATCTATTTGCTAGTAGTCATCAAATTGCATCCATGTTTTCTTTTCGTTCAAGACAGTACATGCAAGGAACTAGTCACATGTTCTGAGTTTAGTCAAATTATTTTTCAATTTTTTTAAAGTTATTCAAATACTTATCCGCATGTGAATAACATGTATAGTTCCAAGAACCAAAACAAACCTTGCATTGGACCTTTTATGTGTCATTTAATTTTTTAACACATTGGTATTCATTGAGAATTGTTGATCTTTACTTTTCAGAACTTTCCACAATGCCTGCCTGTTCCATTGGCGGTTGCCCTTCGAAGACCCATAATAAATCTGAAGGTACTATAATGCATGTTTTCCCTAAAACAATAGATCAGATAAGAGAATGGGTCCGATATTGCGGATATCCACCGTCTGAGCTTGAAAGTAGAGTCCTAGAAGTCTTTGCGGACAAGAGGGGTGATCGATACCGCATCTGCAGCAGGCACTTTAGCTCAGACATGTACTCCACATCATTGCTAATAAAGAAGAAAACACCGCGAGCGACGCAAAAATTGCTCTCAACCGCTATTCCCACTCTATTCGTCCACATCCCTCCACTGGTGAGTCAAGTTTACGGATTTAGCTCTCGGCCTTGCGGTAGTGTGTAGCATTAGCTAACAATAATTTCCCCATTTATGTATCCACTCAATATGAAGGCGGAAGATTCTCCATCCGTGTCGTTATTGCAGTCATCAGCCACTTCAAGCGCCTATCGGGTAATCTTACTTAGCTATTCTGCCACTGACTTGTTTTAGGCATGTAAATCAATAGTTTTAATTTATCGTGTAATTATTTCACCTAATGGTACACCCTAGTACTCGTCCTCTAGTCTTTGTATTCAGTTATAATTATTGTTATCCAAAATAATGCAAGTACTGTCTTTCAGGGAGATGCTGAGGAGTCCAACGCATTGACGACAACCGTTGATGTCACTCAGATGCTCGAGGTACGTTTCCGGACAGTTCCATCGATGAAGATCATCAGATCTTGCATTCTTGTAGCGTGATTGTTACACACAATGTTTCTTTCGTTTTTAGCCATTGATATGTCCTTCTGTCGTCGCCCTCCTATGTGTCTTCTTTTTTCAATATTGTGTTCATTACTAATGAAAGTCCTATGTTTCAGGGAGTCGATGGAGCATTAGTCCAAGAAGAAGGGGGAGCATGCAGTTACGGGTCGGCGCAACAGCTTGCAGAAGTGTGCACCGCAGTTACAGCGTCCCTTTATGTTCTTATGCATTTCGAGGTATGGATACTGACAGTTTGATCATATGACGTGATTACATCCGCTATACTTCCTTCTTTATTAACGCAAGTACTATGTTTCAGGGAGATGACGGAGCTTCTTCTACAAGAACAGCACCCCTAGTAGTTGATGCAGATCTCTGGGTGGTGACACTTCCAACGATCGAGCAAATCGAACCATATTTAGATATCCATTATTTATTTTAGACAACTGATCATTTGTGCATGTCTATTTAGATGAGCCGTTGACGCCTGCACAAAGTTTATGTTCTTTTTAACAAAATAGAAAACCATACTAATGCAATTACTGTGTTTCAGGGAGTTGCTGAAGCGTCATCTTCAATAATATCATCAATGGAAGTCTATGCGGAGCCCGAGGTATGGATCTTGACAGTTCCATCTAACTAGATCAACAATGCGTGAATAATTGTCGTTTGAGTGTTCTACACAATGCGTTCATTCGTGTTTTGCTATTGAGATGTACGTGGGTATTGGTCCCCAAGTACATTTTGTGTTTTCAATATTATTATACATACTAATGAAAGTTCTATGTTTCAGGGAGTCGATGGAGCGTCAGTGCGTGATGGATGTGCTTATCATGAAAATATAGTCGTTGCAGCACAAGAGGAAGTGGAGACATGCACACACGAGTCGGAGCAACAGCGTCCAGATGTTGAAGTTCGAGGCAAGAAAGTTTCAAAGAAAAGAAAGCAAAAGAAGGTTAGTGTCCTGGTCACTATATTATGTTGTTTTTCACTGTTAATAGTTCAATACTGTAAGTTGTGTTTAAACTGAACATCCCTTTTCCAATCTGTCCTCTAGTTGCGAGTGGGTGTACGAACTAGATCTACACAGACAGTGAAGCGAACGAGAGATGTTGCTTGTCAAACCTTTTGGCAGGGACTTGAGACTGGAGATGCATCGTGCCAAAGGGAAGAATATGAAGTGATTGACAACGGAGCTATACCACCACCAGCCATTGATAGTGAATGTCCTCCTGGTAGTTCGGATGCAGTCGGAGATCAATGCACAGAATCCACACCCGCAAAAACTAAGACCGCGAGAAAGTTGAAGAAATTGTTTTATTCTCCCATCGCCGGAGAAGGAACAGATGTTGCAATGGAAGAGAATGAAATGGACGACAATGAAACACCATCAATATCACTGAACATAGCGGAAGACGATATCAGAGATTGTACCTTTAATGTGAGTGACATGTCCTCAACGTTACAGGCCGAACCAGCTGGGATGCAGAGTGACAGTATAACGAAAGAGGCCAAATTCATTGTATTCGATAGTTGTTTGATTGATATTATTATTATGATGAAATGTGGGCATTCGGTTGGTGGGGAAGTATGTGGGGAGCCATTGATTAATGTGACTCGTGCAATTCGAGGCACTAACCTTAAAATACATGCCACCTGTACACAATATCATCCGTTCTCATGGTCTGCACAACCCATGCTGGGGCAACTGCCAGCAGGCAATCTACTTTGTGCAGCGGCCGCACTTTTTAGTGGTTCAAGTTTTAAAAAGTTAGAGTATTTCTTTCAGTTTGTGGGAATCCATTTCATTGCGAAAACTCAGTTCTACAAATACCAAACCGATTATCTATTTCCAGCCATTAGCGAAGCTTGGAGAATGGAAAAAATGTCTATTGAAAGTACATTCGCGGGCAAACGGTTCAGGCTAGCCGGTGATGGACTGTGCGACAGCCCAGGATTTTCAGCCAAGTACTGCACCTACCCTTTCAGGACATGGAAAGTAAGAAAATTGTGAGTTCGGTGGTCGTGCAGGTGTCACAAAGTACATCCTCAGTGGCCATGGAGAAAGTTGGCTTTGTAGCATCATTGCAAGAACTACAATCGCGGGGAATGGTGATCGACCTGATAGCCACGGACAGACACATTTCAATTGCCAAGACAATGAGAGAAGAGTACAAAAATATAAATCACCAATTTGACGTATGGCATCTTGCAAAAACAATCAATAAAAAAATGGCGGCTGCAGGTAAAAAAAAAGATATGCAAGGTATTTCACAGTGGTCCAAGTCAATCAGCAACCATCTTTGGTGGAGCTCAAAAACATGTGAAGGGTCGTTGGAAATTCTACTGGAAAAATGGCGGTCAGTAATGCTACACTGTAGCAACGTTCACCGCTGGACCACAAACCAACATTTCCACAATTGTGAACATGGCCATTTGTCCACAGAGGAGGCACGGAAGAAGAAGTGGTTGATTCCTTCATCAGCCACTCACAAAGCCATTGAAAAGATTGTATTTGATAAAACTATAACAAGAGATTTGAGGGGACTCACGGAATTCTGCCACACAGGAGATTTGGAGGTGTTCCACAATATGTGCCTAAAGTACAGGCCAAAACGATTGCATTTTGGCATGGAGGGCATGATAAATCGGACTCTTCTAGCGGTCTTGGCATATAACCATAATGTTGGCCGTCAACAAAGTAGGACGACCGGAACTTTAGGGACGCTTCGCTACAATAAGGCCTTCACTAAAAGAAGTAAACAATGGGTGATCAAACCAGTGTTTGAGGATATGCAATATGAGTTTATTGAGAGACTTATTGTTGATGTCCTAGATAGGCACATACATGGAGTTGTGAACGAACCTGTGCAGGGGACAACTGCATTGCCACCCAACATTGCCTCTGTTCCATGTCCACCTAAAGCAGAGCTCATTGAGAAATATACATCACGGTTTAAATGATTGTAATTTGATTGTCTGTTCTCTCGAGTCTCCTCATGTTGCAGGCCCATTGAATATGTGTATCTATGTATCCTCATGTTGCAGGCCCATTGAATATGTGTATCTATGTAATGTGTAAATAAAAGTAATTGCTCAGTGTACATGCAATGTGTCTCTCCACCCTTGCCCCTCCCTTCACCGTGCAGTAGTGCGAACCACCCCGGTGTCACCTGTGACTTTGCTCTCGAGTCTCCTCATGTCGCAGGCCCATTGAATATGTGTAGCTATGTATTGTGTAAATAAAAGTGATTGCTCAGTGTACATGCAATGTGTCTATCCAACCTTGTTCATTTGCGCATTAAATTAAACCAAACAGTAATATAAATCATTTTTCAAAAAATATAGAATGTCTCCGTATTTATGGTTCTTTGGGGCTGCAAAGCACGCAGACAAAATGCAAAGATGGAGTGTAAATTTCAAGTCCTGTGAGATGGCCTTACACTGAATGTAGCTAACTAGGAATGTGTGCTCGTTCAAAGTGAAGGTCAGCTGCTTTGATTTTTTGCTCGGGTGCCGGAATGGCCCACGACTCAGTATAAGGTTCTATTGTTATTTGACCTTGACAGGCCGGGACCATCATGAAAGACTTCTTTTTGGGGGTGTGGTGCAATAACGTAAGAAACGATAATGAATAAAATTTCAGAAACGATAGCCATTTAATGTTCGTTCATTAGAAGAAATAACGTCGGCATAGAAGGAGTGGTATTTCGGGGCTGCCCTACGCACAGACACAATGGAAAATGCAAATATAATGTAAGTAACTCTTTAGATGAGTTTATACCGCAATTTAATTACTATAACAGTAGCTTTAAAGACGGGTTAAGTTGTACTTGTTCGTTCTATGTGGCATATTGTTTTGTACCGCGCACTATCTTGAGGAGAACCATCTCCTTTTACGGAAGCACCTCAAAACCTTCCTCTTTGCTTCTGCTTTCTCTCTCCCTCTCCCCTGCTACAACTGGTCCACTGTCTGCGACCTCGGTCCTGGGCCCTTCCACTCTCCACCTGCACTGCCTCCCTGTCAACCCCTGCACTGGGGGACTGTCTCAGTATCCTACAGCCCCCCCCCTTCCCAGCACTTGTTCTGCACTTACCTTGCACTCGCCACCAGCTGGCCCTATGTATTTATTATTTTATGCTACTTACCTTGAACTCCACTTCCCCCCTCCCCTTCCCCTTGCACTTTTACCTTCCCCCTACCCCTGCACTTACACGATCTGAATGACACCTGGCCTAGTAGGATCGTTGTCTGTCTTCTCCTTGTTCCCCCCCCCTCCCTGCCTCGCCACGCCTTGAAACACTTGTGTATAGGCGCGTTGCAAATGCCATATTATATCATATCAGTGACGAAGTGGTCCACTGGCGCTCAGGCGGCTCTGAAAAAGGCAGAGGAGAGGGGGTGGGTTACTGGAAATGACGTATAATACCCAGTTGCACTGTCCTAGCTATGAAATAATTTCCCAACCTAATATATAAAATGAATAATTTTAATAAAGATCTGATGGTGAGACTAATTTAATTTTTTATGTTTTTAAAACAGGTACATCCTTCATTATTGTCTGTGTCACGAGTACCAGACACCGGCGGATGGCTTTTACAACCGCCAGTTGCTTCTCCGCGTGAACAACGTTACCACCCTGACCATTTTATGGGACGATCGCCAAGTACAAGTATGCCCTTACGCGGTACTAATGGCTAGATGCAACATACATACCGTTGTGGTGGCCTAGTGCCTCTTTGTTGGAACAGCCATGCGATTATCAGTGCGACCGAAGAGCTTATTTTATCGTAAACCAACACCCTGTGTACTGCACACGAACATCGCTTGCCTCAAGACGAACTATTTTGGATCGAGAGCAAAGAAAAATGCAAATCGCTGAATATTCTCTAAACATTTGATGTCCAATAAATGTACTTTGCCAAATGTACAATCTTGCGGTTTGATTTAAAAGTACAGTTTCATGTTCCGAATTGTGGCGCGCTGTGTTGTGAGCTGATCTGTGTTGGTTTCCGGGTTCTGTGTGGAGTCGCGTAGAAGACGCCTGGGCGCGTTTGCCTACGCAGCACTGTCACGTCACGGATAGAGGCGGGGAATATGAATGTTTTGATAAAGTCTGTTTCAGGGGCGGGGGATATGATTTAGTGCCGCAAATGCAGGTGAGCCAGGTCGATGGGGGGAAATGATAGGACTATCACAAAATGGCGGCTGATTTCGAGTGCGTTAATGGACGAAAAGTCGGGTAAGGTCCATGGGAAAGTTTTCTACGATCTACCGATTTATGCTTAAAAACACATGGCCGAACCGTAGGGACAATAAAAAAAGTCCCGGAACTATCCTTTAATGATAATGATGTGTTATTTATGTAGCGCCTCAATCCAAAGCTCTTTACAGAGCACATATTTAGATACAATATCACCCAACCCAAAATGGTACTCATTTATCGACCTCGGAAGGATGAAAGGCTGAGTTGGCCTTGCCGCGATTCAAACATGCAACCTGCAGATTACGCTCAGATCGCAGCAGCAAGCGCTCAACCCGCTGAGCGATCTTGCTGGCCTATTAAAGGAAATCATAGCACAAAAGATTCACCCAAGGACAATAACTCACTCCTGGATTTACTTTACATTTTACAGTGAGACGTCAACTGTATGGAGCTCAATACTGTACATGAAGTGCATTTTAATGTGCAAAGCCAACAAGAAGAATTAGTAAATAATTGGTCATAATCACCTAATTTAGACATTCATGTGGACAGTACTTGAAGTAGTAATCGAATTTTAACATCCACAATATTTCGCCTGGAAGCTGCAGCTAATTCCTGCTTGATTAGTTCTTTGAATCGTTGGCTTCTTGCTGCACTGCAGTACGGATTGTGCAAACTGAAAGCAATGCATTATTCAGGCAATATGACCAGAGGAAGGGGGCCATAACTGATCGGGTAATGCCCCGGGGACATAGTTAGAAACCCGAGCCAAGCAAGGGCTTTAAAGGAGCCCCGGGGCCATTACCCGACCGGTAATGGACCCCCTCTGAGTCGTACCGGGGTACTAATTGCACTTTTTCTTGAGTCGAGAAACAGCACTGCAACCCATTTCTTGAATTGAGGAAAAAAAAGCAACATAAAAATTGGTTGCTAGGGGTCGGTGAGAAGAGACTACATGTAGTTCCCTCTCCTTTTCCATGGCAGGCATTAAAACCAATTGTAAAAAAGTAAAAAAAAAGGCCACCATGGAAGGGGCAAAGGGACTACACGTAGTCCCTTCTTCCTTTGAATGGCGGTCACTTATGGAAAGAATTCCGGGACACAGCGGTTCACCGAGCCTTGACGGGTGGGTAAGGCCCTGGCGAGGGCCAATGAGCTTGCTCTTTACAAGCTCATTGACCCTCGCCGGGTACTAATAAAACGTACTGAAGTTGCTATGCCCTTATTAAGCACAGAAACGGAACAGACAACATGGAGGAAATGGGGTTCAGTCTCAGAAGGTCCACAAACAAGATCAGCTGTAACAAATAATGAAGGGGGCGTGTGTAGCCAAGCAACTGGTCGTAACATAATTGTATTAGTATATAAAATGATCTCAGAAGTATGTATAGACCATAACAGCTCCTTGTGTCAACTCCTTACTTCCGTCGTTTGCGTAGTATCTAAACGTGCTAAAAAGAAACAAAGAGCAAACATGCATACAAACAAAAATGCAATGAAATTCGGAATGTCTAACAATACCAGACTCGGACAGGTGCTGACTATTGGGAATAAACGAAAGTAAAACTTTTCACACTGGACAATTGGGTAGTAGAACCTCAGAGCTTGGAAACGGGAGAAGTAGGAGATGTTACTTCACCTGGTCAGCTTGAGGCAGAGTCATTGATTAATAACAGTTCACGTGATGTGTCCAATGATACTAACAGCTATGATACTATTGGAAAAGACAACATCGAAAACATGTCCGCCTCATAAAGCTGATAGAACGTGCTTTGCTCCACCCACTGGTAGCGTTAACCCTCTTGCGTTTACCGTCATCACATTTTTTGTAACTGAAGAAAGCCTTCCTTTGAACAGAACATTTATTTTGATTTAGTTGGATACTATTCCATTACTAAGGGACACCACGTCTAAGGACTTTGGGCCTCATTACAAATGTTGCGGTAAGGCAACAACGGCGCTGTTAGTGCTACCGGCGCCGTTGTTGCCATGGCGCAACATTACGAGTTTGCTCGCGGGTGCCACTCTGGATGCCTGGTCAGACCAGGCGTGCAGAGCGTCACCCGCGAACAGACCAGGATGGTAGCAACGGTACCATTAAGAACGGTACCGCAGCTACCATCCTCCTCATTTCCATTGAGCCCTATAGGGGCTCAAATGGGAATGGGGACATACCGTCTCCGGGTCCCGTGAAAGGGAAATTACCAGGCCCTCCAAGGTCAGAATGGCCCGGTAATTCCCCTTTTGCGGGACCCGCAGCCGGACCCGAGTTTGGGGGTAGCCATGCCCATATAAAGGGCATGGCTACCTCCAACCTCGTAATGAGACCCATTGACTTTATTGAGTTGTTGAAAGCTACAAAATTTATTTACACACAGGTCCACTGCTTTTCTACGCAAATTGTTGACTTGATCTTGGACTACGTACCAGATTTTTTGAGAATGTATTATGTATTTGAAAGGGAGCAATTTACTAGGACACATGAAGATTTGGAATCACCCGGATCCTTTTAAAATATCAAGATTATGCACAATGAATTGAGTCATTGCGTCACCATTGGGAAAATGGACAATAAAGTAAAACAAGTCAGTGACAGAGTGATGTGCAATACCTGGGATTGGTCACCATCAACACTCTCGTACAATAGTCGATGGAGCAGCTAGTCAACTTAAATTCAGCCTCATCATTTTGTCTTGGAATACATGAGGACACACCCACTTCATTCACTGGACTGAGGATTATGAGTTCTTGAAAAGACAGGACCTTGTCCTATTACAAGAAACCTGGATCAATGCTGCTATTGATGATCATCACATTATTGGTAGAAGCGCAAGGGAGGGTCCCAAAGGACGACCCAAGGCAGGCCTTGCTGTCAGAATAAAACCTTCTTATAAATTGGTTGACTATAAATCTATTTAAGCAAATCATCAGGTTTCATAGAGAGTAGCAAAGATTTCAGTTAAACAAGAAGTCACTTCCTTGCTCAAAGTGAATGTATATATGTATGTGATCCACAGGGAGTGAAGGGTGGGGGAGTACTTACACTGGTTCTATCTTGGCACATTTGTCTGACATTATTACGGATTGGATTTGGGACAATTCAGATACTAAAGTTATTATATATGGCGATTTAAATGCATATTGTGATGTGGTGAAATGTAACACATTTGTTAATGGTAGTATCACATTTTACAACATGCATAGAGGTATACCCCCTACCATTCAACTCATTCTGGCACAAAAATTGGCTCGTTTTTTCTGCCTAGTTTTAGTTTAGAGAATGGCTGTTCTCGATACAAAGTGAAAAAGATTAGTAACCCCACATGAGCAAAAGGCCAGCACGAGTGACTATATATGTGCACAAGCCAGTCAGTTTGGCATCTGATAACTGAATTAAAAGTTCAATTTAATGAACACAGTGACCTTGCATCACTGCCCGAGTTTTAGATTCTGGAATGACCTCTGTGAGAGAATGGCTGCCTGGTGTATATGAGATAGACTTGAAGGGAAAGCGCATAACATGCAATGAAGTGAGTATAAAGAAATTAAATGATTATTTGATGACACATCAACATTCGTCATCATACAATTTAAAGTATATGAGACTTGATGACATCATAAAAACTATTTCTGAAATTACATATTTGTTCCACTAGGCATAACAAGTGGGTTTCATTGAGCCGTAGTTGGGCACAGGCAATACACCATATGATGCCATAGTAGCAGGACCAAAAAGGGCACTGCAACGTGCCATTAAAAGTATGTCTAGAAGCAAATATACTGCATCATCAGAATACATTATTTGTACACACAGACAGAACAATTGGCTCTCATATATAAAGCTTCTGCTCACGTGGTGCTGTGGCAACTATTGTACCATATACTTAGGTCTAATGACACTAAGAAATTCTGGTCCAGGTATATTAACCCCATCTCTAAATCTTGTTGGACCAGTTTTATTAATAATACTTTTTTTCGAAACCTTTGCAAGAGACCGAATTCTACCCTCCCTCATCGACATTCTTCATGTGCTACAAGTTCTCTGATGAGGATATTGTTAATTTGATCAAGCAAAGTGTCACAAGCACCTCACCCTGAAGGAACCTTGGGGTTGGGCTCCAATATTGAATACGTTATTTCGGAGAATAGTTATAACAATGAGCGTTCCTGGGTCATGGAAAAAATCTCACATAATCCCAATATATAAAAACGGACCTCGTATTGACCGCACTAACAATGCTTTACTGGCCATGCTTGCAAGATCCTTGCTAATATCTTGCTGAAAAAAACAAGAACATGGGTAAATTAGTCCAACTCTTGCACACTTTTCAAACAGGTTTTAGACCAGGATATGACACTACACATAGCATATTCATGTTGCAATACTTAATAGAAAATATTCAACATTTTTTCATTTTAAACCCTACACCCTTGTCAATTATTCATCTGCTTTTGACAACATAAATCGTAGTTTGCTCTGGAAATATATTTATAATTGGGGTATACCAAGGTGCCTACTAACTTTGTTCCATCAACTATATTTGGACACCACTGTTAAAATAAGATTAGATAATTCTAGAACTCTCTCTAAACCAAACTGCATGAATACAGACCTGAGACAGGGGTGCACTTTCACAATCCGGCTTTTTAACTCATACACTGCTGATCTGCACAAAGCTCTCATGTCTATACACAATGATCCTCTTGTGGGGTGTAATTAAAGACCACAAACCAACGGAACCGAAGGGCCCACTGGGAAACTGACCTGTCAGCATTCAGAACCCTGCCCACTAAAAAATAGGGCCTATTTAGGCAGACTATGTGGGTGTCTTTCTGCAAGGGAAATACAGAGAAGGCTGAAACAAAAATGTAATCCGAGTGCAGATTGCAAAAGAACATCTCATTGCAGACTCAGAAATAAATGCAACAATGTTTACACTGAAACTGTCACCCATCTAAAAGGGGTGAACTGTGATAGTTCAGACCAACTTTTCAGCAAGAAAATGAACAGCAAGTAATTAAAAGTGAATTTTGTTAATGACTGAAAGAAACTGCCCTGCACTTTCAGGGCAAAAAGGAAAGGGAACTCTGCTCAGTAAAACACACTGGGTGTCAAAGAATAAAGGCTGATATTAGAAAATGGAGTAGGTGAGTTAATTTCAGCCAAGGTCAATGGTCAAAATTCACAAATGGCTTCCCCCACTGCCACTGGTTTGTGCATCCAAACTGTTTACAACTGCAATAGAATGTGTCCTGCTTGAAGGGAGTTAGAAAACAAACCTTCTCTAGGCTTGCTGTCTCTGAAGGCTTGGCTTGTGAAAACAGGGGCTGCAATCAAGGCAGAACTCAGAAAGAAATACAAGAAATAGAAGCTTATCAGATCAAAATAGTGGTGCCCTTCAGATAAGAGGACAGGATGTCGTATGTCTGCAGTGGTAAATTTCTGTGTTGGCCCTGTGCATTCCAGGTATTTACAATCTGCAACAAACTTCAAACAACAAAGAGACTAATAAAGACTCTGTTCGGAAGTGATAAATGTCGTGGAGGAAGGAAAACGCATATTTGCACATACGAAGATTCCCCCTTGATTTTAAATGGACTATCACGAGTGCAGGCAGTTTTCTCAGCAACCAAAAGTTGCACTGCATTGATTTAATTGCCATTTGTTAGATCATTTCCAGGCAGTATTGTTGAAATACAATTCATCCACCTGAGACTCAGGAATTGTAATGGCCATCTAAAATGGGTTACAGGCTGATCTGAAAATGTCCTAAATTTAAGAGTTGGTGAACAGGTGGAGGATAAAATTAGGAACGTTAGGAGTACATTATATGTTCCTAACTATTATTTTTGTTGTTGTTGTAAAAACAGCATAACATTTCCAAACAGCCATGCAACATGGTGCAGACCCGGCTGTCATATTTTTCCGTTCCCGGTGATTAGCTGAATCGGAAAACATATACATTATAGCAGTTACTAGTAAATCACAAAGTTTTGACACATAACTAGATTTTTGCCAAAAAATTGACATGGGAACAAAAGGGGATTTCAAATGGAAGTTGCAATATGTCTGCTCCAAACTCCTGAACTAATCCATAGGGAGAGGTTGGACTTGGGATGAGAGAGAAGGGTAACTGTCCAGTCCTGGTTGCGGGAACTCTTGCAGGGCACTGCACAAAAATTACATTTTGATCAAGTGGATGCACTATGGGAGAGGAGGAGAGCAACCAAAATTACCATCAAGAGAGCTGCTAAACCCTACTATCTGAGAGCCACAAGGAAACACAAAAGTGAGATGTGGCTATGCATCGGGGTGGACCTGTCTTTTGCTGGGAAGGCCTAAAAGCTGAATATGTCCTATGGTGACAAGCTGGAGACCATCCCTGAGAGTGGAGGGACCAGACCACTGCCCTGTCCTCCCAGAGGGTCCCAAAATGCAGCTGTTTTTTTTTTTCTGAAATGTATACAGAGGTTTTAAATGTAAGTAGAGTTGCACCATTTGAAACCAAAAGGTGCGGGAGTCTGCTTGCCTTAAATCCTTTCCCTTTATGGTGTGCTGGGGATGCAGAGGAAACTGTGTAGATCCTTAGCCTATTTAACTTAAAATCTTAATTTAATTAATTCCCCATTTGGCAGAACACCACAGGATGATTTTTGTTAAAATTCAAACTTAGCAAAGCTCATTCAAGTGTGCGCTGAAAACTATAGTCTGTACTTTAATTGGACCATCTTTATGTCCAGCCTCCCCAACACAGGTGGAAGGGGGCCTGAAATCCCAAATTCTTAAATCATCCCAATTTTTCTGTCTGCTTCCCCAACACAGGCCACAGTAGGAGGGGACTGAAAAGCCCAATGCTAAATCACCCTGTGTTTATTTACTGCTAGTCTGTTAAGTGCACAGGAAAATCAAAATTGCACTGCATTGCACACATAATTGTTTTTGTTTATTAACCATTTTGACTATTTCTTGAAGTGAAATCGGTAGAAAGTAAAGAATTGTGATGTGTCCTCTTCCCAAACCATTTGTGTGATTTATTTATGTTGAGAGACGTTTGTTGTGTTGTGCCATTGATAAAGAGGTATTTGACATTTTTGTGTGATTTTCTTAACATCTATTTCAAATACATATAAATATACGTCCTGTGCACCAGCCTGGTTCTTGGCTCATTGGTACCTCAGGGGGAGGGATCCAAGGGGTATTAGATTAATTGGAGATAGGGCTGAAAAAAAGAACCGACATTAATCCATTTATTGTGTGACAGTTAGATTGTGGAGGGAAGGAACTCCATGTATTGAGAATGGCCTCTCAATAATCTGTTACACTTATACATTGATGAATTGCATGTTTTGTGGTCAGGGTATGCAGATGACATTGTGATAATAGGTTTGCAGCATTCTTTGAATGCACTGTCCTCTTACTCTGATTCTAACTTCTTATGGATTAACTACAACAAAACTAAAACTATATTATTTGTGAAACCTAGCTCTGCTACTAAATATACATGGTTCCTTCATGCTCAGAATATAGAACAGGTAAATACATTTTTGGCAGAAAGCAAAGTTTATCAGTACGGTTAGTGGGTTTTTCCATTGAAGATCCAATAAAAATATACAAGTATAGCAAAGGCTTATTATATGATTTGCAGTGATCCGACCGCGGCGGAATTTACCGCGGATGGAACGTTCGCATGAGAAAGGTGCGAACTACCAAAGGTTTGCACCTTTCTCATGCGAACCCACATACATACTCACACCCACACACACAACACACACATAACACCCTCCACCCACACCCTCAGTACACCCACACCCACACCCCCAACATAAACAAACCCCACTTACCTTCATCTTCATGCTGGGTTCCTGCAGCGCCAGTTCCCTTTCACTTCTGTGATCGGGAACCGGCGCCACAGGGGCCTTTTCTTTTCTTATTTATTTGTTTTAATGGAAGGCTGCGGGCGGTCCTCGCAGCCCCCGCTCACTATACCATGAAGTATAATGTGCGGGGTAATGCGGGGGACACCCCTGCAGCCCCCGTTTTATTTTTTACAATGCTACCACCAAAGGTTCGAACTTTTGGTGTTCGAACCTTTGGTGGTAGCATTTTTAGATCTTTTGGTCATTGGGACCATTTTTTCGGTAAAATCTTCCTATACCTTATTATATAGCATAGAAATATACATGATAAATAATGTCACTTGGCTTGACGTATTAAAAGGGAATATTTGGAGGACAGCTTTGGGTTTTCATTGTGGCTTCCCTATTCAAGCTATTAGGCATCAGTTGGGTCTTATATCATTAAATACAACGTTGACGATAAAACAAAAATGGTCTATATCTTAAAATGCTCACTGTAACTGAGGATGCTACCCTTTGTCTATTTGGAAAATTACTCAGGCAGTGCTCTAAAAATAGCAATGCATCTTGCTTTGATTTCCATGAGGAAGTAGGCTGGCAATTTGATCTCTCAGATGGGTGTATTGTTTTAATAAACTAATGAATGAAAAAGGCATGTTTGTTGGACTGGAGTAGCAATATCAACTATCTAGCAATCAACCGCAGATTGTGCCATCTTAGAGTACTACCAAGATGGAATCAGTTACCTTCTCTTATGACCTCAGGCGCCAGCATTAAAATTCCTAAACCTGTATGTTACTGTGAACCGTATAGTTCCCCTTGAGTCTTAGAGAGTACAAAACATCAGCTGACACAACGCCCTATATTAATTCCAACATGTACAACATGATTGGGCAAGTAAGAGCATTGCGCACAGAATATCCGTTCGGTTGAGTTCTAGACTTTTGTGCATCTGGAAATCCGATGGTTTTATCTAACGCATTATTTGTTCTGTGGACAAATGTAATGGACTTGATTAACAATTGAACAATTAAGTAATAGTGTTTATTATGCATTATTGTGCATTGTTATGCATTATTTGTATTCTGATTATTGCTACTTTATGGATATGTATTTTGCGCTTGGGATGGTTACTCGTTGAACTGTGTCACACTGTTTAAAATAAAAACTGGGGTTCTTCCATCGTGAGATTCTTGGGGGTTTGGGTGATTCTAAGGAAGTGTGAGGGCAGTATGAACTAGTGGTGCACATCACACACATGCAGAGAAAAGGTAACCCGCAGGGCAAACAATGCTGCTTATTACAAATGCGCATGTGGAGTTCCCATGTAACCTACTGCAGCAGAGTTACAAAACCGGCACCAGGAACCAAAGGCAGCTGTGTTCTACTTTTTGGCATGCTTTATTATTTTTAAAACTGCATGACATTTTTAAATGGTGAGTTTTAAGAGTATAAGGTTCACGGAAGGGCAAACTTCTGGACCCTTTAACCTGTTCTTTATTTTTATTTCCAAATATATAATGTTAATGCTCAGCGTAAACCTAGCTTGAGAGCAGCAGGGCACTTTATAGTGGGAGGGTCCCAGAGTTGTGCTTGGCATTTTATACAGCAGTGCAGTACTGTTGGTGGGTGGAGGGAGAGAGGAATGTGTATTTGTCCAGCAGGTATTGTTGAAAGAGCCATGTGTTTAGTGCTTCACAGAACTGGAATATGGTGTGGGCAGTTTGAGCCTCTGCTGGGTTTGAGTTCCAGATGCTCATTGGCAGAGCAGGAAAAGGTACTGGTGGCAAGTCTTCTCTTTAGGAAGGTGTTCTACTTTTCTGATGTACTTAGAGGGGAAGAGAAAAGTTCTGCACCCCTGGAACAGCAAGATTCTCTTCTGATCTCAGAGAACATCTCAGGGGCATATCCGGAGGTTTCCCAGGATTGTTACCCCATGATTAAGCATGTCTGAATGTGATGGAGTCCAAAATATTCTGCAACACATTTCAGCAATCCCTTAGATAACTAAATGAGCTGTACACTGAATTTCATTACCGGGTGTGTACATTAAAGTTACTTTGCTTATTATGATGAAAAATATTAATTCTATCTAGATATTCAGAATAGCATTCCAGCATTAAACATATGCCTAGGTCGGAATTTACCATTTCCAGGTTAGTATTTTAGACTTCCCCTTGCGTGTAGGGGACAGAACGCAGTGCTGGACCTTCATGAACCCTTCTCCGTAATCAGCCATTGGGTGAAGACGTTGCAGGCCGTGACTTTTCCACAGCTTGTTCTTAGGTCTTGATGCAATCTGTAAGCAGCACAGGACGCCTAGTGTCTCTGTCACAGTGGCACTAGAGGAAAGGGAGATGCATACATTCCGAGTGTGGGGGGGTGAGGGCCACATTCCAAACATTGAGGAGGGGCAATGCTGTCCACTTCAACCATGGTTGTGTTTGTGCCTGTGGTGCTGCTCATACCATCAAGTGCTATAGGAGAGTTCGGAGGAGAAGTGTCAGAGGTGGGGCAACATCTTATTAGTGTGTTCAAGTGGGTCCCTGGAAAGTAACCCATGGTGGGCTGAGAGCGGTAAGGAGGCAACGCCCCTTAACATACTAAGAGCGTGATCCAGACAAGATCTAACTTTTCAGTCAAGTGTCAAAAAGGGTGGCCCAGCAAGGCTATTTCTAGTGCAAAGTGCAAGCCTTTAAAGCATTTTAGGAAAAACTGTCTTCCTGTTTTAGAATCTGCAACAGTACAAAAAATGAACATAAAAGTCAGAAAACTTGCTAAAGGAAAAAGTGGGGTTCAGGAGAGCAGCAGATGCAGAAATTGACCCTCAGCAAAGGGAGAGGACATGGTGCATGCGAACCTCTGTAGGAGGAGCCACGCAGGATGTCACACAGAACCTAAGTGTGGCAAAGGATTTAATCTCTGTGTGAATGAATGATTCCATTCCCTACAGTCCTCTGGGGTGAGACTGCTTCTACTAGCTCTAACATTGACAGCTTCTCTCGCTCACAAAGCTCTGCAGGCTTCCTCAGAGCTATGCCGCCTGATGTTAGGTCAAGGAAAGTTTGGATACCCCTCACTGCCCTAACCTGGAAAGTTCACTGCATTCCCCTTATGAATGGGGACCCACTGCCAGTGTCTGCACATTGCCGCCCTTCCCTTACTTGTGTCAGGTCTGGAGGCCGGCAACGGACTGGAGGAACATTTTTCAGCACACGACTAGTTGACCTATAGCTCTGACCTAATCTACATGCCACTCCACAAGGCATCACCACCAGCTTCTGGAATTTACAGGGAAGCCCCACCAACTGTCTCTCTGAAGAGGCCACCACAATGCCATGGCTGTTGCTCAGGAGACGACTCCATGCCTCGCGGTCTTTGTCCAGCAGAGCAGAGGAGATTAACAGAATATACATGGAACCAAAGCAAGCAGGCCTAAGGCACCTTTCTTTTACAGACCTCTGTTGATATTGCACAGGAAGAGAAATCAATGTGTTATTCGGTTTGCACCATTAACATGAAATTAAAATACATAATATACCACAACTCATCACAATAAATATACCCCTAAAATACCTAAATACAGCCAGTATAAATACTTTCTAAAATTAGATTAAAATTGCCTATCAAATCTTTTAAAAGCAGCTTGAAACATATTCATAGACATCCACTGTAATACTAATGCCATTACAACACATTAAAAACAAAATTGTCTCCACTATAGTGGCAATATAATAATGAATAAAATGCCCCCTAGGCCACTGTCTCCGAAGATCGTAATCACGCTGCAAAGCCACATAAAATGGGGTACGTCTTTTATAGCCGCAGACCCACAGGAGTAGAGCCCATTGTTACTCAACCAAGGCATGCGTACCTTTAACAGTAAAGAATTCAGTCTTCATATTAGGATAATCGCCTGTGTACTGGAGACCTCAATTGAATTGTGATATTTCCTGCAAGAGCCTTACGGCCAGGGTCCCCAAAATATTTCAAAGAGCTCAAGTTCGAAATACGCCTCACCGCATAATCATGTTCTAACAACTTGGATCTCTTTTTCAGGTCTAGCTTATCTATTTCACCATTCCTAAGCAGCATCAAATCCACACCCCAGTTCTTCCACCCGGCAGCACGCCTTTTAACCCCTGAAGTGCCAGGCTATTATGCAAGTCAATGCAAAAAGGACGCGCATACTCGTCCTTGGCATTTAACCAAGGATGCTTGACGAGTGGGAACTGGACCTTAATTTCCCCCATAGCATTTATAATGTTTTGGTTTTCCGAGCTATTATTGGATACTTTCAAGAAGAATTATAAGAATTCTTGTTGTACTAGGTGCCTAACTCACAGCTCCATCTGGCGTGCTAGGGCCAGTATGCAGAGTCTTCCTCAGGAAACCATTTTGTATATGGTCCAATGCAGCACAACCCATGTGGCCCCATATTTCACAGCCATGAAGCACGGCAGAGTATGGTTTGGCCTCCATGACCTTAATGGACTTGTACAAAGATAGCCCTGCAAACTTATAATAAAATCGAACTAAATCGACCAATCCCAGTCGCATCCTTTTTCTCATCATACCAAGGTATGGTCCCCAGCTACAGTTGTTAGAAAAGAGAGTCCCGGGGTAATATTAATAATCCTTGACCTCGATATTAACATTATTAATCGACGATACAAAGACAACAATTTTGGGCTTTGAAAGATTTAACTTCAGGTCATGTGTCTCAAAATATCTGGCTGCATTTCCCAGATTGCAAACTAATCCCTCAGGCGTCAGATCCAACAAACTTGCGTCGTCAGCGTACTGGAGTGCAGGATAGCGGGATCCATTTAGCACGGGTGAGAATATCATTTCTTGCTGGCAAAGAGGATTAAAATCAGACAAAAAAGATAATAAATAGTAGCCCTGCCTAACACCCTAGTTGGTGTCCTACTCAAAGGGCGCATGTCGTAACCACTGCCACAAACAGAAGCCAAGGTCTTGGAGTAAAGGAAGATCATTAGATGCAATGAGCGCAGATGGACCCCTAGTTTGCAAAATTTGCCCCAAAGAATTGCTCGGTCGAGGGTGCACAGGAGTAAATGCTGAAAAACCCAAAGTTAGGCTTCTTTAGTGCCCTCCCAGCCCCAAGAAGGTGGATATACATAGGGCCAGCGGCCGTTGTTAATGCATAAAGCTTAATGTTTAATGTGGTTATCAAGCATTGCAAAATGCTAGGAATGATGTATTGCAAAAGGCAGTGTCACAGAAAACGTGTCTACATCCCACTTCCTCTGCAGAGAACGTGCAAGGTCTAAACTCCCACTGTAATACAAGTACAAGGACTCTCCTGAGCTCAATGTAGACGCACTCTCTCCTGAAAAAAAGTGCCCAAACTCTGCATCTACAGTGATCATAGTGCAGTGCCTCGGCTTGCATTGACGTGGTAGTTTGCGTTCACCTCTCGAAAGAGTCTGCTTGTGTTGAACACTTACAAGTCATCCAGTGAGTCGCTGACTCACTGAGAGGGAATTTCAGAGAGAGACGCCACATTACAACCTACTGATCACCCACAACTTTCTTGGTTCCAGATCTGGAAAATGCACTTTGGATAGCATATTTTCATGTAATGTAATGTGATCATATTTATAAAGCATGACACTACAGTTAGAAGGCATCTAGGCGCTAGGAAACAGCCAGTAGGAAAGTCCACTCTGGAAATCTTCAAAGAATGGCAAGACACTAAAAGAGGTACGTCTTAAGAGCCTCTGCAATGCTAAATGATCATGAATGCATCGTAAATAATTAGGTAGTGAGTTCCACAAACCAGGTGAGAGAGTGGAAAAAGCCCAACCGCCGACCTGAGCTCTTTGGAAGTGAGGGACCCTCAGAGATTTTTGGAATTCCAAAAGGAGCCGCCATAAAGGAGTGTAGGGAACGAGTTTCAACTGCAGATACTCCGCACCCAAATGATAGAAGCACAGATGACAAATGCAGAGGCTTAAACTTGATGCGCGTACACACAGGAAGCCAATGCAATTGTCGAAGAAGATCTTTGGAGTCGGACATTTGGCCAACTCCAAGAGCCAACCGGGCTGCAGCATTCGGAAGACGCTACAATCTTTGTATCAAGAAAGCTGGCTGGCCAAGATAGATTCCATTGCAGTAATCAATAGAACCAAGAATTGAGGTTGCGACAACCTCTGCCCGAGACTCAAAGGGTAAACATGACAGAGTCTTCCTCATAAACAATGAAGTGCTCTGCACCACCTTCAAATCAGAGGCTTGGAGAAAGGGCTACATCTGGTACAAACTTCTCTTTCCAGGAGTGTATGTTTTTGTCTGAAAATCGGCTTTCAGTGAAAGGAGGTTTCAACTGGGAATTGCAAGCCCTAGGTTAGGTGCCGGGCAAACATGAAGTGGAATAACTCTGCAGAAAGAGAAACAATAATGGGTTCAAAAGGAATGCTGGATCCCAATCGTGACAAATTGACTTCTGCCATTCTGGAGTACAAGGATGAGTAGAGGCTAAAGCACCTACTCAGCCCTCGCACGTTTATAAACCAGGAGAGAACCTAATCATAAAGGTCAAACAGGCACAGTTAAGAGATGTACCTCCTTCGACTTCCATGGTAAAGTGGGCCGGGGGAAGGCTATACTCTCCAGAAGGGTGTGAATGCGAAACAGTAGCAACTCAAACAGCTAGGTAGAAGAGTCAAAAATAAAGTAGTGTTTAATCACGGTTCTATACAAATGCATATACTTTAATTAAACACACCATGCACAGTAATAACTAAATAGAAAACAGGACAAAAAGCCCACACCTGTAGAAAGAACAAAGATTATTAAAGATATCAAGATGGAGCAATCTGGGTAATGAGACAGATGGAGAAAAGGCAATCAAGACCACAATGTTCAAAAGAAATATGTTCTTCAGTTGCAAAAAAGGGATTCATGTAACCTAAACAGTCTTTAGGGCTCAAACGGACCAGAGGGAGCGTGGGGGGTCGGGGGGCTGTTACCAGGCAATAATAATACCTTTGCAGTGTCCTGGTGGTTTGACAATGGTGAGTAAGGCTTCTTGGTTCTGTTCGGCAGTTTATTTCAGGTTTGAATGTGGCAGTTGCGGTAGTCCAGTGGGAAAGTAGATGTCGAGCAGGGGTCAAATGGAAAGATGCTGCTGTTTCGAAGCATTACTCTAGAGATATGGATCATGGCGACCACCGGGTTTGGTTCGGAGGTTGAGGTTGCAAGGCAGATGGCTAATTTCAGGATGCGCAAGGCGTGTTGTGGGATGCAGAGCTCGAAGTTCGTGGCCCGGGAAGAACATCAGGATCAGTTCAGTCATCGACTCATTAAGCTGCAAAGGGCTGGTGGGCAAAATGGCACTTCGGGTGATGCAGATGTAGCAATGCTTTTTGATGTTAGTTCTTGGTATATTATTGAGTCTTATGTAATAATGGGTTTAGAGCAACCAAGGATACTATCATATGTGCCTCAACGGCAACCCTGGGTGGTGTAATACTTGTCCGTGAAGTAATATCAGGTGGTATAATAGTCATCCATGGAATCGCTAGGGGCGTGAAATGTGCCTCTAAAGTATTCCTTGTTGGTGTGAAATGAGTTACAGGAGGAACAGCACACGAGTCTCAGCAGATACTATTAGTTGTGTGTTATGTGTCTGCAATATTCACAGGAGTAATGCCCGATGTTAGTACTTGCAATAATCACAAAGGGTTGAAGATGCCTGTGCAGTAATTCTGGTGCTGAATTATGAGTCTCAGGCTTTTGATATGCCCGAGGGGGATAACAGCCAGGTCTCGGAAACTCGGTTGGACAAGCCATCCTGAGGGGTTACAGTTGCCAACTTGACTCCTGGAAGTGGAGGAAAAATGGGATAGGGTTACGAGGGCTGGAAATCAATCCCAGGCAATCGACATCTACCAGGTAGATTGTTTTGGAGCAATACTGCTCCATCGAACCCCTCAGAGCCAAACACGATTAACACAACACTGAGCCACGAATCCTGAAGTCATTGATTTGTTGCCAGCTCATGGAACCCAGTCCGAGGCATTATGTTGATGTGCTTCTCTGCCACCCTGACCATGCAAACAGAAAATGGGCCTCATCACGAGTTTGGCGGCATTTCCAGAGGAATTACTGCCAAACGTGTTTACCATTACCCCCACTCTATCCCACAGATGTGCAGCAGGGTTAGGAGTTGCGGCACACTGGTGTTAATCCCCATTTTTGGAGTCCGTAGGCCTCCATGGAGATTTTGTTGGGTTTAGCAGTAATTCCAATGTGGTAAATCTGACGATTTGTGGATGTCCCCTGGAAGGCTTGCCCTCAGCTATATGCTGGGGAGAAATCCTCCACTTCACCTCCAATCTCGGAATTTGGCAGTGTGGGAAAGAGGTGGCAAAATTTCAGTCATTTGTTTACCCCATTTTACTGCCATTTTGTGCTGCGCCACCAAAATTGTAAAGAAGCCCACTGTCCTTGTTTGAGGACATTTAGCTGGGATGGACAACCCATGGTTCTTTCATAGTCGCCGCCTCCAAACATCAAAGCAACTATACCAATACATTTGGGCATACACTCAACGCCTTCAACACAGCAGAGGTCCTTCTCCTTCACCCACCCAGACTACTGCAGGATATTCCACTCCATCCTCTTCCTCCAAAATGACTGCTCTGCCGCATCCAACACAATTCGGCGCTAGTTTCTATAGGTTACAGTAGAAATCTGAGAACACCTGCTGCAATGGTTTTAAAGAATGTCCAATGCATACCATTACATCTGAAGGAATGACTAAACTGTAACTCTGTGATTACAGTATTTTCTCTCTGCGGGCTTGGTGTGTGCATTAGTTTAGCTGTGTCAATGAATGTGTGCAATGTGTGACGTGTCACACTGACACGTAAACCTACGGTAGAGGAGTGCGTGGCGTCAGGTGTCATTGCATTTGAATATCCTTTCGCAGTTGAGACATTTGCTCTTAACTGAGCACCTCAGAATGGCATTGCGCAGCACGATGTGCATTTCGTCACAACTGTGTTGCATAACCAGAAGTGGAGCTATCCAGGATTAGACCGCATTGCATTGGCAGAGACGACTAAGCATTGGCTGTTAGACATGTGCCAGTTATCAAGTCCGGGCCTTTGTTGTAGTGCATGTTGTTTGCTATGTCCGTTGATTAGGTGTGTGGGGAGACAAACGACCCATGACCCCGTGGAATAATGGCACGAATTTAAAGCTATGAGTGACGTGCATGGTCTTTGTGTTAAACATGGGCTTAGGTATCCCCACGCTTGACTTCAGTGCATGGCACTGCTTTTACGTTATACCACGTTAATATGTATTTGAAGAGAGAACGTTTGCCATGGTCTGGCCTTGTAGCACTGTTGACTTGTCCAGAGATTGTTTTGTGCGGCCTGAGTGCATGCATGGAACAGTTCATGGTTGGAATGTGTCCCATGTGTATCACATGGGGTGGCATGTGTGAAGAACATACAAGGTGGTTTAGTCGTGTGTGTGTGCGTGCGTGCGTGCGTGCGTGCGTGCGCGCGCACGCTGGCGTGAGTGAGTGCGCGACAAAGATTTGGGGTGCAAGATAAAAAGGGGGTGTCAGTCCTCCGGCCAGATCAAGCTGAGAAAGTGTTTGAGCAACACGTCTCAAAGGTGGCCTTAGCGGGTGCCGTCCATAATGAGCACAGAGCTGACCCAATCCTTGTGCTGCGAGCATGTCCCTGCAGCTCTGCATAAAAGACATTTTTATTTATTTAAATTTATATAGCACGCAAACAGCCCTTGGGCATCGAGGCGCTGTTACATGAGATGAATTTAGTTGCATGAGGCCTTTGAGCAGCCTTTGGATTCAATAAAGCATGGATACATACATACAATATATATACTATTTTACAGGTTGGCGTTGAGAGCGTTGTATCCAAGTCGTGTGTGGTGGTCAGCTGAAGAGTAAGGTCTTGAGTGTTTTGTGGAAGGCCATGTGTGAGTTTTCGTGTGCATAATAGAATCTGGCTATGTGACTCGGGGGCATGGAGACGTGGACCATGTGCAGCAGTAACTGTGTGCGAGGATATTGCAGGTGTTTATTAATTGTACTAACGATGGATTGTCCGATGGGAGTGGAGATAGCCTAGAGGGCACTTTATTTTGCATTGCTATGCAGACGTCCGCTCATGTAAGGATGGGTCAGCTGTTGATTGGCATAAGGTGTTGAGGGGGTGTGTGATTAACGAGAGATCGAAGTGGGCAGGAACTGAAGAGTCTGACGTTCCCCTACTTTTTGGTAAATTCCACCATCATTACTTTACAATTGTTCACCGGAAGCCCCATTCATGGGTGGCATGCTGACGGCACTTTTGTTTTTTTGTGATTTTATGCTAAGACTCAACTATGCTCTGCACACCCCCAGTCACACTGCTCAGCCTACACTTCTTCAACAAAATCTTTTGTGAGTGCCCTGTACAACCCCAGACACGCTGTTATTGCTGCTTACTATCAGCAGAGCTTCTAAGTGCGTTGTTGTGAATAGTTCGAAAGGGGGCGGCAGAGGAAGAAAGGTTGGCCACGCCAGTGCTCCTGGGGAGGAAGAGAGACCCACCTAGAGCTGCAGAGCTGGCCCTGGGGAGCTGTGCAGGATGCTACCAGATGAACAAAGCCTGCCTTCTACTTTGCTGCCCATGCACAGCCTCTGTGCCCAGCTGGGGATTCCATGCGTTTGCCACTCTGTGCACTTCATCCCAGACACACAAATTACCAAGGGAGCGCTTCAGACATTTGTGACCCCTAAAAAGGCATGCACATTCTAACTGTAGTCTGAAGGACTTAGGAGTTATGTGTCATGCACGCTGATTCCATGTAATTCAAGGGAGCGATGTGCTTCTTTGACGATGTTTTATGTAGCTTGAAAAAAGGTATATGTCATCTGTAGCGTTAATGCATGTGCAGATAGGTGGGTTAAGGAAAGAATTCGATGACGAAAGCTCAAAAGCTCTATCCTTGTTGTTACACATTTGCCAAATTTACTGGATCAATTATGACAAATAATGTGGTGCCAACGCTTACATAAAACTGTTGACAACCTTTGTAGGCAATGTTTGTCAAGCACCGAACACTCCAAGTGGACAACCACCAAGAAAAGTGTCACATTGCAAGATTCAAATTGATCACTGTTGCCAGATCCAAAGGAGAATAACTCAAGAGAGGCGAGGAACAAGACCCTATGAAGATGATGCTGGCACATGCAGTGTTGTGGCCACATCACTGGTAAGGAAAGAACAGGAACGAGGGGGCAACATCAACAGATCCCGTTCACCTGCAGCTTCTCCGGAAGAACCCTTAAGCAACTTTAAATTACCACTTTCGAAAAAGGTCTCTCCTTCTTATCCTATACCAGTTTTTCAAACTTGAAAAGGACCTACTTAATTTCTTTGTAAAAACTTAAACTTTAAAAATGTTTGAAATATTTGTGAGCTGGTCTAACCCCAACACCTATTCATGCTAATCTCTGATATCAGCAGCAAGGACAGTAAAACCCCCAGTCTCCTTCTATCCTTGGTCTCCTACCATGTTTTGGTTTCTACACAGATCTTTTTTATCTTCAGTTTAGTAGATTTGTATTAAGTTTTTAAGATATCAAGAGAGAAAACATAACATTAGATCATAATGTGGCAAGATACATTTTCGAATGCCGTATGGAATAAACTTATATAATGCAATCTATAGGCGTAAACAGCAGGAAGCATGCGGTAACAGGTTCTATCACAATTGTTCATTAAGAAGGACATCAATTAACCCAAAGCATTGACATAAGGTTAAGCCTGCAATGTGATATGATCTAACTCTATTCAACTGTGGGATGGACAGACAAACATGGGGATAAACACAGCCAACAAGACCAAACACGACACACAAGGAAGAAGTGAAGGGTTGGGAAGGTATGTTACAATGCATTTAACACTGTGAGGCTGGTGCAGGCTACTCAAGGGAACAGGAGTTCAGCCAATGTGTATAATAAATTAATAAAAATGTTAAGAGGCATGAGCAGTCATATTTTGAAAGATTATGTAATTAGTAAAGTAAATCCATTTAGCAACATATTTAGAGGTTAGCTTGAGACGGGTGGCCATACAATGTTCCAGGCTGTGAATATGAAAATATAGTTCCACCAACCCTTAACAGTCAAACTTTGCGATGATTTCCAATTTGTTGTAATTAGTTTAATTGCAATAGCTATGAAGAGGTCAAACAAAAGAGACGAAGAGTCATTAATAGCCTTACCACAGGCAATACTTCCCAATACAAAATTAATAAGCGATAACGGGAGATGTATTTTAAAGATCTTTCTAATGAGGCCCAAACATTCTACCAACAATTGTGCACATAAGGACATTTAAAGAACATATGAACATAGGACCCACAATTATTTCCACACAACCAACACAATCTATTGGAGCCATATGGAGTCTTGAGAAGTTTGATTGGAGTTATAAAGGCTCTGTGCATGTACAAAAATAGGTTTTGAGTGATGTTTGCTGCAGGAGTTATACATTTGTTTCTAGACCATAATTTGCGCCAGGTAATGTTATCAAACTTAATACCACAGTCATTTTCCCATTGGGATTCAATAGGCCATCGCATATCAGATGGTTTAACAACAACCAACATCTTATAAAAATGCTTGGCTATATTATCAGAGGTTCTGGCCAGAGTCAATATTCTAACAGGATCGGGGTTTAGTACATTATTGGTAAAGTGAACAAATGTATCCAGTCAGTAATTAACCAATTTATTATAGAAATTATATTCCATTGGACCTATATGGAAATCATTTCTAAGATTGTGAAAGGATTTCCAATAATCCCGATTCCTTTATTTAGCGAGACCTTCCGATAAAGTGGCCTACCATTAAAGGTATTGTCCTTATTATGCCATAGGTACGGTGAAAAAGCCCTAGAGGGGGCGTTAACCTTAGGGAAAAGAAAAGTTCTTAGAGCACACTTAGAGGCTTTGATAGTACCGGTGAGTTTAGAGCATGTAGAACCAAATCTATAAACCAAATCACAAGTATTAATAGGGGAAACTAGTTCCTTTTCCAAAGAGTACCAGGCAGGGAAATCTAAACTAGCACCCCAGGCCAACCAAGAGCAGGTTTGTTTGAGCATGAATGCCTGATGATAGGGCCTAAAATCTGGGCATCTGACTCCACCTTCTTCATAAGGAGCTTGAAGTTTACTCATAGCAATTCTTTCACTTTTTACTTTTCCCCAAAGAAAACCTACCAAGATTGAGTTGACAGATTTAGAAAAAGTAGAAGGAAGGGGGACCGGTAGCATTTGTAAATAGTAAAAAAAGATAGGCGAGAGCATCATTTTGATTGTTTCAAGCCGCCCCCACAGGACAGTACAAAGGTGACCAAAGTGATGTTGATTGACTAAATCTATGTAGAAGGGCATCTGAATTTAGTTGAACAGACCCACTTACTAAGGATGACAAAAGAAGTCCTAGATATTTAAATGATCTATCACACCTTTTAAAACCATAAGAGTCAATTTCATGTTTTGGGTATAAGGAGTTTACGGGGAGAATCTCAGATTTATCTTTGTTAAGTTTATACCCCGAAACCAAGGAAAAGGAGACTCATACCGCCAGTATATTTGGGAGGTGATCCTTATGATGTTTTAAGAGAATGAAAATATTGTCTCCATAGGCAGCTGTCTTGGATTCAAATTTACCACATCCTATACCCGGGATACTTGTTTCATTTCTAATACATTTAGGTAGTGTTTCAAGGGGATAAAGGACAGCCCTCCCTAGTACCCTTCCCAAGAGAGAAACATCCTGATGATTGCCCATTGATATAGATAGAGGATCAGAATATAATAGTTTAACAAGGGACACAAAACCTTCATTACACCCATGCCAACGTAAGGCCCTAAAGAGATCGTCCCAGCTGACATGATCAAAGGCCTTTTCGGCATCTAGGGCAATTGCTGCATAGCCATGTCTGTCTGTTATTTTGGCAACAAGATGTATGATATCAAATAACAATCTTGCATTGGAGGAAATATTCCTCCCTCTCACATATCCTACTTGGTCAGATTTTATTGGTTTTGGTAGAAAAGATTCAATTATGTGTGCTAACACTTTGGCGAAGATCTTGCATTCTAAATTAATTAATGAAATATGTCTATAATTCTTTGGGAGGTCAGAATGTTTTTGAGTTTTGGGGAACAGCATTAATAATGCTTCAGTGAATGATCCAGATGAGAAATGCCTGTTACTGAAACAAGAAAACAACGCCTCTAGTTTAGGGGAAATAGAATTAGAGAAGTGGTTAAAGAATTCGATGGATAAGCCATCCAGGCTGGAGCCTTGCCTGTTCATAAGTTGGAAAGTGCGTGTGTTATCTCATGGATATTGATAGGAGCATCTAGGCCTTAAAGATTGACTTTTGAAAATGATTCCCTTTTAATGTTATGGAAAAAGGAATCCAAATCTCTTGATGCAGTATTTGTTTCCGGGAAGTATAAATTAGAGTGGAATGCTTTGATTACATGCAGGATGTCATTAGATTAGGTGACAGTAACGCCATGCAAGTTTTTAAAATGTGAGATAAAGGTTTTCTCTTTTCCGGGTTTGAGATATGAAGCAAGAGCATTGCCCACTTTATTGGAGGTTTAATAGATCTTAGATTTGTATTTCAATATAGTACGAGACTCCAGTTCAGTTAGTTCCTTATTCATTTGAATTTGCAAGGATAACATCTCATGATGTACTAATTTGGGAGGGGGATAGATAGTATAGTCTCTCAGCTTTATTACACGAGTCAAATAATGTATCTAAATCTTTTTTGTATTCCTTTTTCTTTTTCCTCACATAAGCTATGTCATTTCCTCTAAAGGCTGCCTTAAAAGCATCCCAGTTATTTGGCGTTGATGTATAATGATCGTTATTATCCCGGAAAAACTGCTGCATAAAACTAGTAACTGTCTGCATCAAGTGTTTGTTTTGTAATAATATATTGTTGAATGAACATCTGGTGGGGTGTTTTTGAATATCAAGGAAATCAAATGCGGTTATAACGGGGGCGTGGTGCGAGATAATAATATTGGCAATTTGGGAGTCGATGATTGTACCTGACAAGGATTTAGCAGCAAATATATAATCAAGACTTGAGAGAGTGTAATGTAGGAGAAAATTAAAGTTATATTCAGCATCAGTAGGGTGAGAGAGCCTCGAGGTATCTATCTGGCATATTTCAGCTATATAACGGATGAATGAGTCATGGGA